>NC_135281.1:2260556-2886389 GCF_051311805.1 Agelaius phoeniceus
CTGGCAGGCTGCCTCCATGTGTGCGTGAAGAGGAAGCAGCAGGTACATTCTGTGGAGAGCCCAGGCAAGGTGTTTGTGTTTGCTGAGCTCCAAGAACATCTGTGGGATGGAAGAATGAAGTATTGCCTAATGCTGAGCTCAGTTATCAGCCAGAGCAGAGCTGCCCAGAGACATTGACTTGGCAGTGGCACTTGGGGCGTGCGTTCAGCCAGAGGGAATTTTCCCCTTGTCTTTCTCTGTTGATTGCAGAAGGTGTGTAGACAAGACTTCCAGATAAGATCCCAGCTTTTAGCTGGCAAAAATAGGCTGATGAGATTCCCACATCCTGTGTTGGCCAATCAGCCTCTGGAGTGCCAATTAGAGCCCTTTTGCCAGACAGCAGGGACAGGACACATCTAATTTTAGATGTGTGCATGGCAAACCTCTGTCACTGACTTGGGCAGCCCGAGCTCCTGCTGTCAGTGGGGGGAGATAAGAGCTTCCCAGGCACCTTTCATCCAACCTGTTCCAGGTGTCTGCTGCAGGGTGAGGTAACTGACTCCTGGAAGTCTCTGCCTCTCCCCACCAACCCTGAAGGAGCCCAGCCTGACGAGCTGGGCTGGAGATGTTTACATCGTGTGTGCTTTCATGTGCTGAGGACATGAGAAATTACTGGAGGGAGAGTAGATCATTAGCAAACAGTGCAAATCCCTTTACAAATCTCCTTTATCGAATCAGCAGCAGAAAATATGCATTTGATTACCTCTTTTAAAATTCACACTCTTTTCAGCTCTTTAGGAAGGCAAAAAGTAGGGTGATGGTACACTTCTTTTCTGTTATCACCCTGGCAAAGCAGCTCCAGAAAAACACTCACCATGTTACAGCTCCTTCCCTTTGTTACTCTCCCAAACTTCCTTACACTGGGTTGGGTGTTCACTTCACATTTTAATTTAGTCTTGAAGCTGTTCTAGCATTTACTTTCACCCCTAACACTTCTGTGCCAGCAGCTTTGTTATAGTTTTGTCCCATCCCTACTTTGCCCTTGCTCACAGCCAACTGGCAGCCAACTTCTGTTTTCTGATTCAATCAATGCAGTGTTCTTGCCATTTGCAGTCCTGCTGAGGCTTCATCCTGAATTCAGGCATCCAGAGACCAGACAGCTAATCCAAACTAATCATCCCACTCAGCTGTAGTCCATGGAGAGTGATAGTCCCTTGGGGACATGATTCATCCCAGCTGTCTTAGAGCCTGGTGTCTGGATGTGCTGGTTCACACTCAGGCACGGCCATCCCTACTCCATTGACTGTTATTCCATGCCCATGATTATTCCAGGGCACACATTTATCTTTTACATTACTTAATTTAATTTAATCCCAGGGGATTTTGTAGATAAAAGGCTAATTGATTACATCAACTCTCCAGCCAGTTTTTCATTCCCTGGTTGCCTGTGTGGAGTTCAGTAGCTCCAAGGTGAGCTGATCTCTGCTCCTCTGCAGTTCTTCACACGTTGTGTTCTCCTGGTGTGTTCCTACACAGTGCCTTACTTCACATAGCAATGTCTGCCCGTACTGTTCCTCCATAACTCCATGATGCTTTTGGGAAGCTGGAATTAACTAATCCCCAATAAGCAGCATGTGGGCAGTATCATCATTCACACAGCACCAGACCCCTAAGGCTGAATGTCCTTGAAGGATTTCCAGGGAGATGCTGAATGAGCATGTGAAATATTGCTCTTCTCGCCTGCAGCATCTAATGACCAAGATTCCTGCTGGGATTCTTACAAACACCATGACTCTGTGTGTCAAAAAATAGACTGTTCTGGTGTAGCAGAGCCAAGCTCTCAAGAAATGCTAAGGAGGAGCATTATCTGTGGCTCAGGGATGAGTAAGTTTCTCTGCTGAGTCTGATTACCCACTTGGGATATTTGTGTTTCATTATAACTGACACTAAGCAGCGTGTTTGATTTGGAACAAATTTCAAGCAGGAACAAGTTCCAGCATCTGCATTTCCACTGTGAGCACAGTGAGGGACAAAACAGGTTAGAGCCTGCTAGGCCAAGGGTGAGGACCTCTCTAGGGACGGGAAGGGAAGGGGAGAACAGCAGATTAATCAGTTACAAGGAAAAGGAAGGAGCAGCTTGAAGAGTTGATATTCTTCCTCTTGCAAAAGGAACACTCTGAGCACCGAGTATCAGGTGTGAGTCTGGGGAAGCCGGGTGAGGGAGCTGGGAAAGGCGGCTCCTCCCCCGGAGTGGGAGGCTGTACCTGGTGATTAAGGAGTTGAGCTTATGCTGAATCCTGGAGGAACCTGTTGGGAGGAGCTCAAGAGTGCAGGAGGGGCAGAAAAGACGTGAAGACGGACACAGGACTAATCCAGCAGGAGAGACACCTCTCGGCATCAGCAGCTCCAGTCATGTTCAACTACCTGGCAGTCGAGGTGAGGCCCCAGCTCCACCGCAGCTATGGGAGCCAGCAAGGGGTGTCTGGGCCACTGAAGAGCCGCCTGGAGCAGCTGAAGAAGCCGTGGTGGAGGGAGCCCACCCCGCTGGTGCTCCAGCACAGCGAGACAGCCAGGCTGGCCATCGACGCCTTCCTCGAGCAGGGCGAGCGTGGCTACCTGAGCGCCATCGCCGAGGAGAGGGAGCTGCCATTTCTTTCCACCTTGGACATGGAATACATCAGCCATCAGAGGAACCAAAGCTTCCCAGAACCCAGTGCAATGAAAGACAAAGAAGCTGACCCTGGTGATGCAGACACTGGAGACGGGTTCTCCCTCAACTCTGAACTGACATCGGGCACCTACTTCCCCCTCATGTCAGATGTGCTCCCTCCGGAGCTGGAGCTGGGGTGGCCAGGGACACCTCTCCTCACGCTGTCTGGCCAGACTCAGGCCACTGTGATTTTCCAAAGAAACAAAACCAACAGCATTAAGGATCTGGTCCGGTCTCTGATCAGCCGGGCACGGACGGTACGTACAGAGCTGTGTCCCTGAGGGGAGCCTTGTGCCACAGTGCCCGGGGCTGCTGCTGCTCCCACACCTGTGACCACACGCTCCACGCTGTCGCTGCTCTCTCCATGTCTGGCATGATGTGATTGCTTTTCCTGCAGCCGACCTGTAGCTGCTCCTGCTCCTTTCCTTCCTTGTCATTTCTTTCTGCCTGGGATTTCACACCATGCAGGCAGTGCCCTCGCAGGCTCTCTGTGTCCATGGCTGCAGGGATGCACAGCAGTCCCAGAGCCCAGTGGGGTGTTTGGCAGGGCCTGCGTGCCCCTGTGTGTCCCAGCCAGCTCTGTGCCCCTGGCTCTGCAGTGTCCCTGCCTCTGTGTGTCCTCCCAGCTCTGCTCCCTCTGCATGGCCAGGGCTCTTCTCCAGCCCTGGACATCATTTTAAGCTGGACGAGACAATACCACTGGTGAGCTGCTGTCACAGAGAAAATCTCAGAATGGTTTGTGTTGGAAGGAACCTTAAGGACCATCTCATTCCATGCCCTGCCATGGGCAGGGACACCTTCCACTATCCCAGGTTGCTCCAAGCCCTGTCCAACCTGGCCTTGGACATTACCAGGGATGGAGCAGCCACAGCTTCTCTGAGCAACCTAGGCCAGGACCTCACCACATATGACCTGAGTAAATTTGTGGGACTGAAAATCCCTGCCAGTGGTTTGAATTAAGTTAGAATCCTGTCTCCTAGGTTTGATGTCTGTTCCTCCCCAGGGATGAGTAAGATCAGCCCATTTTGCCTCATTGCACAGTTTCTGGTGTGTTATTACAACCCTTGGATATAATAAAAACTGGATGATTACAGTGCCTGCCTACCAAGCACAATGCTGGCATGAATTTATTCACTCAATTATGCTGCTTGTTGTTTCTTTCGCTTTGCCACTGTACTCTGTGTGAAAGCAGCAGCTCAGACAACTATCTCAGACACATTTTCAGCTTTTTGTCCTCTTCATGGTTCTTTTCAGCTGTTTCACATCAATCTTCTTTTGTAGTATTTGTGTTGAGTTATTGAAGAAACATTTAGAGCAAAGTTCACTTTAACCAGTCCACTTCTGGCAGCTTCTCTTATCACTCCAGTAGTTTCCTATTTAACTTCAGTCACTCCTCAGTCACTCCTTATATTCATTGTTGCTTGTGTAAAAGCTGGAGATAAGGAATCACCTGGATGACTGCAGCTCAAGTGTGTTCTTCTGTAACCCTCAGCTGAGCTGAGCAAATGAATTTATGTATTCCCAGCAGCTCAGATTGCTGCACACCATTAAAACATCCTCAAAGAGCCAGATATCAGTGAAGTTTGGGTGTGATATGAAGTGAATGGGGATCTTTTTTCTTTTGCCCAAAAGACCATTTTGCCACATGAACTGCTGCTCAGTTGTAAGCAGCCCTTGCTTAATGCCTGAACTTCCACTGCATCTTATAGGCAACTACAGGAAGTTTTGGTCCAGGAAATAAGCGACAAAAAGCTTTGTTTGTCCTTGCAGGCAGGTGATTTATGGTAGCTTAAATGATCTGAAAAGTTCTGTGATACTGACCCCATCCTTGTCAGGAGTGGGGATTAAGGCACAGTCATGGTTGAATGCACAGAGTAAATGACTACCAAGAAGTGTCCTCCCCTCACTCAGCACGTGTCCCGGATCTTCAGTGATATAATGATCTTTTAAGCCACAGGAAAAACATCTTGCTGCTTTCTCAGTTCACAGGAACTTCTCAGTTTCTATGGGCAAGTTGCCTGGGCAGTGGCTGCTTTATTGTACTTTCAGTACATTCTGAGCTTTTTGCTTTCTTTGCTTGGGTTGACAAAGCCCTGACAATCTTCTGCCCTTCATGTTTGAGTTGGAGGTTTCCCACAGTGCTTTTTACTGTTGTGTAAAATTTGAGAATGAGTTTTTAAGTATCTTACTGATTTATTGCTGGTGTTCTACTGGCTTCTGGATTAGCAGCTCTGGCCAGTGCTTCCCATGATTAACTCTATGATTGATGACAACTCCAGCTCATTCACAATCTCAGTTATACATATTTAAGTACTTACTGAGTCATTTTGCTCAACAAACCATCCAAAAGGATGTTACTTATGTGTCTAATTGACAAAAGAGCTACTACCAGAGGTAAAAAATTCCTTTGCTTGAAGTGCCAGTATGAACCATTTGGAGAACCACCTGGTTTTTGGTTTGCAGCTGCTCTTTCTACGTTTCCAATATTTTTGCCACTAGACTTTTTGCTGTTGTCATAGATCCCTCTTTTAGGGAGTTTCTCCTCCCATGGGGGATACAGTGCTGGTGTGATGTGGGAAAGATGTTGAGATCCCCAACTGCTCTTCCCAGGTCCTGCAGACAGGGAGGTGTGTGTCTTGAAATGCTGTTTGCTTCTTCCCGGTAGAGTCATCAGAACAACATCAGAACAGAACAACATCAGCTGACATCTCTTGCAACAGCATGTTTGTGCTGACAAATTAGCAAAAGGAGCATTTGTTTCATGGGTATCTTTGGCTGGTGAGGTTGGTCTTTTGCCTTCGCTGTGTTTAACCAGCTCTCTTTGAAGACTGATGTTCAGATTTGAGCTTTTCTCTTTGCAGACATAAGAAGATGCAGCACAGCCACACCTTTGCCTTCATTTGATAATACTGTTAAAATTTTGTTCTTGCTGGATGAGCTCCAATCTGGTTTGAACTGTCCATGCTGCTTCTTTCACCCCTCTTGTGCCCCTTGGACTCTGTCTGTGCCTGGTGGGAGAAGGGTCCCTGATGGTCCCCAGGGAAGCAAGAGATCAAATGGCACCACTGCAGTAATGACCCAAACCACACTGCTATTGGCAAATACCAGTAAAACCAGCTGTGCTGGTTAGAAACCAGACAGATGGCAAACCCCAGTGGGGATCTGGTAAGTGCTGTAATTCCTAAAGTGATGACTCCAGTAATTGCTGAATTGTGAGTTTCCAGAAGTTCGTTTGGAAATGTCATGGTTTAACCCTACAATGGCAAGGTGTGAGTTTTTTTAAAGCCTGTGGGGCAGCTGTGTTTCTAACATCCTGACCTGCCAAGGCCAAGCCATGGGCTCAGAGGTTGGGGTGGGCATGGTGAGGAGCAGGGATGCCCCGAGCCAGCCTTGCAGCCCCCACCACTGAAACAGAGGGGCTGGAGGCACTGACACAGGCATAGGTTTGTATGGCCCAATTGACTGGAATGCCCACAAAGCTTTAAATGTGAGACATGAGCTGTTGGGAACCTGAATTGCAGATGGTACTTGGATACTCAACTCCCACTTCTTTAGGGGGTTTAAGGGGAAAAGTCTTCCAGGGTCTTCTTCCCCCAAAATTTCTTGGCTTTGGGGTTGATCTGATGTTATTATAAGAGCTGCCTGCTTTGATTTCCAAAAGGGTGTGCTGATCTCAGTGCCCTTATGGATACCCACAGTCATAAAGAGCAGCCCCACATGGGCATCTCCGCCTGCAGGGAGGGCACAGCCTCCCCTCTGTGCCCACTGCAGCACACACGGGGTCTGTCCTTCCTGCCAGCACTGGCTGTGCTGCACACTGGGAGCACTGGGAAGGAAGATGTGAGCAGAGCTGCAGCCTGCTCCACCTCCAGACCAAGCCAAGACCCGCTTTGGAAAGCCTGAGTGTGACTATCAGGGCTCCACCCAGCTTGCACAAGCTGGCCCTGCTGCCTGGGGCTCTGGCTGCATCCAGCCTGGCATTGGCTGCCACGGGTGACTCTGGGCTGTGTGTGCTGCCTGCTCAGCCCCATCCCTCTCACAGGGAGCACTGAGGCCCCAGCAGTGCTGGTCTGGGGCAAGGATCAGCCTGAATTGTGGCAACCAGCCCTGCCAAAGCCTGCAAGCACTGGTAGAGGAAAGCAAGTGGCGTGGATCTCCTGCGCACCCCGGGTACAGGCCTTGCCCCTCAACATGTGGATCTGGGGACAAAGGAGCTTTGGTCTTCCTTGACTCCATCCCGCTGACTTCCCAAGCAGACAGACTTCCCCAGGACAAACCTGCCTCAAACCTAAGCTTGAGGTGAGCTCAAATATCATGAGGTGAAGTCTGGCTGAGAGGGACTTGCCTGAGGCTTTACACAAGGTCTGGGCTATCGTTTTTTCATGGTCTTCATCATCAGAGGATGTGTGACCCATCAAAGAAATTTGGCCTTTGGCTGGAGGACAGTGTGGAGAGATGTGGCAAAGTCCTTCCATACCGTGGGTCTCAGTGGTACCTTGTGCTGATAGACCAACAGCAACATTAATTTGGGAAGTTGAAGATGCTTCTCAGTGCTTGCAGAGCTCCTCCTGGACTGACTCTGCTCTCTATGAGACATGGGCATGTTTCAAGAGGGGAGAAGTTTGCCAAACCCTTGTAAGGCTTCTGGGAAGACAACACTGACAAGGGCTACAGAAGAGGTGCCCTTTGGAGTCAGGTTCTAGAGCCTGTATCTCCCAGGGCCAGGGTGAGAGCGTGGAGATGTGGTTTTGGCCTGGACAGCAGGAATGATTTTTAGCTCTTGACAGCTGCCTCGTGTCCCACGTGGATATCTGGGATTGCACCATCCTCTGGGAAGGTTCTTCCCCAAACCCTATTTGTGGTGAGCTGGGCCTGGGGTCTCCTGCAAGATGTTGAGGACCACTGACAGTGTGTTGGGCATCATCACAGGGATGGGTTTTGAGGACAAAACCCATAGTATCTTTGTCCATCTGCAAAAGGGTCAATCCCCAAGGGAGTAGGAATCAGCCTTCTGACATTGTTGTCCTCTCCACTTTGGCCTCTGTGCAAAGGTCTCTCCATGGCCTGTACAGGGTGAGAGCAGCCAGCCCCCAAGCAGAAGACTGGGCTGGAGAGCACAGGGAATGCTCAGGGGCCCTGCTCTGCCTGTGACTGCTCTGAGGCCATGAGTGTGAGGCTGGAAAGAGGCAGTTTATTAATGAAAACGGAGCAGAGGAGCTGCTGGGCAGGGAGCAATCTGGGCCAGTGTGGCAGTCTGGAGCACAAATCCAAGGACAGTTAAAGCTGGAGCTCCTCTCCTCTTTTCTGAAGCTATTCCAGATCAGCCCCATGCCATGATCGCAATTTCCCCTGTTCCTATTTACAGCTTGAACCACTGCACATTTAAAATCTGACCTCACTGCCATCTGCTGCATTTAGCTCTTGGTTTGAAGGTGAGCAGCAGGTGAGCAGCAGTGGCAGAGGAAGGCTCACCCTGCAGGGGTGAGATCCATGGGGTGATTTGGATTATGGAGAGTTGCATTTGTGGCCATGCACATAACACAGGCAGCGGAGGTGCTGGAGCACAGGCTCCCTCCTCATGGGGGCACGATGGCAGCAGGGCTGATTGGGTTTTCTGTGCCAGGTGTGGTGCAGGGCATGAGCACTGAGAAGCAAGAATAGGTTATTGGAGCTTCACTCCCAAATTTAGTGAGTTTTGAGTCATCTTTATTTGGGCATTCTCTGGCAGGTGCAGAAACACAAATCAGGGTTATACACCCAACTTACCAGCACCAGTTACCTTATTCACTATGATATGGTAAAGACTGGGACTAAAGTACTTGGGCAGTAGTTTCACTGGTTTTTTTTAGCTTTTGAAAAGAAGTTTGGCTGATGGTAAATCCTCCCATACACTTTTCCATTATGCAGTGTGTTCCCATCTGCCATGAGTTCTCAGTGTTAACTGCTGATGCTTCAAGGTCTGAGTCACCAGGTGCTCTGCACCCTCAGGTGCAGTGACAAATTATCCTGCTCAGCAAGTGCTCTCCTGTCTGTTCCTTCCTTGTCCAAGGTGTCCCCCTTGACCCTGACAGTGACAGCCAACAGATGGATCCCAACAGTCACTTCCTCATACAAATAAAGGCCCCCTCAGTGTTGTCTGTTGGCAGCTTCATTCCATGAGGAACAGAGCAACAGGGTCTCCAATCCCATGTGAATCTATTTATGCCTGATTTCCCTTGATGCATTGTTCTTGTTGCAGGTCATTCCGTACTTTGGATTGTCTGGTCCTGGGTCAACTCACTTGTAGTAGCTGCTTGTCATGACTTACCTTCTGTTTTCTGTATTTTCATTCCAGTTTCTGTAGAATTCATGTAGCCATTACATTCTTCTGCCTACCACTCTATCTCCACAGTGGGATGGATTGCCATGGTCTTTTTCAACCTCATTCTTTAAAGAACTGCCAGTTCTCTTTAAAATTCTTTTCCTATTTAAAACCCCTTCCTCGAAGACCTTATCTTCACTTTATTGAGATACATATATTTTTATTTTTTAATAATCTTAGCGTTATTCCTTCTTCCTCCTGTCAGGTTTCATACCCATCACTTGCATCCCTGGCTGCATGAGCAGGAGTTCTGCCAGCAGGGAAAGGGGAGGGATCCTTTCCACACACATTATTCTCAGATTTTGTCTAGGCACCCCTAGGATCTAATCTTGACACGAGGATTTGCACATACTTTATCACAATACCTTCTCCCTCACCTGGTAGTGTGTCCATCCTGAAAAAAATTTGTACTTTTTTGTATTAATCTGCCAGTCATGTAGAGTCACTCTTGCTGATTCAACAATGATTTTGCTCAGTCTCAGCTCTTGTTTATATTCTTTATTCTTGGCATATTTTCTTAAGGCAACACATACTTATTGGACCACTGAAATTCAGATTTTGTGCATGTGTTACCCTTTCTGTGAATAGCAGATGAGACAGGAGGTACCCAGGTGGGAATTGTCTTCACAGTTATTAAAATTTGATTTTAGCTGTGAGAGCAGGGTAAGGGCTGTTAAACACAAAGATCCAGAATCTTCTCCATTCACGTGCCCACGGCATCTCAGTAACTCAGGAGGTTTGAATAGTTTATAGCACATAGTTTAAAGCACAATTCACTTGGACATGAGATTTCAACAGTCTCTTGTGTTTCTTTCCCCCCACACCTCTTTTCTCCTGGCCAGGTGATAGCAATTGTGATGGATCTGTTTACAGACATGGAAATTCTGTGTGACCTGCTGGAGGCCTCAAGCAGACGGCACATCCCCGTTTACCTGATCCTGGATGAAGAGTACTTGAAGCATTTTGTGGAAATGTGCAATAAGATGGCTCTTACTCAGGACAGCTTCCCGGTAAGTTTTCAGTCACACACTGGATATGATAAACAGGTCTTGGAACTGATAAAAATGATGTACCCTGTGTTCTGTTCCCCCTGCCTGGTCCCTAGGACTCATCCCTTCTCCCCAGAATCTATCCCTTCCCTCCCTGTCCCAGGCTAAGGAGCCAAGGCTGTTTGCTCTAGGAAATTGAGATCTGTCTGGAAGCACAGAGGAAGGCATGCAGGAGCCTCCTAGTCCCATATATTGATGTTTTATGGTCCTCATTTCAGTTTTCCATGCAGGGAGTGTGAATCTGAAGCCAATGAGATGCAGTGAGTTGCTGAACACTTTGCTGGGCTGGTGCAGAGATGCAGGGGGATGCCTGGAAATTTGGTTTAAGTGAACCTGTATCATCTGGACATGGGGGAGAAAGAACACAGCCCCTGCTCTAGGACATAGAATTGCAAGACTAAAATTGCTCATAGTTCAGATCCCTGAGCTCAGGGATTTAAATTCTGCCCAGAGCTGCTGCAGAGCAATAGCTGGGAGGGCAAGGGAAGCAGTGAGTCCCCTCAGATGTCCTGCTGCAAACCCCATCGCTTCCTTCTGCTGAACGCACAGGTTAAAAATCTCATGTTAAGATCTGCTTTTAGGCTTTGCAATTCATTTGTGGGCCCATGATTTGGATTTATGAAAAACCTGATTCCTGCTCAGTGGGTGCCCATCACCCAGCATGTGGTGCCCAGAGCAGATAAAATGTAAAAATGAATGTGATAGTGCCACAAGCTCTCTTGGAAACTTGCAGACTCAGAGACACACCCCTGTATCCTGCTGATCCCCATTTCTGGCCACCACCTCTCAATGGAAGTTGTTTTTTTTGTTGTCATTTGTTATTCCTGTAAGGCCAGCAGTGCTGGCTGTGCTTCTTCCCTAGGTGTGCAGGATTCCCTGGAGCACTGACTCCACTCCAGCCTCCAGTTTCATGGGTTTTCCCTTCATTTTTGTGGGGAACACTTGGAAATTTTCCAGTTAGCTCAAAGGTATTCCTAGCTAAAAACAAGCTAGGGACAATGCAAAACCAATGTTTTACAGGATATTCCAAATAGATGCAGCTAGGATGTCTTAATTTTCCCTATTTTTAACCTGTCTACAAAAAGGTTAAATTACAGAGGCCTCTTTAGAGAAGCACTCAGTGCTCTGGTCCAGTTGACAAGGTTGGACTTGATGATCTTGGATGTATTTTCCAATCTAAATGATTCTGTGATTCTTCCACCGTGCTGGTGAAGCTCTGCCCTGTCTTGTTTCTTACAAGCCAGACCCATTTCATCCTGACCCTTGAGATGGCAGCTCTTGGGGAAAACTCCTCCATGTTGGAGCATGTTGGCTTCCATAAATAGCTTCCACACTGAAGTGACCTGGTGCATTCAGATGAATTCCATCTCTCAAAAATATATTTTATTCCTTCTTGTCTAAGAGGTGGCCATTGTTAAAAATTAAAATTAGAATGAGTTTATATCCGTGGAGATGTCTGTGTCTCTTTGTTATGCCTGATGTCATGTCGTGTGCTTGAATGGGTAATTAACACCTGCCTCCCCATTCCATGACTCACTAGCAGCTCTCCATCTGAAGTGTCTCTTACCTGATGCACCTGTGCAGTCCATCACCTGCAGGCTGAATACACATCTGAGTGGAATGAGGGTACATATTTTATTCCTGCCTCTAAGTTGTGACAGGATGTGGCAGTAAATCTCCATTTGGAATAATTGGTGACAATTTGGGCTTGAATGGGGAATTTGGGGTAATTGCTCCTCCAGCATCTTAGTTCTGAAAACAACATGTGAGTCTGCTGGTGGCAAATTCCAGTGCTGAGCATCAGAAAATCCTGTGTGGAGCACTGGCAGCAGGGACAGCAGAAGCCTTAACTTGGAGTTTTCAAACATCTGTTTGCTGAACCTGGAGCTACTGTTTGGATGGAGCAGGAGTAGTACCAGGGTGTCTTTCCTGCAAGACTGCAGGATTCTCATCTGTTGGGATTATTCAGGGTCTGGATTGAAAAGAGGAAGAAGATGATGATGAAAATGAACCAGATATCAAAAACTCACCCAGCCTTGGAAAGGATAAAGGGAGTGAAGAAATACTGTGGTGACAAATTTATGGAATTTACCTGAAGTTGTTTTATTTTCCCCAGGAAGGAGGTGGGGGGGAGGAAGCTCCTCCCAGTGAAAACCAGTATTACTGAAACTTTGCCACTGGAAGAAAAAATCCCTGTGCTGACTGGCCACAGGATAAGGTGAAGACCTCACTAAGTATCCAGTGTTATCTTGGTCTGAATCAGCAATTTGTGGTGTCATTTCAGAGGATCACAGGTTAATGCAAGTTGGCAGGGACCTTAGGATGTCATCAGCCCAGCCTCCCACTCAAAACAGTGTCACCTGTGAGGTCACTTTACCTGGTCTCATCTGGCAGATCTCCAAGTGAGGAGACCTCACAGTCTCTCTGGGTAAATTGTTCCAGTGCACGACTGTCATTATGGGGAAAAGATTTCTCCCTTCTCATACGTGGCAGATGAGGACATGTTCTGGGACATAAAAAGCCAACAAGTGAAAGCCACAATGTCAAAATTCTGAAGCTTCAGCTCTGTAACTCTGTAACCTTGCTAGATGTTTCCATGAATTCAAGAGAGGACTGGACCAGCACTTGGAGAAGAGATCACAGTGGGCTTCCCATTGAGACAAACCACAAGAAGCTCAGGAAATCCCCTGAGCAGAAAACAGGGGCAATATTAGGGGCAGCATCATAAATGATTGCCCTCTCCCTGCTGTCCCCAGCTGCCATTGCCCACTGCAAGAGAGAGCCTGGATGGGCTCTGGGCAGGAGCAGATTTGCTGCTGCTGCTGCTTGTGCCTTTCTCACCTGGAGACCCTCACTGCAATGTGGGAGCCGGGCCTTTCCCGCCTGGCGGTGTCCCCGGGGAAAGCTCAGCTCCTGCCCGCAGGGACTCTGACAGCAGAGGAAGCTGCAGGGTCCCTGCCCCACTCCTCACCCCGAGGGTCCCTGCCCTGAGCCCCATGGGAGGAAGGCGAAGGGGGCACTGGGGTGCCCAGGGATAGCTCTGGAAGGCTGGAAGGGGCGTGGGACGCGCTCTGGGGTGAACATCTGCAGGCAAAGCCCTGCTGGTGCTTGTCTCTTGCCTGGCCTGGCCAGAAATCTGCTGGGGGGCGGAGGGGCAGCGCCACATTCCCTGAGCACCCAGCTCTGCCAGGAGCAAATCGGCCCCACCAGCTGCTCTAGGGCTTTGTCTGTAGCTGGGCTGATGCTCGGCAGGAATGGGCTGCCCACAGAGGGGTCTGCCCAATCCAGTGCAGGTGGTGACAGCTTGTGACAGCTCCTGCTGTACCAGAGATGTGACAGGTGTCAGGGGAGCTGGCCTGGAGGGCAGGAAGGGATGACCTGGCAGCCCCATGGAGGTGTAGCCTTGGGGATGTTTATTTACGTGCCAGATGTTTTGTTTGGCACTGTATCACACAGAGCAGGTCACTAACAACTTCTAGTGATTGTTCTGCTCTTCTGCCTTCCTCACCTGAGGTGCAAATAACTTCTATTATGGGCAAACATCTTGCATTATGACAGAGGCTCCCAATGGATACCAAGAGCCATATTCCCCAGTTTATTCTGGGCAGTTGGTTTTACAGGTCAAGGTTGTATCAGAGAAGTATTTGCAGTGGAGCATCAGGTCTGCTTCAATTGAGTATAGCAGCTGAAAATGTTAATATAATTTTTAAATGTATTGGTAAAAGGAATTCCTTAAAATGTAGATATTCCTCTAAGTCTTTTTTCATTGAGTGATGTTTTAGTTTTAAGCCTGTAATTGTATAAAATCAGAGCAGCACACTCTAGTGATTAGAAACTAGCTAGTTGTTATGCATCAAAATTTACTTAATGCAGAGCCATCAGCGAGTGGGGTGCTGAATATCATTAATAATCTGGAAGAAATTGGATAGTTTTACATACGTCAGAGATTATCTGTAGGCTCATAGGATTCTCCAAAGTTTTTTTTCAAACCAGAATTTGCACTCAAGTGCAACTTGTTAATTTTTGCTGGTTTTTTATCCTGTAGAAGCAGGCAGTGTCACAAAATATTTGGTATGTAGGAGCCAAGAAATACTTAATGCCTTGCTGAGTTCTACCTCTCAGAGCAGAGCATGAGCTTGAGGGAGTCCAGCAGTGATGCACAAGGGAACACCTCAGTTTAGGTCAGTATATGGCCCCTGACCAACTCTCCCTGCTTTGGTTTCAGAACATGCGCATAAGGTGCCTGAGTGGAGACACGTACTACAGCAAAGCAGGCAAGAAATTTGCAGGCCAGGTTCTGGAGAAGTTTGTCCTGGTTGATTGTGACCAAGTTCTTGCTGGTACATACAGGTAAGAAAACACAGCAACTACTGTGGCAGAGACTGGTGACACTGAGGAAATATTCTTTACCAAAATACTGAATAATGTAACTCCTGGTGCTGCATGGTGGTTCAACAGCTACCCTGCATTCACCTCAGTCAGGGCTTTCAGAGTTTTCCAAACCTCCACCTTACCCACCCTCCCTGCCCTTTTCTTACCTGAAGTGAAGACCTCAAACTTTTCAGAAATCTCTCCTCATACAGTGGCTGCTGCATCCCTCAGCCTTTTTAATTCTGTTTTTCTGCACCCTCTGTGACCTCACTACCTCCTTCTTGAAGTGCAGAGACAAGAACTGCATGTGGCCCCCCTGATATGCCGCACCTAGGTGTTCAAGAGGGATCAAAGATGCTCAGACCCTGGATTGTGACTGTGGCCCTTGCTGGCAGGGGCCAACACTCACTGCATGTTTTAGTTGCCATGGCACTCTGAGCTGATGTCAGACAACTTCCTGAGCTGTTCCAGGTTCAGCATCATACAGATAATTTTCCCCAATGGGTACACAACATTTTTCTTTACTGAAGTTCATCTGCCACATATTTGTCCACTTGCTCAGTTCTTCTGGATTTGCTCACCTTCAGTGAGGTATCCAACCACCTGAAGGACCTGAGGATCACCTGAAAGCCTGGGAATTTCACTGCACCCCTCCATGCCCGAGGGCATCCATGTGCTCATTGGCTCCCTCACCAAACTCCAGCAGGTTGGTGAGCTGAGCATGCCTTTGCCTTCTTGTCCTTTTCCAAGAGGCTGTGATTCTCCATGCTAGCAGGAATCTTGTTCTTCTCAGCATGCTCTGCATGCCCCAGGGTAGAGGGCAGCTCCAGGGGTGTGTGGGCCTCAAGACTGCACTCAGAGCCCTCTCTGTAGGTGGGATCAGAGGGGAAACCTCTCAGCCCTTGGCCTTTCTGGTGGTGCTGATACAAGGAGTGAAGCACATCTCAATGTCACCAGCACCAGCGATGGATGCAGGAAGTTCATTGAGGTTCTCAGCTATGGCCTTGCCATCACTCTTGTGACACCCAGGCCTCAAATGAGCCCACGATTCCTTGACTGCCAGTACAGCATTTGTGAACAACCTACAGCCCCAGTCATCCTGGGGATTTTTGGTCTGGTCCCTTTCAGCTCTTTTTGACAGATTGCTGCATTTTTACATAGTTACCTTTCTTGAAATTGAACCTCCACATGCTGCATTTATTTAGTTTGCTCTCCACTAAAGAGTTAAAATTGTGTTGTGATCATTCATACAAACGGGTTCTTCCACTTCTGCCCCTGGAACCAAGTCTTATGCCCCATTCCAGACCACATCCTGAATCACATCTTTTCTTGTGGGTCAAACAATTTAGACTAGTTAATTCTGGCATGTAATCATTTATTGCTTCCAAAAAGTTTTTCTGCATGGTTCATCCCAGTGAAGCATTAACCTGTATGTGTATGAATGGATGAAATCTCCCCCTGTTGCTGCCCATCCTAATTTTGCAGCCTCTGTGATCTCAGTTAACATTTTCTCCAGAGTTCTGATCAAAGAGTCAGAACTACTGTTCATGTCCTATATTTTTATTACTAGACTCTATTTAGTTACTTTGCCACTTGCAAATCCTTCCCACAGTATTTTCACACTGTTGAACATTATATGATCCTTCACAAACAGTGCAGCTCCTCAGGACTGCCTGCTCTGTGAATTTGTTGTCCTGGCAACACTTTTATCCTCCTTCCACCAGATCTCCTTGATCACTGCTCTCCCTCTCCCTTTCCCTCAGTTTCCATCTCTCTGTGAGCCCATGCTGGACCCTCAGGCTACCAGTGTCTTCATCAGTGCTGTAGCTTTAAGCTGCACCTTCTCCTCTGGTGATGACTTCATCAACTCCAAGAGTGGAGGTCTCACCTCATCAAACTCAGGCAAAATGAATGAAAAATGGGAGTATATGGTTGAAACTGGTTGTGTCAAATCTCAAAACATCATGGAGAGCAGTGTCTGGTGGCATTTTTACCATCCTAAGACACTGAAAAACAATGGAGTGAATCACAGGTGGAAAAGCCCTTTAAGAGCCTTGAGTCCAACTGTTCCCTCAGCACTGCTGAGCCCACAACTAACCCATGTCACATATACTTGTCTTTTAAATACCTCTATCCATCTCCATTGGCTGCAGGGGCAGGGATTACGTAACTCATCAGGATCACTCATTTTTGGATGACTAAAGTTGAGCATGTGTCAGCTGGATTGAACTGCACAGCTGGAGGAACATCTGATTTCCCTGTGGCCCAGAGTCAGGGTATTGCTTAAAATGCAGGTGCAGCTCTCTGGGTCAGTTCCTCCCTGTGCTGTTAAGGGCAGGGACTGGGGGTTCTCATGTGCTCCCTTTCTACAGAGCTCTGCAGAGCTGAAACTTCTGGAATTCTGGAAGATAGTATTTCAGTTGAATAGGGTTTTACATCTGATTCTGTGCTGTGCCAGTAAGCACAGGATGTTCTGTACTAACAGAAAGAGTCTCTTCTTGAGGAGTTTGTTCACTTGTCAGAAACACTTTCACAGCAGAAAATCAGGATGTCTGCTTCTGGTATAGTGCAACCTGTATAGGAGATATTTAGATTACTGTCTCTGCAGATGGGAAAGCCAGATGCAAAGGATGAGAATAGTTACTGAGTAAAGCCAAAGATCCAGAGTGGAACCAGGGGTGTCTCAGGATGATACAGGGACAAGGGTAAGAGTGTTCTTACCCAGCAGCAGGTTTTACAGTTCAGCAATGCTGTGTGCAAGGATCAGAGGTTTCAGGACTCTGGGATCTTATGTTGTATGTGCTTCTCTATGTTCAGTTTGCTGTAGGACACTCTTTCCCACCATGTCTGGCCTCCATGATACCCTCTGGCAATGGGTTATGCAGTTTAATTTATGTTTTGTGTGAAGAAGTGGTCTGTGGTGTTTACAGTAGACCTACTGCCAGATAATTATACTTGATGTCCTTAAATTCCCACAACCTGGGCACAGAAAATCAGTGTTTCCTATTTACTTTTTTGACTGCATCCATGATTTTGTCCTCCTCCATTATAATGCCTCATGTGAATCATCTCTTCTCCAGGTGAAGTATCCTTGGCTTTTCAGTCATTTCTTGTATCCAGAGTTTGAATTTATTGACATTTAATTGTCCATCATTGTGTCACATATTCCTCCCCTTACCATAAAATCCTCTTGCAGCTTCTGTTTATCCAGTTTTCTTTTGATCCACAATAATTTTGTCATGAGCTCTGACATGGACAGTTTCTACAGTTCTTTAGTACCTTCCTCAACATGTTGAACAGCATTGATCCCAGTACAAAACTTGTGGGTTTTCAGTGGGTAAATGGAACCCACTGCTAGTGTTTGTATTTTTAATCAGCTGCTACTTGTTGGGAAGACCTTCCTTTGTATGTATTTCTTGATCACTTAATTTTTCCAACAACAAAAATTGTGTTTGCTGAGTGACCATGTCAAAATCTGTGAAAGTTCAAGTTTGATACATCAAGCACATCTGTGTGTTTGCTGCCTCCCTCAAAGATCTGCTCTGCAAGAGGCTTTTGAGGCATGGCTTCCTTCCACAAAAACATGCTGAGTCTTCAGCATCATGATTATAGTTATTTATGCATCTAATCATTTTACTCTCTATTTGCTTCTACCAGTTTGTTCAGTATGGAAATAGGACTGGCTGGTTTGTAGTTTTCCAGGAGCTCTTTAAAAGGTTCACATTTAAAACTTTCCATTCCTCTGCTGCTATGTTTAATATTAAATGATAGGTTATTCTCTGGTTTATAATTGGAAAATCGCTGACTTACAGTTTATGAAGGCTTTTTGCTTTAATATTTTCATTTAATGCACTTTTCTAACTATGGTGAGATTTTCTGATGATTTAAAATGTCTTTATTTTTATAGGTACGTTTTCTCTGAGACTCTAACATAGCATCTTTAAACAATCTTCTTGCCACCTCAAGCATTTAACCTTTTTGATTGCTCTTTTAAATTTCTTTTAAATAGCATTCCTCACTTTCTCTTTGAAGTTAAACATTACTGTTGTGGATTATTTTGGTCCTGAAAGAATATTTGATATGGCTAGGTCATGGTTATTTTTGCTGAGTGAACTTTCCAACGAAACTCTCTGAACTGGTAATGTTGTTTCTCCTTTTGTTGGCTTTCTGGTTAGTTTTTCCAACAAGTGGTCATTTATAGTGTCTAAAATGCAGTTTTGGCAACTCTCCTCGTTGTGGCCCCCACTCATCCTGGCAGGATCTCCCTTTATCCCTCTGCTTTCTGCCTTCTTAGTCTCTCAGCACCCCCTCAACATGGCTTATTTACCATCAGCACTCTGCTCAGAAAGTTCCCAGTACAGCCACCGTGCACTTTTCTAAACACAGCTTTATTTGTTCAGATGTTCTCCATTGATTCTAATTCCTTACCCAAGTGTCACTGATTTCCATCCTGTCCTTTTATCAGAATACAGTTTTCTTGCATTTGCTTTTAAAGTGAAGTGGGTGATCCCTAACTGTGTGACCTTCTACACATCCCAGCTTTGGTCTGTAGCAATCCACTGCTCCCTGCTATCCATCACTCCAGCCTGGCAGCTCTGCAACGAGATGAGCAATGAAGAAAAGGATCCAACTATGCAGAAACAGTGTAACTGTCCCTCTGCTCTCACAGGTTTATTCATTGCTACAATAAGAACCACATGGAGCTCTGTCAGGGGGTTTAGGCTGGATACCAGGGAAAGGCTCTTCCCCAGAGGGTGCTGGCACTGCCCAGGCTCCCCAGGGAATGGGCACGGCCCCGAGGCTGCCAGAGCTGCAGGAGCTGCCAGGGATGCCCAGAGTGGGGCTGTTGGGGGGTCTGGGCAGGGCCAGGGGTTGGATTGCATGATCCCAGTGGGTCCCTTCCCACTCAGGATGTTCTGTGATTCCATGATTCTTTAATTTATTCTGATAAATATATCAGGATAAATTAAAGAATGCTGCCTCTTGGTACAGATCAAGCACATTTTTGCAGCACTCTCTAAATATGGAAGCCAAGCTCACAGCTCTTATCTTAAACAAATGTAGGCAAATTAGTTTAGACCCTTCAACTCTTATGTGTACACTGACTAACATTATATTTCTTCTAAATAAAGGAAAAAAACCCCTAGATTGAGGTATCTAGGCAAAGCAATAATCTAAAATCTTAAATGTAATTAAGTATATAGCTATTTAGGTTTATTGTGGGTAACAGAAGAAATAGGGTGTTTATTTGAGCACTTAAGATATTTACTGTTTCAGCAGGTGAGAAGAACCCAAGGGCCAATAGGGGCTAGAGCTAAACAGGATCTTGAACAGGAAATACAGACTAGAACCAGACTGGTATTGTCAGCCTGAAAGAGAGTTATGTGCTGAGTTGCCTTAGAGGAGATTAAATTTCTCTGCTGAAAATGACAGATGGTCACGGTATGGTTGTGTCCTGCCACGGGCACAGAGAGGAAGGAGCCCAGTGTTTGCTGTAGGGAGAAACTCAAGATCTGGGGTTGAAGCTGACGCAGCAGCTGAAACTGAAAAATGAGAGGCGAAAGTTTACAAGAGTGCAAAAGCTTCCACACATGGCTTCAGGAGAAATAAAACTGAAGTACAGAAGTATTTGGCAATGGACAGATAAAGTTCCATGGGTTTGAAGTTAAAGGAAGCCTGGAATTTCTTTCAAAGAAAGGTGCTTATACTCACAGGTATCCATGGCCCAAGCAAGAGGAAAGTGCTTTGAAGAGGGATTTTCAGATCTAGCTTGATGAGGACTCACCTCAAGAAAGAAATTCTAATTAAGCAGAAAGGGAGTGTGTAAGGAGTGGGAAGCACAGTGCATCAGCAAGGGAACCCCAGGTGACACATGCAGCAATGCAGTGACATTGCCAGGAAATGAGTGATGTGCAGCCTTGCTGGGCACACCTGAGCAGGGAAGAGCAAGTCCTTGGGTGTGTAAATAAAAAGTGAATCCAGAAGAAAGAGACAAGGTCTGCTGCTGGAAGGATGAATAAGAAGTAAGAGATAACAGACATGCGTGCCCAAATTAGTGAGTACATTGCACTGGTTTGGATCAAAACAAAGATGAGAATCAAGGAATGGAAATTATTTCAAGTGTGTTGGGAGCAAGCTAAAAGAGGTTGCTGCAATAAAGGCAGGTTGTTGTTACCTTATCAAAGAAAATGTCACTTGAAATCAAAGGTCTAGTAATGAGTGTTATGTGGTACATGCATTTTGCCATGAGCAAAAACAAAACACAAGTTTGTGTTGGCATATGGAAAGAAAAGAATGGCTTTGTGAAATAAAAATGAGTTTGAGAAACTATTGAAAGAAGCAAAAAATCTTCTGCTGCAGATTGGTATCCCGTCTGTTGGAAAGAGCTAAAGCAGAGAGGCTGAGTGTGGAGATGTGGAGTCACCTGTTCAAACAGCTGAGGAAAGGCAAAGGCCACCGTGAGCCCAGAGCAGAGCACGGCTGCACAGGGGGGCACGCAGGGAACTAATCCGGGTGTCGAAAATGCTGCTGAGACGGAGACTTGTGGAACACCGCAGGTGCTCTTGGCGCTCCCGCCCGGCCCGCGGCAGAGCCCCGCGCAGGGGGTGATGCTGCACCTCCATCTCCCGGCCAAGGGCTGAGCTGCACCGCTCCCGCAGAGTGGAAAGCAGGGCACGGAGGGGATCCGATCCTGCAGCCATCCTCTGTGAGTCTTTGTGTCCCAGGGTGATCTAGAACGGCTGTGAGCAGCAGTTTGTTATAGGGAAAAAATAATGTCAGGAAAATCCTACCACTTTTAGAAGCTCCTATGATCTTTTAGCATCCAGGGTGGCCTGCGGCAGGAGGAGCTGCAAAGCCCACGTGGGTGTTGGGTTGTGCAAGGCACAACACCTCTTCCTGTCTGCATTAGATTTTTAACTTGTGCCTCATTTTTATACCAGAAATCATTCCCTGGCTATGCCAGTCAGGGAAGAAAATGTTCTTTATCAGTTTGTAGAGATGGGAATAGCCACGGCTGCAAGACCACATTGTCCCATCCTGGAAACCTGTGCTGTGGCAAGGAGGGCTGTGCCACCAGGGGACTTGGATAATTCCTTCCCCATCCTGTCATGACACAGAGTGAGCAGGTCCTCATTGGACTGGCATGGGAAACTGGGACACAGGAATGCCCAAACTGGGGCAAGAGGCATCAGTGGAGCCAGGAAGTGCCCTGGGACAGACGCCCTTGACAGTGTCAGACCATGAAATCTCTCCTGTCTGTACTCCTGGATTTCCTCAAAGAACTCTCAGGGCTTTCTGAGAGATAACATTCCTTTGCCAAAGTTGCCTTTCCTGTTATCTCCTATTTCCTATATGGCCATTAATTGTATTCTTTAGAAGAGTCTCTACTAATTTGTCTATCTACACAATTTATGTCTATCTAATTTGTGAGACTTAACTGTCTATAACATAAAATCATTATATCACATTAGCACCCTGGCAGTCTCCTGATAGCCAGAGCCCTTTCAAGTGGGAGATAGCAGAGCCTGGTTAGGAGCTGAGCTATTTCATCCTGGCATTCCCTGGCTTCTCTTATGTTGATGATCCCTGCTCCTGCCCAGGAGCTGATATCTGCTCTGTTGATGTTTTCTTATCTCTTCTACAGAGATCTCAACAGGAGACTGATCTTCCCTTGAGTTCTGTGCCAAGGGGGCTCAGGGCAGCCCAAGCTCCTGTACAGTAAATGGATGCAGAGGAATTATCTGAACTTTCCTGTTGCACATGGACCATGTGCCTCAAAAAAAGCTGAATATTTCTTCTTTCCCCTTTTGCAAAATGTGACCCAACCTTTTTCAAAGATGATCTCTCTGGAGCTTTTCCTCTGTCATTTAGCAATCCTAGGTAGTTTCTGGTTTGATTTTTTCACCCTAATACCTCTGTGAAGGGGTGCATTTGCTTTGAGCCTCCAGGATGGTATTTCTGAGTTCTCTTCATGCCACCCACAAAGATCTTTTCATTCTTTTACTACTTTTGCATTCTTACCTAATTTACCTGGTTTGATATGAAGCAGCAGAGTATTTTTGTCCATATTATGTTTCTCTTTGGTGTGTGATTGCTGAATGTAAACATACCAAACACCAGTCTGACTTAAAACAACTGCAGAGTGTGCTCAGGGACTGGCCAGGAGCTGTGTTTCCTACTAGAAATTCCCAAATAGCTTTCTTGTGAGCTAAGCATTGATGAGGTCGCAAAACACAGTGCCAGTATCTTGTCCTGAAATGACATTTACTTGAGAATGTAATGTCTCACAACAATTGCTCTCCTGGAGCTCCTGTAATTTTACCCTGCTCTTCAGAATCAGTGTCTTGCTTTAGCAGCCAATAACACAGCCCTCAGCTGGTACTGCCACCTCTGAAAATTCTGGTTTATTTGACACATTTAGTGTGCTCGTCTGGTTTGACTATAGCAAGAATAAAAAATCAGCTGATGACTGGGATGACCAGGAGCCTGGGGATCCCACTCTGGAGAGGAACTTCCCTGCTTAATCAGAAAAAGGAAGATGAAGAGAATGTGGTTACCATCTGTACCTTATTGGGGAAGAGCTAATTAGGTTACAGTTTGGGCACAAACAAGAGGTAGGGTTAAACAGATAAGGAAAATTTGCAGAGTGCAATTAATGGAAGTTTTCACCCAGCTAGGGCAAAGTTTGGTTTTAGGGTAGAATATGATGAGCTCCCAGAAAAAAATCCCAAAACACTTAACTGTGAGGGCAGGGACTGGACTCGTTGAGCCAAGAATTAACTTCTATTGCATTTGGGAATCCCACAGCAATACTTACAGCAAACATCATCATCCTTCCTGTCCTGAGTATTCCTGTAGTCTCTGGAGACCTCCACTGCTCAAGGCAGTTCCTACAAGCCCATCAGGGATGTCAGGACATGAGAACACAGCTCCTGCCAAGGAGAGGGAAGAGCAGGGGACCCCAAGCAGAAATCAAACAACCACTTTAGGGTTGTTCTTTTGTACTTATTGATGAGCACATTCATTTCCATGAGCAATCTCACAGCTGCCTACTTAGAGGAAGTTGTAACAACACAAATCAGATAGGAATCCATCACTGGAATGTGAAAATCCATGCTAGGCATTTTGGCACTCTGTGAACTGAAGTTAACGTGTGTTTTGTTTCTTTTCCTGCAGTTTCACCTGGCTTTGCAGCCAAGTCCACACTGGCCTGGTGACCCACTTCCGTGGGCAAATTGTTGCAGAGTTTGAAAAGGAATTCCGGTACTTGTACGCAGAGTCCAGAGCAGTGACCAGCTTCTGTGTGCCAGATCCCGGGACGTGTCTCTCCTCTTGGAATACCTCAAAAGTTGACAACTGTCTTCTAAAACCCACTCAGGGGAATGATACTGAGACCCTGAGCCCCTCCAGCAGCCTTTCCAATGTGAGCATCAGGAGCATAAAAGTGTCTCCCTTTATGAAAAACTCCAACTGCAGTGCACACCAGGAAAAGCAAGATTCCAGCTCTGATTCTAGCAATAAGAAGGGGAAGGAGGACACATTCCTGAAACCTACTTGCCCTAAACAGCAAGAAGAACCACCAGACTCAGCGAACAGTCCTCCAAATAAACCTACCCCAGCCTTGTATCCCAAATCAAACCTCATAATAGCAAGGACATTCCTGCAGCCAGAGCCTTACTCCAATAAACCTGGGGACCAGGGGGACACTAAGGCCAGCAGCAGCCACTGCTCCCCGCCGAGAGTGGGGCAGCCGCTGCAGTCCCTGTCAGAGGGCACCAGCAGCAACGGGACCAGCCTGAAGCAGAGAGGTCCCATGGCCACTTCTGGAGAGCTGCCAGCTGAAAATGAGAACATGGTTTATGGGGTGGAAAAGAGACAGAGCCCTGGACATGGCCATTTTGACCTTTTCTCCCCATACAACCACCTCAAACGGGATAAAAAGTCCGTAGTGCCTTGCTATGACAAGTTCCCAGAGGATGTGCTGCTGGAAAAGAACAGCGCGTACGGGGCGGAGAAGAGAATGACTCTGGGGCACAGCAAGCTGGACCTGATCACCAAGTACAACAAACTAAAATCCAAACACATACACAGTCGGTTCGAACTCTGACCTGGGCCTCCAGCTGGCCTCTGCTCTGATTTTCCAGGGGTTGCTCTTCCCCGCCAATCATCATGCCTGGGGCTCAGAATCAAAACATTAGTCTTGTTCCTGTTAAAAGGTGTCTAATCTATGTAGATGACTGATTCAGACGAGATTAGCAACTGCAGCTCAAATTTTCAATTACATGATTGTGGCAGGAGGGAGAAAAGCACGTAAAGATAATCCACATTCTTTTTACCCATTTGGGAAAGAACCATTTCCCTTCAAACTTACAGCAAAGCCATTGCTACACCTGGAAACTGGCCACTGAGGTCTTCAGGGTGAGCCCTGGTTCTCTCCATGCTGAGCAATTCCTCTCCCTGTATCCATATGGTGAAAATGAAATGGCCAAAGGCAGGGGGATGTGAAAAATAAAGGAGTTGTTCTGCTGGAAAAAGCTGTGTTGGGTCCTGCTGGAGGGGGTGAGCACTGAGTGTGGCCAGCACCCTGCTGTGCTAAGCCGTGCCAGGCCAGGAGGGGACAGGGACGTGTTTGGGCACATGTTTGGCATCCGCACACGGCTGACACTGGCACGGCAGTGGTGTCAGCACACGGGTGGGGTCACACCTGAACACAGGTGGCCCCTACACACGAGGGAGGCACTCAGGTGGCAGCTGGGTCGCGGGTGGCCTGTCAGCTTACAGGTGACATGGCTGCTGTCCTACACCACAGGTGTCAGCAGGGAGGGGGTGCCCAGGCATGGCTCCTGTTGGGACAGGGATAGTGCCAGCACCGGGGGAGCACCAGGGCATGGGCCGGGCTGCACACAGAGGGGGTGGCCCACAGTGGCCAGGGACAGCCATGGCACAGGGACAGAGGCAAGCACAGCACGCCCGGCAGCGGCACAAGGACAGGGACAGCCATGGCACACCTGGTACGGGCACAGGGACAGTGATGGACACCAGGGACAAGGACAGCGATGCCGCCCCTGGGACGGGTTGTGTCCCACAGGGCCGTGGCGGGGCCCGAGCTGGCGAGCGGTGCCCGGGGCGGTGCTGCCGCCACGGGACGGTCCCTCCAGGCCCGGTGCCGGTCCCGCTCGGTCCCTCCTGGCCCGGTCCCGGTCCCGGTCCCGGTCCCGGTCCCGGTCCTTCAGCGGGTCCCGCCCTGCTCCCCCTCACGGCGGCGCGCCCTGGGCGCTCTCACCTCCCGGGCGCTTGGGGGCGCTGTCCCCAACAAGAGCGACCGGCGCCGCTCGGCCCCGCGTGCGCCCCGCCGGAAGCGGAAGCGGCGGCGCCTCGTGGTTCCGGCGGAGGCGCTCGGAGCCGCCGCGGCCCGGCCCTGTTCCCGTCCCTGTTCCTGTTCCCGTTCCCGCTTCAGCTCCTTCCCAGCCCCGGCCCCGCCCAGTTCCCGTTCTCGCCCCAAGCTTGGTCCTGTTCCGGCTTCCTTCCCGGAGGCAGCTCCGTTCCCATTCCCGTTCTCAGCCCCCTTCTTAGTCCCGTTCCCGGCTCCATTCCCGCTCCTATTCCCGGCCCCTCTCGCATTCCCGTTCCTGCCATGGCGGTCCGCGCCAGCTTCGAGAACAACAACGAGCTGGGCTGCTTCGCCAAGCTCACCAACGCCTATTGCCTCGTGGCCATCGGCGGCTCCGAGAACTTCTACAGGTGAGGCGGGCCCGGCCCGGGCGGGCCCGGCCCGGCCCGGCCCTGCCCGCGGCCCCGCGCGGCCCTGACGCGGCGCTTTCTCCTTGCAGCGTGTTCGAGGGGGAGCTCTTCGGGACCATCCCGGTGGTTCACGCCTCCATCGCCGGCTGCCGCATCATCGGCAGGATGTGTGTGGGTACGTGAGCCGGGGGGAGCCTCGGGGGTGACGGGGAGGGGTCGCGGTTCGGTCGGAGCCGCAGCGGGGCTGAGCCGTGCCGGGGAGCCTGTGGGGCAGCGCCCCTCGCCCTCGAGGGTTGTTTGAATACCTCGAGTGTGTGAGCAGAGGGAAGGATGATCTCAAAGGTCTTTTCCAACCTGGCTGGTTCTGTGAAGGACGGAGGGAAACAGAGACTCGCCCGGAGCCGGAGTGGGGGAGTGTTGGCTCTCGGGGCCAGGTAAGCTCGGCTGCTCCTCGGTGCCCAGGGAGGGGGAGGCATTACCGAATGTGAGAGTCAGGGAAAAGCCTTTCACGTGTCTGTGCCTGGTGAGACCTATTAGGTCTGATCAGGTTCTTGCTTGTTCTTTAACCATTCAGTCGTGCTGCCACAATCACACAAACAGTAGCCCTGGGCCTTTTGTAGGGCAAGTGGCATCTGCACGGAGAGTTCCTTGTTAAATGTCTCACTGAGAGCCTCGGGGCTCCTTTTGTCCTGTTGGGAGAGAGAAGGGGGTAAAGATGTGCCATTCACCCACACTCTGTGCTTCAGCCTGGATTTTCATTTCCTGAGGTGCTGGTTATTTTCACATCTCCTGGGCTGAATTCTGGGCTTGGAAGAAATGCACAGAGCACGAGCAGCTCAAGCCATGTCTGAACAGCAGGGCAGTGCTAACACACCCTGTGGGAACATTATTTTCATTCTGTCCTGTTTCCTTTTGTCCTGTTAGGGAACAGGCACGGGCTGCTGGTGCCGAGCAGCACGACAGACCAGGAGCTGCAGCACATCCGGAACAGCCTCCCTGACTCCGTGCGCATCCAGCGCGTGGAGGAGCGGCTCTCGGCCCTGGGCAACGTCACCACCTGCAACGACTACGTGGCTCTGGTGCACCCGGACCTGGACAGGGTACAGGGCTCTGGGACGCTCCCACATGCAGAGCGGGGCTGGGAAATGCTGCCCAGGCTGAGGCTGGAGTGGTGGATGTGCTTTGGACAAGGGAGGGAGTGGGTGGTGGGGGGTGGAGTCCTGTGTAGGGCAGGGCAAGGGGGAACAGCTCCCCACTGACTGAGGGCAGGGCTAGATGGGAGAGTGGGAAGAAATTCTTCCCTAACAGGGTAGTGAGGTTCTGGCACAGGGTGCCCAGAGAAGCTCCAAGCCCCATCCGTGGAAGTGCCCAAGGCCAGGTTGGAACAGGGCTTGGAGCAACCTGGTGTGGTGGAAGGTGTCCCTGCCCATGGCAGGGGGTGGAATAAGATGAGTTTTAAGGTCGCTCCAACCCAAAGCGTTCTGTGAATCAATGATCTTTGGGTGCATAAAATTGGATGAGGTAGAGTGTGCATGGGTCTAATCAGGAGCATAAGGAGGAGTGCAGCGAGGAACACAGGAGGAGTTACAAGCTACAGCTGAGTGAGCCAGAGCATGTCATAGCTGAAAGAGACCATGAATGTGCATCATTACAGGGGTCTGAAAGAAAAATAGAAGGTTCTTGTATGAGGGTTTAAAATAAGGGCAGAGGAGACAATGTCACTCCCATTTTATGTGTGAGAACAGGTACCTTTATAGCACTGAGAGAGATGTGTTGTGTGGCTGCAGGTCCTGACAGTGTTTGCTTCCAGATTGTGCTAAAGGTGATGAAGGAATGGGACTTAGTGGCAGGAGTGCAAAAAGAAAAATAAGGGGATGGGAGAAGGCTTTGTACTATATGTTTTAAAAAAGTGTAAAAAGTAATGTAAGATGGCCAAAGAGAGAGAAATCAAAGTAATTCACAGTGAAATCAAGAGAGGAAAAGAGTTGTTAGAGTTATGAGGAGCATAAGACCATTTTGTCCCAGTGGTTTGGGAGCAAAGAGGACTGGTTTGCTGAGAATTGATACAAGTGATGTACTGCCAACAGAGAGAGGGGATTTGGGCACTTTCCAGCAAAGGCAGGAGGTTGTGTTTACAATGACACAGGAAGCTGGGAAGACGTGGAGTGTGGAGCTTGGCTGTGTGTGTTATTGTGGCTGGGTTGCACTGGGCTGTGCAGTGTGGGAGGCTGCCAGCTGAGGGCTGGGTGCAGGAATAGCTTGACTTCCCACTCCACAACTCCATTTGGCTGAAGGCTTTATCCTCCTTCCATTTGCAGGAGACAGAAGAGATCCTGGCAGATGTGCTGAAGGTGGAGGTGTTCAGACAAACAGTAGCAGACCAGGTGCTGGTTGGAAGTTACTGTGTGTTCAGTAACCAGGGAGGAATCGTGCACCCCAAGACTTCGATCGATGACCAGGATGAGCTCTCTTCTTTGCTGCAGGTCCCACTCGTGGTAAGGCCTTTGTGGAGTGTTTGCTCCTCCCGTTCCCTCCCAGCTCAGGGGATGCAATGTTTCTCCAGCTCAGGGGCTCCCAGATACAGTTTTTCTGTGAAGTGATTTTGGGTGGGAGGTGAGGAGAAGACTTGAACCAAGTCTTCCATACAGTTTCTTGTCCTTCCTGAGTCTGAATAAGCTGCTCAGTACTTTTAGCTGCCCTCTGAAACGTTGCTCTGCTGGGATCATGCACATTGTGCAGATACAGAATGTGGGGCTGTTTGTGGTTTGGCTGAAGCCAGTTGTAGCATCCCATGAACTCTCTCCCTTTGGTCAATCCCCAAGCCCTCAACCCTGGAAACATCATTAACTACTTACCATAGAGTTAGGCCTCCCAAAGGGAAAAACAGACTCCCCCACGGACTTGGTGTCACAGCTTCCTCTGGTTTCTCCTTCCCCTGTCACTGGCTGGGCACCCTGGTGGCCACCCCCCTTCCCCTGGGGGCCAGGCCCCTCTGCCCAGCCCTTGGCTTGGCCCCCCACCCCTTCCCCTCTATAAGCTGACTGCTCCACGTGGTTCATCCTCTTTTCCCGAGGTTTACCCTTCAGCTACTGTGTTACCCTGCTGGAATAAAACCTTGCAAAAGAGCCTTTCTTGCCACTATCACTGTGCCAGTTGTGGTGAGTGTTGAGTGGAGGTTTGGCTGCATTGCCTGAATGTTCACTCAGCTTGCCTTTCGACAGGAAAGGCTTGTTGGGGACAAAAATAGGCAGCAGCACCTGCCATTCTAACACCTGCATTTTTAGCCAGTGTTTAAAAAGATTAAGTAAGAAACTCCTTTGCCTGCTCAGTTGGATGTGTGAATGCTGTTATCCTTCCCGCTCCTTGGATTCTCTGTCACTGAATGCCACACTAGTTTCTCGCCAGAAAGTAAAGGCTGTTCATTAATCATTTTGTCTGACACCTTCAGAACTTTGCTGGTGGCAGAGTTGCTCTCTTCAGCAGTGTGAGCTGAGCCCCCCAACAAAGAGCTGTGCCAGGACAGTGTGAGGAGGAGCCATGTAGGAGCTGTGCCAGGGCAGTGTGAGGAGGAGCTGTGCCAGGGCAGTGTGGCAGTGTGAGGAGGAGCTGTGCCAGGGCAGTGTGAGGAGGAGCTGTGCCAGGGCAGTGTGAGGAGCTGTGCCAGGGCAGTGTGGCAGTGTGAGGAGCTGTGCCAGGGCAGTGTGGCAGTGAGGAGGAGCTGTGCCAGGCAGTGTGAGGAGGAGCTGTGCCAGGGCAGTGTGAGGAGCTGTGCCAGGGCAGTGTGAGGAGCTGTGCCAGGCAGTGTGAGGAGCTGTGCCAGGGCAGTGTGGCAGTGTGAGGAGCTGTGCCAGGGCAGTGTGGCAGTGTGAGGAGGAGCTGTGCCAGGGCAGTGTGGCAGTGTGAGGAGCTGTGCCAGGGCAGTGTGAGGAGCTGTGCCAGGCAGTGTGAGGAGGAGCTGTGCCAGCCCCGTCTCACGGCTGCTGTGTCCGGCAGGCGGGCACGGTGAACCGCGGCAGCGAGGTGATCGCCGCGGGGATGGTGGTCAACGACTGGTGCGCCTTCTGCGGGCTGGACACCACCAGCACCGAGCTCTCCGTCATCGAGAGCATCTTCAGGCTCAACGAGGCTCAGCCCAGCACTATCGCCACCAACATGAGGGATTCCCTCATTGACAGGTAGGAGGATCCACCTTTGGGCAGAGTCGTGGGCAGAACAGGCAAGATTTTGTTATAAAAGCAGCTGGTTTCACAGTTGATCTGTCTGCTTTAATTATCATTTTTTCACTTCTACTCCCCTTTTGTTGGTTACTGGCAGCAATTACTCATTGGGTTATGAAATGTGCTGTTGTAATGAGAATCCTTTTTGTGAGAACTAACATCTGTTTCAGCCAGCAGATTTTCTTTCCTAACTGTTCAGTGCTCAGCTATGGCATGAATGGGTTTTTTTGAAACAAATCTTGTTTTAAAAGTTAAAATACCAGTGACTTTGCTTGTCATCTTGGCTTTTGATCACTGTAGTTATTCAACTGTTATTTCAAATGCTAGCTGTAACCATTTCTGGAGCTAAAAAGACTGTGGAACTTGTCAGCTGCTGCTGCCATAAACCTCTTACATTTAAAACTGCTAACTTGAATTTTTTTTAAGCCTTTTTGCTAAAGGCTTTGTTCAAGTTACTTTTTAATGTGAGGCAGGTGTTGTTTTCCATCTGGAGTGATAATGGTATGGGACCTTCCCCATTCATTAATGTATGTAAATATTTTTCATAAGCAAATGTTTTTACATTTAGGCAGAAACATAGATGAATGTCCTGTGGGAACTGATTTTGGGCCCTGAGTTACAACCCTGAGCACCAGTGATGTGGTGCTGAAAGTGTGTTCCTGAACTTCCTGAGCATTGTAACTTGGTTGCTGAGTTCTCAGCCACAATCTGGGAATTGTTTATGGCATAATGAGTTCCTTCAGTGGAAAACCCTTTAAATTATTCTTTGCCCTGTTACACTTTGGGTACAAAGTCTTGATGTCTGTGAGCATATCAGAGCTGTAATTAAACCTGCTCTGAGCTGTAGATCATTACCTGGGCCAGGCTGAATGTGCATTTTGCCTTTGCCAGCCTGAGAGGTCTGATCCTGTGGCTGGCTCTTAGCAACCAAAACATCTTGCTTCCCTCTTATCATAGGTCCTTTCCTAGGAAGGGAAATTTCTTCTGGGGCTTTGTAGTGGGAAGGTGAGAACTGACTGAAGCTGGTATTTTGAAATACCTTCTGCATTCTGGCACAACTAAACCTTCTTTCTGTTTTGTCTTTTAGCCTGACATGAGCAGTGTTGGTTCCTACTACCCAGAAAGCTCCTAAGGAGTGAAGTGTTGAGCTGCACTTTGGATCACAGACATCCAGAACTTCTGATGATGTTTCTGCAGGCCTGGCCCAAAGGAGAGGCTACAAAACCAAATTTTTGTCATCTTTTGTAAACTGTTACCACAAAAACTGACAAATAACATGCATAAGATACAAATAAGGAATGCTCTCTATCCCTTTGCTCAGTTCTTCAGCTCTGCTTTCTGGTTCTGTGATGCCAACTGAGCCTCTCAAATTACCCCACAATATTTACTCTTGTGGCTCTTGGATGTTGATCACTAGAGATTATTTTGCCTTAAGTCTTGCACCAGTGTCCTGCTGCACAGAGTTTGTTTTGGCACTACATGTGCTGTCCTCTCTTTCCACACTCCTGCTTGAGTGGTGTTTCTGCTCTAGGTACATGTAAGACTCCTTTGTATGTCCAGCACCAAAATACAGTAGTTTACTTGCCACAAAATAATTCAAAAATCATCACCTGCTCTTTTGCCCTGACTTGCAGCTGTTCCCATGGGATGGTGATTCTGAAGTGATCAGCTTGGATAAAAACTGGAGTTTTTCAGTGTCAATCCAAGGGCTTTTAACAATAACAGTGTGGGAGTCCCTGGACCTCCAGGGTCAGTGTTTGACCTGGTGTCACCTGTGCTGCTTCTGAGGCACCTGCAGGAGAGGGCCCAAAAGGCACACTTGCCAGTGGGCTTCATTTGTCCTGCAGGAGTTCACCTCCTACAATGGGAAACTCTTAGGAATCAGCAAATCCCAATAGATTTGGACCACCTTATCTGGAGTTACCTTGGAGACAAAGGTTAAATAGCATGGTTCTGAGCAGTCAGTCAGTCAAGGGCTACAGTTTTGGGAGCTTCCTCATGAAGAGCTCTGCCTGTGTCAGATGAAAGTAACTGTAGGTGCTACTTTCAGGCAGAAGATTGTAATTTCTTTCTACACAGCTGTTAGTCAGGATATCTCATTTCAGTTGCTTTCCTGCTTGTCCATTAAGGGTGCACTGAAGGCATAGAAATGCCTCCATTTCCCATCCTGAGGGGAAGAGGAAGCTCTCACTTGTCTCCACACTGGAGCAAGCTGCCTTGCTCTCAGCTGAGTTCTCTCTCTCTGTATGGGCAGAGCTCTTTTCAGCCCAGGTGCTTTGGGCTTTGTAGGAAATTGAGTAAATTTCCATTTTTGTTTTACTGTCGGATGTTCAGGAAAGACTTTGTAAGATTTGGCTGATAAAAGGTTACCCCTTAAACTTCAAAATAAAGATTGCCATGATCATCTGTGATCAGATAGCAGCCCTTTAATATGCACCACCTGTCTTGGCCCTGACTCCAGGTCTCCTCTCAGCCTGCCTCAGTATTTAGAGTGAGAAGCTGCTTCTCTTGGGCCATCTCACAGGGCTCAGCTCTTGGGTGGAACAAATGTGATACCTGTTTTAAATGTGGCTCTGTGGGTATCCTGAGCTAGTGAGATGGAGCTGTGTACAAGGAAAACACACTATAATAAAGAGTGGGTTTAGAAACATAGATCATGAGAGAGGATGAATGTGGTGTTTCAATGGCAAATTGTGTCCCATGAGACCTGTGCAGCTCTTTAAAGAGTCCACAGGGATAGGGAGAAGGTCCCTTGTTCTGTTGTATTTTCAAAAAGCATTTGGGGACCTTGGGTCAGTGATCCCAAGGAATGAGGGAAGTCCTCTTGCCTGGTTTAGGAAAGGCAGTGGATTAGGGCAGGGGATTTTGGCCATACTGACTTACTCAGACTAGCGAGGATAAGGACTGGATAGAAAGGGAAACTGCAGCTGAGTGTGAAGTGAAGCACGTTGTGGTTAAGAATCCAAATTTCACCCAGTAGTGGTGAACTCTGAGCAGTGCAAGAGCACACTCCTGACTGAAGCTCCACATTGGAACAGACATGCTCTAGGTTCAGTAATGGTCAAGAAAGCAAACAATGTCTGGAGTTAATGAGGAAAACAAAACCCAAAGAGCCCAAAGCAGCATTAGCTGGAAATCCATGATGCATCTTTATCCTAAGCTCTGTGTGTAGATGAGATGCAAGTGTTGCACAGTGGTTGCCAAGTGTTTCTGCAAATAGATATTCTGGAGTAATGCTCATCTACATTAAATTTTGGGTCTCAAACTCCAAAAGAGGCTGGGGAAAGAATGGATGGAATTCTCATGCTGCTGCCCATTGCTTGCCCTGAGATTGCTCTGCAGTGCCAGAGCTGGCAGGAGCGGGGTGCTGAGGAGGAGGCTGAGTGCAGCACTGAGTCACAGCAAGGGTGACATGAGAGCCCAGGTGAAGGGCTCCAGAATGGCAGGATTCCAGGTGACAGCACAAGCACAGCGCAGCCCCTGACTGCCCCTTTTCCATGTGCTTTCATCTCCAAGGCAGCAGAGCATGTGTGCTCATGATGCCAACAGGTGTTAAGGAATAGTCAATAAAATCAAATTGTATGTTCAATAGTCAATCAAATCAAATGTTCCCAGAGCTGGGTTCCTATGGGTTCTTGGGATTCTTAAATATTGAGCTACAAAGGTGTGAGTTACATAGCATGACTAAAGCCACCTGGTACCTTTGCCATCAGGCAAAGGCAACGTGTGACTTCAGGTGCTGGGAAGGGTTGCAGGAATGATCAGAGGAACTAAAGGAGTGCTGGACAAATAGGTGATGCTATGAGAAGGGCTGGAATCTAGCCTTGGGGTGAATGTGACAGGAGGGAGAAATGAAAGTCTCATAACTGGGTTCAGTGGGAAGGTCTTGAACTGTGTAGCTGTGTGTGCTTTAATGGCCAAAAACTTGTTAGAGGATGTTAGAGGAGTGTGGCTGGCAGCTTGTCCAGGGTGTTCCAAGGTCCCTGGGCTGTCCAAATCCCCATGCTGCAGAGCAGGATCACAGGAACACAAAACAGCCTTTTGCTTGTTAGAGTCGAATTAGCAGTGCTGATCCCTGCTCCCGTGTGGGAACAATGTGTCCTGCATTTCTGGACAGGAGCTGGAATGCAGCCCCTGCCCACAGAGAGCTTTGGCCAGGCTGATGGGCAGTGAGCCCAGTGCTCCTGTAGGATCCCAGCAAAGAGCTCAGGGGTGGGAACTGTCCCTTACACAAAAAACTTGGATCTGTGCCCAGATCCAAGTTACCCCAGGACTGCCCATGGGCTGATCTTAGCAAAACAGAGGTGATAATGAATGGGATTGTGCTGGAGGAAAGCTGCCTCCCCTCCTGCAGCCCCCCGTGGCTGCAGAGGGCTGTTCTCACCTCCTGGAAACTCCCATATGTAACACCTGCCCCAGGAGGGGGCACAGGGCAGGTAGAAAAGGCCCTGGGGTATTTCTGTGGCTTTGGAGGAGCAGCTGAGGCTGGGTTTTGGCAGCCCAGGGCAGCAGCTCACCTTGCTGCAGCCACCCCAGGCACAGGGCACTGCGCTGCCCGATCAGCTCCTTCCTTGGGCAGCCCAAAACCCTAACTGGGGTGAGGGGGAGAAAATACAAACAAACCCAGACACTGCACTCCGTTGTAAATTTTTTTTTTTTAATAATTTTTTTTTAATGATGGCTGTTGGAAGTTGCTCAAAGGTTTGGGCTGTCGCAGTCCCGGCGAGATGGCAGCGTACAGATGAGACCGAGGTGCCAGGTGGCCGTGGTGTGTCCCACCACACCTCTGGTGCACAGAGCAACGCGGAGTAGCGTGGGGCTGTCTGATCAGGAGCTCTGGTTTCCTTTGGTCCTTCGCACTCCTTCACTCACCATGAGACGTTAGCACGTTTTGTCACTACAGTTCAAAGTTTTGCATCTACGAGCTTCTCACTTACTTTGTAATATGTTGGTAATAGTTTATGTTTAAACACAATAAACAGCTTGGCTATGGAAATCAGTTATGAAGGACAAAATACAGTTTGAGACCACATATTAATGCAGTCCTAGTGGGCTTCACCAGACGAATCTAAGTGTCTATCCTGCTTCACCAGAGCAATATTTGAGCACTAATCAGCAATCCAAATGCTAACGATCTCTCTGCTGCTTTGTTCCTCATTGTAATTAGGAATAGTTTTAGCATGTTTGTTGTCCTTGGGGGTTTTTTTCAGAGCTGACATTACAAATCTGTAATTTTCTATACTAAGTGGACATTCTGTGCATTGCACTTCATTGCACTCAATAAAATTCAGTTATAGGCAGGGGGTTTAGGTTAATCACCTGTTCCCCATGGTGAGCGGGCAAAGCAATTCCTGTGCTGACATGGATGGCACTTCTGTACAGTGCTGGGCTTCACCATTACACTGCACTGCAAAAGGCTCTTCCACTCTTATTCAACATGGTAAAAATATCAGCATCAACATGAAAATCAAAAGTTTGTGGCTAGGGCACAATGTCCTGAACCATTCACAACTGTAAGAGGGACAAGCAGAAGCTACTGTTGTAGGAAGAGATCTGTGGAAAGTCACTAGCTGAAAGTTAAGGTATTTTTCTTGCCTTTACCTGATTTTTATGGCTCTGTCAAACATGGTAAACTCATTCTACTGTGTGGCATGCTTCCTTTGGTCCTTGCCAAATATTTGCCTGTGAAGAAGTGGGCAAAACAAACCCCCAAATTCTGAAGGCATACAATATTTGTAACATCTACAGGGGTTAGATTTAGTTTTATAAACAGGCCTAATTCTTACCGAACCTTGATTATTTCACCAAAATATAATGACGACCTCACTCCAAACAAACATTTCCATTCTTCTGAAACCCAACATACAAATTCCACAATCTAGTTACACATGCCACGGAACAACAACTCATCTTTTCCCAGCGTCTGAACGGGCAGAGTGCAGTCTGTCTATACCCATTCCCCATATTTTGGTAACCATTGGTTCCTGGGTTCTTGCTGGCGGGAGCTTAAACCAACTTACATGACATTTAAATATTTCTTTCATGAGTGGCTCCCAAAACAAAAACCATGATTGGTTTGGTTGTTTTTTAAGACCCAATTACTTTGTCTTCAGATTGTCCCAGTCTAGGGCTTGATGTTGCCAGGTGTCTGGTTTGGTGCTTCTTGAGCTTCTGCTCCGCACTCCGGTACCTCTTTGAGTGCTTGGTGGTTCCTCGTGCACTGTGCTGAGTGGCAGCATTGATTAGTTATGAATGTACAAAACATCTGACCAGCAGGTATTGGAAAATCGTATCCAGGTAGATCCCTGGATTTTTTAATAAACTAAGAAGATTTTTTAGAATGATTCAGCATCAGAATGTCTTCTGCTTATGACACTGAAATTGTTCTTGTTCATAGATTTCATGATCTTAATTCGTTTATGAGACAGCTATTAAAAAAATGGTTCTGTTCAGAGGTGGTTTAGCTACACTGGAGAATGCTGGGTTTAACAGGGAGCACTGGTGCAGGGAACTGAAGGAAGTTTCCCAGATCAGTTGAAACCTGTCTCGAAGACTCTGGTGCTGGCAGAGCGAGCCGGTGGATGGCACCGCGGCTGGCAGGTGACCAAAGCAGTACAAAGGAAAGAGGCTCCACACTGCAAGGCTGCCTGCCTGTATTTTTTCCAGTTTTCCTGCTTATTTCCATCCCAGGGTGTCCAAAACTTGTAGGTCACTGAAGTAGTTTTGTTTGGTAGGCTTTTCAATGCATTTTTTTCCACTTTTTTGTGTGTGTCCATAGTCCTCATCAGCTCAATGAGTTGAAATGTGCAGCAGGCTGTGTCATACCCATTCCTGGACAGGTCTTTTGTAGTACACAACATTTTGCTGCACCTCTTTGTTTTTAAACTGGAAGATTGTGTATACCAGGACAAGGATACACAGAGACAGGATGCAGGGGATCACCACTGCGATGGCATTGACAGTGCTGGGCATGTCATTTATTGTCACCATGATATCCACGTCGTCGTGCGGGAGGCGCCGGTCCTTGCTCCGCTCAACTTCCTTCTGGTTACAGCCCATCCAGTCCTTGAGGATCGACCTGGGGTAGCCTGGCTCCACACTCAGCCTCTGGTTATCGAACTTCCAGTACTCCTTCCCTTTGTAAAAGTAGGTGTAAACTAGGAGACAAAACAGAGAGTATTTCTCACTATTTCCCATTGGTGAGCTGTGCTTGTGGGAGGACATTAGGAGAGCCTGAAGATGGACACTACCTAAGTCAATAAAACACATTTATCCACAACATTCCCAAGCTATTGGAAAGTGAAAGTGGTTTTGGAGGTGGGATTTAAAGGAGAAGCTGTAACCCTGGCCAGCATGTTCAACATTGCCTATGGAACACCATTCCCCTTGGCCAAGACAAGCCGGGAATTAAAAAAGAAAACCTACTATCTTTAAAGGAAGGGTTCTGCAGTGAGGTATTTTTTAACTAAGGCATTTGTAAATATGTGCTCATCATTGCTAAGTGATTAATATCTTCTGCAGGGTGCCAGCATGTGCCTGGGTATGACAGTGTTTGGAAGAACATCCTGTTTCTGTTCATTCAGCCTGAGGGAGCAAATGCTGAGTAAGATGAATCCTTTTGCCACAGAATCCCAAAGATTTGGCCTGTGTTAAGGAGCAGTGTTGTTCTGCTGCTAATAAAAGGGTGATGCTTTATGGTACATGTTGTTTGAAGCACCTCCCTCTCCCCTGATGACCCATTTTCTAATGACTCTCAAGTTATTAGAAAAAAAAGTGAACAGGAGAAGGGAGCTGTGCTGAAAGTGTTGGTCTCCTGCACTGTTCCCCAACTTAGCTGACTCTCACTGCCATCCCTCCAGCCTGGCCCAGCCCCACAGCCCTCCTCTCACACCACAGCTCCAAATTTGAACACAGCCTCAATGGCACAAACCCCTTCTGTTGGCTCTTTCCCTTACTGGAGGAGGAAATCTTCAAATCAGAGAAAGAAATGTGTTGGAAGGAGCCTCTGGAGCTCCAAGCCCCTACTCAGAGCATAACTTCAAGGCTAACTACTGACATCAGACAGGCTGGAGCCTTTAGCAGAGAGCCAGAGCTCACTACAGGTAGATTAGGAGGAAATGTAAGTTCCAGCACCCCCAGAACCCTTCCAGGGCCCAGGAAAAGTTGTGTAGAGTCTGTTGTGGCAGAAAAAGTCCCATTCCCACAGAGCTGGATTGTCACAATGTGGTTTAGCAGCTGAGGAGGTGTGTGGGTTGGGATGAGGGTCAGGAAGAATCTCAGACTGCCGCTGCTCACAAAGCCCACGTGACCCCAGGGCTTCTGAGACTTGATTCCTGGATCAGATACACTCAAAACACTCCACATCCAACCACCCAGCTCCCAGCACAGACCAGCTCTTCCCGATCTAACAGGTGCAATGTCTGCAGACACATACAGCCTTCCTTGCTGATGAAAGCCCCCTGAGGAGCCTGAGGGATTCCTCTCCACACGGTGATGGGCTTGGGGTAGCCTGGGTCCGTTGCTCTCTTGTCCTCGTTGTACCTCCAGTACCTGTCCCCTTTGAAGAAGTAGGTTTTGCCCACGGGCTCCCAGCGCAGCGCGGTGTCGATGCCCTCCCGGGGCAGGCAGCTCCCCAGCTCCACCAGGCTGTGAGGGTAGCCTGGCTCTGCCGTCACCTCCTTAAAAACCCAGTACTTATCTCCTAGAGGTGAGTGGGGACACAACAACAAACACATTGGCCTGTTAGGAGTCAGATTGATATGAACCTAAACCAACCAGCGGACTGCAGCATCTTGAGGGCTTCCAGGCTTAACTGCAATCTGTGAAAAAGCTGCTCCTCCGCTTCATTTTGAATCTGAAACCTCATTTCAACTGCTGCTTCTCAGCTCTTGTTTTGGGAGAGCTCTTGAACAGCTCTTTCTCATTTACCTTCTCATGCCAGTCATGATTTCAGACTTGTCTCATCCCCTGTCTGCCATCCTTTGCTCAGGCTGAGCTGTTGATCAGCCCAAGCTTTTCACACATTTCTGTTGCCTTTCCCTGAGCCTCTCAAGTTTTAGCACAGTTTAGAAAGGTGAGGTACTGGAGCTGCAGACACAAATGCAGAAGCCCAGGTACTGTGGTTTTGTACCAGCCATGCTTTCCAGCCACCCTTCCTTGCTCACCACTTGCTCTCAAGTTACAGGATCCTGTTCAGGCACTGCCACCATACAAGGAGCTAAAGTGGGCCCCAGCACAAGGTTGGTCATTTTGTCTCTTTAGGAGACAATTGTCCAGAAATGAGGTTTGGGAGTGCCCTGCACCTGGAGAGGGCTCAATGCCCTGGCAAAAGGTGTTCAAGGAGATAAGCAGAGCACTGGCACTTGCTGGGAAATAGGAGCTGTTTCTTGTCACATGAAAGCCAACTTCCCCTAATTGATATTAACTCTATACAGAGATGGTCCTGGCAAGGCCAGCCCACACTGAACTGTATTTTAAGGATCAGCGGCTGCTTGAAGTGCCCCCTCGGAAAAGGGCAAGGGTGCAGCGTATCTGTTTTCCCCATTTTCATGCCACAGAAGCAGCCTGAGCTGAGGCAGGAGTGTCTGGCTCGTGCTGAACTGTACTGTACCTTTGAAGAAAACGAATTTGCCATCAGAGCGCTCATAGGCAGCGTCGATCTTGGCAGGGAGGCCCTTCCAGAACTGCTCAATCTGCATGGGGTACCCCTCCTGCACGCGGTTGTTGCGCAGACGCCAGAACCAGCGATCCTGAGGAAACCAGAAGCCTCTTGAGACTGAGCACTCTTGTCCTGCAGTCAGACTTGGCTGGGTCCAGCATCCAGCACTGCTAATCCTTGCCTAGGCCCCACAACCATTACAGATACAATTCCTGCTTCAGGTGACAGCTCCAACCCAGCCCAACACTGTCTCCAGTGTGGGAAGTGCTGTGGGGGGAAGATGGCAGGACAAAGGGGGAGATGTTGATTGATGGGGCTGTGAAAAAGGGTGGAAAGAAGGAGAGGGGAAAGGAGCAGGGGGGAGCGAGTCCACAGCTGTAAGCATTGTGACCTCTCCAAGTCTTGTCACTGAGGTGCCATGCTTGTCCTGGTTCAGCTGAAGCTTAGCTCCTGGAGCCCAGGAGAGCCAGACAGCCTGAACATCACCTGGTGACTGTGTGAAACACACAAGGTTTAAAGGCACAAAGGAGGTATGAAATATCCCTTTAGATATTCTATCATTACTTAAAGCTGCAGGGGATGCTCAGGGATGAGCATGAGCAGGACAGAAGCTTTGACACTTCTCCAAGATACCATCCCAACCTTCAACTAGTTTCATTTCAGGAATCTTCTGCAACTGATGTGGTTTGTCCATTTAATAACCTTCAATATGTCCCTTTCCACACTTCACACCCATTGGGCAGAAATAAAACTGCTGGTATTTTGGGAATGGGATCATGGATGTCCATATTCTGTTGGTACTCTAATGGGTTATTGAGCAAGGGCTGTAGTTTACAAGAAAGGTTGACTCCAACTCCCCAGGTAGGCTGAGTGCTCCCGGAGTCTCCGTTCCATGGAGGTCACCTCTGAGACAATGAGGCCTGCTCCCAGAGAAGCTGTGGCTGCCCCATCCCTGGAAGTGTTTCAGGCCAGCTTGGACAGGGCTTGGTCTGGTGTCCCTGTCCATGGCAGGGGGTGGGACAAGGTGATCTTTAATGTCCCTCCCAACCCAACCCACTCTAATGGTTACCCGTGGTACTGGTATTGCTTCCTGGCTTTACAGGGGGCTCCTCTCAGGCTTGGTGGCATCTGAATTCTCTGCCAATGCACCCAGTTCACATTTTGGAGCACAGGATGCCTGGGCATTCTGTAAATCCCATCAGGCATTGTTTCCAAATATTACAGAACCAATCTGCTCACACTTCCTTCCAATATTTCTCAGTCATCACCCTCAGAGGAACAGAGCTATTTTCACAGACATTTCAAATCTCACTACCAAATACTTCTGTAACCTTTTCCAGCAATAAAATGAAGACTCAGGGGTGAGTGGGAATTCTCAGTACCTTGAAAACAAACATTTCTCCTCTAAAGAGAGCCACAGTGTTAAAGTTGCCATCACAGATGTTTGGTTTGGAGCCAGGGAGGGCTGGCCTGTCACCCAGGGGAGGACTGGGGGGTCGTGGCTGCCTCTCGTGTTTTCTTTCTGAAGTGGAGTGAATTCTGCGAACAGGAAGAGTTGGTAAAGGCCTGGTTGGCTCCAGGGGCTCTATAGGAGGACCTAGAAGTGAAAAGGAATATATTTAGCAAAGTGGACAAGCTTGTTTTTTCTGTAAGCTTTAAAAGGCTCCAGGCTAGATGGACAGCACTGCCAGGGATTTATGTACTCCTGATGCAGAGCTCATTCCCTAGAAATGGGGAGCAGAACAAGATGCACCCACATGTGAAAACTATCCCAAAACACACAAGTGATAAGAACTGAAGAAGAGCCAGAATGTTTTTGTAGGTCTTCCCAAGGAGGCTGGAGCTAAAAGGAAGAAAGAGCCACACCAGTCATGTTCCCAACTGAAATGAAAGGTGGTAACCCTTGAATAGAACTGTTTAGTAGACCATAAAAAAAGGCAACAAAAAACCCTAGAAACCAAAGCAAAACTAGGAAAAAAAAAAGAGGGTGTGAAAACCAATGCTACATTGTAGGGAGAACTGCAGGGAACACTTCATTATACAGCAGTGACCAACCTGTGCTGTCCCTGGCGAGCAGCTGTGACAAGGGACCTCACCCCACTCAACTGACAACCTCCAGCACAGCTCTCCCTTTCCATCCTTCCCAAACTCAGCTCTGGGATCTGACAAGGCCAGACAAATAAAAATACAAGTGAGATAGACTGGAGCAGAGGTCTTAAACAGCCTCTTGCCATAGGATGTTTTCATGAACTGTTAGTGGTAAATCTGGATCAAATCTCACTCAGAGAGTCACGATTCTTGTTGCTTCCCAGAGAAGGCCATGAGTTAAGATGGCAATAAACAGAAGGCCACCAGAGGAAGGGATTTGAGTGGGCTTGAGATGTGAAGATGGTTTATTTGCAAGGATCATGGTTTCAATTTCACTTTGACCCTGTAGGATAAACCCCCACCTGTGGGGGCTGGTGTCATGGGTGCTGTTTCAGTGTCACAGACTGGGGCCAAGGTGCTGCACCCCAGCTGGAGGTGAACACTGGCCCTGGACAAGGCTCATCCTCACAGCCTGGAAGAGTCACAGCACCTGCAACCCAGGGCACCAAGGTAAAGGTTTTACTTAGCCCTAAAATGCCACTGAAGAACTGGCATGGCAGAAGCAGTTGTACACACCGTGGTCAGGATGATGCCAAGCAGCAAAGATTCAGATAAACCAGGGATTTGCTTTAAGGAAAACGTTTGCTAGCTCAGTGGAGAGAGATCTCAAGTCAGGTCCAACAAGGGAAGCTGGCCCTGTATGTACTCACTGCTGGCCATGGCCAAACCAGCCCTGGCAAGGCTTCCCACACATACTTCAGGTGGTCTGCAACCTGCTTGGATGTAGACTTTGCCATTTCACTTCAAATATTCCTCTTACTGTCCTTCTCTGCTTGCCACGGATGTTTCCTTGCTACATTTCACTCATTTTTGTTTTCATAACCTAGGCCTTCTAATTTATTCTGATTGAAGAATTGTCTCTCTAGACTGCCTTTTCATTTTTAGCTGCTGCCTCCACTTAGTCCCCGAGTGTGGCTTAGGGTGGGAGGTGATCCTGCAGCTGTGCACATGCGAAGAGCAGAGGAGTACACTGAAAACATGGAAATCCTCAGATCCAAGTGCTACTCAGGCAGAATTTGGTGTACAGCTATGGGGATGGGAAGCAGAAGCACAGCCTGTCCATTGTAGAGAAGGTGCTCCCTCATAAGGGAGGCACTGCAGAGTCCAACCTGGCACAAAAGCAGAATGAGCAGACCCCATCCATTGGGAAAGGCCACTGGTCATTCCTGTTTCCAGACTCCATCACAGTAACCTGCCTCCAAAACAGCTCAAGGCTGGATGGAACAGGTTCACCTGAGTGTGTGAACAAAGAGCCACTTAAGATGGGCTGGCACTGTGGTAATTAATGCAGAGACTGATCACATCCACCAGCCTGAGCAGGCAGCAGAGCACACAAACCACATCCTCTGCCACCACACTTCTGAGCAGCTTTAAAGAATCAAATAGAGGAGAAGTATCTAATTAGAAAAATCTGAGAGTGGTTATTGCATGGGACTGCAAATGGGCCTGAACACAGTCACCTAGTTATCATGTGTGATCCCAGCACCAGAGCCAAGTCCATCCCTGGGACTGATCCTGCAGCCACTTCCCCAAGGGAAGCAGGTAAGAAATCTCCTGGAGCTGGAAACCTCCGTTCTGGAGGGAAGCAGCTTGCTGGGACTCTACAGACACTGTGTGGAGAAGAAGAGTTTCTTCCTCTCTATCAGAAGCAAGGCAAAGAATGTCAGAAAGCTTTTGGGTCACAGCAGATCACCTTTAGAGTGTGACTTCCACCACTGGCACTTAGCCTCCTCCCTTCATGCTTCCTCTGTTGCAGCCCATCTGAATACCAAGGTGACCTGTGAAGATAACACAGAGAGAGGAGGCATTTAGGAGCCACTGTGTCGATAGTTGAGGACAAAATATAATTGTACTGTCCTCCTGGCTATTGACAGAGTGTTCCCTCAACTGCACAGCACCTGCCTGGAGGCTCAGCACCTGCCTGGCTCAGCCAGTCCCAGCCAGCAGCTCCCCAAGCCTGCCAGCACAGAGGAGGCTTTGGGTCAGCTCAAGGGAGAGAACCACTTGCAAACAAAGGCCTGTCCTTGTCTTATTAATCTTCACTCTGAGAAGAAAACTATCCTCCAAACTACTGTTATCGTTTGAATAACTCAAGGGAGGTTTTGGTTTGAAAAAGCTGAGCTGCCAGTGTGTTTCTGCAGCTGTCCAGGGACACAGGCAAGGCTCCTCAGCCTTCTTCCAAACAAAGCCTATGATCCAAGGGAGCCAGGGAGAGCAAGAGAAACCACCTGGAGCTGCTCTGCAGGCTCCAGGGCAGTGCAGAGAGGCCCCTGTTCACACTACATGATGTAGCTGCCAACAAGCTACCTCAGGGGCCAGAGATTGTCCACAGAACTCCAAGTGCAGGAAGGACTCCTTGTCACTTGACAAATTCACCCACAGAGCACTTCTGGGTTCAGCCTTCAGGGCTGAAGTGAGTTAAGAGGTGCCAGTTAGCCTGGGACCATGCCACAGTGCAGAACAAGCCCCAGCACCCACAGAACAAGGAGTGGACAGTCAAGGCCCCATGAACATCACTGGGTGGCAGGAAGGGTTTCTCAAGCCCTTCTCACACAGACATTCTCCTCTGAATGATGGCTGGCAGCCAGGTGACAGAGCATTCACCTGGGAGACAATAGTCCAGAGCAGACATCCTTGCTCTAAGCCAAAGGAATGCTTTCCTGGGCTCTGGAACGAGGTGATTCACCTTGCACTTGGGTTCTCTGCTTTGGGTGCCAGAAAACTGGGTCAGAAATTCCCAGGCTTAGACAGGCAAATGATGAGAGCTTAGGGCTCTGCAAGATGCTCCAGTTTCCTTCTGGAAAAGCTTTCAGAAGCCTGACATCTGCTCCACAGAAAAACAGAACATTTTTCTATACTCAGAAGAATCTGTAGGATGAGAAAAGTATTTTCTGCCCAGCCATAACACACACCAGTGTTTTTCCATCAGCTGAGAAACCTCCCAAGAGAGATGGGCTCCCTCTCAGCCTCCCCTTTGGAAGAGTCACCCAGGTGGAGCCCAAGGACAGCACTGGGAACCAGGCAGTTGCTCCCTGTGTTTCAGAGGAGTGGGAACGAAGATCTGGCATTCAGCAGGTGAGGCTCTGTGGATGCACCAGAGGTGGAGTCTGGTGTTTCCTGCTGGGTCCAACAGAGTCTGTGGACAGGAGGAAAGGTGCAAATGAAGTGATGCAACATAGAGATGGTGTCTGGTATCTCTGCAATGTGCCAGAGATGTGGCACCAGGGCGCATCCCTCCAGATTCCTGGCTGCCAAGCATTTTCCTTCTTCTCTCCTCCTACGAGCACAGGACCAGGGGCACAGATCCACAAGTCCCAAATCCTGCAGCTTCTACAGATGAGGTCTTGGATGTTACGCTGTTTCCTCCCCATGTCCAAGAGGACATTTTCAGAGAACATTTCCAGGTCCCACATGACAGCAAAGCTTGTTCTGATGGTCCCACTCACAGTGCAGTGTCACCACATGGAAATTCTCCACCAGGTCTTTCTGCTGTTCCCTCACAAGCCATCTCACACATGGGTGCAGCTCACAAGTGCCCTGGGATGGTCACAAGGGTCTGTAGGTTACAAGAATCTCCATGGCTGCCACTGGAAAAGGGGGGGAGGTGATGGAAGTGCTGCACGGAGGGGGTGAGGCCGGCAGAAGGCCCTGGCTGCTCACGGACACTGTGCCCTGCTGATCTCCTGTTCCTGGATGTCAGAGCTGGTGCTGTCCAGTTCCTCAGCCAGGGCCTGGAGTGGTTTCATGCCCACTCTGGACCTCAGCCCTCAGGGGTGCAGCATGTGCCATGACTGGGATCTCTTCTCCTGAAGATGTGTGAGGCTGAGAGTTCCTCAGTGAGGTTTGGGATGTCCCAGATCTTTGAGGCTGTCTCCAGGGTTAATGGCCAGGTCTACCTTTGAGTGATTAGGAGACCTCCCCTTTGTGACCTCAGGCTCTGACAGGCCCTGGAAGGCTGGCCTGGCCAACCAGCCCTGTGCACATGAGCTTTCCCTGTACCTCAGGTCAAGCCCTCAGACAGGGCCACAGGAGCCACTCCCATGGGAGGCTGCCTCATCACCCACTGCAGACCAGTACAGAGAGCAGGATGTGAAGAATCATGGAATCACAGGATCATTCAGGTTGGAAAAGCCCTCTGAGGTGATCAAGTCCAACCCTTAACCCAGCACTGCCAAGCCCACCACCAAATCATGTCACCAAGTGCCACATCCACACATTTTCTGAATGGGATGTGACTCCACCACTGCCCTGGGCAGCTGTTCCCATGCCTGACTATTGTAAATCAAAGGCGACTCCGACAAAGGGGAGAATGATGCATCTGACTCCATCATCAGAAGGCTAAAGAATTACTTTATTATACTATACTATGTACATTGTATCTAAACTGAATCTGCCCTGCACTCACTCTTGCTCACACCTGCACAGAACTGCACTCATCTCTGATTCTCTGGTGCTGTCCCATGACAGTCCCACACACACACACCTGGCCCTGATAGGCCAAGGGAACAAAACACCCTCACTCTGGGTAAACAATCTCCATATTGCATTCTACTTTAGCACAACACAGGCACAGCAAATGGTAAGAATTGTGTTTTCCTTCTTCTCTGCTTGTCTCACAGCTTCCCTCTGTTCAGAGGGCTTGTGAATACCACACCTGACCACCCTCCTAGTGAAGAAATTCTCCCTAATACCCAGCCTAAAACTCCCCTGACACAACCTGAGGCTGTTTCCTTTTGTCCTGTCAGCTGTTACCTGGGAGAAGCCTGAGCCCCTCCTGTCAGGACAGGGGCCAGGGCTGCAGAGTGACCAGCTCTGTGACACAGCCACAGCTGAGCCGCTCTCCCCTCTCCACCTGCAGCCCCAGCGCCAGCAAAGCTAAGAGGCAGCTCAGCAGGACATCCAGGGGACCTGCAAACTGGTGTCACTTCCAGTTTAACTCCTTCCTGGGCATGTCACTTGTGACACAGGCACATAAATACAGAGGGGGAAACCCTTCTGAAAAACACACATAAAGTAGAGCCCTGCTATTTCCTTGTTTTATCAAGGAATGTGCTGCAGGAAGCAGCTCTCAGGAGATGGGAATGTTGCTGACTGGTGTTACAGCTGGCCTTGCCCTCAGTAACTCAAAATGGAAGTAATGTTTTAAACATTGACCTTATACTTATCCAGCATGAAGCACAAACAAGAGTTCACATCACCTACTGTCTCTGAGAGTGAGTTTTGAAATAAATTCAGCAGAAAATAAATTAAAAATTCAACAAGTCATTATATGACAGATCTGGACATGTTTCTTTTCTAATGGATAAACACACACACAATATAAACCACATTTGAAATGCATCATTCTCAAAAGGCAACAAAATGGACTTCAGCTTTAGTAGAGCCTCTGTTCTTTGTTCTAGCAACTTCAGTGGAATTAAAAATTGGAAGTTTTGATTATAACTATTTTTTAAAAAGGACCCTACAGGCAAGACAGTGGCTCTGTGTTTGACTTTGCAGAGTAGGTTACTAAATAATACATATTGAGCACATGCTGCTGTTGTAGAGAATGTCAAAGCAGCAGGAAAGCAGGAGATTTTGGTTTTTGGAGAGGTTCTCTGGTAGATGGGCTTTTGGTATTCCCAAGGCACAACAAAGCAGAGTGGCACTGTGGAAATAAAATACATTAGTTGAATGTTCCTGCTAAAGCTACAAGAAGGATACTTCAGCAGGCTACAAGAAGGATATTTCTCAATTTTGAAATCAGATGAAGGGTTCTGTTCTTTCACCATTAGTTCCAGGGAGAAACATCACATTTTCCATAATTTGTTTGTGAACCATAAGTGTAAAACCTAATTTTAAACTCAACTTTGTTTTTTGGACTGTAACTCTGTACCAAGGGCTGAAATCTCTACCTGGGGAAGGAAAGCTCCTGCTGCAGAAGCTGCTCCTTCTTCTCCCCACAGGATGAGTTCCCTCTACAACCCCTAACACCACCCCCAGCCCATCCCAGCTCGAGGGCCTCAGAGCCCCATTCTGGGGAGTGCTGGTCCCAGCTCAGCCCCTGCTGATCTTGGTTTGAATCCCAGAAGTGAAGCAGGAAGGCTGTCAGCTCCTTATCTGCTCCCTTTCCAAAAGCATGTCTGAAAACAGAGAAACCAGTCATTTTTTCTTGATTGTACTTCCACTGTCTGCAATAAATTACAGGTTTTTTTCTTTCTGATTAATCAAAGTTCACAGGAACTAAATCAACATTTCAAAATAGAAACAGCATAATGGCATTTTGGCAGCTTTCAAAAATTAACACTTATAGATCTATTACTTAATGAAAGTTTAACACTGACTACCCCAGCACTTTATTTCAAAACCCTCCATAGTCTCTGCTATCCTGAGCACCAGAACATGTAACTACTTTAAACTGTGTTAAAGTATTCATAATTAAACAATACCACGGGACAATTAACATGCAACTTCACCTGGTAATGATCAATAAGAAGATGCAGCAATGAGATGAGATAGTTCCCCTGGGTGTATTTTAAGTCATCTTATTTTAGATGTAGGACCTTTCTTGGATATATGTCTCACAGTGAGGCTGGACTGCTCTCTACAAATGCCTGGTTTTCCCCATTGCTCTCACAAGTCAGAGAAATTAGCCCAGAAAAAGACTTTTCCAGGCATCTGCACTTAAACAATGAATCTCAATCCAGTCACAAGAAACAAACACCAAATTTGACTCAAACAGCTGAGATGCAATTTAGACATCGAAATTCTTGCTATGCTACTTTAGAGTCTCACAGGTCTTGGCACACATTTTATTAGCAGCAATTTCAAATTCACTGGCAGACCATGGGCAGAAACATTGAGTGTCAGGCCTGCCACCAATCTCTGCAGCAAGCCCTGAGAAACACCAGCTTTCCCAGTGACCACCATCTTACAAGTATTTTTTCTCACCTTTAATTCATACCATATCTGCTCTGCTGCTTCTGGGAGCTAATGTTTGACTCCAGCTGCACAGTTACACAGCACAACTGCTCTGTGCTGCATTTATTAGGTAACCTCTCTGTCAAAGTTGTACTTTCCACTAAGAATGAAATCAGGGTTGTTTGATGAAACCTATTTATCACAGGTTGCCACAGACTGGCCATTAGTCTCAGTCACCCCTTGTGGTCCTAAAACCTGGATTTCTCTTTGCTCTCAGAGTCTCCTTCAGCTAATAATTCTGTGAATTCCTGTCCTCACACCCTGGTATCCATGATCCCATCACATGGCACCACATCACATGCAGCCTCTAGGTCTTCTCCCATAATCTCTCTGCCCCTTTTCTATTTCCCTTGAGCCCATTATCTTTGTGGCACATGCTGTACAACATGTTCAGCTGGAGATTAAAAGAAGCAAAGTGTTCCCTAAGCAGATCCAAACTTTCTTTCCCTTACCTGATAAATAATGAGAAAAAAAGAAGAGTAAAAATACTTTTTACCTTTCCTTGATGTTCCAGGCTCTTTGCATTCTTTTCCTGTATTTGCACTGGTTGTTCCTAATGGACAAACTTTGGGTACAGCAAAGCCTCTGCAGTACTCCTTGATTTGGGGACACAGTGAGGGAGGGAGCAGCAGAGGGATCACAGAGGTTTGGTTATCCTGGCTTGTGCAGTCACCTGGCACTTAGTCCTGGATGAAGGGCTTTAAGCAGTTCCCCACTCAGCTCTGGCAGGAAATGCAGCCCCCATCTGCAGCACACGGAGGGGAATTGCAAAGCACTCCCTAGGCTCAAAGCTGGTGTAAGTAAAGAAGTAGGTAGGGTTGCTCACCATAGATTTTCTGAATTCCTTGGAGGTCATCCTGGGGCAGTTTGAAGTTGTGTGTCTCCATGTACTGGTAGAAAGGAGCCATGATAGCACTGGGATCATTGGAGTGCTCCAGCCCCAGCGCATGCCCCAGCTCGTGGACAGCAACCAGGAAAAGATCATTCCCTGTGGGGGGAAGGCACAGCCAGGTCAGCACCACACAGCCATGGCCTCAGCCCATCCCAAGCCCCTCTTGCCCATAAAGCCAGAAGCAAATGCTTTGCTCTCCTACTGCACAGCAGGTCACAGTGGCAGGGTCAGCTCCTGGAGATGGGTTTAGTCCCAAAAGCCTGCACAGCCTTTAGCCATTGTCAAAGAATGGGCCAGAGGCTGCCAGCCCCAGAGCAGGTAAAACAGGCAGTGCCTGGAGTGAAAGGATAGTGACTGTAGACTCCTTTGTAGAGAGTTTACAGAAAATGGCCAACAAAATGGTCACTGACACCACTGGCACCTTATCAGAGTGCTGCCAGGAGAGGTGAGAGCACGGACAGTCTGCTAATCAGTGGTGGGGTGAGTGCTTTGTGCCCCCTCTGGGTCCTCTGGTGCCATTCTCTGACCAGCTCTGGACCAACAAATGGTAGGGGAGGTCTGCAGGCACCTGGCAAGGCAGGAAGAAGGACAGAGAAGACCAGGGTAACACCCACTGTCCCTCATGGGCAGCTCCATCTCCTCCAGCAAGGGCTTTTACTCTGCTAGACCCCTGGCACTGCCATGTGTGCAGGAGCTGAGCACAGGCAGCTCCATCCTGCCCCACTCCCACACAGGGAAAAGGTTGGGTTGGATCCCAGTGGCAGGAGACAGAAGGAAGAAGGAGGAAAGAAGGGTCAGGACTCTTCCTGGCAGGAGGAAGAAGGGCTGAGGAGCCCTGTCTGGGGCAGAAGCTGGGAGCAGTGCCAAGTAGGGGTACCTTCAACTCTACAGGCACACATTCCTCTTCAGTCCCACGGGCCTGGGACCCTCATCCCTTTGATCTAGAGTGGTCCCTGGAGGTCCTACTCCATAAGGGCACTGGAAAGTGGCCCAGGCAGTGCTATGTAGGGATGAAGACACAGCCAACAAGGATGGATGTAAGGGTCTCCTCACGGCAGTAAAATGTCTGAGCTGTCAATTCTGCCTGAATTTGGGCTCCTCTGGTTTTGGGTTTTTATGGCAAGGCAGAAACCAAGAGCGCTTGCAATCAGACATTTGCAATCAGTTGTCAGTATCTCCAATGAGCTTCCTCAGGCCTCCAGCTGAACGAAGCTCAGTTCTGTGCTGAGCTCTACCTGAGACAGGAGTTGCAACAGTGACTCACACAGAACCATCCCCACTTTTAAAATAGCTACTGCTTCACTGTTACCCATAAAAAAATGACAAAGCATGTTTTTATGGGTAACAGTGAGTCTGTGAGCCTCCTCAGCAGGGAGCTTTGCCAGCATCTGAAGATACCTGAAGTCAGTACCAAACAGTGCTCCCCCAGCCACAGAAACCACCCCAAAATGGTTAAATGCTCTAAACATTTGAGTTGGATGGTGAAAGCATCTGAATATGCAAGACATGTTAAAATACACAAATGCATTTCAAATAAATTTTCAAATACAATTGTCCAAAAATATATAAAGCCTAAAATTTAGCCACATATTTATGGAAAATTTTAGAATTTCTGTATTTGGGAAATTCAAATAAATACCTACTTAGTAATTTTTTCTCATCTGTTGCTGAAAACTCTGGTGTGTGCAGAACAGGTTAATACAATGCCCAACAGCACAGTACAAAATCCATGAAATAGTTTTATGGTAAAGTTCAGAGGACTGATCATTCTTCACAGGTTTTCAAAAACACTCAGGCTTAGAAGATGACCCAGATTCCAAATGGGATTCAGAGAATCAATGTCCTTTTGCAAAATTGAATGGACTTAGTCTCCTGTATCAGCTAAATGCCAATGAAAGCATAATTTTCACTGCTACCACAACTACTCACACGTGGAAGTCCACAGTAAAGGTCACTCAGTACAGAGCTGACCTCATGAGACTCTGCTCAGCACAGGCTCACAGTCTGTGCCCGTGCTCAGGGACATCTTCCTTCACCTTCCCTTGGTGGCATTTTCCTCCTTGCTAAAGTACCCGCAGTATTGGTGCTGCCAGCAGATCTAGAATGTGTCTCTGTGTAACTCTACATATAAATCTATGGACGTGACTTGACTCTATGAGCTAATCCTTCACCAGGAGCATAAGATCAGACACTATCTTAAGTTAAATTAGTTTAAAATAGCTTTCAATCATTTGTTTCTGCCCAAAGTAAATGCCAGCCCCTTTACAGGTGGAAAATGAATCCCACAGACTCACAGGATGGTTGAGGCTGGAAGGCACCTCTGGAGATTGTCTGGTCCAATGCCCAGCTCAAGCAAGCTCAGGTAAAGTCAATTGTCTGGTCAGGTTTGAATGTCAAGTTTCTCATACTGTGGAGCCGTGCACAGGGCACTCCAGGTGGAAAGGTAGGATCATCTCCTTGCTCATGACTCATGTTCAACTTGCTGCCAACCAGGAGCCCCAGGTCCTTCTCTGCAAAGCTGCTTCCAGTCCCTGGGCCACCACCAGTCCAGGGGCAGGGCTGTGCATTTCCCCTTCCTCACCTTCCCATGGCTCCTGTCAGGCTGTTCCTCCAGCCTCTTGAGGTCTCTGAACAACAGCATCACTGGGCAGTGTTATCAAACACTCCTCCAAATTTCCTGTCATCTTCTCTGGTAGTTTCTGGGGTCCTCCGTCGCAGGAAGGAAGTGATGAATGACTCCATGTTCTTAGAAGGCTAATTTATTATTTTATGAAATTATATTAAAGAATGCTATACTAAACTATACTAAAGAACAGAGAAAGGATACTTACAGAAGGTTTAAGAAGATACTAATGAAAAAACCATGACTCTACAGAGTCCCAACACAGCTGGACCATGATTGCTCATTAAGTCAAAATAATTCACTTGTGGGATAAACAATTTCCAAACCACATTCCAAACAGCAAACACAGGAGAAGCAAATGAGTTAATATTGTTTTTCTTTTTCTCTGAGGCTTCTCAGCTTCCCATGAGAAGAAATCCTGGCGAAGGGATTTTTCAGAAAATATGACAGTGACAATCTTCAAACTCACTGAATGTGCACTCTGCTGCATCACTGATGTCATTTCATCAAGGTATTAGTCAGCACTGATCTCATGCAACTCCTCTGACACAAATCCTGAACTCGTCCATCTCGCAGTTACCGCAGCCCAGGATGCAACTGATCTTCACACTACCCACATTGCTTCAGCTGTCAGGTCCAGCAGATCATCGTTGTTTGTTTTTGATCCCCAGTGAGATAACCAGTAAGAGTTCTGTGATGATCAGCAAGATGAAGGCTCATTCCTGAAGAAGTACCTCAACCACCATGGTCAGGCCAGCCAGCTCTTCCCCCATGGAACAGATACACACCTTTTCCCAGCTATGCTTAGGAAATACTTGTTCCTGGAAAAACAGCTGTGGAGAACAGCTGCTGCTGTCCACTTTTAAACCACCATTCTGGCTGGCAGTTGTGTGTGAGGATGTCACAGAGCACAGAAAATGTTGGCTGGGAAGTTTTGTAGCAACTAGAGATAAGAAACTCAAAGAAATGAACTGTCCGAGTTCCAGCACAGCCACAGCAGGCAGGTCAGCAGTGAAGTGGAAAAGTTCTGCTCCTCCATGGCCAGGAGACCACTCAAACCAAAGCAGGGATAAACCATGGGCAATGGCTGGAGCAGACGAAGTAGAACTCAAGAGAATTCCTAGGAAGTGAACTGATCTCCACAGAAAGCAGGACAAGAAGCTCCTCTTAGTTCTCTCCAAGTGCCCTGATTCTCACTGCTGTGGTTGCTTCTCATCTACTTTTGCTGAAAGGCATCCATGGCAGAAGCACACACAGCTCCCTCTCCTTCTGCTCCCTGCCCTGGCCAAAAATTTCTCACCTCTGTTTAATCCCCTCATATTTCTATTCTGGCCTCCTCCCAGACACATCTGTTGACCTTTTCCTTCCAGCATGTCCCTGTTGTCTCCTTTCTCCATCATGCTGCACACTCTAAGGAGGTCCCAGGTCTGAAACAACTACATCATTCTCAGAGAACACGTGAAACAGCATTTCATGGGAGGAGGAGATGGGAGAAAGAAGTCTTAAGACCATTTCAGAAGCCCAGAGTTCTCAAAAATCCAGCTCTGGATTCATCATCCTGTTTTCTCTTGAAGGGTAACTCAATCAATAATATTGTTAAGCAACAAGTTCCCTTTGATTTGCTAATGGGAGTAAATTCCATAGCATGGAAGAGAACACATTGTTCCTTTTGAAGGGATAGGCTAGGATTTGCTCTGAAAAGAAAATATTGAGGTATAAAACCACCAGTGTGGTTCTCTCCTTCCACAGAACTCGGCCTGGGGCTCTGAGGACTGTGTGTTCTCACCCACTGCTGAGCTGGAGAAGTCTGGAAAGGAGCTTGTACCTCCCACATTGTTTCTGTTGGTTCTTGAACATACAGGAAGGTCTCTGACCTCCCAGTTCTCCACATTTCTTATCCAAAAGCATAGTGTCCATCTTCTTGGAGAAAGATTCAGATGGATGCTAGGCTAGCATCAGCCTAGCTTGATGCTTTGCCATGGAAACATGGTCAAGCAATGGGATACAGCTCCCTAATTTCCTGCTCAACCCACTCAAGTAACAAGAAAAACTTGCACTCAGAGTATCTGAGGACCTGGGTAAAACAGTAGGGTTAGGAAGGATCTGTACTTGGAGGAAACAGTCCCAAGAAGAATACAACTTTTGCTCATTTGCACCATCTGTACAAAACGAACAGGTCTGGTCAGAGACCTCCCTGAGCTTCCTCCTTCCCAGTTCTCAGGAGGCAGCCAAAAGTCCACCAGCCAGCACCAGAGAGAGGATGACCCTGTAAAACTGGAGGGAGTAAGTTGGCTCATTGAATGAAATAGTTTGACCTGCTATACTAAACACAAAGAAACACAGTTAATTTAGCTTTGAAGTTGCTGATGCGTTTTCCTTTCCAGCACGTTATCACCACAGCAAATGACAACTGAGGACACACCTATAGCACTATAAAAGCATCCTGGGATGACGCATAGGTGAATACACTGCTTACCTTACATCCAGCTCAATGGTTCTATACAACTTGAAACATAGGTTTAAGTTTAATTTTCTTAATTAAAAACAGTATGTGTTCAGGATAAACCTCATTAGCTGGTGTGCTCCCAGATGAGCTACCTTACTTTAGATAAACTGCAATATAATCCCACATTAAACCCAGATCTTTGGTGAAAGGCCTCTCAAATTGTTTGTAACATTCTACTTTTCCCTGCAGAATAAAGACATGGTTTTATTACAACAGAGAACACTGGAATCATAGATAAACTATTTATGTATGAACTTCCTGCAACTCTCAAACTCCACCCCTCCTGATTCTTTGATTTTAATCTTCCTCTGGAAAAACCATTCAATAGGTAACAGACACCTTGAGACAGCTTTTCTTCGTGAAGTTGCCAGCACATGCCTTCCTGTACAGCGTAATTCCTTTAAACTATGGAAATCCACACCAAAACAATTCATTTGGCTACGTAACTCACTGAAAAATTCCTGTAGGCTGCTGAAATGCCTGTCAGCACACAGCAGCAGGTCACAGACTCCACTAGGGCAGTGCTATCAGTCACTGCCATCAGTGTTTATCCCTCAGCACAGCTGTGCATGTGGGTAGGCTCTGGAGAGCACACAGCACTGGGGAATGTAAATCCAGGACACAGCTTCTAAGACAACAGAAGTACAAATAATATTGCATTCTGATTAACAGCAGAAAAGAGACTGAATCTCTGCTCTTTGTCATGTTAGTTTTATACTTTATGAACTGTATCACTCTGCCAACAAATCTACATATTGCAGTGTACTCAGACACAAAAAGACATATGAGGGTGATATTTTGAAATTTTATTAAAGTAAGAATGATACTTAAGAAGTCAGATGATTGATTGTGTGTGACAATAGCATGCCTCAGGTAATTACAGAAGAGATGGTGTGAACTAAACATGCTTATGTTCCTTCCACCCCTACAGCCACGTAGAGACAACTGTTTCCCAAGCACAACTTAAAGAAGCTTTAGGGCTACTCTAAGCTATGCCTTGGTTCTTGCATCTTCAGACCTGGCAGGTCTGACCTGTCCAACAGAAGAACATGTGTTTTGTCCGTGCTCCTCCATTCACCTCCACGACATGCTCTGCTCAAGGAAAGCTTTCCAATCTTCTGAAACCCTGAAGAAGGGGTGATACTGCTCTGTGGAATTCTGTGGAAAACAGCTTTTCTATCTAGAAAGGAAGAAAATGCATATTAAAAAGAAATACAGGTGTTCCTCTGTTCATAAGCAATTACTGTTACATGTTGCTTCTTAAGGAATTACTGAAAACTCTGAAAAGTGTCAGAATAGCTTCCCTGCAGAAAGAAGGAATGATGTGCAGTTTTAACAGCAATTGCACCACAGCCATATTAAACTGATCCCCAGGAGACCAAGGGACTGCAGAAGGACAAGAACCACATCATGTTACCAACGTGAAAGGTAATTTGCCTTTATTGCCCAAAAGGCAGTGTGCAAATCAGGGCTGCTAGCTGTGCTATACACCTTACTAATGGTGCAAGCTGTGCTTGATTTGACATGCACAGAGGGGATTATGAGGACAACCTCCTGTAGAAACTCAAGAGGAAAAATACAAACTAATGGTCTGGAATGGTGAGACCAAACCTGACAGAGGGAGCAGCCAGAGGGAGGGGCAGTTGTGCCATTTCTGCTGCTCAGCAGCCTGGCAGTTCAGTGGAGCAAGCGTGTTCTGCTGAAAAATTAAACCCATCATGTACAATTCAGTATCAAAGAATTACTAATCCCAAATTGAAAATTCCTATTTGCCTATACCAGCAGAGAATTTGGTAGAACAGATGATAAAGCAGTAAAGAAAAAAAAAATCATAGAAACACAAAAAAATGTAGGGATGACCTTCATTCCATCAGTCTTGAAAATGAGCTACTGTTGTTATTTTAGAAGTATTTAAATAGCAGAGTCTACTGACAGAATTTAGTTCTGACCCAGCTGTGGAAAAGTAACTACACTGGAAAGTAACTAAAAAACCCCAGGCCTTGGCATAGGCAGTGTGGACAATCCAGTCTGTGACATCTGGAATCCTTTTTTGCCCATCAGGTTGAAATGATATTTAATTCCTGATGCTGGCAACAGAGCAAGTGTTGCTCTGGAAGCTGTAAGAGCAGCTCTGTGCCACAGCCAGGGTGTTCTCTAGAGCAGGAGACTTTCTGTCTTTGTCCTCCCCTAACACAGAAGTTCCTGATGGGGCTGTGAGACTGAGTAGGACTGAGACACAAGAGCTGGATGGAAGAGATCTCCACTCTCAGAGTCATATTCTTGGTGGATTTGGGTAGAGAAGGCAATACTAGTCAAACTGTTTTCAAACTGTGAGCTCTCCTTCAGAAACAGCAAAGAAATAAAGTAATTTAAGCACCTCCCAAGTTTGCTGCTTACGTGTGATGTCAAAATCCAGAGTACTGGGTGTCATTTCCCTGCTGATGCTACAATCTGCCTGTGATGACTTGCAAACTCTTTTCAAGAATTCCTCTATTTTTATTTTCTTTTCTTCCTGATGGCCTGTTGTTTTTCTCCTCTGCCCTTCAGCAAGTGGAATGACACAACTTTATTAAAGATACAGCTCTGTTTTGGCTCATTTCACATCATCAGTTTCTGCTTTACAAAAGGAAAGTGATAAAAAGAGAATTTTTGGCTCACCTTGATTCTTGTGACCTGTTTTTTTTTCACACAGTATTTTTTTTTCTTCTTCTTTTTTAAGGGAAGACACACCATTTTGGTCCTTACTGGCTCTTTCCTGTGAATCCCAGAGTATTTCGTTATCTGTGAAAAGAAGTAAAGTACTTAATTTTGATTATAGGTATATAAATTAATTGGTACATAACTATATTCATACTCTGTGTATTGAAAGACAAATGCAACGGGCTAACATTTTTCTATAAAGAACACTGTGGACTTCAGGTATTGACAAGTACCATCAGGTATATTTACAAGTAGAGTGTTTTGAAAATTTGGAATTTGGAGGTGACCCTTATTAATGAATCTCAGCTGTAATCAATAACTAGCACTGCCAAGCTTTAAAATCCAGCCTGCATTGTGAAGCCACTGCCATGTTTGTTAAATGACAGCAAACACACCAAAAGAAAGCATTACTTACAGAGAAGCTGTCCAGGGGTGGAGAGGAGAATCTGAAGACAGAAATCTTCCCCATGTGCTGATGGGCTTCCTCTCTTCTCCTTCAGGGTGACAGGACAGGGGTGTAATCTCAAACTGCTGCTGATTTAAGCTGCCTGATTTGATTTCTTTTTACTGTGGCTGGCTGCCTTGAAATCATGTGTCTATATCCTTGCTCAAATCTGTTCAACATTAGCATAGGATGTGAGAGAGCTCTGGCTTATGGGAAGGAGTCTCTCTCCAAGCAGCTACAGGATGAAACCAATGCTAAATAGGCATGTCCTGGAGATTAAACACTGAACTGGTCTTCAGTGAACAAAATACCAAGCAACAGCATGACCTGGTGATGTATCATCAAAAGGCCTGAGAGAATAAACTGAAATTTTAATACAATTTATGCCCCACTTGACTTCCAACGTGTACATGAAAGTCTTCCAGGTCTTCTGTGTTAAGGGACACGTGAGTAACTTCAAAGCAGCTCTGGTTTTTGCTCTGGAAAACGCTGATGCTCATTTTCAACAACAGTGTCAAAAGCCTGAAAAATAATGATGGATTCAAAATGCCATTTGTTAGAACAAAACTCTTTAGATGTGAACATGCTGTGTATCTGAGAAATCAAAGAAAGAAAATTAAAAGTCTACTTAGCAGCCAAACAGCACAAAAATTACACATGTTCTCTGTTGTGAGTTACTCATTGTGTTCACACTCTGTAGATTGCCAACCTCAGTACCTCCGTAGAAAATGAACATGAGAAAAAGTGGTAAAGTAAGTAAGAAATGAGACAAAGCAAGGGAAGACGCAGAGGAAACAGGAATTAATCAAGGAGAAAAGACTGCCAAGTTCTGTCAATTTGCTGGGTGCAGGTACAGGGGTTAAGGTGCATTTTCTTTTTCTAGCAGGCACTGCACTTGCACAGGTCAGGTAAGTGGGGAGTAAGCAGAGAGTAGAGAGTCAATCTAGGAAAATGGATGCCAATACGAATCTCAAACACAACAAGAAAGCTACAGCTGGATACTCTGCATTCCTCTTAGTTCCCTCCCGCCACATAAAATATCACAACTGTAATCAAACAAAACAAAGAGGATAAATCGTGTTTAGCCAGCAGTGTTTCCAAAGTGACTGGAAATACCTGGAAGTCTTTGATAAAAAAAATATTCTATGATTAGTTTTTACCTAGAAAAAGCCAAACCTACTGATACATCTCCCCTTAATACCAGGGAATCTGCTGGATATTCTAACATACATTCTATGTTTATAGGATTAGTCTAGTCAATGCTCCAGAAACCTTGTACATTCAGGCATGGAAAAAAAAAAAAGAAAAAGGAACATTCAGAGGTGTTTCTTTAAAAGGATCAAGCAGCTGGCAAAAAATATTGCCAGCTACCTTTTCATGCACCTGTGAGCATCACTAGTCCTCCCTCATGAACAATTTCAATGTTAAACAGTCCTGTTTTTAGAAGGGAACTAGCTGATAGAAACAGAGAATTTTATGAGCTGAATACCTTGTTATGGCTCAGAGCTGCCATGAGAAGTAACTACAATTTGCTTTCAAGTTCTAGGAACTCAAATTCTGTCTATGGCAGTGCTAAAGAATTATGGAAAAATGTAGATTGAAAGGCATGGCTGGAAGCCACCAAGTTTATCTTTCTGCTTCAAGCAGGACTAATCTCAAAACTATATCAGGTTGCTCAGGACATCATCCAGCCATGCTCCAAGTCTCAAAGGATGGAGTCCCCACAACCTCTCCAGGTGCAGCCTCTGAGGAGTTCTACCACTCTGCACCTGAAGAAGTTTTTACCTTACACCCCAGGTGGAGATTTTCTTGTTGCAGCTTGTGCCCCTTGCCTTTTGTTCCTTTTTCTATTCCTCCACCTCCAAGAGAGTGTGCCTCCCTCCTCTCCCTAATATCTCCTCAGGTAGAAGACTTTTATTAGATGCTTCCTCCCCATCCTCCTTCTCCTCACTAGGCTGACCAAGCCCAGCTCCCCTGGTTTCATCTTGCTTACAGGAATACAAATGTCCAAAGAATCAAGGAGGTCTGTGATGTTAATACTGCCAGGACAGAAAACAGTAAACCTCTAGTGAAGACAGTGCTTTGAACACACTGATCAGCAAATGTTGGCTTAAAGCTCTGCATTCCCCCAAACAGGCATGTCATGATCACTGGCTGTCAGTAAGCTCCAAAATTAGCTACCCTAATCAAAATTTTCTCCTTCAGATCCTTGCTGAATATTCACATTCGTCAGCCTAGACAATATTTGGCTGTCCTGAAAAACCTGGTCAGGTTCCTGAACATATGCCACGTCCAGATGGTGACTCCAGGAGTGCTTGCTCTGCGGTGTCCACTGAAACAATGCTACTCCTTGTGGCAGAATCACAGGGAAAAAGCTGTCCAGTTCCTCTGCTCTGTGGCTGACAGAACCTTCCCAAAGGTGCTTCAGGCCCTTTTCCTCCAGAGCTTCTGCAGAAGCTCCTGTGCTGAATTAGCGCTGAATTAACTGAAGGTGACCTGTGAAATCTCATCTCCTGTACTGCTTCTGCCAGTGCCTTGCAAACTCTGGCAGTATTTTTGGTTGGCTTTCTCTCAGAAGCCAAGAACAGGAAGCTTTCCAAAGAAGTCTCTGCAGGAACCCACTGGGATCTGTGGGGGACACAATCAGTTGGAACAATTATAAGATTTGTTTACTTGCTGTTAGCAAAGCTCAGCATTTCTTGCCAACATCTAAAAAGCTGCCACAGTGGTCATCCAACATTTACAGAGAAAACTTGGTACACATGTGGAAGAGGGGCACTGAAAGATGAACCCTGTGGTCTGTACAGTGACCACACGATGTGAAGCTGAGCCACACTGGAGTTGGTACAGAAATAATTCATCAGCTGCAGGTGTTTCCCAAAGGAGCTGAAGTGGCTGCCCTGGGCACACTCCCACCCACAATGCCACATGACAACAGATGACAGGGAGGCTCTTAGAGGCCAACTCTGGGCATGGAGAAAGAATTAAAATCTGGTGATCCCTGGCAGAGTATGGATACCCCAGGTCCTACCTCACCTTAATATTAAAAAGATTCTCTAATCTACCTGCAGGGGGTTGACAGACACCACAGATTTAGTGGTATGGTGTTAGTGACATGCATAACAGCAATGTATTTTTGTTTTTAAGACACCAGGAGGGAGATTTACCTGGGATTATTATTAATACTATTTGTAATGTTAAACTGGAGATAAAAATTTACTTTCTGTAATTAATCTAGATTAAAATAATGTTTGAGTTGTCAGAGGTGTGTAAGAGCTCTATGTGTCATGTGGATATTTAAACTGACAGAACTAACTTTCAGTCACTCAGGATTCCTTTTCAACTCTGGAGTTACATACATCTATAATTATTATTTCCATATAAAGGCTAGCAAGTATTCAATTTGGCCAGTTAATAATGTATTTCATGCATCTCCTCTGTGCTTGAGCCAAGTTAGGAGCCAAGGGAGACAGACCCCAGCACTGCCAAGTCTGTTCATCCCCTTTCAGGCTTTTGCTGCCTGAGCAACATGTCGGTGTTGTGAGTCTTGAGGTGGGCAATTCAAAGACTGCTTGGCTGTTTCTACAGCACATTTCAAGTAAAAAAATGCCCAAAATCTCAAGAAAGGAGAGGAAAGTCTGGTGTTCCTTCTGATAAAACCAGTACTTGGGAACTGAGCCTGTGCTGACATGTGCAGGTGACCAAATGCTGCATCTGAGCAGCCAAGAGGGGCCCCATGGCCAGAGAGCAGCTACACCCCAGGTCCTGCTGAAGGACAGGGGCTTCAAACACAGCTTCACCTGCCTCCACCTGCCAGGCACCAAAGCCTAACAGGGCTGGGACTAGCTAAGCAGCCAACAGCTGCTTTCATCCCTATTGAAGAGCACATTCCAGGAAAACCACGAGGTCAGCCCCCACCACTGTGACCATGCCAGCTGCTCCTCACGTGGGGTTGTGTAGATGATTTATCTCTAAATGTGCCCTCTCTTTTTCAGTTGCATCTTGTTTGCTGCATCACTTCTCTGATTTCCCTTGTTTCCTCTAAATTCCAACGTTCTGCTTCATGCTTCCAGCTGCTCTCATCAACACTTTCATGGGAAAACAAACAAATTCTTTATCCCATGGTCCCAGTTAATAAGAGCCGCTCCAGGAGTTCAACCTCCTTCCTACCTGGTTTTGCCCATCTTCATCATAAGATTATATAAATTAAGCTTCCAGAGCTTACTTATGAGAATGCCAGAGAAGGCAGTACAATTATGAAGATAAATCAGCAACCATAAATTGGAAGTACAGTCTTACTCGGCTAAAGAAACTGAATGTCTGAGTGGAACTGTAACTAATATCCAGGGGGAAGGAAACTTTGCATTCACTTTGAAAGCCTATGCAGGAGTCATTCTTCACAGCAGAAGAAAACAGAAGGGTTGGTGCATGTGCCCCTGTTACCAAGGGCTCAAGAGGACAAGCAACAGCATCACAGCTATTATGATTACACCAATAATTTTAAGGGATGTGGTAGTGGACATGCTGCCCACAAGGGCTAAATCAGCATGATAATAACAATGCAAAATGATAATGAGTACATAAATCCCAACTAACTATATCCTAGCTGGGATGATAAAGTTGTCAATAACCCCAGTGGATTACCACAAGGCCTCTTTACAAGACAGAAGCTTTCATCAACAGGATATATCACATTCTCCACGTACAAATTGGAGATGGCTGTTTGCATAGAAAGATCTGCTCAAATAATTCTTATTTTTCCTGAGTGGATGAAATTTCATGTGAAACATTTCACTTCTATCCATATAATTTGTACTGCTAGTGAAGACTGCAAAGCAGCTCTTCTGTGGGGTGACAGCTGCTCCCAAACACAGATACTCTGGACCTCTGCAGGTGCCACAATACAGTGAAACAGATGCAGGCCCACAAAAGCAAGGATTCAGACTGGAGTAATTGTAATAAAACTGTATGGGTGAGAGAGGTCAGCAAAATGTTCTAAGGATCTATGGCACCAGTTTCAGGATTCTGCTCTGCTGACAGGAGATTTACCTTCGTAACTGCAAGGCTAAGAGAGCTCTAAGGTAGAGGGCTCAACTTTTCCCTTCAACTAAGACGCATTCTTGTCAGGAGTGGAACATTTTACACTGTGGTATTTTGTGGGTTGATGAAAAGATACCATTGTTACTTCAATCTTATTTCAAGACTCTTATAATCATTGAACAGATACTGAATGGTGAAACCAGTTCCTTTTTTGCATGTGAATAAATGAGAGCTTTGCTAATGATTATTCATAGGGCTTTTTTTGTTCTTTTACTGAGGTTTCTTCAATTCCAGACTGATCAACCCTGTTGCCAGAAAATACATATCTTAAGGACAAGCAAGATCACATTTGAAGAAACACTTCCTGTTAAACAGATTATATCGTCCCCTCTAATAACTTATTTTCAATGAAAATTGGCAGTGAACTGAGCAGGAAACCTCTGACCAAGAAGAAACTCTTCAAAGCCCTCCTAAAAGCATTTCAAATAGAACACATCAGAGGTGAGAACCTGAAGCTAGTGAGTACTCCAGCAACAAGGAATAGTGAAACAGAAGGAAACTCCTCCCTAAAGAGGCCTGGATCACCCAGGGAGGAAGCAGGACACCTTCACAATTGCACACCAAAGATAAGGATGCAGGCAAAACCAAATTCCTCACACAACATGTCTATAATGCTCTGACTACAGCCTTACCCCTGTCACCCTCAAAACATCAAACTCTCCTTCTACCACCAACACTTCCCCCACATGGAAGGGTCAAATACAACCCCACCATTCTCAACTTCCTCACTGGTGACTTTTGAAAAGAGCCTGTGCAGCCCAGTCTGTGCAGCACAGTAATCTGAAAGCAAATGCACAGGTGACATCCTCTGAAAAGAAAATCTCAATTCCTCTATCAATTCTTACACAAAGAGCACACCAGCCCCTCAAATACCAATTCATGAACTTTGAGGACACCACTCATGACGGTCATTCAGAACAGCAGAGAAATACATCATGTTTTTGAAAGAGCCACATGGATAAGAATAGCATTAAAAAGCTTTTATAGAAAGAGAGACACTCTACTCATTGTATGCATTGAACTCAAACACCATCCTAAAAACTGCACCAAAAAAAATCCTCAAAGAAGTGTCCACCTATGGTGGAACATTCTACCAAGGGATGGAATATTTTCTGCAGAGCCATCCCTGCCAGCCTTTAAGCTGACTCCCAACCTTGCTAAGCTTATCTCAGAAGGAAGCATTTTGTGCAGAAAATGAGAATAGAAAAAAGCAAGTACAACTTGTCAAAACCTTCCCTTCCACCTTCCTGCAAGGACCTTCTACCCCAGACACCAGCACCCCCAGGTCTCATACATGAGCTTTCCTGGGAAGTCATATCCAATACCTGGGCCTCCCACACTCCCACAGCTGAGCTCAAATAACTGCTGAGACCAGACTGAAGTGGCACAGAGCACTGACACACACAAACACACCTCACTGCTGCAGCTCTCACGTGGTAACCACTCAGTCTCTGACTGTCTCTCACTCCTGATCCTGGAGGGAGCCCTCCAGCCACAAACCTAGGAATAAAACTTGCTAACATTTCAAGACAGCAAAACACTGCTTCTCAGTCACATTATAATTTCCCACAGTCTCCACACTCTCCCCCTCAGCACACCCCACCTCCCTTTCTCAGCCTACACCTCCTGTAATCATTTGCACATGCCAGGAAACATTGCTCCTCTTTCCCTACAAAGACAAGTATTGTCTCATTTCTGCTTTCCTACAAATCAGCACTCCCTCGCTGAACCTGACAGCTCCATTTCCTGTCAGAGATGATCTGATACCAACTCACAGCTCTGAGGGATTTTCCCCATTTGCAATCCAGTCTGAAAGCAAGCTGTCATCTTTAAGCCAGGCCTGAAGGTGGCTTGTGTGCCTGAAAGCTTTTTCTTTTAAAACAACGCTCTTTGGTCTAATGAAAGACATCACCTCTGCATATGTCCTTAGGCATCATGGGCACAACGATACTGCTGCTTTTATATAGTTTAAAAATCAAGACATATTTACAGTCCAAGTAAACTTTTAGTCCTTATCAAAATTTAAAACATGATTTTGAATCCCTAAAGGCCTAAAGACACCTCGTTCTTCCCAAACCATTAGGACTGTGGAAATTGGAGAGATATTTTGTGAGGCCACTGTGAAATTCTGATTATCAGCCTAAACTTTTTACAAGACATCACTATCCTCAATCAAAGGTTTGAAAATAGAACAGAAAGAGCTCATTGCCTTTAGAGAGTAAGATAAAGCTAGAAAGATGCAGAAACTCTTCATGCTTAATAAGATAAAAAGAGTTGTCCCAATCATCAGTCTCCCTTAACTATCAGCCAGCCCCAAACTCTGACAGAATAAGGAATTCCAGAGTGTGAGAAAACAAATATGGATCAAAACAAATGGGCAACTCAAATGTCTTCACTCTCAACGTTCTATTCACCTTTACAACTAACTTTATTTGCCCTTGGAAAGTATTCCATTTGATACAATTTCAACACTATTTTATTCATCTTTTCCCTCCCAGAGTTCTGGTTTTTGTAGCAATTAAGGCCCAAATCTTGATAGACTAAGAAGCCAGCAGACACACTCTTCTCTTCACTCCTAAAATTCACACCATGCACAGCCACAAACAAATAAATACTATTATTTTCCCATTTAAGATAGAATATGTATTTAGAAAGCATCTGAACCACTGTATGGGAGGTGAAAGCTCCACCAAGCAAATACTTTCTAGTTGAAAGCCTGTCAGTGTGTCTGCATCCAACTTATCCTTGCTGGGAAAAATGACCTGCACTCTTACCATCATGATTAGAATTTCCCAGGGTCCATGGCTCATCTGAGTCAAAGTGAGTGTCTCCTCCAATTCCTGGTCCAGGAAAGTATGCATGAGCCAGGAATCCACCTTCTCCATCAAACGGAGAACTGTCTCCATGGAAACCAGAAGCAAAAAAGATCATAATATCTGCCTCCTTTCTGTCATTTTTAATTTCATGGTAAGGGACCTCTTCAAAGGTAAGTGGTGTCACTCTCTGCCAAACATCAAAGGCCTGACGAATGGCTCTCCTTGTATCAATCTCGCCAACCTTGGGGGTGTAGTTGTGTACACTGTGGGAATGAGAAAGAAGGGATGTTTCAATTTGCAGAATACATTTGAGACTTATCAATACATAACCACTCAGTTTCAACTCCCAACAGGAAGTTTTTTGCAGATGCTACTCTGTGCATGCAAAGTTTGGCTGTTACAAAAGAAAGTTACCAACAGAACTACCACCCTGATCTGAATTCTACATTTATTAACAAGAACCTTCATAATGCTTTGGTTGATTTTGGATCATTTCCTAAAAACCTTTCAAATCTGGGTGTAGACAGCTGAGTAACTTGTTTTTAAAATGTAAATTACTTCAGATTTTGTCTGAAGTTATGCTAAGATGGAATCTACTACATGAAAAAAAAACGGATCACTAAAATTCGTTTTGAGAAACAAACTTGCAGTAAACTACACAACCTTACTTATATGACCTGCTTCATTCTCCAAACTACTTAAAATATTCTAGAGGTCATAAGGGTGATGGATCTGCCAGTTTTGTGCAGCCCAGTCCATGAGAGCTAAAGATACAGAGTTTGGGGAGAGTAAGAGGCATTTAACTGCACCTAAATGTCCCATAGTTCTAAACCTTATGTTAAAAATACTGTTCATGAGATGTTTTGTGCATGTGCACATAATAGCCTCATGATCTATTAAACTTGACTTGGGGAATATAAAGTATCTATGTCATGGGAACAATTTTCAGTCTTTTAATGAAGCTGGCTCAATTTAATATAAACGCACTGTAACACATTCAGTGGTGAATCAAGACACCCATCATTTGAATGTACACAACAAACACTGAAATTGGAAAGCTAAACAACTACTGGTTTGACAAGGGCAGCAGTGCAGTCATCTGCAAAGCTCTTTCTCTTGCTCACGCATATGCTCAAGACTTATTTTATTTATATGACTCCATACCACCTTCCCCTACGGCCCAGAAAAAGGTTAGAAGAAGGATCTGATTCTCAGACCTTTGCATACAGAAGGTGTCCCTTTATAATTTGAGTTAAAACAATTATTATTGGTGGAAGCTTTGAACTAGTGCCCAGAACTAGTCCTTCCTCCCCGTCTCTGTAGCCCCTCACTGTAACTTGAAGCATCCTGCTCCTTTCTCAGAATTCTTGGCAGAAGAGACAGAGGGCCCCAGTCCCTGATCCTCTTTCCCCTTCATACCATCATGTTCTTTCCTACACATTCTGGTACTTTTCCCATGCTGGTCACTCGCATTTCTACCTCTTCACCACACACCTTCTTTCTGTCTTAGTCTTACCCAACTCTTCTCCTTAATGACTACATCCCTAATTTTCACTCCTTTGCAATCTCCTTTCCCCCTCCAAAAAATTTAAAAGGCTGCAATTTCAACTACAGGGTGGGTTAATTTTAATTTGAAGTGACATTCCTATTGCCAGGAACATCCACTGACCATCTTTCAGAAACTGCCTTCCAAAAGCTTTCAGCCTGACTGACTCAGAACACCTCTCTGGGAAACAACTGCCCCTCTGCAACATGCCCTTGACACCTGTAGCTCACCCCAGCTGGCCTAAGTCTGGATAAAAACAAGAGTTCTACTACAGGGGCAAAAGTAAAACCTCTGCAAAAATAAATGTTGCAAATCAGTAGAAGGAGAAAGCATCTCATCCCCAAACAGTGATGGTCCTTTTGCTTTAATGGTTTGTTAAAGGTGACACATGATGTAAAGACTAGAGCCTTAGATTTCTAACAGAAGAAAAAAGGCCTTTTACGAAGATTTTTCTACCAAAATTACACAACTGATGGCTGCAATTCAGGTGCCTTTACTGATCAGTTATTTTCTAATAAATAATAACAGACTTGATAACACTCTTCAGTTACTCCAGTGCTCTGACAGTATTCCCCCCCCATCATATTCTGAGAACGAAAGCCCAGACTAGATATTACAGGGAGGATCCAGTTTCAATTTAAAAGTACTTACAAATTATGCATGCCAAACCAGTACAGACCATTTTTTCCCCATCAAAAAGGGGGAGGGAGGGGGCTGTACCTGTAGGTTATGTGCTTCTGTCTCCACTTCTGCCCAGTGAGTGCATACCGCTTTTTCCTCCGGCTGCGACGCAGGTGGGGATGATCCGGAACTCCACATCGAGGCTTCTTCATCCACCTGCAAGTAAAGGGAAAAAAGCAACAAGCTACACTAAGAGTTTGGAAAAGAGATTCCAAACAGCTCAGGGGGTGACTGGAAGACCTCTGAGAGATGGCCAGTGCTGACACCAAGAAGGGTTCAGTCCTCCCTTTGTCAGGTTTATCCTCTGGGTTCTGCTACCCACCTCTGCTGGCAATCCACACACCAAAACCATTTCACTTCTCCGTGTAGAAACACAGAGTCCAGATCAGGTAGTCCCTATGCTCAACAAGAGCTTAATCACGATAATGCCACAAGAGACCCAAATCAAAATTGCAGGTGGGTGTCCCCTGGGATCAAACTCACCTATCACCTACTGGATCCACTCTCCATTTGGTAAAGTGGTCCTGTGTCACTGAAAAAAATCCAGTTCATACCTCACTAGGCAAAACTGAACAAGTGCAAACACAGCCCTCCCAGATAATAACCAAGGCTTTCATCTGGAATGACCAGAACAGATCCCTCCAGTCTCTGGGTCACACACACCAAATTCCATTAGGTTCGCCCCATAACCCCTGACTCTTGATGTCACTCATGATGTAGGAAACTCTAGTCTCTACTGCCAAGTGAACTGCAAGAGCAAAGTCCTTTGCACAGGGATCTAGGCAGTATTATCACAGAACTTCACTCTCCTTCCCTACCCCCTTTACCTCCAGCCTTGACAGATCTTTTGTTTCTTTCTTACTGCAGCTTCGGGGTGGTCAAACACTCGCAGAGGTTGCCCAGAGAAGTGGCAGAATCTCCATCCTTGAAGATATTAAAAACCCAACTGGAAATAGTCCTGGGCAGCCTGCTCTAAATGTCCCTGTTTTAGCAGAGTGTCAGAGTAGATGAACTCAAGATGCTCCTTCAATGATTCTCTGACAGAATCAAGGAGAAATAGACTGTTCCTCAAATTACACTTGCTCATGTGGACACACTCCAGAGAAGCCAGAAGTGGCTTATGGAGGAACAAATCTGCCCATCACTGCATGTGGCAGCTGGGGAAAAAGGAGACCAGGGCAGAGGCTGAGGAACTACAGGTACTAGTCTCCACAGGTGCCCAGTCACATCCTTTGAGACTTCGCAGTGCATCCCAGGAGAGCAGAGCCCAGGAATAACACAAGCAATCTCTGGCCACAGCCTCCTCCTAAGCAGACTGGCACTGCCTCAGCCACTGGACTTCTTCAGACATTTCATGCATTTGATCCACTCACTCTGATGGCAAAGGCAAGTGACACAAAGCCCCTAAGAACACTTTGCAGGACATGCCACTGAAGAGCATTCTAGCCAGTGCTGGCCCATTTCTCATAGGACACCAAATTCTCTCCCCCCTCCGCAGTAAGGTTTCTCCCACATCCTTGGCTATCCAGAGGACAACTTTTGGCCTCCAAATGCAGACATTCCTCCATCAACTGCAGCCAGCCAATGGCAAGTAGTCCACACTTGTGCCTAAACAATGTACATTTTATTCACCAAAAAATATTAACCCCAGACCTTCAGGAAGGGAGAGTCTCCCATCACCAGTAGATGGTTTACAGGACTTTTGGACACCTTTTAAATTAAAACCAACCAGACACACAGACACTGTGCCTCAGCAGAAAATTCTTTCAGAACACACACACCTGCTCCCTATTCAGGCAGCCATGCAGCCCTTTCCTGATTCTGCTTCCTGTATGTAATTCTGGTTGCTTATAAATTTCAATGCAGTCATCTGTTATCATCTCCCCACCAAGAACAGAGCAAATGAGAGCTGTTATACACATTGCACTGTACCTGACAAGAACCCAAGCTGTGTATATAAAGCCAGCACAGATCTTCCCCACTTACATCACCTCACATTTATCAGCACTGTACATCTTTCAGAAATCCAGGCAACCTGTGGAAATTGAATCTGTCTTGCCCACACAACTGCTGCCACCTTCAAATAAAATCAGTACATCTGAGATTTGCTTTCAGAAATATCAATTCAACCTGAACACACTGTGTTTTTCCAAGTGTCCTTTATTTGTGCTCTTTTGCATTGCTTCTAGCACTTTCCGAAAGAGACCTCAAGCTTACTGTCACTTGTATTCTCCCAGATTATTTCCTGAGTTGTCAGGGTTTTTTTCAGTTCCACTCATATGTTATGATACAATGTTTTCACCATAACCTTACACAAGTCATAGTCTGAATCAGGTTTTCACCTCTTGAGCTTCATGGGAACTCCAGTAGCCTGAACATCAGCATCATCAGGCCCTGACTATAGTCAGAAAATGACCTTCTGTTTTATCCTTACCATTATCATCTAGAAGATAAAGAATTAACAGAGCAGTAGTGCTGACACACCAGCAGGACCTCACACCTCAGCATCTGTTTCCTGTAAGAACACCTTGCCAAGTTCACAACACTTGCCCTATGCCCAGTTGGCCACATGAATTCACCCACACACAGCTCCGCCCATTGTTATCAAAGCCAGAACTGCAGAGACCCCACAGAAAGTGAATTCCCTCCAACAGCCAAATTCCCTGCCGGTTTGCCAGCTCCAGGTACAGGCACAGGAGCATGGGGCTGTTCCAGAGGAAGGTGCAATACCAACCCCTGGGCCTTCAAGGACTTCTTGAGCCAAAGCTTCCAAGGCAGAGCTGCTGAGACTCATGCTGCCCATGGCCCCTAACTCCTCATTTAAACTATATAAATACCCCATTTAACTTAGGCCTGTCTGAACCCCCATATTCTTCCACAGTTTGTTCCAGAGCTCAGATACTGCCTGTCTGAAGCCAAGGAACAGAGCTCAGCTACCTGGTTGGAGCTCAGCAGCACTCGAGCTGTCGTCAGCCTGAGCTAATGTCAAGCTGAGAATGTTTATCTGGATCAGTTCCCTGCTTCAACTTACTTCCCAGACATATGGGCCCTGCTCTAATCACATGGTACAAATCCAGCCATCTCCCCTCCTCTCAGCAGAGCAGGTCTGTGGCAAAATATCCACAAAGCTGTAGCTTGCTGCTGCTAATCATCTGTAGCTGAGCTTTATGATAGTCATTCTCTACTGAGTAGTTTGGATACCCCACTCTATTTCCAGGGGAAATCATCACATCAGAAACAACAAAAGACAATTACTTGAAGCAAGATTCAGATACTTATGGTTGATTCCCCCCTCCTTATTTTTTTTAATGGGAACACCAGTAACACTGGATCATCAAAATTTATACTTAGCACTCTTGAGGCACAGACTATTGCATTCCTCCAGCTGCTTGGCATCAAGAAACAAGCAATTTCCAAAAGCAGTGACATCCAGTTCTTGTCCAGATACAGCTGCTCTCCCCAGCTCAGGCTCCAAGCCCTTCACAAGACTCTCCTAAAGAGAGGGAGCTGTCACTCTCAATCCCCTACTCTTGAGCTGGTGGGAGTGGTATCTTTAAACAGCTGTGGTACACCCCAGGGTGAGAGACCCGCACAACAGGCTCAAGACAAAGCACAAGATGCTTCCAACAGAGTAAGATCATTTCTTGGTTCCTTCCAAGGCCATGTGATTGACCATGACAGAGACAAATCACCACTTTTGTTCAGCACTATTGTGCCTTCTCTCCAGCATGCTCCAGGATTATATCCTTGCCCAGTTGCTCACAAAACCACAGTTCAGGCACCAGCTAAAGGCAGACACAAAATTTGCTGAGGCACCATCAGTTGCAGGGTCTGAGGAGGCTGTTTTATGTATTCTCCTTGCTCTCTTTACAGGAAATTGCATATCTTCTACTGAATGGACCCCCACCCAAACTTCCTTTTGGGTACTAAAAAGCATCACCTGTGATGATGCTTCTTTTCATCTCCCACTAGCAGCACCTGCATTGTGCCTTCCACATGCTTGGGTACCAATCTTGGAGGAAAAAACAAGCTCCAGATTTGAGGGCATGTGGGAAAGGAGATGGGAAACTTTAGGCTTCCATACTAAGTGTAAATAACTCTGATTCTTAAAGTCACTTTAAAGAGACAGAACTTATGATACTGACAGAAGTGACAGAAAAATTCCTAATTGCAATCTCAAAACTCCTAACATAGACTGAAACAATGGCTTAGTAAATGCTTGAGTAATTCAGAGCCCTTGGAGGCAGGCTGCCTTGCCAGCTCTCTTCCTTCTGCTCAGCTTCCACAACCAGGTCTGAGGAAGTGACAGCCCAACACAGCCCAGGCAGATGCCCCTCCAGCTCAAACGACAGGCTCACTGCTAATAGCAATCTGAACCTCTTTCTCCCTTCATCCAAATTCTAGGCAAATTCCACCCTGCCATACAACATATGGACCCACTGACTCAGGACAGACGGAGGCAGAGCAACCCAACATGCCTCCAAAGCACACCAGTGTTTGGTTGGAGCTGAGGTCTCAAGCTTTTGAGACTTGAGTTTCAGAAGAGGGAACTATTTGGGTTTTCCAAACATCAGCCTTTGGGTGTTCATGCACTGATCAAGCCCTGCCCACAAATACAAAGTCATAAAATATGGGCAATACCTTCCTTTCTTTCAGAAAAACTTATTAAAGCAGGGACTCCCATTCGCAGTTTGCACCGTTCCCCTGTCAGCCACAAGGCAGAAGAAGCAGCTCCTTAACTTTCCAAACTAGCACCCCAGTATCACAGCCGCTTCTTTCCCCATCCCTTTCCAAATCATCAGCATCCCAAATCCAAGCTTCTACACACCAACTGCACACACAGAGCATTGCTCGATGGCTCTGCTTCAGCATTCACCTACAAACCATGTTATTAATGGCAAACATCTCAGATGGAAAATCCCCACCTTTAAAAAGCACTTTGTTTTCAAGTCATTTGAAAATCATACAGGATTCTCTCTGTCCCTCAATGGAGAACAAGGGGCTTTTCCTGTGAGCCAAAGGAGGGAATGCTACATTCACTGGAGAGATAGTCCCAGCCCAAGGATGATCTCCTCCTGTCCAATTCACTAATTTCTTCTATTTCTCCCTCTTCTTGCAGTCTGGAAGGCATAAAACCAAGCCACTTTGTTCTTTACATTATTTGGTTACTTCATGGCCCTTCCTTTTGGGCTACCACGTCCCTTTTGCCAGCAGTGTGCCCTCTGAGGGGAGATGAAGAACCAGGCAGAGCATGCTCTGAAAGGGTCTCCTAATGTAGCAAGGCAGGGCCCAAGCAAGTTCCATCGGGCTTTCTCTTTTTGCTCAGCATGAGATGCTTTTTTCCTCAGAAAGCCTTAGTAAGACCTTCTCTGCATTCTGCTGTAGTTAGCAGATGCTCCCCAGACCAACAGCAGATGGATCCAGCCACTACACGACACCCGGCAGCAGACAAGGAGCCACTTCCACACCACCCTTTGGAGCCCACATTGAAGAGAAGATGAAAAAACAAAGTCCCTGCCAGTCCCAGGCAATTTACACCAATGCATCTGAGCTATCAAAACCCTGATCACAAACAACAACACATGGCCAACATACAGCAGAGAACATCTAATGTCCAACCAATGGCAACTATGGGCAGCTAAGTAGCCTTGACTACCATCATCAGACTACAATAACTCCCTTCAGTTCAAACTATGGATCTCCACAAATAACATCTATAGAGATGCACAAATCCATTAATTAGGAAATAGATTAGAAGCCATTTCTGGAGCCAGAAATTCAACCTAAATTCAGACAGAGATGGAAGTAAATTAAACCCTTGATGTCTTCCACTTTGAAAAGCTCACAGGATTCACGCTTTGACTGTGCACCAGCAATGGGAATCTGTGCTCAAAGAACGACAGTAACAAGAGCTTCTCCTCACACTCACAAAAAATACTGTCAGTATGAAATACATATTTCATACTGAAATATGACAGTGCATTAAGAAAGAGAAAGACAAAAGTAGCCTATATTAATCTTACTCAATAGTTGTCTGGTCCAAAACTCCTGTTACTGGGATTCCATAAAACTGTTGCATAGTGGCAACTGCAGACTGCACAGCTTTTCCTGACTGCAAGGGAGACATTTGGCTGTCAGATGGAAGTAAGTAGCCATAAGTTTTTAACCAACCCTGAAAAAGAAAGAAACAGATGGTAAGATGCCACAGTAAGTTTTCAACATAACAGTTCAGAACATTTCCTCAAAAGAAAAAGTGACAAACTAGCCCAAAATATTCAGCCATCTCTCTTTTTTTGGTTAGGTTTGGTAATATCAGATGATTCCTAGGAAGGGCTGAAGACCCAGCTTAATATCATCACCTGTCCTGATAGGACAGGCAGACCTGCCACTTAAAAATGAGCATCATCTCTACTGAGCAACTGGGGCAGACTTAAGTCTTTGGAGCACCAGAAATGCCCAAGAAGCTTTGTTGTTGTTCCAGGGACTTCCTGTGCACCCTGTCCTCTTGCCATCACGAGACTCCTCAGTCCCCACAGCAGCAAGCTCCCAAGAGCCCACTACACACTGCTGTCTCTGGACCATCATTCCAAGAAAACAGCTTAACAGTTCTGAGAAATCCCTGGAAAAACAAATTCACCTTTGCATTTGCAATGAACACAGGAGTAATTCTAAAAAAACCCAAATGAACCCAAACAAACTAACAAACAAACAACAGCAACAAAATCCCCAAAAAACCTAAAACACAAACAAAAAATCGAACAACCTGTTTAGGTGGGTGTTTCCTCGACTAATAGCTAATACCAGCCAACTGTCAGAACAGGAAAATAGCCAACTCTCCTCAAGGAGTTCTGTCCCTTTTCCCTGCCTCCACCCTAGAATGTAGCCTTAGATAAAACTGCATATCAAACTTGTCAAAATGCTACGGACAGCATTTTCAAAAACAAAAAATTTTTCAGAATTTTTTCCTCTCCTGTCTTCCCCTCCCTCTAATAAAGCCTCTTATTTGGCCCTATCATAAAGCAGAGCACTAGGGCTCAGGAGCTCAGTCCCTGGGTAGGGACCGGGTGCCCGAGGTAGCTCGCTCATGCCAAGGCCGCAGGGCTACCATCTAGCAAGCATGGTGATTATCAGCTCTATAGTGATTGCAAGCTCTCAGGATTTCAGCTCTGCTTGCTAGGTAGTGGTGCCCTGGGCTGGAGGCTGCAGCAGACGGAGAGAGAGGAGAAGGAGAAGGCGCAGGCTGTTCCACGGAGATGGCTTTATTTGGGGAGGTCCGTGAAGGGTCTCTGCTCTTCTTCTTTCTCCCCTAATGGAGTACAGTATGCTTCTTTTATAGGGTTGGAAAGGATCCAAGCTTGACCAATGGTAAGGGGTTAACATGACATTGCCTTATAGGGTTACAGAGATAGGTTAAGGGGTGGAGGACAGGAAAACAGGAATTTTCTTTTGCTGTTTCAGCATTCCTATTGTTCATATCCTCCACGGTGCTTTTCCTAAATCTATGGGGTTTACTACATCCCTCACTATTTCCTCATATCACATTTGATATGAGTAGAAATCAGAATATTAAGTAACAATAACAATAGCAACAACAATAGCAGTAGTAGAATAAAAACTTGTTTTTATGAACTTTTCCCCATAACTTTTCATGCACACTCCCTAGTGCTTCATTCTTCTGGTTGATTCAATTCTTAGACCAGGATAATTATGAGACCAGCATATATCCTATAAGCTTTTCCCCAATCAATCTGACCCACAGGACAGTCCTCACCACATCAGCACTGATAAATCATCTGCATGATCTGCTCTCCCACTGACAGCATGATCACTCAGGGAAGGGGGAGGGAAGATGCTTGCTCTCCCTTAACATAACATAGCAGCAGGAAAGGGGCTCAAGTCAGGAGAAGCAAAAGTGGGAGAACAATCCCTGTTTCTTTGTGGCAATAAGAAGATGCCAGAAGCTATTAGGGAGAGGGAAGGGCCCTGTTTCCAAAGCAGGAGAAAGAATCATAGAAGGGCTAGAAGCCCATCTCATTCCACTCCCCTGCTATAGGCAGGGACATCCGCCACCTTGGTCTTGGTTGCTCCAAGCCCTGTCCAACCTGGCCTTGGACATTTCCAGGGATGGGGCAGCCACAGCTGCTCTGGGCACTCTGTACCTCCCCACGCTCACGTTCCTTCCCAATATCCCATCTAACCCTGCCTGCTAGCAGTAGGAAGCCAGTCACTGTGTCTGTCCCTCCAGACCCTCCAAAGTCCCTCTCCAGCTCTCTTGGAGCCCCTTTGGGCACTGGAAGGGGCTGTACTGTCTCCTCGGAGCCTTTTCATCTCCAGGTGAACATCCTCAGCTCTCCCGGCCTGGCTCAGAGCAGTGGAGCTCCAGCTCTCGGAACATCTCCATGGCCTCCTCTGGCCTTGCACCAGCAGCTCCTTAATGGTCTTGTGTTAGGAGCCCCAGAGCCGGAGGCAGTGCTCCAGGTGGGGCATGGACGGGCATGCCAAAGTCCACCAAGGGCACAGACAATCACCAGTGGCTTCAGACAAGGCCAAGCTGCAAAACTGCTCCGAGACCATCTGCTATCCCTGCCTTGGCCTCTGACAAGCACAACAATGCTGGGACATTCCATAATAACCAACATTAGCTCCCCTCGATCAGCGAGAGCACAGTAACCAAAACAGCTCGGAGTGGGGCTGCCCTCGCGTATACCCCCTTCGCTCCCGGCCGCACTCGGAGCGGGAACGGGGCACCACACGATGGCCACCCGGTCACCCCGAGAAGCTGCTCCCGGAGACTGAAGCTTATGATCACACAGGAGGAGCACGGCTGCTTCTCCGGCCGGTCCCAACCTGCCAAGGCGCGGCCGGAGGAGCTGTGCTCGCACACTCGAGCTCAGCCCGGCCCTGCGGGAGGTGATGGAAGGTTTCTGGCGGAGGAGGCGGAGGAACCGCTGCCCGCCCAGCTTTCCGGCCCACCCCGAGACACCCAGCGCACATCGCGGCCCCGGGACGCCGGTGGCAGCGGCGGCCCCGCCCGGCCCCGCTCGCGGACCTACCCGGCCGGTGCTGGTGTCGGCGGCGGCGCGGAGCAGCGCGCAGAGCAGCGGCAGCAGCGGCCCCGCCGCGCCCAGCGCCCGGCGCGGGCAGCGCGCCATGGCCCCGGCGGGGCCCGGCCCGGGTCGGCACCAGCGGGGCTCGGAGCGCTCCGGCCCCGGCGCCGCGGCTGCGGCTGCGCGGCTGCCCGGAAGGAGAAGGGGGAAGGGGGACGGCGAAAGAGGAAAGGGAAAGGGAAGGCGGGCAGCGGAATCCGCTGCTTCCTCTGCCGGTCGGCCCGGGGCTGCCCCGCGGGGAGTGCGGCCGCGGGTCGCCGTGACCGGCCGGCGTGTTGCAAGGAATATGCAAAGTTTTCTTAAGAAAGGCTGTTATTCGGTGTGACCATCTCCGGAGAGAATGTGATACCAGCTGCGGGTAGCCGACAGCAGGACAGCTGGAGGGGCAGTCAGCAGGGACATTCCTCAGGGAATGAGGGCTGTGTCGTGCAGATATTTACTAGCTCTAGCTTGTGGAAGGCCTTCCCAGATGAACTGCTATGTACCAGAGGTAGCGGGCGGCGGATCAAGCCACGAACTTCACCAGTCTCTCTCCTTCCAATTGCACCCCATTTCCCAAGACACTTCCAGCACATCAGGATCAGCAGGACTCCCCATGACAACTGCACAACCAGCCCCATCTCTCATATACTACAAGAGCCCTTTTGTCCTGTCAGGCCAAATCATAGCTCCCTCCTGTTCCCCTGCAATTCGGTCTGCTTGCAGGGAGGGTATTGCTTGCTGCAGGCACCCAGTTCTGCCCCTGAGCAGCTTGGCACCTTGGAGCCTCTTCTCAGCCAGGTAAGCACTGAAAAGTACCCGCAGTCAGAAGAACTTCCCTCTGCTGCTTCAGCCCGGCAAGATCACTCCTGGTTCTGTTCTGCATTTTTTTTTTTTCATGCCCTGTCCTGGAATAGGAATGACAAGCCCACGTTCCATTTGGGGCATACTGTGTAACCAGAGGGGCTGTGAGGACGGAGGCAGGCAGCAGTCTGTTCCTCTGTCCCCTCTGATCATCAGCCCCTGCCAGGACTTTGGGCAGAGAACTCCTTCCTCCCACTCTCCCTGAGCTCCTACAATTCTGCTCTGTAAACTTCAGTGTATTTCTCTGCAGGGACAACCCTATGCTCTCAACAACACAGTCTATGCCAGCTGACATGGAGCTATCAGATGCTTCTGAGAATCCTTACTGTGACTCAAATGCACTACAAAGCTGAACTGATCTTTTTTTTTTCAAAATGATAGAACTACAGAGGTCTGGTTAAACCTTCCTGGGGGTGTGAGTTAAACTCATTTCTTCTCAGCAAGAAACGAGTGTGCTCTGCAGGGACTTCTCACAGCACCACTCTGTCCTGTCTGCAAAAAAAAATCAAGGTGTTGGCAACACAAGGGACAGTTGTTCCCAGCTCGATGGGCCCATGGTGCCTCAGGCCATCGGGGCTGAGATGCCACCTCTAGGTGGGCACGAGAGCCAGGGCTGGATGTAACCATGGGCAGCATCTCCCGGGTTATCCATGATTGTGAGACGTGAGCTGCCATCAAGCAAGCTTAGCAGATGAAGCCCCCCTGGTATGGGGGCCATGGTTCAAACAGAATATGGCGAGGCCTGGCAGATTGACTACATCACGCTGCCTCAAGCCCGCCAAGGCAAGTGCTACATGCTCCCAATGGTAGAAGCCACCACTGGAAGGTTGGAGACCTACCCTGTGCCTCATGGCACTGCCCAGAACACCATGCTGGGCCTTGAAAAGCAGGTCCTTTGGAGGCACGGTACCTGTGAGAGAATTGAGTCCAACAAAGGGACTCATCTCAAGGACAGCCTGATCACCTGGGCTAGAGAACCTGGCACTGAGTGGGTATATCACATTCCCTACCGTGCACCAGCTGCCAGGAAAGGTCAGCAGTGCAATGAACTCTTCACAAACACATTGAAGGCAATGGGGGGATGGGACCCTCAAGCAGTGGGAGCTGCATTTGGCAAAGGCTGCATGGTTAGTTAATAGCAGAGATTCCACCAACCAAGCTGGCCATGCCCAAGGCGAAGCCCTGTGCACAGCGGGTGGAGACAAAGTTCTGGTGGTGCACATGAGAGGAGTGCTAGGAAAGACTGTTGGGATTAATTCTGCCTCGAGCAAAGACAAACCCACCTGTAGGATTGGACTTGGTGGGTGATGCAGAAAGATGGATCAACACAATGGACATCTCCAGGGGACCTTGTTTTTGGGGTGAATTGCCCAAGACACTGTGCCTGTATCCGTATCTGCATCTGTGTATCTATGTATGTATATAATTGGGATAATGTATGGATGTTTATAGTTTAAAAGTCAAAGTTTGATGTAACATGTTGGTATGGGAAAAATTCAGGGTGGAAAATGTTGTGTGTTTGGGGTGGTTTTTTGGGGAATTTTCTCTCCTTTGTTACCTGAAAAGGGGGACGTGGCAAGGAGAGGGCAGTTGATGCCTGTGGGGAATGAATTGCCTGTGGGGCAACTGAGATTCAAAAGAACTGGCCAATGACTCTCCCATTCCACTGGAAGCTTCCAGGGAGGGAAGGCAGGGTTGGGCACTGGCCTGCCCAGGGAAGAACCAGCTGGCCATGCTAGGAGCAGGGCACTTTGGGCAGTTTTTGGTGATGGACCTGGCACTGCTTCAGGATTCTCCTTGCCATCCATAGGTGAGCCCATTAGTTGCTGCAGCTGCTGGTTGACGGGGACTTTTCCACACTCGCCATCACCAAGGAAGATCCTCACCATCTGCGTGGGTGCTTGAGGGGAAACGGGACCACCCCACCTATTCTCTCTCTCTCTGGAGAGAGGGAGCCCCAGGGGCTGCTTGGCTGGAACCAGAGCAGAGCTGGCATGGCCAGGATACTGCAAGAGCCAGGTGAGAAGCTGGGAAAAGCAGAGCCCCAGCTTCCCTGTGTCCCCGAGGCTGCCGTTAACCCCTGGGCTGGCTCAGGGCTCGCAGCCGTGGCCCCTGAAGCCGCCTGGGCCGACAGCGCCCCCTGGAGCCAGGGCAGAGTCACTGCAGCCACTCTGCCTGGCCTCAGCTCACAGCGCCCTCTGCCGGCTGTGGTCAGAACTACAGCAAAGGCAGAACTGCTCAACGGGTGGGAAGAGTCTGGTATTGCTTTGGGGGCGCTGCTGCTTCTCTCCCTTCTTCACCTATATATATATATATGTGTGTGTGTGTATTCTAGTGAAGAAGTGATATTTCTCTTCCCATATCTTTGCCTGGAAGCCCTGTAATTTCAAGTTATAATGATTTGGAGGGAGGGGGCTATCTCTCCATTCCAGGAAGATTCCCAGCTCCCTTGGAAGACACCTGTCTTTTAAACCAGGACAATCTGCTATCATTAATGGAGAAATTGACCTAGGAGGTAAAGGAACTCACAGATATTAGGCTTCAGCCCTTGCCTAGGAATTGTTCCTGATCTTCACAAAACAGGGGCTTCCATGGCTTGAAGAATAGTCTTTGAATGATCTCTACAGCCCAGCTTTTACCTGCCTCAGAGTGCTCCTTCCCACAGTATGTCACACCAGTCTGGCACAGTTCCCGTGCAGGTGACATCCACTGCCACCAACAAAAGGACCACTTTACCCACCACCACTGAAAGGGAGCATGGATCATTCCATTTTTTCCCACATAAGATATGGAGCAGAAATCTCTGTTGTAAATCCTGCCAAATCTTTCTGAATAAGTACATACAAGCCAAGATGCCTTGTGCAGACTCTACCTTCTTGGATCCCTGGTGATCAGTGGCACAGAGTCTAGCGGTGGACCCTGGAAGGACAATGCTGAGCCCAGTCCTTCCTGAGTCCTTTGTCAGTAAACTGGGTGAGGGGGCCAGGCTGTGCCCTCCCACAAACCAGGAGCAGTGGCTGATCTGCCAGAGACAAGTGCTGCCATGCAGAGGGACAGTTCAGCAAGGGGGACGGTCCAATGACAAGTTCTGAGTCCTGTCCTTGGCAAGGAACAACCACAGGCAGTGGTGACTGCTGGGGGCCACCCAGTTGGAAAACTGAAGTTTGTCCGGGTTCTGCTGGACACCAGGATGCCCATGGGCCAGCAATGTGCTCCTGCAGCAATGCAGAACAGCGTCCTGGGCTGCACTGGGAGCTGTGTCACAGCTGGCAGAGGGAGGGGATCCTTTCCCTCTGCTCCACACCAGTGAGGCCAGCCCTGGAGTGCTGGGCCCAGAGCTGGGCTGCCCAGGACAGGACACAGGGGCAGACTGGACAGAGTCCAGCACAGGGCCATGAAGCTGATGGAGGGACTGGAGCGTCTCTGCCATGAGCAGAGGCTGAGAGAGCTGGCACTGCCCAGCCTGGAGCAGAGCAGGCTCAGGGCATCTCATCCCTGTGGATGAAAAGCCAGGGGGAGGCTGCAGAGGGGACAGGGCCAGGGACAGCCCCGGGGGCCTCGGGCACAAAGTGACCCACAGGAGGGGCCCTCCGAGCTCAGGAGACACTTCTGCACTGGGAGGGTGGCCGAGCACTGCCGCAGGTGCCCGGGGAGCTGGGGGAGTCTCCATCCCTGCAGAGACTCAAAAGCCACCTGGACACTTCCTGGGCAGCCGGCTCTGGGTGGCCCTGATGGAGCAGGGGCTGGGCCAGGTGACCTCCAGAGGTGCCTCCAGCCTCCCCCAGCCTGAGATTCTGTGACTCTGAGAACAAACAGGCTGCAGCTTCCTGAGGACAAATGAAAAAGCTCCACACATGGCAGGTTTCTCCTGCCCTCACCAAAGTGGTTCATGGCACATGTCTGCCTTCTGCAGCTTCCTCCCTGGAGTCAGGATGCTCCTCAAGGTCACGCCTTGAGGCTGAGAGAAATGTTTGCCCATTATCATTGGTTTGGGTGAGTAGCATCAATCTTTAAGAATTGGTTATTGCTGGCTTGACAGGAATTGCTTCAATGTTGCTTCAAAATATAATGCACTATACTGGAAGTTAGAGGTCTCTGCACTGGGTAGTAAATAAGCCTGATACAGATTTATTAGTTTAATGGCGATCATAAGAAACTCTTTATTTTTCTATAAATATATCTTTCATCCTATGGAACACAGTTGTATAAAAGTTCAATTACACCTATACCATACTTTAAACATAAACTACTGACTAAATCTAAAACTACATCTAGCTGCAGCCTGGCTCCTCTCTGAGACGTTCAGGAAGCAAGGAGGTCCCTTCTGCACCTTGTGTCTCCTGCCTGCTCCCTGCACAGCTCTCCAGGTGGTGCTGTCGCTCCTGGGCCAGCTGTGACTGCAGCAGGGCCACCTGAAAGAGGCACAAGGCCCGGCTCAGACAAGCCCACGCTGGCAGGAGCACCTGCAGCCCCACGGTACCGGCTCTCGGGGCAGACACAGCCTCCAACTCCAGCCCTCACCAACACTCTGCCCTTGGGCAAGGGCAAAGGAACAGGCTCCCAGACACAACAGAGCTCAGAGCATCAACAAGTCCACTTCCAGGCTGCCAAACCCTTCCCACGTACATCCCTCAGCCACCACAGGTCTATTACAGACACTTCCAATGGGATTTAGGAACCCAGCTCTGATTTCCAGAGCACACATTTGGGCCACTGACCCCTTTCTCCACAGGCTGTGCCTCAGCACGAGGGCTGCTGCTCCCCTGAGCTCCTGGAGGACTCTTCTATTTCAGACTCGTGGACCGGTAAGTTAAAGTAGTCTGGAGGGAACACTCTCCTAAAAGTTCTGATTCTTCTCCTTTCAGGGTCCACCTGCACATTGGATGGGAGAGAGGGTCACAGAAACCTGTCAGCAAACATGGAGCAAAAGGACCTCTGGACATCAAGGCAAGGAGATCCCTGCTCTGAGACCCTGAAGTGCACCAGACAACAGTGGGGGCAAAAAGTTCTCGCTGGAGGCTGTGCAAGAGAGGCCAGTGTGTGTGTGCAGGGACACGGGGCCAGGGAGGGAGGCAGCGCAGTGAAGGTGCCCTTGTGAAAGCCATGGGCTGCCACAAGAGAGAGAACAAACAAAGGGGTGTGCCACAGCAGGGACAGGGAGAGGCAAGGCAACAAGCAGAGGTCTCCAAAGCACTGCCTGGCCTAAGGTGCCAAGTTCCAGAGGAGCCTGAGGCTCTGCAGAGGCAGCCAACACCCAATTTACCTGCTCACCACTTCTGGGCACAGTGGATAATTCAGGCCTCTCTCCCTTCTCCTTCTCTGCTGATGCAAGTGGTGTCTTAGATTCCAGACTGGTCCTTGAGCCACCTAACAGCTGCTCCTCTTGTGCTCCAACAGCCTGCTGGGTGTTCAGAGAGGAGATGATTCCCATATTTCAAACACCACAGAAGCTGTCCCTCAGAAATCTCAGTCTCAGGCAGCATCCTCAAAGCACCAGCAATGCAGCTGCTGTTCAGCCCTCTCAGTAGAAAACTCATCTGGGTTTAGTTCATCACTCTGCTCACCTGCTCCATTCCCTCCCATACTCAATTCCAAACCCCCAAGTGTTGCCTCCCCTTTTGTGGGCACAGGAGAAGCAGCTCCCCATGCCCGGCTTTTGGCCTGGAGCTGCTTTGAACAGCAAGCTCCAGAGCTGGATCAGTCATTCTGGGTGTGCCAGGAATCAATCTGGCAGTCAGTGGCCTCTGGCTGGAGCCAGGCAGACAGACAAGGCTCTTTACCCAAGCAGGCCTGCACTGACAGGGATAGAGACCCACCTCTTCATGGGAAACATCTCTGGAATAATTCAGGCATGTTGCAGTGGACTGAAGATCAATGTCAGTGCCTGCCTGGATACAAGTCTTTCCCTTCAGGGAGCCCAGGCGTTTCTGCAGAGCCCCTCTGGCAATTTTACACTTGTTCAGTGCAGCACTCAGAGTGCTCCCTCTTCCTTCCTTCAAAGCAGCAGTCCCATGCTTCAACTCTTCCTGCATGGTTTCCTTTTCACTGTCCAATTGCTGCATTCTTTCCTGCTGACTTTGCAGGTTGAGTGTATCCATTTGATTCTTCTTTTCCAGATATCTCATCTGCTGCTGGTACAATTCCCTTTCATGCTGCCAAAACAGGGAGAAAAAGGGTCACTCATTCCCTCTCTCACTTTGCTTTTCATACCAGATCTGCACTCCTGCTGCAGGGGCAGGCACAGGCTGCCCCTCTCTCTCTGCCTCTCAGGATGCTGCAGAGCTTTGCTGGGCCCCCCTCCCCTTGATGCTGCATCTTTCCCAGCTCACTCAGCCCATCCCAGCTTCCCTTCTGCCCTTGCCTGACCTCCTGCAGCTCCACTCCAGGGCTCCTTTGGGGAGGAGCTGCCAGAACTGCAGCCAGGATTTCAAGTGCCCGCTAAGCAGGATTCAGGCAGTGCCATGAGGATGTGCTCTCCATCAGGGAGGAAGGGAAGAGCAAACAGCCGCAGCCTTTCATTCCCTGGGGCTGGGCTGACAGCAGTGCTTTTCCACCTCTCCTGTGTAGAGTTCCCATGGCTCCATGCCCCAGAGCCCCACTGCCCTCTCTGGGAGCAGCAATGGCCAGATCAGTCTGTCATTCTCTGCTGCCACTCAGGACCAGTTCTCCCCTTGCAGGCACACGTCCTGCTGGGGATCAGACCTTGGCTTTCCTCTCCTCTCTCCCCACTGGCTGCTCTCCCATGGCCAAGGCCAAACACCTTTCTATTAACAGCAAACTTGGGACTCTCCCCCCTCCTTCCACATCCAGATATTTAGAAAGCTGAACATGGCATTGGACACCAGGAATTCCCCAAACCATGCAATGTCAATAGGGACACTGAGGACATTGAGAACTAAAGGTTCAAGGGCACAGAAGCCGAGCAGGGAGGAAAATCAGCAGCCTCAGCATTAACTGGCTATGCCATGACTACAACATCTTCTCCTCCTTACTCAGAAGAATGCAATTAGAAAAGTTTAACTGGGGAAAGGTGCTCTTTAGAACTATTAACACAAGGCCCAAACACATAGCTAGGAAATGGCCCTTTGTGGCATCTGCCAATCTCACCAGCACATCCTTCCTTTGCTTCTCCAGGATTTCTAATTTCTTCTTCAGAGATGCCACCTCCTGACGAAGAGCCACAGCCTCTTCCTGCCTTTTAGTGGCCTCTTTCTCCAGGGCAGTTTCTTGAGAAATGTGCTTGACTTCCTCCTTCCACCAATCTGCAGCAGGAAAGGGGAAAGGAGAAGGAGAAAGGACAAACAAAGTCAAGCTAAACTGATGTGCATCCTGCAGAGACAACAGCACTGTCTTCTCTACCTGCCTGTGTTTGCCAGGCCCTAAGCCCACAAAGGCTCCAAAGCTGACAGAAATGAAGGAAACTTCCGGGCAGAGAAAAAGGCAGGAATGAAAGGGGCAGGGTTCAGAGGGACAGAAAAGTGTGTTTGCTCTTGGCCTTGTGCAGAGTGAGCAATCTAAGAGAGACAAAGCACAGGGGATGCCTGTGCAGCCCTGCTCCAGAGAGGCCAATAGCCTGGAGGCTCTGGCAGGGCCTGGAGTTTGGGGGAATGGAGCTGAGGCATCCAGCTACAGCTCCTCAGCTGGTGAGACAGCATGGGGCAGTGAGTGGCAGAGGAGAAGCTGTACCTTGCTCAATTTCCTCCAACTCCTTCTGCAGCTCCAGGTTGCGGGCTCTGAGGTTGTCTCTCTGAGCTTGTGTCTTCCTCAGCTCCAGCTCCACAGCCTCACACTGTATGGCCAAGGCAAGAGCTTTGTCATCAGAGCTCTGGAGCTTCACACGCAGCTCAGACACCTCAGCCTGCAGCACGTGCACAGAGTCCCTCAAAGAGCGTTCTCCTGCTTGAGACTCCTCCAGCTCCTTCAGCAGCTGCTTCTGTTGAGTTGCCTGGGAAGCCTCCATCTGCAGCACTGCGTCCTGCAGGGCCCGGATCTGGAAGATGGATGCACAGAGCCTCAGGGACAGGGCTACTCCTGAGGCAGCAGAGTGGGCCGCAGGGAGAGCAACAAAGAAGAAATTACTTCAGGCAAAAAACATGCCAAACGCAGAAGGCACAGAAGCAAGGATGCCAATGGAGACAAATGGAGAGAAAACAGGGAAAGGGAGGCAATGGGCATCCTTGGGCTGCAGCTCTGAACAGCAGCTGAACTGGCTGTGCTGGAAGTGCCCTGCCCAGCCTGCCACAGCCACCTCTGTGTCCCCACATTGCTCAGTGCCTGGCACAGGCACCAACTCTGTCTGGGACAACACTGCCAACAGAGGGACAGAGAAGCTCCAGAGGAGTCTGCTGCTGCTTCTCCTCCCACATTTCCTGCTGGGACCCGGGAGAAAATGGGGGAAAACTTCTGCAGCAGAGACCAGATTCAGGCTCAGCCTCAGGGTGCAGCAGCAGCCCTGGGCAGAACACGGCAACTGTGGATGCTGCCGGCAGGGGAAAGAGGTTGGGGCCTCCAAGGCAAAGGTGCTGTTGTGTGTCCCTGGAGAAGAGGATGCCACTGCACAGCTTACCTGTGTGTTGAGCTCCCGCAGTTGTCCAGCGCGGTTTGAGGAGAGCTGTTTGGCCTGCTGAAGAGCAGATTGACACTGAGACACCTGATTGTTCAGTGCCAGGTTCTGTTCTTCCAGCGTTCTGAGGCACACATTCTTTTCCTCCAGAGACAGAATCAGCCTAGAAGGAAAGCAAGCAACTCATTACTAAATGGTATCACATTTTATCAACTCTTAGGACTCACACCACCTCAGGGGGAAACTGCTCTGCCTGATGAGGTTTCTCTAGACAACTTGGCTGTTTAGACTTGACTGTTCCCCCTGCAGTCCCAGACCAGCATGTGCCTACTCTGCCTTTGTCCCTGAAAGAACAGCGAGTTCCTGCCTGCATGCCATACGTTCTTTCTGAGCTGGGAATGTGAATACAAACCTAACAAAGTCTTACAATGAAGACATTAGGGGAGAGGAACAATTTTCTTCTGACTAACCAGGCTCCAAAGCAGGGAGGCTTGGTCAGCATGGAAGAGACATTTCCTTTCCCCATCTTACACATCCAGGTAGGAGGAGCAGCACCCTAGAGCCAGGGAATCTCTGGCAAGTTCCCGAAGATTTACCAGCACCCATCCTACTTTCAGCTGGAGAAACAAAGGCCAAAGTGGCAACTGAGACTTGGAGCACAACCTGATGGAAGACGCAGAAGGCTCCAGGCAAGCAGGAGTGCCCTGCCTTTGCTTTGTCTTCTTCTTGGAGGAAGAATCCTGTGGCACTTAAACCTGGCAGGATTTGATCGGCTACATGAGCCCCCCATACCTTGGTCCTGTTCCTTGCATTCTTTGCACAGTCAGAAATGCCTGTGACTGTGCAGGGTGGCAGGGACCCTGCTTGACCCCCTGCAGGCAGCGGGGGACATTGGATGAGGAACCATGCAACAGAGACATTCTTGTTTCTGGGCTGCCTCCAAGGCCCAGCTGGCCTAGAGCAGCACTCAGGGCCTTAAGATGGTTCTGCCCAGAAAAAGCATCAGATGCCAGGCTGATCCAGATCCCAAAGGCTTCAAGTTACAGGCCCCAAGGTGGAGCTGATGGATGTATGCAGCTCCTTACAGTGCACCTCAGGCAGTGTCAACACACCCACCTAACAACACAATAACCCCTAGAGGGAAAGGGCTACCCCCAAAGCCTTTGTCTTCAGAAAAACTCTATCTGAAGGCTTAAAAGAAAAGAAAGTGAAACTCAGCATTCAGATAATGAGACGTGTCTGCACGGGGAGTGCAGAACCTGCCATGTAGGAAATGCTGCCAGAGCCCCTGGCAGGTGCAAAGATGGCAAAGAGGGAATCCATTCAGCACAATGCAGAGTCCCACAGGCTTTCATTTACCTGGCCTTTTCCTTCTCTAGGGCATTGACAGAAGCCTGCAATTCTGAATTTTGCTGTGCCACTTCTTCCCATTGAATCCATTCTCTCTCCAAGTAGTCCAGATGCACTTGCAGCTCCTTGTTCTGATGTTGTGCCTCCTCCAGCATCTTCTGGATCTTCTCAAGCTCCAACAGCTTCTGCCTGGACTCTTCCTGGGCCTCCCTCACATCTTGCTGGGCTCTCTGTGCAGTCCTTTCCTGGCACTCTTGGGAGGCTGCCAGCTGAGATGTCAACTCTGCCACCTCCAGTCAAACAGAACAAAGCAGTCAGAGGCTACAGCCACAGCTTCTCACACTCAGCCACAGCACAGGCTGTGAGCAAAGGTAAAGGACAACTTTCCACTCCTCCCTGTCCTGAGAGCACCAGATTCACAAAGGATATGGGCAACTTGTTTCAGTCTCTAAGTGGCCCACCAGCAAGGGCACCTGAGAAAGCACCTGCCAAAGCAAGGCCAGCAAGAAGAGGCCAGCAGGAATCCATGCTGCTGCTTGCTGGCCAGCAGCACAGAGGACTAGCCCAGCTGTCCAGAGCAGCAGCTGACATTCAGCAGAGCCCCGAGTGTCCTTCAGAGCAGCTGCCATGGAGCCCCCAGAGCACGAGACAGCCCCAGGGCTCACCCCAGCAGCTGCTGCTCTGCCATGGAAAAGCAAGAAGGCCACAGACCCCTCGCTGCATGACTGCAGTGCCACTGCTCTTTCCCTCACCTGCTTTTCTAGAGCCTCCCTCTGCTCAAGGAGGAGATTCCTTTCCTCTTTGAGGCCTTGTAGCTCTTCCTCATGCCTCCTCTGTGCTGCCTGGGCTTCACTGTGTGCTTCCTGCAGCTCATCTTGCAGATTTGCCTTGATGGTCTGGCAACAAATTACAGAGCAACTTCCTGGGACCTGCCCTCAGGCTCAGCTTTTTCCACTTGCTGCCTCAAAATGCCATTTCCTCAGCTGCTTCTTTTGGCTGCTCTACCCAGCTCTGCTTCCACTGCAAGCCTTCCTTCCTGGGGCTGAGCTCTGGAGCTTACCAGGCTCTGTGCTCCCAGGGCCTGAAGCAGCCCTTGCTTCCTCAGTCCCAGGAGCTGCCTTTTGTGCCCTTGTCACTGCCCTGCCCTCTGTTGCCTGCCTACTCACACTTACCTGCCCCTTCTCCTGCTGCTCTGTCACCTCCTGCCTGAGCTGCTGCACCTGCTGGCGGGCTCGGCTGAGCTCTCCCTGAGTTTGGAGCAGTGCCTCTGATAAAGCACTCTTCTCCTTCTGCTCTTCCAGCAGGACCTGCACAGGAGGAAAGAGCAGAGGGCTTCACGCTCCTCCTGCAGCATCCGTGTGGCAATGGGCAAAGACTGATGGGCTCACGTGCTCTCAGAGCACTTGGCTGCTGCTCCCCTGGGCCACTGCCTGCCCTGGGGGAGACACAGCTTCCCAGGAAGTGACTTAAAACACAGCCCAGAAGACATCTCTGTGTTACTGTTCAGAAATACTCCAGGCAAGCCTTTTAAAAGATTTTTCTCTTGTCAGCATTCCTGCTGCATGCTCCCTATGCCCACAAAAGAAAAGTCCTACAAACTCACCTTGGCCATGAACATCTACCAGTACACACCAAAAGGGGAGCAGAAGGAGAACAGTGAAGATACCCTGAGGTGCATCTTAGAACAACAGAGCACAAGAGCAGCACAAAAATCTCAGCTGACAGCTGATGTTTCTGCCTGGCTTCCTATGAGAGGGCTCATTCCTGGGGCCAAAGACAGCCCCGTTCAGCTTTCACCTCCCCTAATTCAATGCAGGAGACACGGAGGGCATGTTCCACACAGCCCCATATCCTGCCATCTCCCACAGCTCCAGCCTTGCAAAAAATCACACCAGCTCTCCTCTCACAATCATTACCTCTTGCTTGGCATTCTCAGATCTCTTTAGTTCTTCTTGTTGGGCCAGCAGGGTGGCAACTTTCTGCCTCATCTCAAACAGCACCTTCTTGTGCTCCTGCTCTCTCTCTGCCTTCTCTTTTTCCCATTGCTCCAGCGTCTCCTGCATCTCTGCACGGTGCCTTTCACGCTCACTTGCCTGAGGAGGGGAGGAAAAATTTGCAAGATGAAGCCCCAGGCAAGCTCCTGGCTGAAAGATGTGAAGCTCCATCCCTCCCACAACCCCCAACTGGAAAAGACAACAGCACTGGCTTTCTGCACTCCAGAAGCTGTGTCCTGTCAGGGAATTCAAAAGGAGGCTCAGCAGGTGCAAGAATCAGAGACATGTGGAATCTCTTCTGCTGGCAAAGACCTTCCCAAGCACCGAGTCCAAGCACTCAGAGGAGGAGGTGTCACCTTCCCCTCTCTGATGCCCCAGTCACAAGGACTGAAGGACCAGGAACAAGGGGCCTGTTCCATTTGCTTCCAGCCCAAAGCTAATCCCTCTGTCCACCATGGAAGCACAGGGAGAAAGGAAACGAGTTCCCACGCTTGCAGCCAGCAGCACTGTTGGCATCTGCTCCATGCTGGCATCTGCTCTGTGGCAGGTGGCACTCGGGGATGATCCTGCCCTGGGCTGCCACGCTTTGGGTGGGCACTGCCCAACCTGCTCTGGAACTCCTCTTACACCCTCACTGAAGCCATGGCTGCATTTACTGTCCCAGCACCATCCTGGGGCCTTCACGCTCCTCCAAGTCTCAGCTGCTGGCTCTGCTGCCCGGCCCAGCAGCGGGAGGCCTCTGGCAGAGGATTGCTGCCCTTTCACACCCTCAGCCTCTGCTTGTGCGGCACCAACCCACAGGGCTGGCTTGGACAATTCAGAAGCATATTGTCCCCTACCAGGTCCTGCAGGAGCTTCTTTATTTCCAGTTGCTGAGCAGTTCCCTGAAGCCTGAGGCTTTCCTGATGCTGCTGCTCTGCCTGCAGGAGCTGTTGAGCTGTGTCTTCCTGTTCCTGCCTCCTGAGAGCTCTCTCTGCTTCCAGCTCACCTTGCAGGCACTTCACTTCTCCTGCAAACATGACCAACAGCAAGATTCACGTTCTTGCCTGACTTTACTGACCTCAGGCCCTTTCAGTGCCTCCAGCCCCACCACTCCTCAGAAGTTCTGTGGACAGAGACACCTTTACAGGGTGCTCAGCTTGTCTAGTCAGGGGCAGCAGCACAAACAAAGCACACGAGGTTCTCACCTTCTATCACCTCTTTGTCCTGTGTGACTGTGAGCACTTGAGCTTCCAGATGGTTCCTGGTGATCTCCAGCTGTGATATCTGCTGCTGAGCAGCAAACAGCCTGGATTGCAGGCTCTCCTTTGCTGACCTACAAGTTGCAAAGATGGACAGACGTGAGTTGCTTGCTCCAGACACCCACAGCCGGTTATTCCAGGACGACGTGGCTCAAGATCCCCACGCCTGAGGATGGAAAATGGGTCAGCTGGAAACTCCTCCTGAGAAGGCACATCTGGGCCATTTCCAGAGCAGAGCAGGGCCTGTGAGGGACTGCCCAGGCCTTCCTTATGGCCTGCCCTAGCACAGGCAGCCCAGCCCAACTTGGCCTCAACAGCCAAACCTTCACTTGCTGTTTCTGACCCATGACTCTGGGTAGCTGTGCCCAAACAGGCTGGAGCAACAAGCAAAAGCCCAGCCCCTGCTCACAGCCCTTCTCTCATCAGCACTTCCAAGCTGCTCTGCAGGGGGACAGAACAGACTCTTGTCCTGGCTGACTCCTGACTTTTTAATGCTCTTGATAATGGACAGAAAGGTACATCATCTTCCAGACACCCGGTATTTAACGAGGCTTCAGAACTACTTTGCAGATACAGTAAAATCTCATGGTCATGGCAGCACCTGTGAAAAATCAGATCACCCTTTTGTCTGAACAACAACTACCTGAATGCAGAGACTGCAGTTTCAACTCTTGCAAGGTCCAGGAGTAGACTTGCTGCCTTTATTTGAGTGTTGCTGAACAAGCAGGCAGTAGCCCAAGGGACTTGTCCTTCTTTACACAGTGAGAGGGACCATGCAAAGGCACCTTGGCAGGTTTGGCAGCTGGGTGCCCACCAACAATCAGCAAGAATGCCCAGAGGCTGTTGAGAATTCCAGAGAGCTTTCCCTGCTGCTCTCTAACCAGCTCTACATCCTGTCCCACATTTCTCAAGAGTGTGCTTGGAAGCAGAAATGTCTCAAGATTGTCAGCAGGAGCCTCTGGCTTCACCCTGAATGGCAGCGTGCTACTCCCAACGTGCCAAGGTAAGAGCCTGGAATGCTGAAGATGAAGCTTCCTGGTCTGAAGATCAGGATCATGTCAAGCGACTCAGAAAGGAACGAGGGATGTTCAATGCCCAGAACGAGGAACCAAACCCAAGAGAAACTTGAGGTTTCACTCAGCATCTGCATGGTTCAACTACTCCTCAGTTTAGGGCTGGCTGGATTGCTTTTGACATCCCACAGGAGTGTGCTCGGTGGCACAAACAGGAGCCCAAGGCTCACGAGAGCTTTGCTGGCTTTTGGTGCCAGAAAAATAACCATCACATTGTGGCTTTTTTTTTTTTTTTCTTGAGACGCTTCCATATTGTGTCCACGGAATGTAAAACCATCTGAAAAGTTTCAACTCCCTGCCTTTACCTGGTCTCCTCCAGCTGCCTGGCAAGGTCTTGTCGGAGCCACTCGGTGGCTGCCAGTCGGCTCTCAAGGTCAGCCTTCTGGGCCAGCAGCTCCTCCTCTCGCCACACCTGGGCCACTTCATGTCCTTGGCCAGAGGATTCCTGGCTCAGCAGCTCCAGACACCAGCTCGATGACTCTTGCTCCTGGGAAACCTGCAAGTGGGACAAGGTACAGCTGGAGCCCTTCCTCGGGAGCCCTGTGCAGAGCCAGCCAGTGCCACCTCTCAGGCAGCCAGAGGACAAGGAGCACCTGTGCCCTGGCCTCAAAGATTCACAGCATCTGCCCCATGCAGCTCTGATAGCCTGGCCTGCCAAAAGCCTCTGGCACTGTTCCCTTGGGAGTGCTGTGGCAGGCCCTGCTGCCTTGCCTGGGCCCAGACAGCTCCTTCCCAACAAACATCCCTACTCCAAACTGAGTTGCCACCCTAAAAGACTGCATCTTCCACAACTGCCGCTTGGCTATGAAAATTTCTCTCTGGATCTATTTCAGTGCTGGACATTTTCAGGAAGGTTGGGGAAAACAAATTTGCTTGCTGAATCAAGGGAAAATATACAGAATTTCCCCTTTCAAGAACAAAACGTACATCAATGTGTCACCTCCTCACATATTCCAAGTAACTCTCTGGAAGGAGAGCATGCCTGTGGCACAAGTGGCTCTTGTGCTCAGCAGACATTTAGTGACTGATGAATGTCTGGCTGATGTGGCCAAAGCAAAACCTCTGATGTGCATTTGCCAAACCTACCACATTGCCCAGACCTGAGAGTGTCTGACAGAGACCCTCTGCAACACAGCCTTCTCTTGCAGCTATCCGTAACACCCAATCCAAACCTCCCCTGCCACAGCTTGGGACTGTTTCCTCTTCTCCTGTCCCTTGTTCCCTGGGAGCAGAGCCTGATCCTCACCTGGCTGCAGCTTCCTGTCACAGGGACTTGTAGAGAGCAAGAAGGTGCCCCCTGAGCCTTCTTTTCTCCAGGCTGAGCCCCCCCAGCTCCCTCAGCTGCTCCTGGTCACACCTGTGCTCCAGACCCTTCCCCAGCTCCCTTCCCTCTTTTAGAGGCTCTGTGGCTGCCCAAAGCAACACATTTTGCAGAAGCATGCCACACTTTGCTGATGAACATGCATATCCCTGGCTAAGAAATGCGTGTGCCCTCTTGAGCCAGGTGTGCACAGCAGTGTGCCTGTCTTCTAGTGCCAGAAAGAGCATGTGGCTGATCTGGCTGCCACAACTCCCACTGCCACAGGTGCTGCCTAGCAATAAGGTGTTCAGAGCCCTGCTACCATCATCCCTCCCTTGCTCCAGCACATCCCTCTGAAGCTGCAATTCCTCCAAAGTCTGCCTCTTGACTTCCAGCTGCCTCTGCAAGGATGGCCCTTCTCCCTCGAGTGCAGCCAAGTCCTCCACTGTACAAGAAGGGGCAAGACGAGTTTTCAAGGGAAAACCATCTCATTTCCAAAACCAACCTCCATCCAGTCCTGCTGCTCTGCCTCTTCTGCCTGGGCTGACACTTCCTTCTGCTGCTTGGTGTTCTGCTGCTGCAGACAAAAGGCTCCTGTCTCCGGGATTCCAGTGCATTGCAGCAGCATTTCCTTGGACTTCTCAAACTTTGCACAGTCACTGCGGAGACAAGGCCCAGTCAGAAGAAGCAAGAGGCCTGTAGAGTCAGCAATGCCATTTTCAGCACTCCAGGATGGAGCTGGGGGCAGTGGGCTAAGGAAGACCTTGCTCTTTCCCTCCCAAGGAAACCTCCAGAGGCAAAGGGAAAGGAAGGCAGGATTTTGCCTTCCTTCAGTGACAAGCAGTGGCTGGGCAGGGGCATGCAAGGAACAGAATTCAGGAAGCAGCACGGCAAGAAGAAGGAGTATTCTATTCCAACATGTCTCTGCATCTCGCAGACAGCCTTGGGAGTCCCAGTAGAGCATGAAAAACTCAGACAATGCTCGAGAGCCACACTGAGGCCTACACATGGTAGGCAGGTGATTTCTTCACCCAGGACACCTCTGACCTCCCAGACCTGGAAGCAGATTGCCTCTGGAATGTAGGAGGAGGAGGAGGAGGAAATGCTCACTTTCTGATTTCTTCTAGCAGAGAGTCTATGCTCTGGTATTGGCTTCTGATCCTCTGGGTTCTCTCCTCTACTTGATCAAACTGTTGCCACATGCGCTCACAATTCTCTGTAGCTTCCCGAGCCAATTCAAAGGGATGCTGTTCGTCAGTGGATGTCAGAGTTGAGAGGATGTTCCCAGGATTGTCGGTGCAGATGATGGAATTGGCCATGCTGTCACCGTCGTCTACCAGCACCTGAAAGGCCACATCCAGCTGTTAGTGAGGTATTCTGTTCCTGTTCCAAAGTAGCACTGAGATGCCTCTTCTGATCCCACAAGAACCAGTGTCCATTCATGGAGAACCAGTTTCAAAAGGCCAGCCAGCTCAGCATAGTTTACTCACCTGAGGGGCTCTGGAGGAATGTCCCTGGTAAGAAAGCCCTCGAGCTCCCTGCAAGTGCACAGGCAAGAGCACACTCAGACTGCATGGCTGCCCCTCAGGCAGTTGCCTCTAAGTGCTTCCCAGCCTGTCCCAGAGCACAGCACTTCCAGCTGAGCTCCTCCTCCCCTCCTTGGCAATATTTTCAGCCCAGGAGTTTGAGAGCAGCGCAAACCAACATGCTGCAAGGTGTCTGATCACTTCTAAGAACACCAGAAGGGGAGCTGCCCAGAGCCCAATCCAACCTGGCCATGAACACTCCCAGGGATCCAGGGGCAGCCAATGATTCTCTGGGCAACCTGTGCCACGGCCTCAGCACCCTCAGAGGGCAGAATCCCCTCCCAATATCCCATCCATCCTTGCCATGTCTCACTGGGAAGCCTTGTCCTGTCCCTGCAGGCCCCTGGCTTAAGTCCCTCTCCAGCTCTCTTGCAGCCCTTTCATGCATTGGAAGGGACTCTAAGGTCACCCTGGAACCTTCTCTAGCCAGGACAACCCCAACTCTTGCATCCTTTTCCCTTGGCACAGGTGCTCCAGCCCTTGCAGCATCTTCCTATCATCCTTGTGACCTCCTCTGGGCCACTGGGGATCATTTTGGAGATGTCTGGGAGCAACTCATTCTTGACTCTGGGAAGCGCTGAGGCTGCGCTGTAATTTGGGTGAGGGGAAGGCAATGAAAAGCTGCTCCCTTGTTTGTGCCCACGGCCTCCAGTGGGACAAGGAGAGTGGAGGAGATGTGGCTGTGCTCTGGGATAGCCAGGAGCCCCCCATTCCCTCCCAGGCCTGTCCCCAGGGCAAGCACCACAGCTGCTGCCAGCTCTGGAACAGCCAACTGTTAATCCCTTGCTAATCCCAAAGGGAACTGTTCCCCGAGGCACAGCCCAGGCCCACCCAGGTCCCTGCTGGGCTTGGCACAAGGAGAGCAGCGGCTTTGTCACTCACCCTCCGGGTCTCCATCCGCCCCTCGCACGAAGAGACAGATAATATCAGAGACAGATAATATCAGTGACCAAAGGCCCTTGGTCTTTGCAGGGTCGAAACCCCAGTGCCCAAAGGCCCTTGGCCTTTGCAGGGTCTAAACCCTAAATATCCAAAGGCCCTTGGCAATTGCAGGGTCTAAACCCTGATATCCAAGTGCCCTTGGCCTTTGCAGGGTCTAAAGCCCAGTGCCCAAAGGCCCTTGACCTTTGCAGGGTCTAAACCCCAAAAACCCAAACGCCCTTGGCCTTTGCAGGGTGTAAACACCAATATCCAAAGGCCCTTGGCCTTTGCAGGGTGTAAACACCAATATCCAAAGGCCCTTGGCCTTTGCAGGGTGTAAACACCAATATCCAAAGGCCCTTGGCCTTTGCAGGATGTAAACACCAATATTCAAAGGTTCTTGGCCTTTGCAGGGTCAATAGCACACAATCTAAGTGCCATTGGCCTTTGCAAGGTCCAAGCCCCAAAGTTCACAAGCTGTTGACAGCTCCAGGGTCCAAACCCCAATAGCCAGGAGCTGTTGATTGTTGCCAGGATCCAACCCCCAGCATTCCATGGCCTTTGTGACACTTGCCAGGGTCATACCCCCAATGTTCCATGGCCTTTGTGATGGCTGCCAGGGCCCAAAGCCCAGCATTCCAGGGGCTGTTGGGAGTCCCTCCCTGGCTCTCCCCCCATCCCTGCTCCCTGCTGGTCCTGGCACTGGCCCTGCTTCCCTTGGCTCCCCAGAGCCCTCCTGGGCAGCTGGGCAGGGACCTGGCTCAGAAGTCAGTTTTAAGGCTCAGCATTCTCAAGACTTGCAGGCTCTTTAGGGATGCACTTCATTCCTGAGTCACAGGAATTCTTCTGTCTTCCCTGACAAAGGGCACATGAAAGAAAAAGCCTAAAAAGGTTCTTGGTGCCTACAAATATTCATGGAAAATAAAGCTTTGCCTTTAGAACAGCCATATGAGGAGGAAGAATGGTGTTTCAGGGGCTTTTCAAATTTCTACAGAGAAATGCTGAGAGCTGCAGTGTTTAAGGCTCATAAAATGAGACAACCACAAGTACATTTTTTTCTCTGCTCTCTGTTTGGCAATATATCACTAGGTCTTGTAGGCAGAAGAAAATCTTGCTGCTTCCATCAAAGATTCCTCACTAGGAACAGATCTTCAAGAACCAAATGGGTCTGCTTGCAGAAACTTTGGCAGGTATTTTTGCCCTCATTTTCGGTTGCATTCATCTGTGTCCTAGGGGGGATTTTTGTGCCCGCGTTGACAGGAATTGGCTTCTGAGCAGGGCACAAATCCTGTGTGGAAGAGCAGAGCTGCAGCTGCCTTCTGTAAGGCCTCTCTCTCCAGAGAGAGAGATGTCACTGCCCAAGGATGTCACTGCCAAGTTAAGGTTCAGAGAGTGATGCAGCTTCAAGTCTCTGCTTCCACAAGAGCAGCTTTGGGCTCCTTGCACAGCTGCAAAGGAGCAGCACAGCTCCTGGTGAAGGTCTGACAGCTCCTGCCTGGTCCTTGCGCAGCTCTCAGTGGAGTTCTGCCGCTGCTGTCGCTCTTGGGCCAGCTGTGACTGCAGCAGGGCCACCTGAAAGAGGCACAAGGCCCGGCTCAGACAAGCCCACGCTGGCAGGAGCACCTGCAGCCCCACGGTACCGGCTCTCGGGGCAGACACAGCCTCCAACTCCAGCCCTCACCAACACTCTGCCCTTGGGCAAGGGCAAAGGAACAGGCTCCCAGACACAACAGAGCTCAGAGCACCAACAAGTCCACTTCCAGGCTGCCAAACCATTCCCACGTACATCCCTCAGCCACCACAGGTCTATTACAGACACTTCCAATGGGATTTAGGAACCCAGCTCAGATTTCCAAAGCACGCATTTGGGCCACCGACCCCTTTCTCCACAGGCCGTGCCTCAGTATGAGGGCTGCTGCTCCCCTGAGCTCCTGGAGGCCTCTTCTACTTGAGCTGCTGGACCGTCAGCCCAGCCATGAGGGGAATGTGGTGCTTGGGTGTTTTTTGTGCTTTCTTGAGGCATTTGAGCACCCCAAGCCCCATTTTACACATCCTCATTGTGAAAAACAAGGTTCACTCTCCAGTAAAAATTTAAAAGTTGAATAAAGGACAATAAGAGACAAAGAGAATAAAGCAATGTTTTTGTGGCCAGGTGCTTGGCATTCAGCCAAGAGCACACCTGCTGTTTCAGAGATGTCCCTTACATACACTTTCTATTGCATCAGCCTACTGCATAGTCATAAGCAATTATGCATATTTAAACTTTTCCCCAAATTACTTTACATGTTCTAAGAATTGTTTAGCATGTCTCCTCCTTGGGCCCACCTTTTCAGAGCATGTGCATTTCGTGGCGGTGATTCGAGTTCGCCCTTGTTATCACCTCCTGTTTGGGCTTTGGTCCATTTTTTCTAGAGATGGTGGGCGCTGATAATTGGCATGTCAGCAGCAGGGGTCTCCATCATATGTTTATTGAATGTTATCCCAGCCAAGCAGGCAGTTTAACACAAACATGCTATATCAGCTATTTAACTACTATGTCTAGGTTTAGTTAACAACAGAAAAAAACCCTATGTTTTTATAGCAAAGTTACTCTAATACACATATAGAATCCATCTTAATATTTGCAAAAAGCCAATATTGTAATATGTATTTATAACAAAACTTTCCCCAACAGCACCCATATCTGCACCCCTGATTGGTGAACAGAGTGCTGGGGGTTGGTTCCACAGGGGTCCGGCAGAAATTTTGGACACAACGTATTACATATCAGTGCCCCACATGCCAATGCAAAGTGACTCTGAAAGGCAAAGACATCGTCTGAACAGGACTCAGTGACACTGGTGATAAGTGTGACCGTGTGACATAGACAAGGAGCGTGTGTGCCAGGGCACAAATGCTGCTCTGAGCCCTGGGGCCCAGGGAGCCCTGATATCAGCAGGTGTGGCAGAGTCCCTGCCAAAGCAGAGTCCCCCTGAGGCCCCGGCAGCGCTGGTGCCCATCTCCTGCCCCAGAGACCTGTGCCTCCAGAGGGCTTCTCTGCCAGAGGGCAGCCAAAGCCGACTTTGTGCACTGGGGCCTGGGCTCCATCCTCCAGGGGCTCTTGGTAGGAGCACCTGGAGCAACTGGTGGCAACACTTGGTACGTGTCAGATGATGTTGCTCCTTCCTGGAATGATCTTTTCAAGGAAGGGATTAGCAGTAGCACAGAAAGACCAGTAGCTACAGAATTTCACAGGAGAAAGAGACTCCACCAAAACACTCTCATGTTTCCTTGTGCTTTTCTGTCTTTCTTTCACTCGGAAAGGGAAAGAATTGGCCCAGCCTCTGCTATTCAATGCTCCACTTACTGTGTGTCTTCCTGTGGCAGCTCACGTGCAAACACAACTGGCTGCCTGCTGAGCATGGCAAAGGATGGCCACAAACAGGGAGGTCCCCGGTGAACATCAAGACAGACACCTGGGGAAGTGCAGAGGATAGGGATAACTCTGGCAGGAGAAGCTGTTCTGTGTCTCTGATGATGCTGCCAGCCCCCTGAAGGCACGGCCAAGACAAGTGCTGGAAGCAGCCATGTCCTCTCTTTTCTGCTCTCAGATGCACACGGGACAGACTTGTTGCCCACAGGTCCACCAGACTTGATCCAGGAAAAAATGGAAGCCCCTGCATTGGTAGGGAATGGGCTCCAGCAAGAGCAAAGCAGGATCTTCCAGCAGCAAAGCCTGAGCTTGTGAAGAGGGCCATGTCCTCAGCAGACACCAAAGTGCTTCCCTCCATCCCTGAATGTTGGCCACAAGTGCCTGCCTTTCTTCAGCGCCTGCTGCTGCTTCCTTTGTTCCAAGCCCATCCAGGATTTAGGTTGGAAGCTCATGGACGTGTTTTTAAGGTGCCTGCACAGAGGAGAGGGACGGCAGCTGCAGTGCAGGGCTCGTGCTGCCTCTCACGATGGCATCAATGCCGCTGCCTTGGGACGCCTGCCAGTGGAAGGCGAGTCTGCCCTCAAGCACAGTCACTGTAGTCAGTCAGGGGCACAGGCTGCAGCAGCAGCTGCCAAGCATTGCTGTGAGGCTGGCAAGCCAAGAGAAAGCCATTGTGGCCGAGTGCGCTGAAGGCTTTTGCTAAATCACACGCAATAGTGCCCAGAGTATGGCCCCTTTGGAATGGCAGCTGGTGCATACGCCTCCTGGAGCAGGTGCCGGCGTTGGGGCTGCTGCTGTTCCTGTGCGCGCTCTGGTGCTGTTTCTGTGGCGTCCAGAGCCGCTTTGGCAGCAGCGACTCAGCAGCCCTGCTTGAGGAGACATTGCCGCCCTGGCCACAGAGGCAGAAGCTCTGTGGGCCCAGAGCTCTGTGTCAGCAGGGCCTCATCCTCAGCACCATGGCCTGGGCAGCTGCGGGGGCCCGGGCTGGCCACCAGCCCTGCTCTGCCCACTGCCCTGGCAGCAAGCAGTGACCGTGCCCCGGCAGGGCCCCCTTGCCCTCCTTGTCCCCAGCCAGGCCAGTCTGGGCACCTCGGGGGGTCCCCACCCTCCTGCTGAGGCCCAGCCTCCAGGGCTTCTGCCCCAGGCGTGGGAGCCTCTCTGGGGAAGCGCCCGGCTGTCAGGAACAAGGCTTGTAATGAGTTAATGTCTTAGTTTGTTCATCAAGACTATAGAAGGGGGAAAAGCCAATAATAGAAAACCCGCAAGAATAGATGTGACCAACTAATATGTTGCAAGATGAATATAACGGGCTAATATATTGCAAAATAACTGTCATAAGGCTTAAACCACAAACTGTCAGAAGCTAATATGTTGAAAGGCTAACTAAGCAAATGTGTAACTATATGTAGCTATGTGCCTATATATGGTAAAGGCTATTGTAAGACCTCAAGGAAGAGGACGGGAGCCTTTGTCCAGACGACCACCAGAAGGCAGAATAAGACCCCCTAGCAACTATCGGCACAGACGCAGAGAATGCCGGAAGGACACCCAACAACAACAGATAAAAAGGAGGACTGAACTGCCAAGTGCTGTGGGCCGTTGGTTGGAGCTGTGACTCCCTGGCTACACCCAGCGCTCCCGGATGGGTGCAAGCCTTTTGTTGGCTTCACTCAGTGCTGTAATTTGCCTATAATCGCTTGCTTTATCAATTAATAAATTACACTTTATTTGGACTCACTTGTCGGTGATTGGTTCCTCACCGCAACTTATAACAAGGCTGACACCCAATTCCTCAGGGCTTCCCAGCAGCCCGGCCCCTCAGGGGCCTCCTGTCCCTTTGGAGCCTCCTGCCAGCCACTCCCTCCCACAGGGCCCTTGTGCCTTCCCAGCTCCTTGTCCCATCAGGGCCTCCGCAGCACCTCATCCCTTCACGGCCTCCCAGTGCCCCATCGTCCCCTCAGGCTCTCCCCCAGCCCGGCCAAGCTGCCCGGCAGCGGCGCAGGCCCGAGGGAGCTCCAGAGGAGCCACATCGAGAGGCACCTCAGAGGCGTCAGCAATGCAGCCAGCAAGACACGGGCAGGAGGACACACATGGCCCTTCCTGGCTGGGCAGGAGGGCTTGTGGCCATCTCCAGGCACCAGTCCAGCAGGGATCCCTGCAGCTCCGGCCCCTGCCCGGCCGCTCTGTCGCCAGCACAAAGGCTTCAGCAGAACCACCCAAGGCCAAGGGGCTTCTGGCCATTTCTCCTTCCCCACTCCACACCTGGGCTGCTCGCTTGGCACAAGGACCCCTTTTCCCCTCTTCCCCCGTGCCCTGCAGACATTGGGCACCAAAGAGAGCTCCTGGGAGTCTGGGTATTAGAACACATTCTATATTTATATCCTAAAGAACAACAAAAAAGAAGGAATAAAACAATCTTAAAGAAAAGAAAAGAAAAATCCCCCCTGGGGCTCAGAAGGCCCCAGCAGACAGAGAGCCTCTCAAATCAGCTCTCCTCAGAGCTCCAGTAGCACAGCCAGCTGTGGCCCCAGAGACAAGGCCGTTTCTTGTGGGCCTTGTGAAACTGATCTTGCAGCTTCTGCAAGATGGAGCCTGGAGCTCGGAGCTCTCTCCACAGCCCAGAGGACAAAGGCTGTTTCGAGAGCCAGGCTTCTGGTGGCAGGGCTGATGTCCTCTGCCTTGTCTTCAAGGGCTGTGAGAGAGAGGAACAGAGGCACGGTCAGATCCCGGATCTTTGGGGAGTCGAGGAGACCCCCGAGGCAGGGCCATGCCAGCCGGCTCTGGCCATGGCCAGGAGGGAGCAGGGAGCAAGGGGATGAGCCCGAAGCTAGCGGACACTATTGCCCCACGTGGGCCTGAAATGGGAGCGTGTGCTGTGGCCACGGCAGCCCTGCTGCGCACAGGGAGCAGAGCCATGGGCTGCGGGGCAGGGATTGCAGGGCAGAGTGGGGAGGGGCAAGGTGGGGTTTGGTTGCGTGGAGTAGGACAGGGCAGAACAGGGCAGGGCAGGATAGGGCAGGCTTAGATGGGGTTGGGTTGGGGAGGGAGTTTTGGGGCAGGGCACAGGAGGGCAGGGCTGGGTGGGGCGGATAATGAAGGGGATCTTTGGCTTGTGGTTTCCTGATGAACCTGATGCCTTCCTGTTGCACGATCTCCTGTGGGCTGTCCAAGTATGGCAGGGCTTGGTGCAAGTGCTCAGCCCTTCGGCTCCTCTGCCAGCTGGAGAGAGCTCCAGGAGGGTGCATGTTGCAGTGTGGGCTGATGGTTGGTTGCTGCAGTCTTCCTAAAGTGTCCCCACAAGGAGAGCACACCACCAAGCACACAGCAAATACCACGCTCACACACAGCAGCTTAATATCGACGATGGCAGAGGCAGGAAGGGTCATTGTTTAGGTTTCCAGTGCTGGTTTATTTCACCTATGCTCTGAAAGGGTCCAGGAACAAAGACAGTGAGATACAGAGGTCCAGGGTTATATACTGCTATAAAGGGGCAGAGCCAACAGCAACAACCAATTGAATCATCATTTTAAATGGTTAAGATTTCAGCTGAGGGTTAGAGCCAATTCATATTGAAGTTAGATACACCAGCGATAGGTTAATGATTATTAGATTCTTAAGCTAAAGCTAATTGTTATATTATGAGCTCATTTGTAAAAGAAAGTGGAGCAAGTGAACCATTATAGGAGCCATTATTGAAACCAGGAGGACAATGCCCATCACTTGGACTCTATGTCAATCCATCATGAAGCAGAGGGACTTGGATCATGCCAGAGGGTCCCAGAGACCTGACAAAGACTTTCCTGACTTAATCCCTGGGACCACTGACCCAATTTGAGATCACCCACCCAATTCAAGGGAAGAATTGTGGAGGCATGAAGGACTAATAAACTCATTTTAATACAGAGAGGGGATTGGAGGTGCTGGGGGTATGCATATGTATTATTTTGGGAAATAATGGAAGGCAAAAATCCTTGTGTGGCACAATCACACATTTGGGGACGATCCCCACGGTGCCACCCTCCGGCGTAATAAACATAGCACTTTCTAACTTTGACAAGTTAGAGAGTCTTTGTCTGTGATTTTTGCTTTTAACGATTCAATTGGCGAGCCAAGGCAGGAGGAGACACTGCTCAGCTGTGAGAGCAGCTCAGGACATGGACGTCCTCGGGGTAAGCCCAGGGATATTCCTGGAAGAGCAGCCTCTGCTGCCCAGCCTGTTCATCCAGCAGGAGATAAGGACCCCTGACTACTAAAACTCTGGACAAAACAGTATGTTTAAAAATTTAAACAGTTTTGAGTAGTGATCTCTAAGGCGTACATGTGGTCAGGAAAGGCCATTTGGTAAGCTGTGGGAGACGTTCCATGCGCAACTTGTGCCTCTGTAGTGTGCTTGCAGGCTGAAGTTGCAGTTGAAATCTGGTTGTCAGCAGAAAGAGTTGTTGAACCATTGTACTGAGCTTGGGCTTTTGTTGCTGACAGAAGGGGATTTTGCCATTTGTTTCATCGTAGAAGGCCCACTTGGGTAGCAATTGGGGCTACCAGTCATAAGGGCAAATCCTGGTCTAAAGTGGTTCTGTTGTTGTGAATGTGTCCTGACAGTGAGAATGATTGTGAGAGCATTTGTTGAGACATGCTGTTAGCATGATGCAAGTTTGGACCCACGGTTCCCTTTTTGGGTGACTGAAACAGCTGGGGAAAAACAAAGTGAGTGGGGTGCATGATCCTTAATAAAATCCCCTCCCCACTGTGACAGTGTGTGTGTCTGCGTTTTAGTTATGGGGGACAGAATTTATGGTAACAGGTGGAGTTCATGGTAAAAGGGTGTTTATGTTTGTGGAATTTGAAATATACAAATTGAGTGCTTCAGTGTAATGTATTTCTATATTGTTAGATTGTATGAAGTGTTTCCTGCGGGAATAAGAAGATTGTGTTGTTGTAGTCGCATTTGGAGCTGTGATGTATTTTTGAGGCAACGTTGCCAACTTGTGTCAAAAGTTGTAAGTGTAGCACACGTTGAGTGTGAAGTTGTTCAACTGGTTTGTTTGGAGCCTTTGCTAAGGGCTCACTTGTGGTTTTAGGTACAGGGTTTGTGTTTGTAATTATAATAGGGGTAGTTTTGGTCTGAGAATCCAATCTGGCCAGACAGACAGGAGGAACTCCTTTGCTTCATTGGTTTGGGCTCGATGGGAAGCAACCAGAGTAAAGAGATCCCCAAAAGTAGTCCTTTAGGGTGTATTTGACACACTGGAAGGAACTAGTAGGGTATGGAGGGATAGAAAATAAAAGGACCCTTGTGAAATTTTCCACACAGTGGTGGCCACTCTATAGGCTCGAAGAGGGGGTCAGGTGGCCCCCAACTGGAACCCTACATTATGAGACTTTGTTACAGCATATGTTGTTTTTGAGGCGGGAGCAAGAATGGGAAGAGGTGATGTATGCTGACATGTTTTTCTCCCTCTGGAATTACCCTGAGTGGCAGAGGGATTTTGGACTCAGGCCTCCCTCTAACCCCTTTGTGTTGGCTCTGGAAAAAGATAATGAAGCTAACAGGGGAAGGCTGAAATGGTGTTGTAATGCATGCTCCATAAATCAGTGCTGCACACACCCAGACGAGGTATACCCAGCTGACTCACTGAAGCAAGAGTTGGGGGATCTGTTTGAACCACCCCCTAGGAAGCAAGGGGGACAGAGAGAGGCAGCAAATTTGGGAACAACCTCAACCTCAATTCCAACTCTTGTTCTACCTTGTGAGACTACACCTTCAACTCCAACTCCAACTTTTGTTTCACCCCCTGACATCCCTGTCCGGACTTCAGCTTTTGTTCCACCTGCTCAGACTTCACCCTCAAGTCCAACTCCAGCTCTTGCTCCACCCTCTAACACCTCTGTCCAAACTCCAGCTCATATTCCATCCCCCACTCCAATTAAAGCCACTACTATTTCAGCCCCAGCTCCAGCTTTAAACAAAGCTATTACTATTTCAACTCCATCTCTGATTTTAAGCCCAGCTGGACCAGCTCCGGCTTCTATGTCAAGTTCAACTCCCGTTTCTATTCTATCCCCCACCTCAACTACTCCTCAAGTTTTCCAACTACCCAGCAGAGACAGCGAACGAGAGGAGTCCCCTCCAGAGGGTCCTATAGCCTCCTGGACTTGGAAACACACTAAGAAAATGATACAAGCACCTTTGAGGGAGGCACTAAGCCCTGAAGGGAAGACAATCTTAGTGAAAATTCCTTTTTCTACACTGGATTTAGAGGGTTGAGGAAAGCTTGCTAAACGTTATCGGAGTGACCCGATAGGTGTTGCAAAGGAATTAAAGTTTATGATTCAACAGCATTGACTTGATTGGTCAGATCTCCAGTTGTTATTGGATGCCTTAACTGAAACAGAAAAACAATTGATGTTAAAGGTAGCAGGGGGCTTAGCAGAAGAGGCTTGTAGAATATACAGAGTGATAGAAGAGATGACATTCCTCTTCAGGATCCACATTGGAATGCTAATGATGGTAGTGATGTTGAAAGACTAGAGGATTATCAAGACTTCATAGTAAGGGGGTTAGAAAGGGCAATTCCTAGAACAATGAAGTGGTCAGCCTTATATACAATTAAGCCAGGTCCCTCCAAAACACCTTCTGAATTTCTAGAACATTTGTGGGCTGCAATGTGTCATTCTACAACCTTAGATCCTGAATCTGAGGAAGGGATACAACATCTAGTGAGTTTATTCTTAGGACAATCTGCAGGGGACATTAGACGCAAACTTCAGAAGATACAGGGTCTGACAGCATAAGATTTAGAGACTTTGCTAGAGGAGGCATGGAGAGTATTTAGTAACCAGGAAGAAAAGTGCAAAGAAGGGATGAAAAAATTATTAGCAGTAGTAAGGGAAGAAGAAAAAGGGAAATGTGGACAAAGGCTACAAAGGCAGGGAGCACCTTGGCTAAGGAGAGATCAACGTGCATTCTGCAAGAGAGTTGGACACTGGAAGAACCAGTGCCCAGAACGAAGAAAAGGTGATGAACAAAGAAGAGATCAAAAAGGGGGGTGGAGGTTGCCCATGTTAAGGAAGACTGATGTGGACCCGAGGATCTTACCCTAGGAGACCCTCTGGTTATAATGAAACTTGGGAACAAAGAAAAGGAAATGGATTTCCTGATGGACACAGGGGCAACATCTTTGGTGCTAAATAAAGCTTTAATGCCAGTAACAGATGATGATGTCAAGGTAAAGGGGGAAACTGGCCGATTTGAAAGAGCTTATTTTTTGTAGGTCATTGAAATATAAACTTGGGAAACAGTGGGGAATTCACAAGTTCTTATATTTACCCAATACTCCATCAGCACTTTTGGGTAGAGATCTATTGGAACAATTAGAAGCAAATGGAGAGATTACTGTGGAGGTTAAGGAGGTTAAGTGATGCTGTTGAGTCAGGGACGGAATGAAAGACTCCAGTCTTCAGAAGGTGAATCAGAAGGCAATTTAATGAAGGCAGCAGGTCTTTTATAATGTGACTCACTAAGGTGAGACTTGATTGGTCTCAAAGTAAAAACCTCTCACACTATTGGTGAACTGTGAAGAGCACACTCTGGAGAACCATATCTATAAACAATGGTTACAGAGAGAGAGAGAATAATTGTTTTAAATCTTTTCTCTAAGTTTCCCAGGCTCAGCCTGGGAGAATTTATCTCTGTTCTTTCTTTGACTGAACTGAGAATATCCACAGTTAAGGACCAACAATATGTTAAGCCTGATGCTAATAACCAATGAGGCTAAAGTTGAAAGTGAAGATGAGATTCATAGGAAAATTCTGGATCAGGTATTTCCTAGGGTGTGGGCTTCTAACATACCAGGGAGAGCAAAGAATGCACCCCCAGTGCAAATTAGGCTTAAAGAAGGAAGACAACCGGTTAGGGTCAAGCAGTACCCTTTGAGAAAGGAAGACAGAGAAGGGATTAGCCCAGTAACTGAACACTTTTCACAGATAGGGCTATTGAAAGAGTGTCAGTCTGAGTTCCACACTCCTATTTTACCTGTTAAAAAGCCTGATGGATCATACCAAATAGTTCAAGATTCAAGAGCTGTTAATAAGATAACTGAGGATTTATACCTGACCCCTACACTCTGTTAACTCGTTTAACATCTGAACTAACATAGTTTACTGGTTTTGAGTTGAACGATGGTTTCTTTTGCCTTCCTCTCCATAAGGGAAGCCAGAAAATTTTTGCATTTGACTGGGAAAATCCCAAAACTGGACACAAAACCCAGCTCACATGGTTAGTTTTGCCTCACGGCTTCAAGAACTCCTCTACGACATCTGGGGAACAACTTGCAAAAGATCTGGAATCCTGGGAAGCTCCATCAGAAGAAGGAGAGCTGTTACAGAATGTGGACAACCTTCTGGTAGCTACCAAAACTCAAGAGCCATGTATAGAGTGGGTGGAAAGTCTCTTAAACTTTTTGGGCCTACAGGGGTATTGAGTATCCCAGAAGAAAGCCCAAATGGTGAAGCAAACAGTTGTTTATTTGGGCTACGAGGTTTCAGTGCTGGACAAAGAACTTTAGGACAGGATCTCAAGGAAGCAATATGCCAGACCCCAAAAGCCCCAGACAGTAAAGAACTGAGAACCATTTTAAGCATGACCGGGTGGTGCAGGCTGTGGGTTTATAATTACCGACTGTTAGTCAAACCCCTGTATGCCTTGATCACGGAAGGAATCAGAGATCTCCAATGGACAAAAGAAGCAACACAAGCCTTCAGCCAACTGAAGAAGGCCTCGTGTCAGCTCCAGCCCTAGGACTTCCAGATGTGAGCAAACCATTCTTTTTTGTTTTCTCACAAAATGCAGGGAATTGCTTTGGGAATGCTGGCACAAGATCTGGGCCTGTACCACAGGGCAGTCGCCTTCCTCTCTAAGCAACTGGATGCAGTGGCTAAGGGATGGCCAGGATGCCTCAGAGCGGTTGTAGCAGTGGCAGTGAACATCCAGGAAGCACGTAAACTCACCCTGGGCCAGAAGAGGACTGTGCTAGTGTCCCACACAGTGTCTGCAATGCTGGAAGTAAATGGGGGACATTGGGTCTCCCCACAGAGATTCTTGAAATACCAAGCCATAATGGTAGAACAAGATGATGTAGAAACTGTGGAATCTAACATTGTGATACCCAGCTTCTTTCCTCAGTGGTAGTATGGGAGAACCAGTGATCCATGATTGCCTGGAGGCTATGGAAGCTACCAACTCCAGTCACCCAGATCTGATGGACACCCCTCTCAAGGACACTGAGACCTGGTTTTCTGATGGAAGCAGCTACGTTGTCAGCGGAAAAAGGCACGCTGGGTATGCAGTTACCACAAGCCAAGAGGTAATAGAGTCTGGATCCTTACCAACCAACACCGTGGCACAGAAGGCTGAAATAATTGCCTTAACCTGGGCTTTAGAGGTGGCAAAAGGAAAGAAAATCAATATTTACACAGACTCGAGGTATGCGTTTGGGGTAGTCCATGCGCATGGAGCCATCTGGAAGGAAAGAGGACTTGAACTCACAAGGAAAGAGCATTAAACATGCACAAGAGATAATAAAACTGTTAGAGACAGTCCAGTTACCTGAAAAGGTAGCCATCAGGCCCATCAAGGCACACCAAAAAGTGAGCTCTGAATTCAGGGAAGGAAATGAGCTGGCTGACAGAGAGGCAAAAGAAGCAGCTAAAGATGAGGTTGTTGAGACACATGAGGCAGCCTTAATCATAGATGGACAAAATTCTATTGAAGGTAAGCCAAGGCAGAGTAAAAAAGAAAAAAGGCTGATTGAGAAAGAGAATGGAAGTTATAATCAAGAGGGATGGGCTGTTACAGATGAAGGGAAAGGAAGGCTTGTGATCCCCTCTTCCATGCTTTGGTCATTAGTCAAAGACGAACATGAGAAAATACACTGGGGAATAGATGCCTTGTATAATTACTGGAAAGACAGAATCCTAGCCAGAAACTTGCAAAGTACACTGATTCAGATGACTCGTCAATGTACCCTTTGACTCCAAACTAATCCCAGAAATATTCCTGAACCAAAACTTGGGCAAACTGGGGAAGGCTATGGACCTGAGGGCAGCAATGGCAAATTGATTTTTCAGAAGTACCCAGGAAAGGGGGGTACCGATACCCATTGGTGTTAACAGATACCTTCTTAGGGTGGCCAGAAGGTTTCCCTACGAGAACTGCCAAAGCGCGGGAGGTAACCAAAGCATTGTTACAAGAAATAATACCGCATTTTGGAGTCCCAGCCACAATGTCTTCAGCTAGAAAGCCACATTGTATTTCAAAAATTGTGCAGCAAACTAGCCACCATTTAGGCATAGACTGGGAACTTCATACTCCATATCATGCTCAGTCAAGCGGTCAAGTGGAAAAAATGAATCACTTGATAAAGCAGCAAATAATAATACTGAGACAAGAGGTGCAGTTACCTTGGCCTCAGGTTCTTCCATTGATGGGGTCTCTGAGGTCGAGATGACCCCGAGGTGTTAGAATGTCTCTTTTTCCCAGCCCCGAGACTGAAGAAGAAGAAGGGATTCCTTGGCTCTCGTTCTCAAGGTTGTTCATTTTTTCTTATCTCTAACACTCTTTCTCTGACCCGCTGAGGTCTGTCTAGCGGGTCGGGTTCAGGCACACTGACCGCCCTCAGGGTGGTGCTATCTTATTATACTAAAAACTAGGTGCACTTTATTTACAATAATTTTCCAATACCTGTCACCTATGTTAGACAGTTTGTCTCTACTCTAATAAAGCAATGCAAAAGTGCCACCATCACAGCAGAAGATGGAGGCTAAGAAGAAGAAGAAGGAGAAAGACAGAACACGCCCAGATTCCTCCATCTTGCTTCTTGAACCCCCATTCTAAAAACCCCCAAATTCTACATTTTTATCTGGTGTTAAATTCACTATCATTCTATTCAAACTCTTGTGGCTTGTACATCTTTGCACAAAGTTGGTAATTGTTTCCATGGGTTAAAGTTGAAGGCATGGGTGTCTTTGACTTCATGCCAAGGTCTCTGAGCCCCCTGCCAGGGTCTCGAGTCCTTCAGGGCAGTCAGAGGAATATCCTGGGTTCTGACATTCCATTAGCATTATTATGAATCCAGACCAAAGCAAGAGTAAAGGAGAAACTGAGTGCCTTTGAAATACTGTATGGAAGGCCATATGGAATTCAAGAAGGGACAACACCCACTCAAGCAGGGGAAGAAACCCTACACAAATATGCGGTGGCCCTAAACAAACAACTTAGAGAAATTGAGAAACATGTGGCTGGGGCTCGAAGCAGAGAATTAGATGGACCAGTACATGATGTACAGCCTGGGGATTATGTATATGTGTCCCAGGGTGACGTTATGATGCTTGTATCCCCATTCATGTGTTCTGTTAATGTTGGATATTATGTTCTGTACCTTTAAGACTGGCTCTGAAGAGGGAAAGTTTTGTTTTGGTTTTCTTATCAGCCTGGCGGGACACAGAGACTGCAGCTCTTGCTTTTTCTGCTTTTGCTTTTCACTTTGCTCTCTCTTGCTCTTGCTTGCTTCGCTTCTGCTTGCTTCTGCTCATTAGCTAGTTTAGCTAAACTGTCCAATTTCTTCCTGGACTGTTTCTCCTTTCCTTTTTCTGACCATTTCGAACCTGCTCCGGACTGGGACCTGGGAAACGCCAAGATTCTGCATCTTGTGGCCTGCAGCAGCTGCCCCAGCGCCGGAGGAACTGAGAACAGAGTGACCACCCCCCCAAGAAAGACTTTCTGAATTTGTCATCTCTTTTCAGAGCGGTGTCATCTAGTATTGTTCATTTTGTGTGCTGGGTGTTCTGTGCCTATTACATAAACAGGTTCTTTCCACTCCTCTCCGAGGAATCCTTCCCGAACCGGTTGGGGGGAGGGGCTGTGTGGGTTTGCTTAATGGAAGGGCCCTAATTTGGAAATTCTCCTCCAAATTTGCCCTAAACCACGACAATATGTTAAGTCTTTTGCAGAGAAGACTCTGGAACTGCAGTGGGAAGGACCATTCCAAGTGCTTCTCATCATCTTTACTGCAATCAAGTATAAGGAACAGAGTGCCTGGATCCATCATTCCCAAGGGAAGAAGGCTCCCGAGGGACTCTGGAAAGTTACACCGGGTGACAGCAAACTGAAATGAAAACTTTCTCGGGAGAATAAATAAGGTATGAGTAATATGATAAGCATAGTTTAAGAATAAAAGTTTGTAGTTATAATGGATAATCAGGGGAGTGTAGCCTGGAGAGTTGGGGCATATGTGATTATTATTATAGCCACAGCTAATGCAGTATCACTTTTATATAATGTGACTGGTATAGATAAGTGCCACGTGAAAGACTATGGCTCTGACTCCTGTAAGTCTCTGCATCAGATGCTAAAAGTTACAAATACAAGTGTGTGGGAAAGGAGAAATATTTGGGGATGGGAATATGTGTTTGTCCAGGATGGGTTCCATGAATTTCATCAAAAATCCATGAAACTTATTCAGATTGGCCCTGGATGCTGTGACAAATGCTTAACCAATTGCCCAAAATTTAGACACAAAATAGAAGGTTGTGCAATCAAGGATTTTAAGATTGATTATATTATAACTCAGTTTTGTACTGCTTCCCAAATGCATAGGGTTAAAATTACTCAACCAGTACCAACACTGAGAGAAACCATGACTACTCAAATCACCCTAGATCCCATGGTTCCCATAATGACCAAAACTGGACCGCATACTGTTAAGAAGGCTGGAATTCAAAAATTGCTGATTAAAATAGGGTAGAGATGGCAATGCAAGTAAATGCCTCTGCCATTTGGCCTGAGTGTGCTCCATTTTTAAGAACTGATTTTATGGACTGGACTATGTGGCTGCAGAAGTGTATGCTTTATATATCCAGACAGAAGAAAGACCTTACCGGATTATTGGGAACGGGACTAGGGCTTCTAAATACAATGGATTCTGAAGTATTAATGAAGAAATTGACAGCACCTGGTAGTGATATGCTTAAGTTGCAACAACCTTTGCAATCTTCCTTGTGGGCATTAGGTACCAGCCAGGGGAAATTATCCAAAATATTGCCAGAATGGGAAAATACAGAAAGGACAAGATCATCAATTGATAATTGATACTTTAGGCACAGCTATTTTATGTTTTGGTAAATGAATTGAAATTTGCCCTGGGTAGCTGTCAAGGGTGAACTGGAGGTGTTCGTTGGTCTGGAGCAAAGTGTCCAGACTACATAAAGTTGCGTTCTAAGTTGCAAGGCAAGATGTATTCTATTACTATCCGTGTGGGAGTTGTCTTTTGTCAAGTGGGCAGTTTGTCTTATCTCTCTCTCTGAGTGATGACAACCACTACTCCCTTGGGAGGAGACATCTGCTGATAACAGGCTTTTGAATGGCACTGCATGACTGATAAAAACCATAGCATCCCATTGTGAGATGCTCCACCCAGAGGGAGGAGCCAAGCATTGCTACACAGATATAATCCAGAAGTTCTGAAACACCAGCACAGCTTCTCCACTAAATTTCCCAGAAGAACAGCAGCTGCCTCTTCTTCCACTAGATCTTCAGAAAAAGCATACACCCTTTTCTACAAGATCTCCTGCTCCAACAGAACCACACCTGACACTTCAAGAAGTCTGCAGCCACATTTCCAATTAGACTGCTACCAACACCCTGACCAACAGGGTGTCGAGTTCTGACACTGTCAGTGTTGTTCTAGTGCATTGCATTGTTTTATATTATCCTTTTATTTTTTCTTCCCTATTAAAGAACTGCGTTTTCCTGCTCCCATATTTTTTGCCTGAGAGCCCCTTAATTTAAAATTCATAGCAATTCAGAGAAATTAAGAAGATTTCCATTCTCCATTTCAGGGGAGGCTCCTGCCTTCCTTAGCAGGCACCTGTCTTTCGAAACCAAGACAAGTAGCCAATGGGATGTAGATGCATGTAAAGTCACATCCCGCTAGGGTCCAGAGATGAGCTCTAGCTCTTATAATGGGTTGAGCCATCACTTCTTGTGCTGTTGTTATACTTTTGATTGGCTGATGGGACCTCAACACCCAATCAGTGATTAAGAGTTGATCTTTTAGGGTGCGATCCCATTGAAAAGTCAATCCATGAAATCTGGGTGACGTACCCAGAACTACAAATTGAAATGGTAAAGCAGGATCCACCCAATGAGCCTGCCTCATGGATGGGGCCTGAGATACCTTTTGGATAGATTCCCAGGCCTCTGGCGTGATGGGTCCTCACAACCTTGCAGGATGTTAAAGAGTGGTGCAAGGTCCTCCATTGTGATTCCCAGCAGTGGACAAACCAAACTTCTGCTCTGCACAGTTGATGTAGGTCCCTTAGGGTTCTTGTGTTGTCCTTGATGGAGAGTTGCTAGGGTGCCATGGTCTGCTCGCCGATTTGAAGTCGCAGGTAGGTCCATGGGCGGGTACACTGGATTTTTCTCTTGGCTCAAGAATCCCTACTTCTTCGGCAGTTTGAGTAGTCCTTTTGAGCACAAGCTCAACATAAGAGTTAGGAGTTAGTCTCGGCACAGATTAGGATATCATCCATATAATGTAAAATTATTGCATCTGGAAATGTTTCTTGAATAGGTGAAAGGATGTGGGCCACATGCATTTGGCAAATGGCTGGTGAATTCTTCATTCCTTACAGAAGAGCTAACCAATGCCAATGTTTGAGGGGAGCTTGTCTATTTCAAGATGGTCCTGAAAAAGCAAATCTTAGCACATGTCAGGGATGGAGTGGAATATTAAAGAGACAGTCCTTGATGTCAATAATGGCTAATTTCCAATCCCGGGGCAACACTGAGGCTGAGGGCAGGCCAGGCTGGAGGGCGCCCATGTCCTCAATGATGGCATTGACTTTACGAAGGTCCTGTAGGAGCTGCCATTTATTTTTTCCAGGTTTTTTGATAACAAAGACTGGAGTATTCCAAGTGCTATTTGATGGAACAATATGCCTTTTGAGTAACTGTTCTTCTCTCAGGGTTTTGAGCGCCTTTAGCTTGGTTTCAGTGAGGAGCCACTGAACCACCCAAACTGGATCATCTCTTTTCCATGTGAGCAGAGGAGTGGTGTGCTCTGCACTGTCCCCAGCTAGAAATCCTGTGGTGGAGAAGGGATTTCTAGCCTGGTACCCCATTGTGATAGTATGTCTCTGCCCCACAGCATGACAGTTGCCCTCACTAGAAATGGTCTAACCATATCAATTTGGCTGTCAGCTCCTTCCCTGAAGACTGTTCTTTTACTTCTCATAGAAGTGGCTGCTCCTCCAGTTCCTGAGATGACACTATTTTTGGGGACAAGCTCCCATTCTTCTGGTCACACAGGGCAGGCGATGATGGTGGCATCCGCTCCAGTGTCCACCACTCCTAAGAGAAAGACTTTATCCCCTTTGCTCAATAGGCCACATTCTGTGATGGGTCTGTCATGGCCCACAATCTCTGCCCAGAAAGCAGTAGGATTTTCAGGGACAATATCTGTAGAATCCGGTAATAAAAAAGCCTGAGCAATAGGTGTATGTTGAGGCAAAAACCAAGGGGGACTAGTGCATGCAACAGTCACTGTAATTTCATCATTCCATTGTACAGTTTGAACCTCCAGTAACACTTGTAAATAATCAAGTCAGAAACTAGAGTCCCCAATAACTAAAATGTCCCTTGGTGTTGTGAAATGGCCAGATTTACCAGTTGGAAGGTGGTAAATGATTTCATTAGAGAAATGGATTGCAAATGTGCTTACCAGTATGCTTCAGGTCCCCGGTTGAACTTTTGGATAGGATTCCTGGAGTTTGAATTCCTTTTTATAGTAGGTGTCATCATAAATTACTTCCCTGCATGTTGGCTCTCTAAGGTGGTCAGGAGAGAGGCGTGAAATGGCTTGGCATTTGCTATTGTTGCACAGGCCCACCCAGCACTCAGCTGAAAGTTGCCCAGACGGCGTTGATGATTTGGTTGGTAAGCTGGCTGATGATAGAGCTGTTGGTGGCTTTGAACGTGGGGACAGTATTTATAATGTTCTCTACAATCTGAACAAGATGCAGATGGACAGTTTGAGGAGAGGTGCCGCTGAACAAAATCAGTGTTACATTTGGACCTTTAATTGCTATTTCCACAATGACTCCCACAAAAGGAGTTCAGTAGGCAAGAGGAGGAGAGACATCATGTGCTGGACGTCATGCGGCACAAGAGCATGGGCTGAGAAAGTCACATTAAGTAAATTTTTAAAGTAAGGTGACCTCCATCCATAGTCTTTGCAAGCCTTGCAAAGCTCTTTTAATTCCTTGTAAGGCATTGCTTCCCATTTTGGGCTCCTTCCCTGTTTGAACACAACTGGCGCGGCTAATTTCCCAGCTATCTCCCAATTTCCATCCCAAGCAGCAAACTTCCGCACCTCTGTCCAGTTATCCACAGGCTCGGTATCAGAGCTTGAGGAATCACTGGACTCCTCTGTAGAGGGGGGTGTTTGAATAAGAGGGGTGCAGGGCCTGCAGTTGACTGCTAAGGCTCAATGCCATGGGGTGCCGGTAACCAAGATGGCTTCCTTCCACTCACCATCATATCTACTTCCAGTCCCAGGGACATGGGAACCAGAAGTGTCATTGTTGCTAAGGGTGGAGATGGAGGAGGGAAGGGAGACAGGGCCCGCATTGGAAAGGGAGGAGCCCGACGGAAGAGTGGGAGCGGGAACAGGAGGAGGGTTACGTACGCTATTTTGATGTGACAAGGTGAGAAATGTTGGTGAAGAAGGGCTCCAAATGGCAGATCCCCTCATGAGATCAGTGCCATTTTGGGCAGCAGGATTTGGCAGAATTCAGTCAGAAGGGCGGGTCCCCTCACGGGCCGGTACCCATTTTGACACATAAGAATCGATGGAGAGAAAGGGTAAATGGGCAGAGGAAGGAGGTTTAGGTTAGAACCCAGGATGGGTTGTACGAGCCCATCCTGAGAAGGGGACAGAGGAGGGCAGGAGATGGCAGAAGGCTGGCGGCACTCCTGCGCCTTTGGGCGGGTTCCAACTCCTGGCCTCTCCTGAGGGGACAAGGGTGATGGTACATGGGGAGAGGGATACAACAACTGGGGCTGTAACCGGTGTGTAGGACTATTAACAACTCCCAAATTTTCCTCAAGCCCGGAATCGTGTCGTAAATTAAACGAAAAATAGGGTAAAACTTCCCAACTTGAAAATTCCCCTCTGATTGTAAGAGATACAATTTCCTCCCCATTATTTATATCCTACAAACTAAGTGAAAGAACAGAATTCTGTGTTGCATCATAAATGTTTGAAGACTCAACAAATAAAAGCCCTTAAATTTGCCATTGAAAAGTTAACATTGTTATCTATCATGGTCTTTTTAACTTGTATATAAACTTCCTGCTATGAGAAGGAAAGACTGGAACCCATCTCACACACTCTGCCCCCTAAGATATTAAAAGGAAACAAGAAAAATTGACCCCAACCAAACCAACACTCACCACATTGGTGGGTCAAAGGAAAAAATCTCCTAGAGGCTCCTGAGGAAGGAACCGGTCTTCTGCTTCCTCAGGAACTTAGAGGAATGTCGCTCACCCCATCCGAAAAGTCCACAGAAAATTGGAAATCTTCTTTGGGGATCAGGAGCACCGAATGGACCGTGAAAATCCCAGGGCCATGGCCTCTTGGAGAGGCTTTTTAGGGACACTGCAGAACGAGTCCAGGTTTGGGGCTCCAGATGGCTCCACTCTGAAAGGGTCCAGGGACAAAGACAGGGAGAGGTAGAGGAGCCAGGATTATATAGTGGTACAAAAGGGCAGAGCCAACAGCAACAAGCAATCACCTGAAAGTGTGAGCGGGAAAAGGATTACAGTGACCAAAAGGGAAACACAAGGATAAACAGACAAGGGTACAGGCCAATGAGGGTACAAAGAAACTGCTACAAGCTTGACCATATATGGTTAACAGGCGGTTGAATAGTCAATGGACCAACAAGTGGAGTGGCACTAGGGTTGATTGACAGCATGTCACATGAGCCCATGGGAGGGGTTAAAATCTAGAGGACATTCTTCCAGGGCATAGTTTCAGGAAGTCACCTGGCAGGCCCAGAGGTCTCCACAGGTGCAGTGGGTGCAGGCTCAGCCCCTTGGCCAGGCGCTCCATGCAGCCAGCACTGGCCTCTCCTTGCCACACAGCCCTGGAGCCAGGCTCTGGAGGGAGCAGCAGACTGGGCTGGGGCTCCATCGGCGCCCGCCTTGGGGCCACAGGAGCCTGGAGCAGAGCCCGCGCGGCCCAGGGAAGGCAGCGGCGTGTGGGGCGCAGGCTGGCGGCCCTGGCTGCAGCGCTGGGCAGGGGCGCAGCTGCCAGCTGCACTCACTGAGCAGCGCGGCCAGGGGGCTTCTGCAGCCCGAGGCTGGGGCTTGCAGGCCGTCCTTACCAGGCCCTTGCCGAACCTCCAGGTCTGATCCAGCCGCAGCACGTGTTGGAGATCCTTCCTGTGCAGGAATGTGGCTGAACAATGCAGTGTTTCCCGGGAGGCCTGGAGAGCAGCAGAGACCCCCAAATGGCACCACAGCCCAGGGCACGGGACCCGCACAGGTGCCTGTGCCAAGGCCAGGAGGAGGCTGCAGCCCACAAGGTGCCAGAGCAGGAGGCAGGCTTCTGGTGGAAGGGCTAATGTCCTTGTCCTTTTCTTCAAGGGCTGCCAGAGAGGGTAACAGAGCCACGGTCAGATCCTGGATCTGCAGGGAAATGAGGACACCCCCTGTGCCTGGGCCATGCCAGCCAGCTCTGGCCATGGCCAGGAGGGAGCAGGGAGCAAGGGGATGAGCCCAAAGCTACCGGACATTATTGCCCCACGTGGGCCTGAAGTCTGTGCGTGTGCTCTGGCCTCACCAGGCAGGGCGTGGCAAGGTGGGGTGGGGAGGGGCTGGGTGGGGCAGGGCATGGAGGGGAGCCCGTATTTGTGGCCTGGGAGAGGCTGGGCCAATGAGGATGGAGAATGACAGGGTAGAGCAGGGTGGGTTTGGGTGGGGCAGGGTGAAGTTGGGTGGGGTGGGGTGTGGCAGGGTGTGGCAGGGCTGGGTGGGGCAGGTTGTGGAGGGAAGCCAAGGCCCATGGCTCACCAAAGAACCTGATAGCCACCCGTCACAGAGACACCTGTGGGCTTTTCAGCCACAGCAGGGTGTGGCACAGGTACTGGACTTCTTGGCTCCTGTCCCCTGCCAGCTGAGAGAGCACCAGGAGGGTGTGCTTGGTGCAGGCTCACCCCTTTTCCAAGGGCTCCGTGTGGTCAGCACTGGCTTTCCCTCCCTTCACAGCCCTGCCAGGCAGTCAGCAGCCGCGGGCACTGGGCTCTGGAGGGGGCAGCGGGGCGGCTGCTGCCCGGGGAGCCGCGATGCCACCCTCCCCACAGCCCAGCTGGGCCAGGCTCCATTGGCACCCAGCTCAGGGCACAGGAGCTTGGAGCAGAGCCCACAGTGAAAGGAGCTGATGAAGAGGTAACTCATATGTGCATGATTTCAGTATTAATGGTCAGCAATATTAAGCAGCTGCCAAAGAAGCAAGATGTGCTTTTGCCATTTTATGATAAGAGAAAGAGAATGCACCAAGCTAAGAGGAACAGAATGTGTTGAAACCACTGAAACAGCCAACGATGGACTGTGCATGCTTCAGAAAGAAAGCTGATAAGTGCAGACTGAATAAGACTGTTGGCCTTCATTGGAATGACCCCAGTGTAAGACTCGGAGCCTTCTTCAGTGGCACCACCAGAGTACACTGAACTTGCTGTCACATATGCTAATGATATTAATGTCTTTTGGGAAGTAATTTTATAACCTCTCCTAACCAAGGAATGGAATGAAAGTACTTGAAGTGGAACCATATATTGTGCTGTGCAAAGTGCTGAGTGTGCCTGTTAGGAGGAATGCTGGAAAATCCCAGCCTTACAGAGATGGGGCCACTGAGAGGCATTTTAAAAATTTTATTCCATTACCAGTCTCACAGAAGGGTGAGACATAAGAGATGGAAAACCTAACACCATTCTATCAGAAGCCCCCCTATTTCCCAGTTACAATTCCTTATAAATGTTTTTCAGCCACTTCCTTTTGCCACACAGTGCTGCTAATACTTCTAACACCAACCACCTATTATTTTACCCCACGTGGTCTTGCTGCAATGCATCTTTCACAGTTCTAGTTCTCCAGAATATCAGGTCTTTTTTCAAGGCCATCTTTTGAAACTTGTTTCTTGTTCAATCTCTCTCTCAACAATGTCATCTTTATTTCATGGCCTTCCTAAGACAGCACACCTTATCTCAGAGTTTGCATACAGATGTACAAGAGCCTGTGAGCTTTCAGTCAGGTTTTGAGAATCCTTTACAAATCCATTTCTCACAGAGGAGCAATCCCCACATAGCCAGTGCCTAATAAAGCAAATGCCCACCTCACTGAGTCAGTCTCTTTGGTGGCTCTCGGCTCAGTGTTGGAGCCAATCAGTTCTTTTCATAAAATGTTAAAACCAAGTAGTATCTATGAACGAAAACACAGCATCTGGTTGTGGCAAAACAAACACATTGCTTGTCCTTCCTTCAACCTTTGTATTTGTGGACAGGTTTGTTTTCTTGATTGCTGGATTAGGTACACACTCTTACATACACTGCAATGATGAAGACAAAGCCCATCCCAGTCGGTGCCAGTATCACAACTGCAGGATGTAGCTTAGGCTGGACAAGCCTGTGGCAGTTGGGGACCATCCAAGCGAGTTTTCCCACCAGTGATTCTCTCCATGCCTCTTCATTTGTTCTAGGACATGATGTGCCTTTTCTATATTGTGATGCACGCTGATCAGTGTCTTCTGACTTTTCTTCTTCCGCTGTTGTAGCAGTTTGTGCAGGCCACGGTGTTCCAACAGTTTTTTGACCATGGTAATGTTCATTTCAATTGGTGGTTGAGAAAAGTTGACATGTAGGCTCTGTAACACAGCTTCTGGTATGTAATAGTTGAAATCACATCCTGTTCTGTTAGTAAAGTTACAAATACCGACTTCTGAGTGCTTGGCGAGCTGGATGTGTTACCTACTGTTAAGTTGTCACAGGGGGTTCTGAAACACAGACGTCCTTGCCTTATCCATATGAGGATGGATTCAGGGTCATTGTTGAAGGAGATTTCCATGTGACAGACCCTTTGTTCTGGGCTGTTTCAAAGGGTTACTTTCACATAGTCTTGAAGGGTGGCTTGTGGTGAGGGGGAAATCTCATGGTCATTTTTGCCAGGAACTGTCCCTGTTTCCTGCCCTGGGACATCCACAGCTTGGGGGACATCAGGACAGGTGTAAGCCCCACCTGGGATCCCACCGAGGGTGGGGCCAGGGCTGCCTCTTCCATTCCAGGGCAGGAATGGGAGGGGTGGCTGTGGGGGTGTTGGGGTGTTCATGTTTATCTAGCCGGGGGTATGGCTGCGTTTTAACTTGGCACTAGAATCGGATCTGCCTGCCTTCAAGGTTTCTGCTGGCTGATCCTGAGATCCACTGCTGCTTGATCTGATCTGCCTGCCCTCTCTGTTTTCTGCCTGCTGCTGCTGACGGTGCTGAGATTGCTTGCTGCCCATGAATTTACCAAAGGAGCAATTTCCCCTCTTCCCCCTCACCCGAGACTCCATCACAGCTGGGAACGGTGCCGCGCTCCCGTTGGAGCGTCCCCTGCTGGCTGGGGGGAATCATTGCACCTGCCCAGCCTCCCTGGGGCCTGCCAGCGCCCTCTGCCGGCTGTGCTTGTAACTACACCAAAGGGGAAAGTGGTGCTTGACCAGTGGAAAACTCTGTTATTGTTTTCTCTTGTTGTTTGTTGTTTGTTCTGCTTCATATATATAAATATATAAAACATATATATATATATGTGTATATATATAGCAGAGAACTGTTATTCCTTTCCGTTTCTTTTTGCTTGGAAAGCTTGTAATTTGGAAGTTGTAATAATTTGGCAGGAAGGGGTCATCTTCTCCGGTCCAGGAAGGTTCTAGCTTTGCTTGGCAGACATCTGTCTTTTAAAACCAAGACAATTACTTGTGCCCAGTATATGTCATGAAAGCATGGAGAGGAAATGTGAAAAGAGAATAACAGCTCTTGGGTAACCCATTTTCATACAGGATAAAGAACCTCCTTAATTGGCACCATGTGGTCTGGCTTACCACCTTTGGCTGGCACATGTTTGTGGCTATATTTTTCCAATTTGCAGCTCCTTATGGAAACAAGGGTCTTGTGACTAAGAGCACTGTGGCTGTTGGTCGCGGCACAGACTATGCCCCGGCCAGGTGACAACGACAACAGGGGCGCGACAGATCCCCCTCACAAGCTCGGCAAATCTCAGCACAAGCAGTGGTTTGGCGCAGGAGGAAAAAAGGCAGCAGCACGGGTCTTGGGGGTGAAACAGGGGTGTCTTTATTTCATGACCAGCTCCCAAGACAAAGACTTGGGGTGAACAAGAGCCTATATAACATCACTCAAGAGGAGGGGTTTAGGGTAGCAAACCAATAGGGGAGGGGTTGAAGGCGGGACATTTTACACTTGAACCAATAAGGGAGCAACAGGGAGGGACATAACGTGGGTAAGCCAACAGGGTTCTAAAAGATACATGTGGGAACTCAGCACATCACTCCGGAACTCCAGAGTTACTGAGAGAACCCTTGGAGGGGGGGTCGGAAATCCTGGAATGTTGCCAGGATCGTCTGGTAGCTTGATTTTGATCCTTCTAAGGAGGTGACACCTGTTTGAGGACGTGAGAGCCACTTGGGAGTGAAGAGTGCAAAAAAGATATAAGTACAGGGTGAAATATCGATTTAGGGGTTTTTGGTACAGGGGGGTTATGGAGACAAGATGGAGGGATCAGGGCGTGTCTCGTCCTTCTTCTTTCTTCTTCTTGTCATCCATTTTCTGTGGTGATGTTGGCACTTGGGGATGGGTCCATGGTGAAGGTGCACTTGCTAATGTGGGTGAAAGGTATTGGGAAATAAAGGTAAATATGATATATGTAGTTTTTAGTATAAAAAGACACGACCGCCTCATGGATGGTCAGAGTGCCCTTGGCTGCCTTGCAGGTCAGACATCTGTTGGGCAGAAAGAAAATTCTGTAGGTAAGAAATAACAAATAATCTGAAGACCAAGAAACTGAAGAGTCCTGACTCGTCCTTTGAAGCGCGGGCTGCCCCAGAACCACCCTACCCGTGTCCGGGCAAAGACAGACAGCTGAACCAGCCAGATACAGAATAGACAGGGAATTCTCGAGAAGAAAGGGCAGGTTAAGGGGAGGATTGACACTCAATGGGAGGGGAAAGCAAGGAAGATTCTGGGGAAACAAAGGCAGGGATAGGAAGGATTGACAACTGGGAGAGCTGGGGATTAAAACTTGGTAGGGAGTGGCTAGGTACAGGCGTGCAACTTGAAGATACCAAAGTAAGGGTTCTGCGCTCCTTTGCCTAGGATGTGGGGACTGAGTAGGTGTTTGTGAGTGAGCCAGGGCCCCTTTCTCTCTGGGAGCAGCTTATAACAAGTGAAGGAGAAAGGTTTGCTTACAGGGACAGCCTGCAGAACCACCATGCTAGAAAGCCCTGGAATGTTGCTGTTGTATTAGGAATGGGTGAATGAAGTGACATATAGACTCCAAGGTCTCCGAAGGCAAATGTGAAGTTTATTAGACACCACACATTCTTTATAGACAGTTACGATAAAGCTGGACCTGGTTGGTCCTTAATCAACACCCCTCGCACCATTGGCTAATTAGGAAAAGCACCATTCTCGTGAACATCTTACAAGAAGCATCACATTCAAAACACCAACTGCAAAGATTAATCTTGTTGTTTTAATTCTTTCTCTGAACTCTCCCAAAACTTCCCAGAGCAATGCCTGGGAAAGTTTTTCTGACTTTCTCTCTCTGACCAGACTTTCAGTAACCACACTGAAGAACAAGAAGGAAGGGATCCAATGCCTGGGTGTCTCAGTTTGAAAGACAGGTGTCTGCCAAGGAAGGCAGGAAGCTCCCTTAGAATGGAAAATATGAGCCCCTTCCCTCCGAATTCTTCTAACTTTGAAATGACGGGGCTTTCAGGCAAAGATAGGAGAAAAGGAATAGCAGGTCCTTACTAGCGTGTGTGTGTATAACAAGGCAAACAAACACCAAGCCCGGCAGCACCGACGAGCAGACGCAGAGCCCCAGGGCCGGCCTTGTCCCGGCTGCAGGCACCTTCCCCTGTGGTGCAGCTCCAGGCACAGCCAGCAGGGGCGCTGCTGGCTCCCGGCCGGGCAGGGCAGGGCAATGACCCCCCCGGGGCTGCAGGGGGCGCTGTGGCGCGAGCTCGGCCGCCTCTCTGTGCACGGCAATGGCGGGCGGGGGTGGAAGGGATGGAGAAGGGGCTGCCTTTGGAACCGTCAGGGACGGCCGGTCCTGCTGCACCTCCAGCTGGTGAAATGGACTGCAGCAGGAACCTTGGAAGCAGCAAGCCATGGTAGGAAAAGCAGTGGCAAGACAAAAGATCTACAGTGGCAGAGAATCCTCCAGGCAGTGACCGCAGACCTGCTGTCCTTCCTCTGATCCCGAGAGAGTGAGAGGAGCAGAGCCTAGCCCCTCACCCCCTGGCCAAAATCTTGTGGTGTCCCTGCCCTTCCCAAGAGAAAACCCCTAAGGTAAGACAGCAGCTCGGTGTACCCTTCCCCCTCCTCCTCCCAGCCATGTCTTTTGCTCTCTTAAGTATCAGTCTCTTAGCAACAAATGGGAGAAAATTCCTAGGAGAAAAAAGAAAAAATAGCAGAAATCCTGACCTCCAACACTAAGACAAATGGCAGTAATGGAGAAACTTTTTGCAAGGGATGGACAGCATAATGACCCTGACAAGGTCAGGTGCACAGTGCAAATGGGGTGGAGCCTTGTGCTGCATGGGCCATCGGAATACTCCAGCTTCATGGGAACAATGCATTTAGTGGATAACCAAGAGACTGTGAGTTCTGATACACACTTATGTTGCTGCTGTGGTTGAGTTTCAAGGATGAACAGGAAAAATTCAGAGAGAAGATGAGAAAGGAGCTAAGCAAGAATAGTTCCCATGTGACACCAGTGCACACCTGTGAGAAACAACTGCTCGCTTTGAAAATTTAGAAAAGGTTTATTAAACCTTGACAAAAATACAACAAAAGGACTACAAAAGGAAAAATTTGCAGCGCTGGGAACTGCCCCTCATGCATACCAGGTGGCAGGTTCATCTTCAAGATGGATGCTCAGTCTTTTATACCCCTGGGGGTTGCATCAGCCAGCCCTGGCCCCTCCCAAGGTCTGCCAGCCAGCTCTTCTTTGCCATTCATCATTGGAGACTGCTTTCTTGTAACTGGATTGGAGATCAGGTGTTGCCATGCCACCCCCCTTAAGCACCAAGCTTGTCCATTCCCAACTGCCCCATGCAAGGGGCACATGTGCAGCCTTCTTTGTACCTGTCCTAGACAACCCCGGCTGTCTGATGGTAACAATACAGGGGGGGAAAAGGGAACTATGGGGAGAGCAGAGGACATCTAAACTACAATAACATAACTATACATCATTAAAGCTTTTCTTAATATTCACACAATAGTTATCCCTGAATTGCCAGAGCCAATCATCTCATTATCCATCTGTAACAAAACCAGAGGCCCCAGTGTCAGTGCCCAACATCCCCAGCTAGGGAGAGGGAGTACACCCCATGAGTTGACCTGTGGCTCTTCCTGGATGGCCAGGTAGAGGCCAGGGAAAATTGTGTCTTTTGGGCTGTGTGAGAGCCATAGAAATCTGAGGCTTTTGTTGGCATTGGTGCACAGTGTACTCCAATCCCATCAGGACATGTGGGGGCAGAGCCCGTTTCTATTGCTGGGGTGATGGGGGATCGCAGTGAAATGATACACGGAATAAATAGACTCCACACCCTGATGTAGGTATGAAGTGGACTTGTATTGTCAGCACCTGGCACCAGCACAATAGCTCTCGTGAAAACTTGTGCCCTGAGCCCTGGTCTGAGCCACATCTTTATTCACAGAGGTGTTCCATATACATCACATTGCACAACCTTTCCGTGCATATTCGCCCCTTGCCCCGCCTCTCCTGGCCTCAGATGGTAATGAGATCCACGCCCTTCTGAGCATGCGTTGTTCACGGTGGTGGTTGCATGGGGGTCTTTTGGTGGTCTCTGAGGCTGAAGGCCGTGGTCTTCCTCATGATTGATCTTTTGAACTTTTGTCCTTTGCACGCCTGCTTTGGTCCCTTGGTGCTTATCTGAGTACGTCTGTTGATTTTGATCAGCTTGGAGACAGAGGAGCCCCTTTATTTAGGTTTCTTGCATTCCTCAGTCTTCTCCTGGTATTGTTCTTTATGCAAGAAGCTTCAGAAATTTGCATTTTCCTATGCCCTTTGTACCATGGCAGAGGTTTCTTAAGTAAAAGGTTAAAATTCAATGCACAAATCTACAAGCTAAAACTTAAATGCTTAATTCATATTGCTAATTTAAGCAATCCCCAAAACCTCCATTTCAGCAGCAGTTGACCCTGCTGGAAGCTGAGGTGAGTTAGACTGGGAAAGAGTGGAAGACACATCCTATTGTGACTGGCCCAGAGGCCCCGTCTATTCTGGGCATAGATTTCCTCCGGAATGGTTATTTCAAAGATGCAAAAGGACTCAGGTGGGCTTTTGGAACAGCTGCTGTGGAGGCAGAGGGCATTAGGCAAAGGAAAGTTCTTGCTTGGGATGTCTGAAAATCCTGCTGCTGTTGGACTCTTGAAGGCAGGAGAACAACAAGTACCAATTGCCACCTCAGAGGTGCATCACTGGCAATATCAGAGAAATTGAGATGCCATGATCCACATCCACAAAATGATCCAAGAGCTGGAGAGCCAAGGGGTGGTCAGCAAGGCCCATTCACCCTTCAACAGCCCCATTTGGCCTGTGCATAAGTCTGATGGAGAATGGTGTGGGGAAATATCGCGAGGTCTTGAGATATCGCGAGGTCACGCAGAACCCTTCCCCTTTTACTGTTACTGACCGTTACCCCCTGTTATAAAAGACCCTGTCTAACTGTTAATAAAGGCCAGTTACTGTCCACCACATTGGTGTATGCATGTGCTTGGCCCGTGTGGCAGAGGCGCCGCCACAGAACCGTCCTCGACCCGGGACGCCACGCCCCAAGCGGCGGCAACAAGTGGTGCCGAAACCCGGGACAATCCGGGAAGCGGGAATCGCCTGGGCGAGTGGACGGTGGCCGGAGCAGCAGGACTGTCTCCAGCGGGGAGGACGCTCCCGGAGGACCAGCAAGAGGGAAGGGTCTCCCACTGGCATTCGGCGAAGGAGGAGGGCTCGCGCCAGGAGTGGCGAAGGAGAAAGGCTCGCGCCTAGGACCAACGCAGGAGGAAGGCTCACGCCAGGGCAGCGAAGGAGGAAGTCTCGCGCCAGAAAATTGGCGAAGGAGGAGGGCTCGCGTCGCAGCTGGCGGAAGAGGAGGTCTCGCGTTGCGATTCAGCGAAGGAGGAAGTCTCGCGCCAGGGCCTGGTGAAGGAGGAAGTCTCACGCCGGTAGCCAGCAGTGGAGAGGATGGAGCCCCTTGTTAAGGTCATTTTTAAAATTCACAGAGACTGGGGCATAGATTGTGAGCCAGGTGATTTTGTCCTCGCAGTGTCGAGGCTCCTGTGCGCTGGGGTGATCAGGCATCCGGAGGATATCTTCCGCCCGGAGGTATGGGATAATTGTACTGGGGCCCTAGCGGAGGAGGCTATGTCCTCAGGCTCAGGGCGGAGTCTAAAATCATGGGGCAGGCTCATGCAGGCACTGAAAAAAGCTCGGCCAGTCCAGTGGGAGCAGGGAAAGTGGAAGGCCACCCAGGACTGCTTGCAGGAGGGGCCCCGGCAGGGTGCGGATGATCGTGGGTCCGCTGAGTGTGGGGATTCGCAGCCGTGGGAGCGCTCTTTGCAGCTCCCGAGCCCAGGCACCCCATCTACAGGGAAAAAGCTGTCGTTTTGGGACGGGCTGCTAAAGGAAGCGCGGAACGCGGCCGTTGGTTCAGAGGTGCGGGGTGCGGCCGTTAGTTTGGAGGCGCAGAGCGCGGCCGTTGGTTCAGAGGCGCGGAGCCCCGCCATAATCTCGGGGCTGCAGGGCCCCACTGTTAGCTGGGAGTCAGGGGGTGCTGCCATTGATTCGGATTCCGAGGGAGCCTGGACGGGGCCTTTGCCTCATGTGCCGCAGGGTGACGAGCCCCAGAGGGAGGGGGTCACCATGGCGACCCGCGGCCGGCGGGGCTGTCGAGGTGGCGCGACGGGGGTTGAGCTGCCGGGCTCCCAACCGGCCACGGCCAAGAGCCACCGCCTCCAGCGGCTGCGCCTACGCAGGGCCGGCGGGCAGCCTGGGCGGCGCGGGGCGGCCGGACCCTTCCGTGGGCTGGTGGCGAGCGGAGCCGGGCAGCGTGGTACCGACATCGGGGCGATGCATCGCACCACGGAAAGAGCCGTGCGGGGCGGCGGGAGTCCTGCCCCGCCGCCCTCCGCAGCAGCGGCGGCTGGGCCGTGCTGGGGGTGCTGACGGAGAACGGGCAGCAGCAGCAGTGGCCCGGCAGCCAGGGTGCTGCTGTTATCAAGCGCTTTTCTGGCTTTGAAAGCACCATCACTTCATGTAGAAAAAATGAAGTGCCCAACTGCATCATCAGTGCTGCATCAAAGCAAGGTTTTGCTATCTACATAGATGATTCAGAAGATAAAGAAAACTACAGCTGCCAAGTGTCTGAAGAGCTGGAATTAAGCCACTGTGAACTGCATAAACTTCGGACAGAGACTTTGTACTTGGCAGTGAACTTCCTGGAGAGGTTTCTTTCCTGCATGTCTGCTCTCAGAGGGAAGTTACAGCTTGTAGCAACAGCAGCAGTTCTTCTGGCTGCAAAGTATGAAGAAATCTACCCACCAGATGTGGATGAATTTGTCTATATACCAGATGATACCCACATAAAGAAGCAGCTGCTAAGAACAGAACACTTGCTTCTCAGAGTGCTGGGTTTTGACCTAACAGCCCCAATCGTCAACCAGTTCCTCCTTCAGTATATTCAGAGACGTGGAATCTGTATGAGGACAGAGAACTTTGCAAAGTATCTTGCAGAGCTGAGTCTCCTTCAAGTTGATCCTCTTCTGGAGTACCTTCCTTCACAAATTGCTGCAGCAGCCTACTGTTTAGCAAACTATACAGTGAACAGATCTTTCTGGCCAGAAGAACATCTTAACATCGTGACACTGGGCCACCCGGGAACTAGAGGAAGGCCCACAGGTTATGATTAAAAATGACTTAGGAGAATGGGAAACAGGTTGGAGGCTGGTACTCACAGGGCGAGGGTACGCAGCCGTTAAGAAAAATAATAAGATCAAATGGTGCCCACTTAAGTCGATAAAACCAGACCTCCAGGGCAAAAACTAAACTAATGAAATTTATCAAACAGGTCGCAGGCTCTGGGTTTTTTCAAAAAAAAAAAAACCAAAAAAAACCACCAAAACCAAACCAAACCAAACCAAACCAAACCAAAACAAAAAACCCAAAACTAACAAACAAAAAAACCAAAAAACCAGTTAGAGATAGTTAGCATTCTGTTTGTAAAACATTTGCAGTTACAAGTTTATTGCAGTTGTGTTATATCGTTCAAGTTAGTTGCATCTTGCTAGTAACATGTTTCCTACTTGTCAGTTTTGCTTTATGTTTTTAACTGGTCATAAAAGGGGGGGGAAATGTGGGGAAATATCGCGAGGTCTTGAGATATCGCGAGATCACGCAGAACCCCTCCCCTTTTACTGTTACTGACCGTTACCCCCTGTTATAAAAGACCCTGTCTAACCGTTAATAAAGGCCAGTTACTGTCCACCACATTGGTGTATGCATGTGCTTGGCCCGTGTGGCAGAGGCGCCGCCACAGAACCGTCCTCGACCCGGGACGCCACACCCCAAGCGGTGGCAACAAATGGAGATTGACTGTGGACAATTGTGCCTTGAATGAAGTGACTCCACCGCTGAGCGCTGCTGGGCCGGACATGCTGGAGCTCCAGTACGAGCTGGAGTCCAAGGCAGCAAAGTGGTGTGCCACTACTGACATTGCCAATGCATTTTTGTCCATTCCTCTGGCAGCTGAATGCAGGCCTCAGTTTGCCTTCTCCTGGAGAATCATGCAGTACACCTGGAACCAACTGCCCCAGGGGTGGAAACACAGCCCCACCATCTGCCATGGACCGATCCAGGCTGCACTGGAAAAGGGTGAAGCTCCAGAACATCTGCAGTACATCAGTGACATCATTGTGTGGGAACTGGGAAATGGAAGTATTTGGGAAATGAGAAAAAATCATCCAGATTCTGCTGGAAGCCAGCTTCTCCACCAAAAAGAGCAAAGTCAAGAGACCTGTCCAAGAGGTCCAGTTCCTGGGAGTAAAGTGGCAGGACAGACAATGCCAGATACCCCTGAGGTAATCAACAAGATCACAGCAATGTCTCCACCGACCAACAAGAAGAAAACATTGACTCATGGATGGTAGACAATGCTCTGTGGAGGCCGTTCCTGGCTGGAAAGGTGGAAAAAGGCCAATTGGCAGCATAGGGGAAAGGCAATCTGGGCTGCAGACAAATGGCAAGACATTGCCAGGCGGGTAGAGAAGCTGCCTGTGAAAGTCTGTCATGTGGGTGCCCACGTGCCCCAGAGTTGAGCTAATGAGGAGCACTGAAAGAATGAAGAGGTGCATCAGGCTGCAAAAATCGAGGTGTTACAGATAGGTTTGGATTAGCAACACAAGAGACAGTTGTTCCCAGCTCGATGGGCCCATGGTGCCTCAGGCCATCGGGGCTGAGATGCCACCTCTAGGTGGGCACGAGAGCCAGGGCTGGATGTAACCATGGGCAGCATCTCCCGGGATGTCCATGATTGTGAGACGTGAGCTGCCATCAAGCAAGCTAAGCAGATGAAGCCCCCCTGGTATGGGGGCCATGGTTCAAACAGAATATGGCGAGGCCTGGCAGATTGACTACATCACGCTGCCTCAAGCCTGCCATGGCAAGTGCTCCATGCTCCCAATGGTAGAAGCCACCACTGGATGGTTGGAGACCTACCCTGTGCCTCATGGCACTGCCCAGAACACCATGCTGGGCCTTGAAAAGCAGGTCCTTTGGAGGCACGGTACCTGTGAGAGAATTGAGTCCAACAAAGGGACTCATCTCAAGGACAGCCTGATCAACACCTGGGCTAGAGAACCTGGCACTGAGTGGGTATATCACATTCCCGACCGTGCACCAGCGGCCAGGAAAGGTCAGCAGTGCAATGAACTCTTCACAAACACATTGAAGGCAATGGGGGGATGGGACCCTCAGGCAGTGGGAGCTGCATTTAGCAAAGGCTGCATGGTTAGTTAATAGCAGAGATTCCACCAACCAAGCTGGCCATGCCCAATGCGAAGCCCTGTGCACAGCGGGTGGGGACAAAGTTCTGGTGGTGCACATGAGAGGTGTGCTAGGAAAGACTGTTGGGATTCATTCTGCCTCGAGCAAAGACAAACCCACCTGTCTTTGCTCAGGGACTGGATTGGACTTGGTGGGTGATGCAGAAAGATGGATCAACACAATGGATATCTCCAGGGGACCTTGTTTCTGGGGTGAATTGCCCAAGACACTGTGCCTGTATCCATATCTGCATGTATGTATGTATGTATGTATGTATGTATACAATTAGGATAATGTATGGATGTATATAGTTTAAAAGTGAAAGTTTGATGTAACATGTTGGTATGGGAAAAATTCAGGGTGGAAAATGTTGTGTGTTTGGGGTGGGTTTTTGGGGAATTTACTCTCATTTGTTACCTGAAAAGGGGGACGTGGCAAGGAGAGGGCAGTTGATGCCTGTGGGGAATGAATTGCCTGTGGGGCAACTGAGATGCAAAAGAACTGGCCAATGACTCTCCCATTCCACTGGAAGCTTCCAGGGAGGGAAGGCAGGGTTGGGCACTGGCCTGCCAAGGGAAGAACCAGCTGGCCATGCTAGGAGCAGGGCACTTTGGGCAGTTTTTGGTGATGGACCTGGCACTGCTTCAGGATTCTCCTTGCCATCCATAGGTGAGCCCATTGGTTGCTGCAGCTGCTGGTTGACGGGGACTTTTCCACACTCACCATCACCAAGGAAGATCCTCACCATCTGCGTGGGTGCTTGAGGGGAAACGGGACCACCCCACCTATTCTCTCTCTCTCTGGAGAGAGGGAGCCCCAGGGGCTGCTTGGCTGGAACCAGAGCAGAGCTGCCATGGCCAGGATACTGCAAGAGCCAGGTGAGAAGCTGGGAAAAGCAGAGCCCCAGCTTCCCTGTGTCCCCGAGGCTGCCGTTAACCCCTGGGCTGGCTCAGGGCTCGCAGCCGTGGCCCCTGAAGCCGCCTGGGCCGACAGCGTCCCCTGGAGCCAGGGCAGAGTCACTGCAGCCACTCTGCCTGGCCTCAGCTCACAGCGCCCTCTGCCGGCTGAGGTCAGAACTACAGCAAAGGCAGAACTGCTCAGCGGGTGGGAAGAGTCTGGCATTGCTTTGGGGGCGCTGCTGCCTCTTCTCTCTTCTTCACCTATATTTGTATATATATGTATATTCTAGTGAAGAAGTGATATTTCTCTTCCCATATCTTTGCCTGGAAGCCCTGTAATTTCAAGTTATAATGATTTGGAGGGAGGGGGCTATCTCTCCATTCCAGGAAGATTCCCAGCTTCCTTGGAAGACACCTGTCTTTTCAACCAGGACAATCTGCTATCATTAATGGAGAAATTGACCTAGGAGGTAAAGGAACTCACAGATATTAGGCTTTAGCCCTTGCCTAGGAATTGTTCCTGATCTTCACAAAACAGGGGCTTCCATGGCTCAAAGAATAGCCTTTGAATGATCTCTACAGCCCAGCTTTTACTTCTCTCAGAGCGCTCCTTCCCACAGTATGTCACACCAGTCTGGCACAGTTCCTGTGCAGGTGACATCCACTGCCACCAACAACAGGACCACTTTACCCACCACCAGTGAGAGGGAGCGTGGATCATTCGATTTTTTCCCACATAAGATATGGAGCATAAGTCTCTGTTGTAAATCCTGCCAAATCTTTCTGAATAAGTACATACAAGCCAAGATGCCTTGCACAGGATCTACCTTCCTGGATCCCTGGTGATCAGTGGCACAGAGTCTAGCAGTGGACCCTGGAAGGACAATGCTGAGCCCAGTCCTTCCTGAGTGCTTTGTCAGTAAACTGGGTTAGGGGGCCAGGCTGTGCCCTCTGAGAAACCAGGAGCAGTGGCTGATCTGCCAGAGACAAGTGCTGCCATGCAGAGGGACAGTTCAGCAAGGGGGACGGTCCAATGACAAGTGCTGAGTCCTGTCCTTGGCAAGGAACAACCACAGGCAGCGGTGACTGCTGGGGGCCACCCAGTTGGAAAACTGAAGTTTGTCCGGGTTCTGCTGGACACCAGGATGCCCATGGGCCAGCAATGTGCTCCTGCAGCAATGCAGAACAGCGTCCTGGGCTGCACTGGGAGCTGTGTCACAGCTGGCAGAGGGAGGGGATCCTTTCCCTCTGCTCCACACCAGTGAGGCCAGCCCTGGAGTGCTGGGCCCAGAGCTGGGCTGCCCAGGACAGGACACAGGGGCAGACTGGACAGAGTCCAGCACAGGGCCATGAAGCTGATGGAGGGACTGGAGCGTCTCTGCCATGAGCAGAGGCTGAGAGAGCTGGCACTGCCCAGCCTGGAGCAGAGCAGGCTCAGGGTATCTCATCCCTGTGGATGAAAAGCCAGGGGGAGGCTGCAGAGGGGACAGGGCCAGGGACAGCCCCGGGGGCCTCGGGCACAAAGTGACCCACAGGAGGGGCCCTCCGAGCTCAGGAGACACTTCTGCACTGGGAGGGTGGCCGAGCACTGCCGCAGGTGCCCGGGGAGCTGGGGGAGTCTCCATCCCTGCAGAGACTCAAAAGCCACCTGGACACTTCCTGGGCAGCCGGCTCTGGGTGGCCCTGATGGAGCAGGGGCTGGGCCAGGTGACCTCCAGAGGTGCCTCCAGCCTCCCCCAGCCTGAGATTCTGTGACTCTGAGAACAAACAGGCTGCAGCTTCCTGAGGACAAATGAAAAAGCTCCACACATGGCAGGTTTCTCCTGCCCTCACCAAAGCGGTACATGGCACATGTCTCCCTTCTGCAGATTCCTCCCTGGAGTCAGGATGCTCCTCAAGGTCACGCCTTGAGGCTGAGAGAAATGTTTGCCCATTATCATTGGTTTGGGTGAGTAGCATCAATCTTTAAGAATTGGTTATTGCTGGCTTGACAAGAATTGCTTCAATGTTGCTTCAAAATATAATGCACTATACTGGAAGTTAGAGGTCTCTGCACTGGGGAGTAAATAACCCTGATACAGATTTATTAGTTTAATGGCAATCATAAGAAACTCTTTATTTTTCTATAAATATATCTTTCATCCTATGGAACACAATTGTATAAAGGTTCAATTACACCTATACTATCCTTTAAACATAAACTACTGACTAAGTCTAAAACTACATCTAGCTGCAGCCTGGCTCCTCTCTGAGACGTTCAGGAAGCAAGGAGGTCCCTTCTGCACCTTGTGTCTCCTGCCTGCTCCCTGCACAGCTCTCCAGGTGGTGCTGTCGCTCCTGGGCCAGGTGTGACTGCAGCAGGGCCACCTGAAAGAGGCACAAGGCCCGGCTCAGACAAGCCCACGCTGGCAGGAGCACCTGCAGCCCCACGGTACCGGCTCTCGGGGCAGACACAGCCTCCAACTCCAGCCCTCACCAACACTCTGCCCTTGGGCAAGGGCAAAGGAACAGGCTCCCAGACACAACAGAGCTCAGAGCATCAACAAGTCCACTTCCAGACTGCCAAACCCTTCCCACGTACATCCCTCAGCCACCACAGGTCTATTACAGACACTTCCAATGGGATTTAGGAACCCAGCTCTGATTTCCAGAGCACACATTTGGGCCACTGACCCCTTTCTCCACAGGCCGTGCTTCAGTATGAGGGCTGCTGCTCCTCTGAGATACTGGAGGACTCTTCTATTTCAGACTCAGGGACAGGCAAGATAAAGTAGTCTGGGGGGAACACTCTCCTAAAAGTTCTGATTCTTCTCCTTTCAGGGTCCACCTGCACATTGGATGGGAGAGAGGGTCACAGAAACCTGTCAGCAAACATGGAGCAAAAGGACCTCTGGACATCAAGGCAAGGAGATCCCTGCTCTGAGACCCTGAAGTGCACCAGACAACAGTGGGGGCAAAAAGCTCTCGCTGGAGGCTGTGCAAGAGAGGCCAGTGTGTGTGTGCAGGGACACGAGGCCAGGGAGGGAGGCAGCGCAGTGAAGGTGCCCTTGTGAAAGCCATGGGCTGCCACAAGAGAGAGAACAAACAAAGGGGTGTGCCACAGCAGGGACAGGGAGAGGCAAGGCAACAAGCAGAGGTCTCCAAAGCACTGCCTGGCCTAAGGTGCCAAGTTCCAGAGGAGCCTGAGGCTCTGCAGAGGCAGCCAACACCCAATTTACCTGCTCACCACTTCTGGGCACAGTGGATAATTCAGGCCTCTCTCCCTTCTCCTTCTCTGCTGATGCAAGTGGTGTCTTAGATTCCAGGCTGGTCCTTGAGCCACCTAACAGCTGCTCCTCTTGTGCTCCAACAGCCTGCTGGGTGTTCAGAGAGGAGATGATGCCCATATTTCAAACACCACAGAAGCTGTCCCTCAGAAATCTCAGTCTCAGGCAGCATCCTCAAAGCACCAGCAATGCAGCTGCTGTTCAGCCCTCTCAGTAGAAAACTCATCTGGGTTTAGTTCATCACTCTGCTCACCTGCTCCATTCCTTTGCACACAGAATCCGAACCCCCACGTGTTGCCTCCCCTTTTGTGGGCACAGGAGAAGCAGCTCCCCATGCCCAGCTTTGGCCTGGAGATGTTTGATCAGCATGTTCCTGCAAAGGCAGCCCAAGGTCAGGGAGCAAATTCTCCCTCTCCCAAACATGGTAGCATTCCACATGGAGCAGAGCACAATGTGGGAAACCAAGCCCAGGGGAAGAATGAGCCTTCAAGCAATGCCGAGGCCTTGAAACTCCTCTAACTCTTCTTTCCTGACACCACAGGCTTCTGTTCCAGAGGAGCCTGAGGCTCTGAAGAGGCAGCCAAAGCCCAATTTACCTGCTGGCCACATCTCCTGGGCACAGTGGATAATCCAGGCCTCTCTCTCTTCTCCTTCTCTGCTGATGCAAGTGGGGTCTTAGATTCCAGACTGGTCCTTGAGCCACCTAACAGCTGCTCCTCTTGTGCTCCAACAGCCTGCTGGGTGTTCAGAGAGGAGTTGATGCCCATATTTCAAACACCACAGAAGCTGTCCCTCAGAAATCTCCATCTCAGGAAGCATCCTCAAAGCACCAGCAGTGCAGCTGCTGTTCAGCCCTCTCAGTACAAAACTCAGCTGGGTTTAGTTCATCACTCTGCTCAGCTGCTCCATTCCCTCCCATACTCAATTCCAAACCCCCATGTATTGCCTCTTCATGTGTGGGCACAGGAGAAGCAGCTCCCCATGCCCGGCTTTTGGCCTGGAGCTGCTTTGAACAGCAAGCTCCAGAGCTGGATCAGTCATTCTGGGTGTGCCAGGAATCAATCTGGCAGTCAGTGGCCTCTGGCTGGAGCCAGGCAGACAGACAAGGCTCTTTACCCAAGCAGGCCTGCACTGACAGGGATAGAGACCCACCTCTTCATGGGAAACATCACTTGAATAATTCAGGGACACTGGAGTGGACTGAAGGTCAACGTCTCTGCCTGCCTGGATACAAGTCTTTCCCTTCAGGGAGCCCAAGTGTTGCTTCAGAGCCCCTCTGGCAATTTTACACTTGTTCAGTGCAGCACTCAGAGTGCTCCCTCTTCCTTCCTTCAAAGCAGCAGTCCCATGCTTCAACTCTTCCTGCATGGCTTGCTTTTCACTGTCTAAGTGTTGCATTCTCTCCTGCTGACTTTGCATGTTGAGTGCATGCATTTCATTCTCCTTTTCCATATATCTCATCTGCTGCTGGTACAATTCCATTTCACGCTGCCAAAACAGGGAGAAAAAGGGTCACTCATTCCCTCCCTCACTTTGCTTTTCATACCAGATCTGGACTCCTCCTGCAGGGGCAGGCACAGGCTGCCCCTCTCTCTCAGCCTCTCAGGATGCTGCAGAGCTTTGCTGGGCCCCCCTCCCCTTGATGCTGCATCTTTCCCAGCTCACTCAGCCCATCCCAGCTTCCCTTCTGCCCTTGCCTGACCTCCTGCAGCTCCACTCCAGGGCTCCTTTGGGGAGGAGCTGCCAGAACTGCAGCCAGGATTTCAAGTGCCCACTGAGCAGGATTCAGGCAGTGCCACGAGGATGTGCTCTCCATCAGGGAGGAAGGGAAGAGCAAACAGCCGCAGCCTTTCATTCCCTGGGGCTGGGCTGACAGCAGTGCTTTTCCACCTCTCCTGTGTAGAGTTCCCATGGCTCCATGCCCCAGAGCCCCACTGCCCTCTCTGGGAGCAGCAATGGCCAGATCAGTCTGTCATTCTCTGCTGCCACTCAGGACCAGTTCTCCCCTTGCAGGCACACGTCCTGCTGGGGATCAGACCTTGGCTTTCCTCTCCTCTCTCCCCACTGGCTGCTCTCCCATGGCCAAGGCCAAACACCTTTCTATTAACAGCAAACTTGGGACTCTCCCCCCTCCTTCCACATCCAGATATTTAGAAAGCTGAACATGGCATTGGACACCAGGAATTCCCCAAACCATGCAATGTCAATAGGGACACTGAGGACATTGAGAACTAAAGGTTCAAGGGCACAGAAGCCCAGCAGGGAGGAAAATCAGCAGCCTCAGCATTAACTGGCTTGGCCATGACTACAACATCTTCTCCTCCTTATTCAGAAGAATGCAATTAGAAAAGTTTAACTGGGGAAAGCTGCTCCTTAGAACTATGAATACAAGGACCAAACATAGCTAGGAAATGGCCCTTTGTGGCATCTGCCAATCTCACCAGAACATCTTTCCTTTGCTTCTCCAGGATTTCTAATTTCTTCTTCAGAGATGCCACCTCCTGACGAAGAGCCACAGCCTCTTCCTGCCTTTCAGTGGCCTCTTTTTCCAGAGCAGATTCTCGAGAAATGTGCTTGACTTCCTCCTTCCACCAATCTGCAGCAGGAAAGAGGAAAGGAGAAGGAGAAAGAGGCAAGCAAAGCAAAGGCAAACTGATGTGCATCCTGCAGAGACAACAGCACTGTCTTCTCTACCCGCCTGTGGTTGCCAGGCCCTAAGCCCACAAAGGCTCCAAAGCTGACAGAAATGAAGGAAACTTCCAGGCAGAGAAAAAGGCAGGAATGAAAGGAGCAAGGTTCAGAGGGATAGGAGAGTGTGTTTGTTCTTGGCCTTGTGCAGAGTGAGCAACTCAAGAGAGACAAAGCACAGGGGATGCCTGTGCAGCCCTGCTCCAGAGAGGCCAATAGCCTGGAGGCTCAGGTAGGGCCTGGAGTTTGGGGGAATGGAGCTGAGGCATCCAGCTACAGCTCCTCAGCTGGTGAGACAGCATGGGGCAGTGAGTGGCAGAGGAGAAGCTGTACCTTGCTCACTTTCATCCAACTCCTTCTGCAGCTCCAGATTGTGGGCTTTGAGCTTGTCTCTCTGAGCTTGTGTCTTCCTCAGCTCCAGCTCCACAGCCTCACACTGTATGGCCAAGGCAAGAGCTTTGTCATCAGAGCTCTGGAGCTTCACACGCAGCTCAGACACCTCAGCCTGCAGCACGTGCACAGAGTCCCTCAAAGAGCGTTCTCCTGCTCGAGACTCCTCCAGCTCCTTCAGCAGCTGCTTCTGTTGAGTTGCCTGGGAAGCCTCCATCTGCAGCACTGCGTCCTGCAGGGCCCGGATCTGGAAGATGGATGCACAGAGCCTCAGGGACAGGGCTGCTCCTGAGGCTGCACAGCGGGCCACAGGGAGAGCAACGAAGGAGAAATGACTTCAAGCCAAACCCAGAAGGCACAGAAGCAAGGATGCCAATGGAGACAAATGGAGAGAAAACAGGGAAAGGGAGGCAATGGGCATCCTTGGGCTGCAGCTCTGAACAGCAGCTGAACTGGCTGTGCTGGAAGTGCCCTGCCCAGCCTGCCACAGCCACCTCTGTGTCCCCACATTGCTCAGTGCCTGGCACAGGCACCAACTCTGTCTGGGACAACACTGCCAACAGAGGGACAGAGAAGCTCCAGAGAAGTCTGCTGCTGCTTCTCCTCCCACATTTCCTGCTGGGACCTGGGAGAAAATGGGGGAAAACTTCTGCAGCAGACACCAGATCCAGGCTCAGCCTCAGGGTGCAGCAGCAGCCCCGGCCAGAACACGGCAGCTGTGGATGCTGCTGGCAGGGGAAAGAGGTTGGGGCCTCCAAGGCAAAGGTGCTGTTGTGTGTCCCTGGAGAAGAGGATGCCACTGCACAGCTTACCTGTGTGTTGAGCTCCCGCAGTTGTCCAGCGCGGTTTGAGGAGAGCTGTTCGGCCTGCTGGAGAGCAGATTGACACTGAGACACCTGATTGTTCAGTGCCGAGTTCTGCTCTTCCAGCGTTCTGAGGCACACATTCTTTTCTTCAAGAGACAGAATCAGCCTAGAAGGAAAGCAAGCAACTCATTACTAAATGATATCACCTTTTATCAACTCTTAGGACTCACACCACCTCAGGGGGAAACTGCTCTGCCTGATGAGGTTTCTCTAGACAACTTGGCTGTTTAGACTTGACTGTTCCGCCTGCAGTCCCTGACCAGCATGTGCCTACTCTGCTTTTGTCCCAGAATGAACAGCGAGTTCCTGCCTCCATGCCATACGTTCTTTCTGAGATGGGAATGTGAATATAAACCTAACAAAGTCTTGCAATGAAGACATTAGGGGAGAGGAACAATTTTCTTCTGACTAACCAGGCTCCAAAGCAGGGAGGCTTGGTCAGCATGGAAGAGACATTTCCTTTCCCCATCTTACACATCCAGGTAGCAGGAGCAGCACCCTAGAGCCAGGGAATCTCTGGCAAGTTCCCGAAGATTTACCAGCACCCATTCTACTTTCAGCTGGAGAAACAAAGGCCAAAAGGGCAACTGAGGCTTGGAGCACAAACTGATGGAAGATGCAGAAGGCTCCAGGCAAGCAGGAGTGCCCTGCCTTTGCTTTGTCTTCTTCTTGGAGGAAGAATCCTGTGGCACTGAAGCCTGGCAGGATTTGATCAGCTACATGAGCCCCCCATAGCTTGGTCCTGTTCCTTGCATTCTTTGCACAGTCAGAAATGCCTGTGACTGTGCAGGGTGGCAGGGACCCTGCTTGACCCCCTGCAGGCAGCGGGGGACATTGGATGAGGAACCATGCAACAGAGACATTCTTGTTTCTGGGCTGCCTCCAAGGCCAAGCTGGCCTAGAGCAGCACTCAGGGCCTTAAGATGGTTCTGCCCAGAAAAAGCATCAGATGCCAGGCTGATCCAGACCCCAAAGGCTTCAAGTTACAGGCCCCAAGGTGGAGCTGATGGATGTATGCAGCTCCTTACAGTGCACCTCGGGCAGTGTCAACACACCCACCTAACCACACAATAACCCCTAGAGGGAAAGGGCTTCCCCAGAAGACTTTGTCTTCAGAAGAACTCTATCTGAAGGCTTGAAAGAAAAGCAAATGAAACTCAGCATTCAGATAATGAGACGTGTCTGCACGGGGAGTGCAGAACCTGCCATGTAGGAAATGCTGCCAGAGCCCCTGGCAGGTGCAAAGATGGCAAAGAGGGAATCCATTCAGCACAATGCAGAGTCCCACAGGCTTTCATTTACCTGGCCTTTTCCTTCTCTAGAGCATTGACAGAAGCCTGCAATTCTGAATTTTGCTGTGCCACTTCTTCCCATTGAATCCATTCCCTCTCCAAGTACTCCAGATGCACTTGCAGCTCCTTGTTCTGATGTTGTGCCTCCTCCAGCATCTTCTGGATCTTCTCAAGCTCCAACAGCTTCTGCCTGGACTCTTCCTGTGTCTCCCTCCCATCTTGCTGGGCTCTCTGTGCAGTCCTTTCCTGGCACTCTCGCGAGGCTGCCAGCTGAGATGTCAACTCTGCCACCTCCAGTCAAACAGAACAAAGCAGTCAGAGGCTACAGCCACAGCTTCTCACACTCAGCCACAGCACAGGCTGTGAGCAAAGGTAAAGGACAACTTTCCACTCCTCCCTGTCCTGAGAGCACCATGTCACAAAGGACAGGGACAACTTGTTTCAGTCTTTACGTGGCCCACCAGCAAGGGCACCTGAGAAAGCACCTGCCAAAGCAAGGCCAGCAAGAAGAGGCCAGCAGGAATCCATGCTGCTGCTTGCTGGCCAGCAGCACAGAGGACTAGCCCAGCTGTCCAGAGCAGCAGCTGACATTCAGCAGAGCCCTGAGTGTCCTTCAGAGCAGCTGCCATGGAGCCCCCAGAGCACGAGACAGCCCCAGGGCTCACCCCAGCAGCTGCTGCTCTGCCATGGAAAAGCAAGAAGGCCACAGACCCCTCGCTGCATGACTGCAGTGCCACTGCCCTTTCACTCACCTGCTTTTCTAGAGTCTCCCTCTGCTCAAGGAGGAGATTCCTTTCCTCTTTGAGGCCTTGTAGCTCTTCCTCGTGCCTCCTCTGCGCTGCCTGGGCTTCTCTGCGAGCTCCCTGCAGCTCCCCTTGCAGCTCTGCCTCCACACGCTTCCAGGTCATCTCCAGCTGAGCCATCTGCTGCTGAGCAGCAAACAGCCTGGATTGCAGGCTTTCCTTTGCTGACCTACAAGTTGCAAAGATGGACAGACATGAGTTGCTTGCTCCAGACACCCACAGCCGGTTATTCCAGGACGACGTGGTCAAGATCCCCACGCCTGAGGATGGAAAATGGGTCAGCTGGAAACTCGTCCAGAGAAGGCACATCTGGGCCATTTCCAGAGCAGAGCAGGGCCTCTGAGGGACTGCCCAGGCCTTCCTTATGGCCTGCCCTAGCACAGGCAGCCCAGCCCAACTTGGCCTCAACAGCCAAACCTTCACTTGCTGCTCCTGACCTATGACTCTGGGTAGCTGTGCCCAAACAGGCTGGAGCAACAAGCAAAAGCCCAGCCCCTGCTCACAGCCCTTCTCTCATCAGCACTTCCAAGCTGCTCTGCAGGGGGACAGAACAGACTCTTGTCCTGGCTGACTCCTGACTTTTTAATGCTCTTGATAATGGACAGAAAGGTACATCATCTTCCAGACACCCGGTATTTAACGAGGCTTCAGAACTACTTTGCAGATACAGTAAAATCTCATGGTCATGGCAGCACCTGTGAAAAATCAGATCACCCTTTTGTCTGAACAACAACTACCTGGATGCAGAGACTGCAGTTTCAACTCTTGCAAGGTCCAGGAGTAGACTTGCTGCCTTTATTTGAGTGTTGCTGAACAAGCAGGCAGTAGCCCAAGGGACTTGTCCTTCTTTACACAGTGAGAGGGACCATGCAAAGGCACCTTGGCAGGTTTGGCAGCTGGGTGCCCACCAACAATCAGCAAGAATGCCCAGAGGCTGTTGAGAATTCCAGAGAGCTTTCCCTGCTGCTCTCTAACCAGCTCTACATCCTGTCCACACTTCTCAAGAGTGTGCTTGGAAGCAGAAATGCCTCAAGATGGTCAGCAGGAGCCTCTGGCTTCACCCTGAATGGCAGCGTGCTACTCTCAACGGGCCAAGGTAAGAGCCTGGAATGCTGAAGATGAAGCTTCCTGGTCTGAAGATCAGGATCATGTCAAGCGACTCAGAAAGGAACGAGGGATGTTCAATGCCCAGAACGAGGAACCAAACCCAAGAGAAACTTGAGGTTTCACTCAGCATCTGCATGGTTCAACTACTCCTCAGTTCAGGGCTGGCTGGATTGCTTTTGACATCCCACAGGAGTGTGCTCGGTGGCACAAACAGGAGCCCAAGGCTGACAAGAGCTTTGCTGGCTTTTGGTGCAAGAAAAACAACCTTCACATTGTGGCATTTATATTTTTTCCTTGAGACGCTTCCACATATTGTGTCCACGGAATGTAAAACCATCTGAAAAGTTTCAACTCCCTGCCTTTACCTGGTCTCCTCCAGCTGCCTGGCAAGGTCTTGTCGGAGCCACTCGGTGGCTGCCAGTCGGCTCTCAAGGTCAGCCTTCTGGGCCAGCAGCTCCTCCTCTCGCCACGCCTGGGCCACTTCATGCCCTTGGCCAGAGGATTCCTGGCTCAGCTGCTCCAGACACCAGCTCGATGACTCTTCTTCCTCGGAAACCTGCAAGTGGGACAAGGTACAGCTGGAGCCCTTCCTCGGGAGCCCTGTGCAGAGCCAGCCAGTGCCACCTCACAGGCAGCCAGAGGACAAGGAGCACCTGTGCCCTGGCCTCAAAGTTTCACAGCATCTGCCCCATGCAGCTCTGATAGCCTGGCCTGCCAAAAGCTTCTGGCAGTGTTCCCTTGGAAGTGCTGTGGCAGGCCCTGCTGCCTTGCCCGGGCCCAGACAGCTCCTTCCCAACAAACATCCCTACTGCAAACTCTGTGTTGCCACCCAAAACCACTGCATCTTCCACAACTGCCAATACAATTGACTCTAAGCACCAGCTGTGCTGAACATTTTCAGCCATTACTCCAAAACTCAACTGGCATTAGTCCATCACTCTGCTCACCGGCTCCATTCCTTCCCACACCCAATCCAAACCCCCATGTGTTGCCTCCCCTTTTGTGGGCACAGGAGAAGCAGCTCCCCATGCCCAGCTTTTGGCCTGGAGCTGCTTTGAACAGCAAGCTCCAGAGCTGGATCAGTCATTCTGGGTGTGCCAGGAATCAGTCTGGCAGTCAGTGGCCTCTGGCTGGAGCCAGGCAGACAGACAAGGCTCTTTACCCAAGCAGGCCTGCACTGACAGGGATAGAGACCCACCTCTTCATGGGAAAAATCGCTTGAATAATTCAGGGGCACTGGAGTGGACTAAAGGTCAAGTTCTCTGCCTGCCTGGATACAAATCTTTCCCTTCAGGATGTCCAAGTGTTGCTTCAGAGCCCCTCTGGCCAGTTCCCTCTTGTTCAGTGCAGCACTCAGTACTTGAGTCTTGTCCCTCGATTTCTTCAAAGCAGCAGCCCCATGCTCCAAATCTTCTTGCAACTCTTCCCTCTCCACTTGTAATTCTTGATTATTTCCCTTATGATTGCTCATCTCAGGTGCATGCATTTGATTCTTCTTTTCCAGATATCTCATCTGCTGCTGGTACAATTCCCTTTCATGCTGCCAAAACAGGGAGAAAAAGGGTCACTCATTCCCTCTCTTGCTTTGCTTTTCATACCAGATCTGGACTCCTCCTGCAGGGGCAGGCACAGGCTGCCCCTCTCTCAGCCTCTCAGCATGCTGCAGAGCTTTGCTGGGCCCCCCTCCCCTTGATGCTGCATCTTTCCCAGCTCACTCAGCCCATCCCAGCTTCCCTTCTGCCCTTGCCTGACCTCCTGCAGCTCCACTCCAGGGCTCCTTTGGGGAGGAGCTGCCAGAACTGCAGCCAGGATTTCAAGTGCCCGCTAAGCGGGATTCAGGCAGTGCCACGAGGATGTGCTCTCCATCAGGGAGGAAGGGAAGAGCAAACAGCCACAGCCTTTCATTCCCTGGGGCTGGGCTGACAGCAGTGCTTTTCCACCTCTCCTGTGTAGAGTTCCCATGGCTCCATGCCCCAGAGCCCCACTGCCCTCTCTGGGAGCAGCAATGGCCAGATCAGTCTGTCATTCTCTGCTGCCACTCAGGACCAGTTCTCCCCTTGCAGGCACACGTCCTGCTGGGGATCAGACCTTGGCTTTCCTCTCCTCTCTCCCCACTGGCTGCTCTCCCATGGCCAAGGCCAAACACCTTTCTATTAACAGCAAACTTGGGACTCTCCCCCCTCCTTCCACATCCAGATATTTAGAAAGCTGAACATGGCATTGGACACCAGGAATTCCCCAAACCATGCAATGTCAATAGGGACACTGAGGACATTGAGAACTAAGGGTTCTAGAGCACAGAAGCCCAGCAGGGAGGAAAATCAGCAGCCTCAGCATTAACTGGCTTTGCCATGACTACAACATCTTCTCCTCCTTATTCAGAAGAATGCAATTAGAAAAGTTTAACTGGGAAAAGGTGCTCTTTAGAACTATGAGCACAAGGTCCAAACATAGCTAGGAAAGGGCCCTTTGTGGCATCTGCCAATCTCACCAGCACATCCTTCCTTTGCTTCTCCAGGTCCTCTAAATTCCTTTGCAAAGAGTGACAAAGAGTCACATCATCTTCCTTCAGGGTAATGGCGTCTTGCTTCTGGGAATTTTCATGAGAGATTTTCTGGTGTTCTGCCCTCAACATTGCTGGAGGAGGGAAGGGGAAGGAGGAGGGGAAAAGAAAAGTCAAGATAAACTGATGTGCATCCTGCAGAGACAACAGTACTGTCTTCTCTACCTGCCTGTGTTTGCCAGGCCCTAAGCCCACAAAGGCTCCAAAGCTGACAGAAATGAAGGAAACTTCCGGGCAGAGAAAAAGGCAGGAATGAAAGGGGCAGGGTTCAGAGGGACAGAAAAGTGTGTTTGCTCTTGGCCTTGTGCAGAGTGAGCAATCTAAGAGAGACAAAGCACAGGGGATGCCTGTGCAGCCCTGCTCCAGAGAGGCCAATAGCCTGGAGGCTCAGGTAGGGCCTGGAGTTTGGGGGAATGGAGCTGAGGCATCCAGCTACAGCTCCTTAGCACAGACACAGCACCTGAGAGGCACCAGCTGTGCACGGGATCAGCCCTAGCACAGCCAGAGGGCACTGCCAGCCACAGCACCTTTCTCAAGAGAAAGCTTTCACTGGCATGTGGATGGAGAAATCTCCTGCTGGCTGTTTTTCTCCTCTGCCATCTCTGGGCACTTTTCCTCTGCGAGGCATCAGTGAGATCCCCACAGGTCAGACAGCATGGGGCAGTGGATGGGAGAGGAGAAGCTGTACCTTGCTCACTTTGCTCCAGCTGTTTCAGCAGCTCCTTATTGCGAGCCCTGAGATTGTCTCTCTGAGCCTGTCTCTTCCTCAGCTCCAGCTCCATGGCCTTACACTGTGTGGCAATGTCCACTGAGATTTCCTCAGAGCTCTGGAGCCTCACACGCAGCTCAGACTCCTCAGTTTCCAATTGCTTCTGTCGAGTTTCCAAGAAAGCTGCCTTCTCCTTCACTGCCTCCAGCAGGGCCCAGGCCTGGAAGATGGATGCACACAGCCTCAGGGACAGGGCTGCTCCTGAGGCTGCACAGCGGGCCACAGCGAGAGCAATGAAGGAGAAATGACTTCAAGCCAAACCCAGAAGGCACAGAAGCAAGGATGCCAATGGAGACAAATGGAGAGAAAACAGGGAAAGGGAGGCAATGGGCATCCTTGGGCTGCAGCTCTGAACAGCAGCTGAACTGGCTGTGCTGGAAGTGCCCTGCCCAGCCTGCCACAGCCACCTCTGTGTCCCCACATTGCTCAGTGCCTGGCACAGGCACCAACTCTGTCTGGGACAACACTGCCAACAGAGGGACAGAGAAGCTCCAGAGGAGTCTGCTGCTGCTTCTCCTCCCACATTTCCTGCTGGGACCTGGGAGAAAATGGGGGAAAACTTCTGCAGCAGACACCAGATCCAGGCTCAGCCTCAGGGTGCAGCAGCAGCCCCGGCCAGAACACGGCAGCTGTGGATGCTGCTGGCAGGGGAAAGAGGTTGGGGCCTCAAAGGCAAAGGTGCTGTTGTGTGTCCCTGGAGAAGAGGATGCCACTGTACAGCTTACCTGTGTGTTGAGCCCCAGCAGTTCTCTTCTATGCTCAGAATAGAGCTGCTCTGTCTCCTGAAGAGCAGATTGACACTGAGACACCTGATTGTGCAGTGCCGAGTTCTGCTCTTCCAGCGTTCTGAGGCACACATTCTTTTCTTCAAGAGACAGAATCAGCCTAGAAGGAAAGCAAGCAACTCATTACTAAATGATATCACCTTTTATCAACTCTTAGGACTCACACCACCTCAGGGGGAAACTGCTCTGCCTGATGAGGTTTCTCTAGACAACTTGGCTGTTTAGACTTGACTGTTCCGCCTGCAGTCCCTGACCAGCATGTGCCTACTCTGCTTTTGTCCCAGAATGAACAGCGAGTTCCTGCCTCCATGCCATACGTTCTTTCTGAGCTGGGAATGTGAATACAAACCTAACAAAGTCTTGCAATGAAGACATTAGGGGAGAGGAACAATTTTCTTCTGACTAACCAGGCTCCAAAGCAGGGAGGCTTGGTCAGCATGGAAGAGACATTTCCTTTCCCCATCTTACACATCCAGGTAGCAGGAGCAGCACCCTAGAGCCAGGGAATCTCTGGCAAGTTCCCGAAGATTTACCAGCACCCATTCTACTTTCAGCTGGAGAAACAAAGGCCAAAAGGGCAATTGAGGCTTGGAGCACAAACTGATGGAAGATGCAGAAGGCTCCAGGCAAGCAGGAGTGCCCTGCCTTTGCTTTGTCTTCTTCTTGGAGGAAGAATCCTGTGGCACTGAAGCCTGGCAGGATTTGATCAGCTACATGAGCCCCCCATAGCTTGGTCCTGTTCCTTGCATTCTTTGCACAGTCAGAAATGCCTGTGACTGTGCAGGGTGGCAGGGACCCTGCTTGACCCCCTGCAGGCAGCGGGGGACATTGGATCAGGAACCATGCAACAGAGACATTCTTGTTTCTGGGCTGCCTCCAAGGCCAAGCTGGCCTAGAGCAGCACTCAGGGCCTTAAGATGGTTCTGCCCAGAAAAAGCATCAGATGCCAGGCTGATCCAGATCCCAAAGGCTTCAAGTTACAGGATCCAAGGTGGAGCTGATAGATGTATGCAGCTCCTTACAGTGCACCTCGGGCAGTGTCAACACACCCACCTAACCACACAATAACCCCTAGAGGGAAAGGGCTTCCCCAGAAGACTTTGTCTTCAGAAGAACTCTATCTGAAGGCTTGAAAGAAAAGCAAATGAAACTCAGCATTCAGATAATGAGACGTGTCTGCACGGGGAGTGCAGAACCTGCCATGTAGGAAATGCTGCCAGAGCCCCTGGCAGGTGCAAAGATGGCAAAGAGGGAATCCATTCAGCACAATGCAGAGTCCCACAGGCTTTCATTTACCTGGCCTTTTCCTTCTCTAGAGCATTGACAGAAGCCTGCAATTCTGAATTTTGCTGTGCCACTTCTTCCCATTGAATCCATTCCCTCTCCAAGTACTCCAGATGCACTTGCAGCTCCTTGTTCTGATGTTGTGCCTCCTCCAGCATCTTCTGGATCTTCTCAAGCTCCAACAGCTTCTGCCTGGACTCTTCCTGTGTCTCCCTCCCATCTTGCTGGGCTCTCTGTGCAGTCCTTTCCTGGCACTCTCGCGAGGCTGCCAGCTGAGATGTCAACTCTGCCACCTCCAGTCAAACAGAACAAAGCAGTCAGAGGCTACAGCCACAGCTTCTCACACTCAGCCACAGCACAGGCTGTGAGCAAAGGTAAAGGACAACTTTCCACTCCTCCCTGTCCTGAGAGCACCATGTCACAAAGGACATGGACAACTTGTTTCAGTCTTTACGTGGCCCACCCGCAAGGGCACCTGAGAAAGCACCTGCCAAAGCAAGGCTAGCAAGAAGAGGCCAGCAGGAATCCATGCTGCTGCTTGCTGGCCAGCAGCACAGAGGACTAGCCCAGCTGTCCAGAGCAGCAGCTGACATTCAGCAGAGCCCTGAGTGTCCTTCAGAGCAGCTGCCATGGAGCCCCCAGAACACGAGACAGCCCCAGGGCTCACCCCAGCAGCTGCTGCTCTGCCATGGAAAAGCAAGAAGGCCACAGACCCCTCGCTGCATGACTGCAGTGCCACTGCTCTTTCCCTCACCTGCTTTTCTAGAGCCTTCCTCTGCTCAAGGAGGAGATTCCTTTCCTCTTTGAGGCCTTGTAGCTCTTCCTCGTGCCTCCTCTGCGCTGCCTGGGCTTCTCTGCGAGCTCCTTGCAGCTCCCCTTGCAGCTCTGCCTCCACACGCTTCCAGGTCATCTGCAGCTGAGCCATCTGCTGCTGAGCAGCAAACAGCCTGGATTGCAGACTCTCCTTTGCTGATCTACAAGTTGCAAAGATGGACAGACATGAATTGCTTGCTCCAGACACCCACAGCCGGTTATTCCAGGACGACGTGGCTCAAGATCCCCACGCCTGAGGATGGAAAATGGGTCAGCTGGAAACTCGTCCAGAGAAGGCACATCTGGGCCATTTCCAGAGCAGAGCAGGGCCTCTGAGGGACTGCCCAGGCCTTCCTTATGGCCTGCCCTAGCACAGGCAGCCCAGCCCAACTTGGCCTCAACAGCCAAACCTTCACTTGCTGCTCCTGACCTATGACTCTGGGTAGCTGTGCCCAAACAGGCTGGAGCAACAAGCAAAAGCCCAGCCCCTGCTCACAGCCCTTCTCTCATCAGCACTTCCAAGCTGCTCTGCAGGGGGACAGAACAGACTCTTGTCCTGGCTGACTCCTGACTTTTTAATGCTCTTGATAATGGACAGAAAGGTACATCATCTTCCAGACACCCGGTATTTAACGAGGCTTCAGAACTACTTTGCAGATACAGTAAAATCTCATGGTCGTGGCAGCACCTGTGAAAAATCAGATCACCCTTTTGTCTGAACAACAACTACCTCGATGCAGAGACTGCAGTTTCAACTCTTGCAAGGTCCAGGAGTAGACTTGCTGCCTTTATTTGAGTGTTGCTGAACAAGCAGGCAGTAGCCCAAGGGACTTGTCCTTCTTTACACAGTGAGAGGGACCATGCAAAGGCACCTTGGCAGGTTTGGCAGCTGGGTGCCCACCAACAATCAGCAAGAATGCCCAGAGGCTGTTGAGAATTCCAAAGAGCTTTCCCTGCTGCTCTCTAACCAGCTCTACATCCTGTCCCACACTTCTCAAGAGTGTGCTTGGAAGCAGAAATGCCTCAAGATGGTCAGCAGGAGCCTCTGGCTTCACCCTGAATGGCAGCGTGCTACTCCCAACGGGCCAAGGTAAGAGCCTGGAATGCTGAAGATGAGGCTTCCTGGTCTGAAGGTCAGGATCATGTCAAGCGACTCAGAAAGGAACGAGGGATGTTCAATGCCCAGAACGAGGAACCAAACCCAAGAGAAACTTGAGGTTTCACTCAGCATCTGCATGGTTCAACTACTCCTCAGTTCAGGGCTGGCTGGATTGCTTTTGACATCCCACAGGAGTGTGCTCGGTGGCACAAACAGGAGCCCAAGGCTGACGAGAGCTTTGCTGGCTTTCGGTGCAAGAAAAACAACCTTCACATTGTGGCATTTATATTTTTTCCTTGAGACGCTTCCATATTGTGTCCACGGAATGTAAAACCATCTGAAAAGTTTCAACTCCCGGCCTTTACCTGGTCTCCTCCAGATGCCTGGCAAGGTCTTGTTGGAGCCCCTCGCTGGCTGCCAGTCGGCCCTCAAGGTCAGCCTTCTGGGCCAGCAGCTCCTCCTCTCGCCACACCTGGGCCACTTCATGCCCTTGGCCAGAGGATTCCTGGCTCAGCAGCTCCAGAGACCAGCTCGATGACTCTTCTTCCTCGGAAACCTGCAAGTGGGACAAGGTACAGCTGGAGCCCTTCCTCAGGAGCCCTGTGCAGAGCCAGCCAGTGCCACCTCACAGGCAGCCAGAGGACAAGGAGCCCCTGTGCCCTGGCCTCAAAGTTTCACAGCATCTGCCCCATGCAGCTCTGATAGCCTGGCCTGCCAAAAGCTTCTGGCAGTGTTCCCTTGGAAGTGCTGTGGCAGGCCCTGCTGCCTTGCCTGGGCCCAGACAGCTCCTTCCCAACAAACATCCCTACTGCAAACTCTGTGTTGCCACCCAAAACCACTGCACCTTCCACAACTGCCACTGGGCTAACAAAATTCCTCTTTGGATCTATTTCAGTGAATCAAGGGAAATTCAGCTGAATCAAGGGAAAATATACAGGACTTCTCCCTAATAGAAGAAAACCCGCATCACAGTGTCACCTCTTCACATACTCCAAGGAATTCTCTGCAAGGAGAGGATGCTTGACTGGGAAACGGCTCTTGTGACGAGCAGATATTTAGTGACTGATGGATGTCTGGCTGATGTTGCCAAAGCAAAACCTCTGATGTGCATTTGCCAAACCTACCACATTGCCCAGACCTGAGAGTGTCTGACAGAGACCCTCTGAAACATAGCCTTCTCTTGCAGCTATCCTGTAACATCCAATCCAAACCTCCCCTGCCACAGCTTGGGGCTGTTTCCTCTTCTCCTGTCCCTTGTTCCCTGGAAGCAGAGCCTGACCCTCACCTGGCTGCAGCTTCCTGTCACAGGGACTTGGAGAGAGCAAGAAGGTGCCCCCTGAGCCTTCTTTTCTCCAGGCTGAGCCCCCCCAGCTCCCTCAGCTGCTCCTGGTCACACCTGTGCTCCAGACCCTTCCCCAGCTCCCTTCCCTCTTTTAGAGGCTCTGTGGCTGCCCCAAGCAACACATTTTGCAGAAGCATGCCATACTTTGCTGATGAACATGCATATCCCTGGCTAAGAAATGCGTGTGCCCTCTTGAGCCAGGTGTGCACAGCACTGTGCCTGTCTTCTAGTGCCTGAAAGAGCATCAGGCTGATCTGGCTGCCACAACTCCCACTGCCACAGGTGCTGCCTAGCAATAGGGTGTTCAGAGCCCTGCTACCATCATCCCTCCCTTGCTCCAGCACATCCCTCTGAAGCTGCAATTCCTCCAAAGTCTGCCTCTTGACTTCCAGCTCCCTCTGCAAGGATGGCCCTTCTCCCTCGAGTGCAGCCAAGTCCTCCACTGTACAAGAAGGGGCAAGACGAGTTTTCAAGGGAAAACCATCTCATTTCCAAAACCAACCTCCATCCAGTCCTGCTGCTCTGCCTCTTCTGCCTGGGCTGACGCTTCCTTCTGCTGCTTGGTGTTCTGCTGCTGCAGACAAAAGGCTGCTGTCTCCGGGATTCCAGTGCATTGCCGCAGCATTTCCTTGGACTTCTCAATTTTTGCACAGTCACTGCAGAGACAAGGCCCAGTCAGAAGAAGCAAGAGGCCTGAAGAGTCAGCAATGCCATTTTCAGCACTCCAGGATGGAGCTGGGGGCAGTGGGCTAAGGAAGACCTTGCTCTTTCCCTCCCAAGGAAATCCTCCAGAGGCAAAGGGAAAGGAAGGCAGGATTTTGCCTTCCTTCAGTGACAAGCAGTGGCTGGGCAGGGGCATGCAAGGAACAGAATTCAGGAAGCAGCACGGCAAGAAGAAGGAGTCTTCTATTCCAATATGGCTCTGCATCTCCCAGACAGCCTTGGGAGTCACAGTAGAGCATCCAAAACCCAGACAGGACATTGCTTGAGATCCACACTGAGGCCTACACATGGTAGGCAGGTGATTTCTTCACCCAGGACACCTCTGACCTCCCAGACCTGGAAGCAGATTGCCTCTGGAATGTAGGAGGAGGAGGAGGAGGAGGAAATGCTCACCTTCTGATTTCTTCTAGCAGAGAGTCTATGCTCTGGTATTGGCTTCTGATCCTCTGGGTTCTCTCCTCTACTTGATCAAACTGTTGCCACATGCGCTCACAGTTCTCTGTAGCTTCCCGAGCCAATTCAAAGGGATGCTGTTCGTCAGTGGATGTCAGAGTTGAGAGGATGTTCCCAGGATTGTCGGTGCAGATGATGGAATTGGCCATGCTGTCACCGTCGTCTACCAGCACCTGAAAGGCCACATCCAGCTGTTAGTCAGGTATTCTGTTCCTGTTCCAAAGTAGCACTGAGATGCCTCTTCTGATCCCACAAGAACCAGTGTCCATTCATGGAGAACCAGTTTCAAAAGGCCAGCCAGCTCAGCACAGTTTACTCACCTGAGGGGCTCTGGAGGAACGTCCCTGGTGAGAAAGCCCTCGAGCTCCCTGCAAGTGCACAGGCAAGAGCACACTCAGACTGCATGGCTGCCCCTGAGGCAGTTGCCTCTAAGTGCTTCCCAGCCTGTCCCAGAGCACAGCACTTCCAGCTGAGCTCCTCCTCCCTTCCTTGGCAATATTTTCAGCCCAGGAGTTTGACAGCAGCACAAACCAACATGCTGCAAGGTGTCTGATCACTTCTAAGAACACCAGAAGGGGAGCTGCCCAGAGCCCAATCCAACCTGGCCTTGAACACTCCCAGGGATCCAGGGGCAGCCACAGCTTCTCTGGGCAACCTGTGCCAGGGCCTCAGCACCCTCAGAGGGCAGAATCCCCTCCCAATATCCCATCCATCCTTGCCATGTCTCACTGGGAAGCCTTGTCCTGTCCCTGCAGACCCCTGGCTTAAGTCCCTCTCCAGCTCTCTTGCAGCCCTTTCATGCATTGAAAGGGACTCTAAGGTCACCCTGGAACCTTCTCTAGTCAGGACAACCCCAACTCTTGCATCCTTTTCCCTTGGCACAGGTGCTCCAGCCCTTGCAGCATCTTCCTATCATCCTTGTGACCTCCTCTGGGCCACTGGGGATCATTTTGGAGATGTCTGGGAGCAACTCATTCTTGACTCTGGGAAGCGCTGAGGCTGCACTGTAATTTGGGTGAGGGGAAGGCAATGAAAAGCTGCTCCCTTGTTTGTGCCCACGGCCTCCAGTGGGACAAGGAGAGTGGAGGAGATGTGGCTGCGCTCTGGGATAGCCAGGAGCCCCCCATTCCCTCCCAGGCCTGTCCCCACGGCAAGCACCACAGCTGCTGCCAGCTCTGGAACAACCAACTGTTAATCCCTTGCTAATCCCAAAGGGAACTGTTCCCCGAGGCACAGCCCAGGCCCACCCAGGTCCCTGCTGGGCTTGGCACAAGGAGAGCAGCGGCTTTGTCACTCACCCTCCGGGTCTCCATCCGCCCCTCGCACGAAGAGACAGATAATATCAGAGACAGATAATATCAGTGACCAAAGGCCCTTGGTCTTTGCAGGGTCGAAACCCCAGTGCCCAAAGGCCCTTGGCCTTTGCAGGGTCTAAACCCCAAATATCCAAAGGCCCTTGGCAATTGCAGGGTCTAAACCCAGATATCCAAAGGCCCTTGGCCTTTGCAGGGTCTAAACCCTGATATCCAAAGGCCCTTGGCCTTTGCAGGGTGTAAACACCAATATCCAAAGGCCCTTGGCCTTTGCAGGGTGTAAACACCAATATCAAAAGGCCCTTGGCCTTTGCAGGGTGTAAACACCAATATTCAAAGGTTCTTGGCCTTTGCAGGGTCAATAGCACGCAATCTAAGTGCCGTTGGCCTTTGCAAGGTCCAAGCCCCAAAGTTCACGAGCTGTTGACAGCTCCAGGGTCCAAACCCCAATAGCCAGGAGCTGTTGATTGTTGCCAGGATCCAACCCCCAGCATTCCATGGCCTTTGTGACACTTGCCAGGGTCATACCCCCAATGTTCCATGGCCTTTGTGATGGCTGCCAGGGCCCAAAGCCCAGCATTCCAGGGGCTGTTGGGAGGCCCTCCCTGGCTCTCCCCCCATCCCTGCTCCCTGCTGGTCCTGGCACTGGCCCTGCTTCCCTTGGGTCCCCAGAGCCCTCCTGGGCAGCTGGGAAGGGACCTGGCTCAGAAGTCAGTTTTAAGGCTCAGCATTCTCAAGACTTGCAGGCTCTTTAGGGATGCACTTCATTCCTGAGTCACAGGAATTCTTCTGTCTTCCCTGACAAAGGGCACATGAAAGAAAAAGCCTAAAAAGGTTCTTGGTGCCTACAAATATTCATGGAAAATAAAGCTTTGCCTTTAGAACAGCCATATGAGGAGGAAGAATGGTGTTTCAGGGGCTTTTCAAATTTCTACAGAGAAATGCCGAGAGCTGCAGTGTTTAAGGCTCATAAAATGAGACAACCACGAGTACATTTTTTTCTCTGCTCTCTGTTTGGCAATATATCACTAGGTCTTGTAGGCAGAAGAAAATCTTGCTGCTTCCATCAAAGATTCCTCACTAGGAACAGATCTTCAAGAACCAAATGGGTCTGCTTGCAGAAACTTTGGCAGGTATTTTTGCCCTCATTTTTGGTTGCATTCATCTGTGTCCTAGGGAGGATTTTTGTGCCCGCGTTGACAGGAATTGGCTTCTGAGCAGGGCACAAATCCTGTGTGGAAGAGCAGAGCTGCAGCTGCCTTCTGTAAGGCCTCTCTCTCCAGAGAGGGACGGCCCAAGGATGTCACTGCCAAGTTAAGGTTCAGAGAGTGATGCAGCTTCAAGTCTCTGCTTCCACAAGAGCAGCTTTGGGCTCCTTGCACAGCTGCAAAGGAGCAGCACAGCTCCTGGTGAAGGTCTGACAGCTCCTGCCTGGTCCTTGCGCAGCTCTCAGTGGAGTTCTGCCGCTGCTGTCGCTCTTGGGCCAGCTGTGACTGCAGCAGGGACACCTGAAAGAGGCACAAGGCCCGGCTCAGACAAGCCCACGCTGGCAGGAGCACCTGCAGCCCCATGGTACCGGCTCTCGGGGCAGACACAGCCTCCAACTCCAGCCCTCACCAACACTCTGCCCTTGGGCAAGGGCAAAGGAACAGGCTCCCAGACACAACAGAGCTCAGAGCATCAACAAGTCCACTTCCAGGCTGCCAAACCCTTCCCACGTACATCCCTCAGCCACCACAGGTCTATTACAGACACTTCCAATGGGATTTAGGAACCCAGCTCTGATTTCCAGAGCACACATTTGGGCCACCGACCCCTTTCTCCACAGGCTGTGCCTCAGCACGAGGGCTGCTGCTCCCCTGAGCTCCTGGAGGCCTCTTCTACTTGAGCTGCTGGACCGCCAGCCCAGCCATGAGGGGAATGTTGTGCTTGGGTGTTTTTGGTGCTTTCTTGAGGCATTTGAGCACCCCAAGCCCCATTTTACACATCCTCATTGTGAAAAACAAGGTTCACTCTCCAGTAAAAATTTAAAAGTTGAATAAAGGACAATAAGAGACAAAGAGAATAAAGCAATGTTTTTGTGGCCAGGTGCTTGGCATTCAGCCAAGAGCACACCTGCTGTTTCAGAGATGTCCCTTACATACACTTTCTATTGCATCAGCCTACTGCATAGTCATAAGCAATTATGCATATTTAAACTTTTCCCCAAATTACTTTACATGTTCTAAGAATTGTTTAGCATGTCTCCTCCTTGGGCCCACCTTTTCAGAGCATGTACATTTCGTGGCGGTGATTTGAGTTCGCCCTTGTTATCACCTCCTGTTTGGGCTTTGGTCCATTTTTTCTAGAGATGGTGGGCGCTGATAATTGGCATGTCAGCAGCAGGGGTCTCCATCATATGTTTATTGAATGTTATCCCAACCAAGCAGGCAGTTTAACACAAACATGCTATATCAGCTATTTAACTACTATGTCTAGGTTTAGTTAACAACAGAAAAAACTCCTATATTTTTATAGCAAAGTTACTCTAATATACATATAGAATCCATCTTAATATTTGCAAAAAGCCAATATTGTAATATGTATTTATAACAAAACTTTCCCCAACAGCACCCATATCTGCACCCCTGATAGGTGAACAGAGGGCTGGGGGGTTGGTTCCACAGGGGTCCTGCAGAAATTTTGGACACAACGTATTACATATCAGTGCCCCACATGCCAATGCAAAGTGACTCTGAAAGGCAAAGACATCGTCTGAACAGGACTCAGTGACACTGGTGATAAGTGTGACCGTGTGACATAGACAAGGAAGGTGTGTGCCAGGGCACAAATGCTGCTCTGAGCCCTGGGGCCCAGGGAGCCCTGATATCAGCAGGTGTGGCAGAGTCCCCGCCAAAGCAGAGTCCCCCTGAGCCCCTGGCAGCACTGGTGCCCATCTCCTGCCCCAGAGACCTGTGCCTCCAGAGGGCTTCTCTGCCAGAGGGCTTCTCTGCCAGAGGGCAGCCAAAGCCGACTTTGTGCACTTGGGCCTGGGCTCCATCCTACAGGGGCTCTTGGTAGGAGCACCTGGAGCAACTGGTGGCAACACTTGGTACGTGTCAGATGATGTTGCTCCTTCCTGGAATGATCTTTTCAAGGAAGGGATTAGCAGTAGCACACAAAGGCCAGTAGCTACAGAATTTCACAGGACAAAGAGACTCCACCAAAACACTGTCATGTTTCCTTGTGTTTTTCTGTCTTTCTTGCATTCTGAAAGAAAGAGAATTGGCCCAGACTCTGCTATTCAATGCTCCACATACTGTGTGTCTTTCTGTGGCAGCTCACATGCAAACACAACTGGCTGCCTGCTGAGCATGGCAAAGGACGGCCACAAACAGGGAGGTCCCCGGTGAACATCAAGAAAGACACCTGGGGAAGTGCAGAGGATAGGGATAACTCTGGCAGGAGAAGCTGTTCTGTGTCTCTGATGATGCTGCCAGCCCCCTGAAGGACGGCCAAGACAAGTGCTGGAAACAGCCATGTCCTGCTCTTTTCTGCTCTCAGATGCACACGGGACAGACTTGTTGCCCACAGGTCCACCAGACTTGATCCAGGAAAAAATGGAAGCCCCTGCATTGGTAGGGAACGGGCTCCAGCAAGAGCAATGCAGGATCTTCCAGCAGAAAAGCCTGAGCTTGTGAAGAGGGCCATGTCCTCAGCAGACACCAAAGTGCTTCCCTCCAGCCCTGAATGTTTGGCCACAAGTGTCTGCCTTTCTTCAGCGCCTGCTACTGCTTCCTTTGTTCCAAGCCCATCCAGGATTTAGGTTGGAAGCTCATGCACATGTTTTTAAGGTGCCTGCACAGAGGAGAGGGACGGCAGCTGCAGCGCAGGGCTCGTGCTGCCTCTCACGATGGCATCAATGCCACTGCCTTGGGACGTCTGCCAGTGGAAGGTGAGTCTGCCCTCAAGCACAGTCACTGTAGTCAGTCAGGGGCCCAGGCTGCAGCGGCAGCTGCCAAGCATTGCTGTGAGGCTGGCAAGCCAAGAGAAAGCCATTGTGGCTGAGTGCGCTGAAGGCTTTTGCTAAATCACACGCAATAGTGCCCAGAGTATGGCCCCTTTGGAATGGCGGCCGGTGCAGACGCCTCCTGGAGCAGGTGCCGGCGTTGGGGCTGCTGCTGTTCCTGTGCGCGCTCTGGTGCTGTTTCTGTGGCGTCCAGAGCCGCTTTGGCAGCAGCGACTCAGCAGCCCTGCTTGAGGAGACATCGCCGCCCTGGCCACAGAGGCAGAAGCTCTGTGGGCCCAGAGCTCTGTGTCAGCAGGGCCTCATCCTCAGCACCATGGCCTGGGCAGCCGCGGGGGCCTGGGCTGGCCGCCAGCCCTGCTCTGCCCACTGCCCTGGCAGCAAGCAGTGACCGTGCCCCGGCAGGGCCCCCTTGCCCTCCTTGTCCCCAGCCAGGCCAGTCTGGACACCTCGGGGGGTCCCCACCCTCCTGCTGAGGCCCAGCCTCCAGGACTTCTGCCCCAGGCGTGGGAGCCTCTCTGGGGAAGCGCCCGGCTGTCAGGAACAAGGCTGACACCCAATTCCTCAGGGCTTGCCAGCAGCCCGGCCCCTCAGGGGCCTCCTGTCCCTTTGGAGCCTCCTGCCAGCCACTCCCTCCCACAGGGCCCTTGTGCCTTCCCAGCTCCTTGTTCCGTCAGGGCCTCCGCAGCACCTCATCCCTTCACGGCCTCCCACCGCCCTGTCGTCCCCTTAGGCTCTCCCTCAGCCTGGCCAAGCTGCCTGGCAGTGGCACAGCCCCGAGGGAGCTCCAGAGGAGCCAGATCGAGAGGCACCTCAGAGGCGTCAGCAATGCAGCCAGCAAGACACGAGCAGGAGGACACTCATGGCCCTTCCTGGCTGGGCAGGAGGGCTTGTGGCCATCTCCAGGCACCAGTCCGGCAGGGATCCCTGCAGCTCCGGCCCCTGCCCGGCCACTCTGTCGCCAGCACAAAGGCTTCAGCAGAACCACCCAAGGCCAAGGGGCTTCTGGCCATTTCTCCTTCCCCACTCCACACCAGGGCTCCTCGCTTGGCACAAGCACCCCTTTTCCCCTCTTCCCCCGTGCCCTGCGGACATTGGGCACCAAAGAGAGCTCCTGGGAGTCTGGGTATTAGAACACATTCTATATTTATATCCTAAAGAACAACAAAAAAGAAGGAATAAAACAATCTTAAAGAAAAGAAAAGAAAAGAAAAATCCCCCCTGGGGCTCAGAAGGCCCCAGCAGACAGAGAGCCTCTCAAATCAGCTCTCCTCAGAGCTCCAGCAGCACAGCCAGCTGTGGCCCCAGGGACAAGGCCATTTCTTGCGGGCCCTGTGAAACTGATCTTGCAGCTTCTGCAAGATGGAGCCTGGAGCTGGGAGCTCTCTCCACAGCCCGGAGGACAAAGGCTGTTTCGAGAGCCAGGCTTCTGGTGGCAGGGCTGATGTCCTCTGCCTTGTCTTCAAGGGCTGTGAGAGAGAGGAACAGAGGCACGGTCAGATCCCGGATCTTTAGGGAGCAAGGGAGACCCCTGAGGCAGGGCCATGCCAGCCAGCTCTGGCCAAGGCCAGGAGGGAGCAAGGGGATGAGCCCGAAGCTAGCGGACACTATTGCCCCACGTGGGCCTGAAATCAAAGTGTGTGCTGTGGCCACGGCAGCCCTGCTGCGCACAGGGAGCAGAGCCCTCGGCACCGGGGGAGGGATTGCAGGGCAGAGTGGGGAGGGGCAAGGTGGGGTTTGGTTGCGTGGAGTAGGACAGGGCAGAACAGGGCAGGGCAGGATAGGGCAGGCTTAGATGGGGTTGGGTTGGGGAGGAAGTTTGGGGCAGGGCACAGGAGGGCAGGGCTGGGTGGGGCGGATAATGAAGGGGATCTTTGGCTTGTGGTTTCCTGATGAACCTGATGCCTTCCTGTTGCACGATCTCCTGTGGGCTGTCCAAGTATGGCAGGGCTTGGTGCAAGTGCTCAGCCCTTCGGCTCCTCTCCTCTGCCAGCTGGAGAGAGCTCCAGGAGGGTGCATGTTGCAGTGTGGGCTGATGGTTGGTTGCTGCAGTCTTCCTAAAGTGTCCCCACAAGGAGAGCGCACCACCAAGCACACAGCAAATACCACGCTCACACACAGCAGCTTAATATCGACGATGGCAGAGGCAGGAAGGGTCATTGTTTAGGTTTCCAGTGGTAGTTTATTTCACCTACACTCTGAAAGGGTCCAGGAACAAAGACAGTGGGATATAGAGGTCCAGGGTTATATACTGCTATAAAGGGGCAGAGCCAACAGCAACAACCAATTGAATCATCATTTTAAATGGTTAAGATTTCAGCTGAGGGTAAGAGCCAATTCATATTGAAGTTAGATACACCAGCGATAGGTTAATGATTATTAGATGCTTAACCTAAAGCTAATTGTTATATTATGAGCTCATTTGTAAAAGAAAGTGGAGCAAGTGAACCATTATAGGAGCCATTATTGAAACCAACAGGACAATGCCCATCACTTGGACTCTATGTCAATCCATCATGAAGCAGAGGGGCTTGGATCATGCCAGAGGGTCCCAGAGACCTGACAAAGACTTTCCTGACTTAATCCCTGGGACCACTGACCCAGTTTGAGATCACCCACCCAATTCAAGGGAAGAATTGTGGAGGCATGAAGGACTAATAAACTCATTTTAATTACAGAGAGGGGATTGGAGGTGCTGGGGGTATGCATATGTATTATTTTGGGAAATAATGGAAGGCAAAAATCCTTGTGTGGCACAATCACACATTTGGGGACTATCCCCATGGTGCCACCCGCCGGCGTAATAAACATAGCACTTTCTAACTTTGACAAGTTAGAGAGTTTTTGTCTGTGATTTTCGGTTTTAACGATTCAATTGGCGAGCCAAGGCAGGAGGAGACACTGCTCAGCTGTGAGAGCAGCTCAGGACATGGACGTCCTCGGGGTAAGCCCAGGGATATTCCTGGAAGAGCAGCCTCTGCTGCCCAGCCTGTTCATCCAGCAGGAGACAAGGACCCCTGACTACTAAAACTCTGGACAAAACAGTATGTTTAAAAATTTAAACAGTTTTGAGTAGTGATCTCTAAGGTGTACATGTGGTCAGGAAAGGCCATTTGGTAAGCTGTGGGAGACGTTCCATGCGCAACTTGTGCCTCTGCAGTGTGCTTGCAGGCTGAAGTTGCAGTTGAAATCTGGTTGTCAGCAGAAAGAGTTGTTGAACCATTGTACTGAGCTTGGGCTTTTGTTGCTGAAAGAAGGGGATTTTGCCATTTGTTTCATCGTAGAGGGCCCACTTGGGTAGCAATTGGGGCTACCAGTCATAAGGGCAAATCCTGGTCTAATGTGGTTCTGTTGTTGTGAATGTGTCCTGACAGTGAGAATGATTGTGAGAGCATTTGTTGAGACGTGCTGTTAGCATGATGCAAGTTCGGACCCACGGTTCCCTTTTTGGGCGACTGAAACAGCTGGGGAAAAACAAAGTGAGTGGGGTGCATGATCCTTAATAAAATCCCCTCCCCACTGTGACTGTGTGTGTGTCTGCATTTTAGTTATGGGGGACGGAATTTATGGTAACAGACGGTGTTCATGGTAAAAGGGTGTTTATGTTTGTGGAATTTGAAATATACAAGTTGAGTGCTTCAGTGTAATGTATTTCTATATTGTTAGATTGTATGAAGTGTTTCCTGCGGGAATAAGAAGATTGTGTTGTTGTAGTCGCATTTGGAGCTGTGATGTATTTTTGAGGCAACATTGCCAACTTGTGTCAAAAGTTGTAAGTGTAGCACACGTTGAGTGTGAAGTTGTTCAACTGGTTTGTTTGGAGCCTTTGCTAAGGGCTCACTTGTGGTTTTAGGTACAGGGTTTGTGTTTGTAAATATAATAGGGGTAGTTTTGGTCTGAGAATCCAATCTGGCCAGACAGACAGGAGGAACTCCTTTGCTTCATTGGTTTGGGCTCGATGGGAAGCAACCAGAGTAAAGAGATCCCCAAAAGTAGTCCTTTAGGGTGTATTTGACACACTGGAAGGAACTAGTAGGGTATGGAGGGATAGAAAATAAAAGGACCCTTGTGAAATTTTCCACACAGTGGTGGCCACTCTATAGGCTCGAAGAGGGGGTCAGGTGGCCCCCAGCTGGAACCCTACATTATGAGACTTTGTTACAGCATATGTTGTTTTTGAGGCGGAAGCAAGAATGGGAAGAGGTGATGTATGCTGACATGTTTTTCTCCCTCCGGAATTACCCTGAGTGGCAGAGGGATTTTGGACTCAGGCCTCCCTCTAACCCCTTTGTGTTGGCCCTGGAAAAAGATAATGAAGCTAACAGGGGAAGGCTGAAATGGTGTTGTAATGCATGCTCCATAAATCAGTGCTGCACACACCCAGACGAGGTATACCCAGCTGACTCACTGAAGCAAGAGTTGGGGGATCTGTTTGAACCACCCCCTAGGAGGCAAGGGGGACAGAGAGAGGCAGCAAATTTGGGAACAACCTCAACTCCAACTCTTGTTCTACCTTGTGAGACTACACCTTCAACTCCAACTCCAACTTTTGTTTCACCCCCTGACATCCCTGTCTGGACTTCAGCTTTTGTTCCACCCGCTAAGACTTCACCCTCAAGTCCAACTCCAGCTCTTGCTCCACCCTCTAACACCTCTGTCCAAACTCCAGCTCATATTCCATCCCCCACTCCAATTAAAGCCACTACTATTTCAGCCCCAGCTCCAGCTTTAAACAAAGCTATTACTATTTCAACTCCATCTCTGATTTTAAGCCCAGCTGAAGCAACTTCAGCTTCTATGTCAAGTTCAACTCCCGTTTCTATTCTATCCCCCACCTCAACTACTCCTCAAGTTTTCCAACTACCCAGCAGAGACAGCGAACGAGAGGAGTCCCCTCCAGAGGGTCCTATAGCCTCCTGGACTTGGAAACACACTAAGAAAATGATACAAGCACCTTTGAGGGAGGCACTAAGCCCTGAAGGGAAGACAATGTTAGCTAAAATTCCTTTTTCTACACTGGATTTAGAGGGTTGAGGAAAGCTTGCTAAACGTTATCGGAGTGACCCGATAGGTGTTGCAAAGGAATTAAAGTTTATGATTCAACAGCATTGACTTGATTGGTCAGATCTCCAGTTGTTATTGGATGCCTTAACTGAAACAGAAAAACAATTGATGTTAAAGGTAGCAGGGGGCTTAGCAGAAGAGGCTTGTAGAATATACAGAGTGATAGAAGAGATGACATTCCTCTTCAGGATCCACATTGGAATGCTAATGATGGTAGTGATGTTGAAAGACTAGAGGATTATCAAGACTTCATAGTAAGGGGGTTAGAAAGGGCAATTCCTAGAACAATGAAGTGGTCAGCCCTATATACAATTAAGCCAGGTCCCTCCAAAACACCTTCTGAATTTCTAGAACATTTGTGGGCTGCAATGTGTCATTCTACAACCTTAGATCCTGAATCTGAGGAAGGGATACAACATCTAGTGAGTTTATTCTTAGGACAATCTACAGGGGACATTAGATACAAACTTCAGAAGATACAGGGTCTGACAGCATGAGATTTAGAGACTTTGCTAGAGGAGGCATGGAGAGTATTTAGTAACCAGGAAGAAAAGTGCAAAGAAGGGATGAAAAAATTATTAGCAGTAGTAAGGGAAGAAGAAAAAGGGAAATGTGGACAAAGGCCACAAAGGCAGGGAGCACCTTGGCTAAGGAGAGATCAATGTGCATTCTGCAAGAGAGTTGGACACTGGAAGAACCAGTGCCCAGAACGAAGAAAAGGTGATGAACAAAGAAGAGATCAAAAAGGGGGGTGGAGGTTGCCCATGTTAAGGAAGACTGATGTGGACCCGAGGATCTTACCCTAGGAGACCCTCTGGTTATAATGAAACTTGGGAACAAAGAAAAGGAAATGGATTTCCTGATGGACACAGGGGCAACATCTTTGGTGCTAAATAAAGCTTTAATGCCAATAACAGATGATGATGTCATGGTAAAGGGGCCAACTGGCCAATTTGAAAGAGCTTATTTTTGTAGGTCATTGAAATATAAACTTGGGAAACAGTGGGGAATTCACAAGTTCTTATATTTACCCAATACTCCATCAGTACTTTTGGGTAGAGATCTATTGGAACAATTAGAAGCAAATGGAGAGATTACTGTGGAGGTTAAGGAGGTTAAGTGATGCTGTTGAGTCAGGGACGGAATGAAAGACTCCAGTCTTCAGAAGGTGAATCAGAAGGCAATTTAATGAAGGCAGCAGGTCTTTTATAATGTGACTCACTAAGGTGAGACTTGATTGGTCTCAAAGTAAAAACCTCTCACACTATTGGTGAACCGTGAATAGCACACTCTGGAGAACCATATCTATAAACAATGGTTACAGAGAGAGAGAGAGAGAGAATAATTGTTTTAAATCTTTTCTCTAAGTTTCCCAGGCTCAGCCTGGGAGAATTTATCTCTGTTCTTTCTTTGATTGAACTGAGAATATCCACAGTTAAGGACCAACAATATGTTAAGCCTGATGCTAATAACCAATGAGGCTAAAGTTGAAAGTGAAGGTGAGATTCATAGGAAAATTCTGGATCAGGTATTTCCTGGGGTGTGGGCTTCTAACATACCAGGGAGAGCAAAGAATGCACCCTCAGTGCAAATTAGGCTTAAAGAAGGAAGACAACCGGTTAGGGTCAAGCAGTATCCTTTGAGAAAGGAAGACAGAGAAGGGATTAGCCCAGTAACTGAACGCTTTTCACAGATAGGGCTATTGAAAGAGTGTCAGTCTGAGTTCCACACTCCTATTTTACCTGTTAAAAAGCCTGATGGATCATACCAAATAGTACAAGATTTAAGAGCTGTTAATAAGATAACTGAGGATTTATACCTGACCCCTACACTCTGTTAACATGTTTAACATCTGAACCAACATAGTTTACTGTTTTTGAGTTGAACGATGGTTTCTTTTGCCTTCCTCTCCATAAGGGAAGCCAGAAAATTTTTGCATTTGACTGGGAAAATCCCAAAACTGGACACAAAACCCAGCTCACATGGTTAGTTTTGCCTCACAGCTTCAAGAACTCCTCTACGACATCTGGGGAACAACTTGCAAAAGATCTGGAATCCTGGGAAGCTCCATCAGAAGAAGGAGAGCTGTTACAGAATGTGGACAACCTTCTGGTAGCTACCAAAACTCAAGAGCCATGTATAGAATGGATGGAAAGTCTCTTAAACTTTTTGGGCCTACAGGGGTATTGAGTATCCCAGAAGAAAGCCCAAATGGTGAAGCAAACAGTTGTTTATTTGGGCTACGAGGTTAGTGCTGGACAAAGAACTTTAGGACAGGATCTCAAGGAAGCAATATGCCAGACCCCAAAGCCCCAGACAGTAAAGAACTGAGAACCATTTTAAGCATGACCGGGTGGTGCAGGCTGTGGGTTTGTAATTACCGACTGTTAGTCAAACCCCTGCATGCCTTGATCACGGAAGGAATCAGAGATCTCCAATGGACAAAAGAAGCAACACAAGCCTTCAGCCAACTGAAGAAGGCCCTCATGTCAGCTCCAGCCCTAGGACTTCCAGATGTGAGCAAACCATTCTTTTTTGTTTTCTCACAAAATGCATGGAATTGCTTTGGGAATACTGGCACAAGATCTGGGCCCGTAGCACAGGGCAGTCGCCTTCCTCTCTAAGCAACTGGATGCAGTGGCTAAGGGATGGCCAGGATGCCTCAGAGCGGTTGTAGCAGTGGCAGTGAACATCCAGGAAGCACGTAAACTCACCCTGGGCCAGAAGAGGACTGTGCTAGTGTCCCACACAGTGTCTGCAATGCTGGAAGTAAACGGGGTATTAAATATTGGACCCCGAATGTTTCTGGGTGTGTCCTGCCTGGCTTTGTCTGGCCTTGCTGCTGGACCAAATGCGGCAGCTGTGGTGTTTTCACCACAGAGATACCTTTGGCCGGCTGGGTGCTGCAGCTGGGCGCTCAGAACAAATCCAGGCAAAATAGGAACTCAGTTTACCTTTGATGGAAAAGGTTCAGATGGTGAAGAGAAAAGAAGCGGGTTCTGCCGTACAGCTTAAATCCAGAGTTTTATTTCAGCATGGTAGACTTCTGAATGTGGTAACAGCTCTCAGACAGACACACCGGCCACATGGTCTCGTATCCTTTTAAGCCCCGGGGACAGGGGGAGGGGAGGGACAGGTGAGGGCCAACCAGGTGTGAGGAGGGGAAGGCTCAGGGGATATACAGGCCAATGAGCCCAGACCTGGGGGCATCTTTTGAAATTCTGCCAACCATTCGATGCCTTGCTGGAATGTTAAGATTAATGGACAACTCTTAGGCAGGAGGGCAAAAGGGGGAGGAGGAAAGGTTGGCGCACCTGAGGGGGCTGGGACGGGTCAAACAGGAAACCGCACTGCAACAACGGGGGACATTGGGTCTCCCCACAGAGATTCTTGAAATACCAAGCCATAAGGGTAGAACAAGATGATTCCACAGAACAAACTGTGGAATCTAACATTATGATACCCAGCTTCTTTCCTCAGTGGTAGTATGGGAGAACCAGTGATCCATGATTGCCTGGAGACTATGGAAGCTACCTACTCCAGTCACCCAGATCTGATGGACACCCCTCTCAAGGACACTGAGACCTGGTTTTCTGATGGAAGCAGCTACGTTGTCAGCGGAAAAAGGCACGCTGGGTATGCAGTTACCACAAGGCAAGAGGTAATAGAGTCTGGATCCTTACCAACCAACACCGTGGCACAGAAGGCTGAAATAATTGCCTTAACCTGGGCTTTAGAGGTGGTAAAAGGAAAGAAAATCAATATTTACACAGACTCGAGGTATGCGTTTGGGGTAGTCCATGCGCATGGAGCTATCTGGAAGGAAAGAGGACTTGAACTCACAAGGAAAGAGCATTAAACATGCACAAGAGATAATAAAACTGTTAGAGACAGTCCAGTTACCTGAAAAGGTAGCCATCATGCCCATCAAGGCACACCAAAAAGTGTGCTCTGAATCAGGGAAGGAAATGAGCTGGCCAACAGAGAGGCAAAAGAAGCAGCTAAAGATGAGGTTGTTGAGACACATGAGGCAGCCTTAATCATAGATGGACAAAATTCTATTGAAGGTAAGCCAAGGTAGAGTAAAAAAGAAAAAAGGCTGATTGAGAAAGAGAATGGAAGTTATAATCAAGAGGGATGGGCTGTTACAGATGAAGGGAAAGGAAGGCTTGTGATCCCCTCTTCCATGCTTTGGTCATTAGTCAAAGACGAACATGAGAAAATACACTGGGGAATAGATGCCTTGTATAATTACTGGAAGGACAGAATCCTAGCCAGAAACTTGCAAAGTACACTGATTCAGATGACTCGTCAATGTACCCTTTGACTCCAAACTAATCCCAGAAATATTCCTGAACCAAAACTTGGGCAAATTGGGAAAGGCTATGGACCTGAGGGCAGCAATGGCAAATTGATTTTTCAGAAGTGCCCAGGAAAGAGGGGTACCGATACCCATTGGTGTTAACAGATACCTTCTTAGGGTGGCCAGAGGGTTTCCCTACGAGAACTGCCAAAGCGCGGGAGGTAACCAAAGCATTGTTACAAGAAATAATACCGCATTTTGGAGTCCCAGCCACAATGTCTTCAGCTAGAGGGCCACATTGTATTTCAAAAATTGTGCAGCAAACTAGCCATCATTTAGGCATAGACTGGGAACTTCATACTCCATATCATGCTCAGTCAAGCGGTCAAGTGGAAAAAATGAATCACTTGATAAGTGATTCATAAGCAGCAAATAATAATACTGAGACAAGAGGTGCAGTTACCTTGGCCTCAGGTTCTTCCATTGATGGGGTCTCTGAGGTCGAGATGACCCCGAGGTGTTAGAATGTCTCTTTTTCCCAGCCCCGAGACCGAAGAAGAAGAAGGGATTCCTTGGCTCTCATTCTCAAGGTTGTTCATTTTTTCTTATCTCTAACACTCTTTCTCTGACCCGCTGAGGTCTGTCTAGCGGGTCGGGTTCAGGCACACTGACCGCCCTCAGGGTGGTGCTATCTTATTATACTAAAAACTAGGTGTACTTTATTTACAATAATTTTCCAATACCTGTCACCTATGTTAGACAGTTTGTCTCTACTCTAATAAAGCAATGCAAAAGTGCCACCATCACAGCAGAAGATGGAGGCTAAGAAGAAGAAGAAGGAGAAAGACAGAACACGCCCAGATTCCTCCATCTTGCTTCTTGAACCCCCATTCTAAAAACGCCCAAATTCTACATTTTTACCCGGTGCTAAATTCACTATCATTCTATTCAAACTCTTGTGGCCTGTACATCTTTGCACAAAGTTGGTAATTGTTTCCATGGGTTAAAGTTGAAGGCATGGGTGTCTTTGACTTCATGCCAAGGTCTCTGAGCCCCCTGCCAGGGTCTCGAGTCCTTCAGGGCAGTCAGAGGAATATCCTGGGTTCTGACATTCCATTAGCATTATTATGAATCCAGACCAAAGCAAGAGTAAAGGAGAAACTGAGTGCCTTTGAAATACTGTATGGAAGGCCATATGGAATTCAAGAAGGGACAACACCCACTCAAGCAGGGGAAGAAACCCTACACAAATATGCGGTGGCCCTAAACAAACAACTTAGAGAAATTGAGAAACATGTGGCTGGGGCTCGAAGCAGAGAATTAGATGGACCAGTACATGATGTACAGCCTGGGGATTATGTATATGTGTCCCAGGGTGACGTTATGATGCTTGTATCCCCATTCATGTGTTCTGTTAATGTTGGATATTATGTTCTGTACCTTTAAGACTGGCTCTGAAGAGGGAAAGTTTTGTTTTGGTTTTCTTATCAGCCTGGCGGGACACAGAGACTGCAGCTCTTGCTTTTTCTGCTTTTGCTTTTCACTTTGCTCTCTCTTGCTCTTGCTTGCTTCGCTTCTGCTTGCTTCTGCTCATTAGCTAGTTTAGCTAAACTGTCCAATTTCTTCCTGGACTGTTTCTCCTTTCCTTTTTCTGACCATTTCGAACCTGCTCCGGACTGGGACCTGGGAAACGCCAAGATTCTGCATCTTGTGGCCTGCAGCAGCTGCCCCAGCGCCGGAGGAACTGAGAACAGAGTGACCACCCCCCCAAGAGAGACGTTCTGAATTTGTCATCTTTTTTCAGAGCGGTGTCATCTGATATTGTTCATCTTGTGTGCTGGGTGTGCTGTGCCTATTACATAAACAGGTTCTTTCCACTCTTCTCCGAGGAATCCTTCTCGAACCGGTTGGGGGGAGGGGCTGTGTGGGTTTGCTTAATGGAAGGGCCCTAATTTGGAAATTCTCCTCCAAATTTGCCCTAAACCACGACAATATGTTAAGTCTTTTGCAGAGAAGACTCTGGAACTGCAGTGGGAAGGACCATTCCAAGTGCTCCTCACCGTCTTTACTGCAATCAAGTATAAGGAACAAAGTGCCTGGATCCATCATTCCCAAGGGAAGAAGGCTCCCGAGGGACTCTGGAAAGTTACACCGGGTGACAGCAAACTGAAATGAAAACTTTCTCGGGAGAATAAATAAGGTGTGAGTAATATGATAAGCATAGTTTAAGAATAAAAGTTTGTAGTTATAATGGATAATCAGGGGAGTGTAGCCTGGAGAGTTGGGGCATATGTGATTATCATTATAGCCACAGCTAATGCAGTATCACTTTTATATAATGTGACTGGTATAGATAAGTGCCACGTGAAAGCCTATGGCTCTGACTCCTGTAAGTCTCTGCATCAGATACTAAAAGTTACAAATACAAGTGTGTGGGAAAGGAGAAATATTTGGGGATGGGAATATGTGTTTGTCCAGGATGGGTTCCATGAATTTCATCAAAAATCCATGAAACTTATTCAGATTGGCCCTGGATGCTGTGACAAATGCTTAACCAATTGCCCAAAATTTAGACACAAAATAGAAGGTTGTGCAATCAAGGATTTTAAGATTGATTATATTATAACTCAGTTTTGTACTGCTTCCCAAATGCATAGGGTTAAAATTACTCAACCAGTACCAACACTGAGAGAAACCATGACTACTCAAATCACCCTAGATCCCATGGTTCCCATAATGACCAAAACTGGACCGCATACTGTTAAGAAGGCTGGAATTCAAAAATTGCTGATTAAAATAGGGTAGAGATGGCAATGCAAGTAAATGCCTCTGCCATTTGGCCTGAGTGTGCTCCATTTTTAAGAACTGATTTTATGGACTGGACTATGTGGCTGCAGAAGCGTATGCTTTATATGTCCAGAGAGAAGAAAGACCTTACTGGATTATTGGGAACGGGACTAGGGCTTCTAAATACAATGGATTCTGAAGTATTAATGAAGAAATTGACAGCACCTGGTAGTGATATGCTTAAGTTGCAACAACCTTTGCAATCTTCCTTGTGGGCATTAGGTACCAGCCAGGGGAAATTATCCAAAATATTGCCAGAATGGGAAAATACAGAAAGGACAAGATCATCAATTGATAATTGATACTTTAGGCACAGCTATTTTATGTTTTGGTAAATGAATTGAAATTTGCCCTGGGTAGCTGTCAAGGGCGAACTGGAGGTGTTCGTTGGTCTGGAGCAAAGTGTCCAGACTACATGAAGTTGCGTTCTAAGTTGCAAGGCAAGATGTATTCTTTTACTATCCATGTGGGAGTTGTCTTTTGTCAAGTGGGCAGTTTGTCTTATCTCTCTCTCTGAGTGATGACAACCACTACTCCCTTGGGAGGAGACATCTGCTGATAACAGGCTATTGAACGGCACTGCATGACTGATAAAAACCATAGCATCCCATTGTGAGATGCTCCACCCAGAGGGAGGAGCCAAGCATTGCTACACAGATATAATCCAGAAGTTCTGAAACACCAGCACAGCTTCTCCACTAAATTTCCCAGAAGAACAGCAGCTGCCTCTTCTTCCACTAGATCTTCAGAAAAAGCATACACCCTTTTCTACAAGATCCCCTGCTCCAACAGAACCACACCTGACACTTCAAGAAGTCTGCAGCCACATTTCCAATTAGACTGCTACCAACACCCGGACCAACAGGGTGTCGAGTTCTGACTCTGTCAGTGTTGTTCTAGTGTATTGCATTGTTTTATATTATCCTTTTATTTTTTTCTTCCCTATTAAGGAACTGCCATTTCCTGCTCCCATATTTTTTGCCTGAGAGCCCCTTAATTTAAAATTCATAGCAATTCAGAGAGATGAAGAAGATTTCCATTCTCCATTTTAGGGGAGGCTCCTGCTTTCCTTAGCAGGCACCTGTCTTTCGAAACCAAGACAAGTAGCCAATGGGATGTAGATGCATGTAAAGTCACATCCCGCTAGGGTCCAGAGATGAGCTGTAGCTCTTATAATGGGTTGAGCCATCACTTCTTGTGCTGTTGTTATACTTTTGATTGGCTGATGGGACCTCAACACCCAATCAGTGATTAAGAGTTGATCTTTTAGGGTGCGATCCCATTGAAAAGTCAATCCATGAAATCTGGGTGACGTACCCAGAACTACAAATTGAAATGGTAAAGCAGGATCCACCCCATGAACCTGCCTCATGGATGGGGCCTGAGATACCTTTTGGATAGATTCCCAGGCCTCTGGCGTGATGGGTCCTCACAACCTCGCAGGATATTAAAGAGTGGTGCAAGGTCCTCCATTGTGATTCCCAGCAGTGGACAAACCAAACTTCTGCTCTGCACAGTTGATGTAGGTCCCTTAGGGTTCTTGTGTTGTCCTTGATGGAGAGTTGCTGGGGTGCCTTAGTCTGCTCGCTGATTTGAAGTCGCAGGTAGGTCCATGGGCGGGTACGCTGGATTTTTCCCTTGGCTCAGGAATCCCTGCTTCTTTGGTAGTTTGAGTAGTCCTTTTGAGCACAAGCTCAACATAAGAGTTAGGAGTTAGTCTCGGCACAGATTAGGATATCATCCATATAATGTAAAATTATTGCATCTGGAAATGTTTCTTGAATAGGTGAAAGGATGTGGGCCACATGCATTTGGCAAATGGCTGGTGAATTCTTCATTCCTTACAGAAGAGCTAACCAATGCCAATGTTTGAGGGGGGCTTGTCTATTTCAAGATGGTCCTGAAAAAGCAAATCTTAGCACATGTCAGGGATGGAGTGGAATATTAAAGAAACAGTCCTTGATGTCAATAATGGCTAATTTCCAATCCCGGGGCAACACTGAGGCTGAGGGCAGGCCAGGCTGGAGGGGGCCCATGTCCTCATGACGGCATTGACTTTACGAAGGTCCTGTAGGAGCTGCCATTTATTTTTTCCAGGTTTTTTGATAACAAAGACTGGAGTATTCCAAGTGCTATTTGATGGAACAATATGCCTTTTGAGTAACTGTTCTTCTCTCAGGGTTTTGAGCGCCTTTAGCTTGGTTTCAGTGAGGAGCCACTGAACCACCCAAACTGGATCATCTGTTTTCCATATGAGCAGAGGAGTGGTGTGCTCTGTACTGTCCCCAGCTAGAAATCCTGTGGTGGAGAAGGGATTTCTAGCCTGGTACCCCATTGTGATAGTATGTCTCTGCCCCACAGCATGACAGTTGCCCTCACTAGAAACGGTCCAACCATACCAATTTGGCCGCCAGCTCCTTCCCTGAAGACTGTTCTTTTACTTCTCATAGAAGTGGCTGCTCCTCCAGTTCCTGAGATGACAGTATTTGTGGGGACAAGCTCCCATTCTTCTGGTCACACAGAGCGGGCGATGATGGTGGCATCCACTCCAGTGTCCACCACTCCTAAGAGAAAGACTTTATCCCCTTTGCTCAATAGGCCACATTCTGTGATGGGTCTGTCATGGCCCACAATCTCTGCCCAGAAAGCAGTAGGATTTTCAGGGACAATATCTGTAGAATCCGGTAATAAAAAAGCCTGAGCAATAGGTGTATGTTGAGGCAAAAACCAAGGGGGACTAGTGCATGCAACAGTCACTGTAATTTCATCATTCCATTGTACAGTTTGAACCTCCAGTAACACTTGTAAATAATCAAGTCAGAAACTAGAGTCCCCAATAACTAAAATGTCCCTTGGTGTTGTGAAATGGCCAGATTTACCAGTTGGAAGGTGGTAAATGATTTCATTAGAGAAATGGATTGCAAATGTGCTTACCAGTATGCTTCAGGTCCCCGGTTGAACTTTTGGATAGGATTCCTGGAGTTTGAATTCCTTTTTATAGTAGGTGCCATCATAAATTACTTCCCTGCATGTTGGCTCTCTAAGGTGGTCAGGAGAGAGGCGTGAAATGGCTTGGCATTTGTTATTGTTGCACAGGCCCACCCAGCACTCAGCTGAAAGTTTCCCAGATGCCGTTGATGATTTGGTTGGTAAGCTGGCTGATGATAGAGCTGTTGGTGGCTTTGAACGTGGGGACAGTATTTATAATGTTCTCTACAATCTGAACAAGATGCAGATGGACAGTTTGAGGAGCGGTGCCGCTGAACAAAATCACTGTTACATTCGGACCTTTAATTGTTATTTCCACAATGACTCCCACAAAAGGAGTTCAGTAGGCAAGAGGAGGAGAGACATCATGTGCTGGACGTCATGCGGCACAAGAGCATGGGCTGAGAAAGTCACATTAAGTAAATTTTTAAAGTAAGGTGACCTCCATCCATAGTCTTTGCAAGCCTTGCAAAGCTCTTTTAGTTCCTTGTAAGGCATTGCTTCCCATTTTGGGCTCCTTCCCTGTTTGAACACAACTGGTGCGGCTAATTTCCCAGCTATCTCCCAATTTCCATCCCAAGCAGCAAACTTCCGCACCTCTGTCCAGTTATCCACAGGCTCGGTATCAGAGCTTGAGGAATCACTGGACTCCTCTGTAGAGGGGGGTGTTTGAAAAATAGAGGTGCAGGGCCTGCAGTTGACGCTAAGGCTCAATGCCACGGGGTGCCGGTAACCAAGATGGCTTCCTTCCACTCACCATCATATCTACTTCCAGTCCCAGGGACATGGGAACCAGAAGTGTCATTGCTGCTAAGGGTGGAGCTGGAGGAGGGAAGGGAGACAGGGCCCGCATTGGAAAGGGAGGAGCCCGACGGAAGAGTGGGAGCGGGAACAGGAGGAGGGTCACGTACGCTATTTTGATGTGACAAGGTGAGAAATGTTGGTGAAGAAGGGCTCCAAATGGCAGATCCCCTCATGAGATCAGTGCCATTTTGGGCAGCAGGATTTGGCAGAATTCAGTCAGAAGGGCGGGTCCCCTCACGGGCCGGTACCCATTTTGACACATAAGAATCGATGGAGAGAAAGGGTAAATGGGCAGAGGAAGGAGGTTTAGGTTAGAACCCAGGATGGGTTGTACGGGCCCATCCTGAGAAGGGGACAGAGGAGGGCAGGAGATGGCAGAAGGCTGGCGGCACTCCTGCGCCTTTGGGCGGGTTCCAACTCCTGGCCTCTCCTGAGGGGACAAGGGTGATGGCACGTGGGGAGAGGGATACAACAACTGGGGCTGTAACCGGTGTGTAGGACTATTAACAACTCCCAAATTTTCCTCAAGCCGGGAATCGTGTCGTAAATTAAACGAAAAATAGGGTAAAACTTCCCAATTTGAAAATTCCCCTCTGATTGTAAGAGATACAATTTCCTCCCCATTATTTATATCCTACAAACTAAGTGAAAGAACAGAATTCTGTGTTGCATCATAAATGTTTGAAGACTCAACAAATAAAAGCCCTTAAATTTGCCATTGAAAAGTTAACATTGTTATCTATCATGGTCTTTTTAACTTGTATATAAACTTCCTGCTATGAGAGGGAAAGACTGGAACCCATCTCACACACTCTGCCCCCTAAGATATTAAAAGGAAACAAGAAAAATTGACCCCAACCAAACCAACACTCACCACATTGGTGGGTCAAAGTAAAAAAATCTCCTAGAGGCTCCTGAGGAAGGAACTGGTCTTCTGCTTCCTCAGGAACTTAGAGGAATGTTGGTCACCGCCTCCGAAAAGTCCACAGAAAATTGGAAATCTTCTTTGGGGATCAGGAGCACCGAATGGACCGTGAAAATCCCAGGGCCATGGCCTCTTGGAGAGGCTTTTTAGGGACACTGCAGAACGGGTCCAGGTTTGGGGCTCCAGATGGCTCCACTCTGAAAGGGTCCAGGGACAAAGACAGGGAGAGGTAGAGGAGCCAGGATTATATAGTGGTACAAAAGGGCAGAGCCAACAGCAACAAGCAATCACCTGAAAGTGTGAGCGGGAAAAGGATTACAGTGACCAAAAGGGAAACACAAGGATAAACAGACAAGGGTACAGGCCAATGAGGGTACACAGAAACTGCTACAAGCTTGACCATATATGGTTAACAGGCGGTTGAATAGTCAATGGACCAACAAGTGGAGTGGCACTAGGGTTGATTGACAGCATGTCACATGAGCCCATGGGAGGGGTTAAAATCTAGAGGACATTCTTCCAGGGCATAGTTTCAGGAAGTCACCTGGCAGGCCCAGAGGTCTCCACAGGTGCAGTGGGTGCAGGCTCAGCCCCTTGGCCAGGCGCTCCATGCAGCCAGCACTGGCCTCTCCTTGCCACACAGCCCTGGAGCCAGGCTCTGGAGGGAGCAGCAGACTGGGCTGGGGCTCCATCGGCGCCCGCCTCGGGGCCACAGGAGCCTGGAGCAGAGCCCGCGTGGCCCAGGGAAGGCAGCGGCGTGTGGGGCGCAGGCTGGCGGCCCTGGCTGCAGCGCTGGGCAGGGGCGCAGCTGCCAGCTGCACTCACTGAGCAGCGCGGCCAGGGGGCTTCTGCAGCCCGAGGCTGGGGCTTGCAGGCCGTCCTTACCAGGCCCTTGCCGAACCTCCAGGTCTGATCCAGCCGCAGCATGTGTTGGAGATCCTTCCTGTGCAGGAATGTGGCTGAACAATGCAGTGTTTCCCGGGAGGCCTGGAGAGCAGCAGAGACCCCCAAATGGCACCACAGCCCAGGGCACGGGACCCGCACAGGTGCCTGTGCCAAGGCCAGGAGGAGGCTGCAGCCCACAAGGTGCCAGAGCAGGAGGCAGGCTTCTGGTGGAAGGGCTAATGTCCTTGTCCTTTTCTTCAAGGGCTGCCAGAGAGGGTAACAGAGCCACGGTCAGATCCTGGATCTGCAGGGAAATGAGGACACCCCCTGTGCCTGGGCCATGCCAGCCAGCTCTGGCCATGGCCAGGAGGGAGCAGGGAGCAAGGGGATGAGCCCAAAGCTACCGGACATTATTGCCCCACGTGGGCCTGAAGTCTGTGCGTGTGCTCTGGCCTCATCAGGCAGGGCGTGCCAAGGTGGGGTGGGGAGGGGCTGGGTGGGGCAGGGCAGAGCAGGGCGGGGTGGGGAGGGGCTGGGTGGGGCAGGGCATGGAGGGGAGCCCGTGTTTGTGGCCTGGGAGAGGCTGGGCCAATGAGGATGGAGCACAACAGGGTAGAGCAGGGTGGGTTTGGGTGGGGCAGAGTGAAGTTGGGTGGGGTGGGGTGTGGCAGGGTGTGGCAGGGCTGGGTGGGGCAGGTTGTGGAGGGAAGCCAAGGCCCATGGCTCACCAAAGAACCTGATAGCCACCCGTCACAGAGACACCTGTGGGCTTTTCAGCCACAGCAGGGTGTGGCACAGGTACTGGACTTCTTGGCTCCTGTCCCCTGCCAGCTGAGAGAGCGCCAGGAGGGTGTGCTTGGTGCGGGCTCAGCCCCTTTTCCAAGGGCTCTGTGTGGTCAGCACTGGCTTTCCCTCCCTTCACAGCCCTGCCAGGCAGTCAGCAGCCGCGGGCACTGGGCTCTGGAGGGGGCAGCGGGGCGGCTGCTGCCCAGGGAGCCGCGATGCCACCCTCCCCACAGCCCAGCTGGGCCAGGCTCCATTGGCACCCAGCTCAGGGCACAGGAGCCTGGAGCAGAGCCCACAGTGAAAGGAGCTGATGAAGAGGTAACTCATGTGTGCATGATTTCAGTATTAATGGTCAGCAATATTAAGCAGCTGCCAAAGAAGCAAGATGTGCTTTTGCCATTTTATGATAAGAGAAAGAGAATGCACCAAGCTAAGAGGAACAGAATGTGTTGAAACCACTGAAACAGCCAACGATGGACTGTGCATGCTTCAGAAAGAAAGCTGATAGTGCAGACTGAATAAGACTGTTGGCCTTCATTGGAATGACCCCAGTGTAAGACTCGGAGCCTTCTTCAGTGGCACCACCAGAGTACACTGAACTTGCTGTCACGTATGCTAATGATATTAATGTCTTTTGGGAAGTAATTTGTATAACCTCTCCTAACCAAGGAATGGAATGAAAGTACTTGAAGTGGAACCATATATTGTGCTGTGCAAAGTGCTGAGTGTGCCTGTTAGGAGGAATGCTGGAAAATCCCAGCCTTACAGAGATGGGGCCACTGAGAGGCATTTTAAAAATTTTGTTCCATTACCAGTCTCACAGAAGGGTGAGACATAAGAGATGGAAAACCTAACACCATTCTATCAGAAGCCACCCTGTTTCCCGGTTACAATTCCTTATAAATGTTTTTCAGCCACTTCCTTTTGCCACACAGTGCTGCTAATACTTCTAACCCCAACCACCTATTATTTTACCCCACGTGGTCTTGCTGCAATGCATCTTTCACAGTTCTAGTTCTCCAGAATATCAGGTCTTTTTTCAAGGCCATCTTTTGAAACTTGTTTCTTGTTCAATCTCTCTCTCAACAATGTCATCTTTATTCCATGGCCTTCCTAAGACAGCACACCTTATCTCAGAGTTTGCATACAGATGTACAAGAGCCTGTGAGCTTTCAGTCAGGTTTTGAGAATCCTTTACAAATCCATTTCTCACAGAGGAGCAATCCCCACATAGCCAGTGCCTAATAAAGCAAATGCCCACCTCACTGAGTCAGTCTCTTTGGTGGCTCTCGGCTCAGTGTTGGAGCCAATCAGTTCTTTTCATAAAATGTTAAAACCAAGTAGTATCTATGAACGAAAACACAGCATCTGGTTGTGGCAAAAAAAACCACATTGCTTGTCCTTCCTTCAACCTTTGTATTTGTGGACAGGTTTGTTTTCTTGATTGCTGGATTAGGTACACACTCTTACGTACACTGCAATGATGAAGACAAAGCCCATCCCAGTCAGTGCCAGTATCACAACTGCAGGATGTAGCTTAGGCTGGAAAAGCCTGGGGCAGTTGGGGACCATCCAAGCGAGTTTTCCCACCAGTGATTCTCTCCATGCCTCTTCATTTGTTCTAGGACATGATGTGCCTTTTCTATATTGTGATGCACGCTGATCAGTGTCTTCTGACTTTTCTTCTTCCGCTGTTTGTAGCAGGCCACGATGTTCCAACAGTTTTTTGACCATGGTAATGTTCATTTCAATTGGTGGTGGAGAAAAGTTGACATGTAGGCTCTGTAACACAGCTTCTGGTAGGTAATAGTTGAAATCACATCCTGTTCTGTTAGTAAAGTTACAAATACTGACTTCTGAGTGCTTGGCGAGCTGGATGTGTTACCTACTGTTAAGTTGTCACAGGGGGTTCTGAAACACAGACGTCCTTGCCTTATCCATATGAGGATGGATTCAGGGTCATTGTTGGAGTAGATTTCCATGTGACAGACCCTTTGTTCTGGGCTTTCAGAGGGTTACTTTCACCTAGTCTTGAAGGGTGTCTTGTGGTGAGGGGGAAATCTCATGGTCATTTTTGCCAGGAACTGTCCCTGTTTCCTGCCCTGGGACTTCCACAGCTTGGGGGACATCAGGACAGGTGTAAGCCCCACCTGGGATCCTGCCGAGGGTGGGGCCAGGGCTGCCTCTTCCATTCCAGGGCAGGAATGGGAGGGGTGGCTGTGGGGGTGTTGGGGTGTTCATGTTTATCTAGCCGGGGGTATGGCTGCGTTTTAACTTGGCACTAGAATCGGATCTGCCTGCCTTCAAGGTTTCTGCTGGCTGCCGGTGGGTGATCCTGAGATCCACTGCTGCTTGATCTGATCTGCCTCTGCCTGCCCTCTCTGTTTTCTGCCTGTTGCTGCTGATGGTGCTGAGACTGCTTGCTGCCCGTGGAAGCAATTGCTCCCCAAAGGAGCAATTTCCCCTCTTCCCCCTCACCCGAGACTCCATCACAGCGGGGAACGGTGCCGCGCTCCCGTTGGAGCGCCCCCTGCTGGCTGGGGGGAATCATTGCACCTGCCCGGCCTCCCTGGGGCCTGCCAGCGCCCTCTGCCGGCTGTGCTTGTAACTACACCAAAGGGGAAAGTGGTGCTTGACGGGTGGAAAAATCTGTTATTGTTTTCTCTTGTACTTTGTTGTTCGTTCTGCTTTATATATATAAATATATAAAACATATATATATGTGTATATATATAGCAAAGAACTGTTATTCCTTTTCCTTTCTTTTTGCCTGGAAAGCCTGTAATTTGGAAGTTGTAATAATTTGGCAGGAAGGGGTCATCTTCTCCGGTCCAGGAAGGTTCTAGCTTTGCTTGGCAGACATCTGTCTTTTAAAACCAAGACAATTACTTGTGCCCAGTATATGTCATGAAAGCATGGAGAGGAAATGTGAAAAGAGAATAACAGCTCTTGGGTAACCCATTTTCATACAGGATAAAGAACCTCCTTAATTGGCACCATGTGGTCTGGCTTACCACTTTTGGTTGGCACATGTTTGTGGCTATATTTTTCCAATTTGCAGCTCCTTATGGCAACAAGGGTCTTGTGACTAAGAGCACTGTGGCTGTTGGTCGCGGCACAGACTATGCCCCGGCCAGGTGACGACGACAACAGGGGCACGACAGATCCCCCTCACAAGCTCGGCAAATCTCAGCACAAGCAGTGGTTTGGCGCAGGAGGAAAAAAGGCAGCAGCACGGGTCTTGGGGGTGAAACAGGGGTGTCTTTATTTCATGACCAGCTCCCAAGACAAAGACTTGGGGTGAACAAGAGCCTATATAACATCACTCAAGAGGAGGGGTTTAGGGTAGCAAACCAATAGGGGAGGGGTTGAAGGCCGGACATTTTACACTTGAACCAATAAGGGAGCAACAGGGAGGGACATTACGTGGGTAAGCCAACAGGGTTCTAAAAGATACATGTGGGAACTCAGCACATCACTCCGGAACTCCAGAGTTACCGAGAGAACCCTTGGAGGGGGGTCGGAAATCCTGGAATGTTGCCAGGATTGTCTGGTAGCTTGATTTTGATCCTTCTAAGGAGGTGACACCTGTTTGAGAACGTGAGAGCCACTTGGGAGTGAAGGGTGCAAAAAAGATATAAGTACAGGGTGAAATATAGATTTTGGGGTTTTTGGTACAGGGGGGTTATGGAGACAAGATGGAGGGATCAGGGCGTGTCTCGTCCTTCTTCTTTCTTCTTCTTGTCATCCATTTTCTGTGGTGATGTTGGCACTTGGGGATGGGTCCATGGTGAAGGTGCACTTGCTAATGTGGGTGAAAGGTATTGGGAAATAAAGGTAAATATGATATATGTAGTTTTTAGTATAAAAAGACACGACCGCCCCATGGGTGGTCAGAGTGCCCTTGGCTGCCTTGCAGGTCAGACATCTGTTGGGCAGAAAGAAAATTCTGTAGATAAGAAATAATAAACAATCTGAAGACCAAGAAACTGAAGAGTCCAGACTCGTCCTTTGAAGCGCGGGCTGCCCCAGAACCACCCTACCCGTGTCCGGGCAGAGACAGACAGCTGAACCAGACATCTGGCATCCCTAGGTGGGCACAAGGCGGCAGCTGGCGGGCATCTGCTGAGCCCCGGTGGGCTCTGGTGTGTACCTCTCACAGAGGGGCAACCTTGAAGCGCCGAGTGGGCAGCTCCCAAGCTGGACCTGTTCCCAGGAGAACGCTGATAACTCCTTGGGAAAGTGGCCAGAGGAGTCTGAAGACGCAGCAGCCACTGAGAACAACCCACTCCACTTCTGCCGAAGAGGGTTCGTAGCAGAACAGCCCCGATCGGAATCGGAAAGGTGCCTCTGAATCCATCTCCTGTGACCTGCAGGCTGGTGACCAGGAGCCTTCGGACTGCTCTGACGACAAATTTGGTGAGAAGGTCAAAACTTAAGAACATGGGGGGTGTACTCTCCCAGGAACAATTAGAGATTCTGTCCGACCTACAAGGCGTGGGGACCTACACACGGTGGGGATCCCAAAGAAAAAGCTTAAAGATCTGTTGCTATGGGTGTGGTGTAATTACCCGTAGTCAGAGACGCGTCTGTTGTTTGAAGAAGTGGGTTTTTGGCAGGAAATTATTAGGCACCTCTATCTCTTAGCTACAAAGGATGATAAGACGGCCTTGAAACTGCTGTCTTCTGCAAGAATTTTGTTAGAAGCGACCTCAGCTCAGGCTAGGGGATCGGCCAGGCAACAACTTGCTATAAATCCCACAGGGGCGGAGGGAGGAGAGCAAGGCTCGAAACGGAGATGGGATCCGATCCCAATTGGCCCAGGGGAAACAGCTCCCGAGGAAGGGGAGCAGGGAGAAATGTCATTGCCTTCAGTCTCACCATCCCGAAAACCCAAGGGACTTCCAAAACGTCCTGAAACCCCAGAGAGTACAGGGCCTTCAGGCTCCGACTCAGGCACAGACGACACCATTCCAATCCCAGACGAGTTAAGGTTCTCTCCCAGCGAGATCGAGGAAACTGGTCGTTCCTTAAGAGCGTACCTTCCCGATTCGCAGGAGTCAAAGGGAGATGGGATGAAACACGTGGTGGAGTCAGGAAGGGGGGTCGAAGGGGGACCAGAGGGAAGGAGGGATGCGCTTTCTCGCGGTGGGCGTGGCGCAGCGGCGGCGCTAGCTGGCGGGAGGGGCACGGAGGCAATGGGAGACACGGGTTCTGGTGCGGCTTTTGCGAGCGCAGCGTCGAGGGCGGCGGCAATCTCGGCTGGCACGGTGCCAAAATTGCGCTCGACGTGCAAGGCTCGCGGGACATTCGGGGAGGGCTCTCAAACCCGTGGAAGCATCAGACACGGGCAATGAGGGTGGAGCAGCTGCAGGGCTCCAGCCAGCTACCGTGGGGAGACGTGAGGAATGTGCAGTGATGATGTCAAACCCGGAAGTCGGGACGCGGAGATTGGCCCGAATCGTGGCGCGAATGGGGATACCGGCAGGGGGAGGGCTGCATGTTCCGGCGGGGGGTGTACATACGGCATCAGAGGAGGAGGAGAGAGGGTCAGGAACGGATCCTAGGGAGGAGACTTCAGAGGCGGAGCTGGGTAGAGACAGTGACGTCAGTTCAGGTAGGCAGGAAGCGTTCCCGATGGCGCACGTGCATGGAAAGTACAGGCAGAGCGCGGTCAGAGGCGGGTCCGATCCCCTGCGACGTCTCGGGTGAGGAGGAGGGGCCATGCTCAGGGTTCAACATACCAGGGCTCCACCCCCTCTCCGATCCTGATGCCTTCAGTTTCAATCCCTGTGGTCCAAACCTCTTCCATCCAAGGGAGACATTCACGTATTCAACCTTCACTGTCAGCTCAGTCAACAGCCATGCAGACTCGGTCTCAAACATGATTGCAAGCATTGCAGTCTGTTGAACAGGAGCCGATCGAGTTTGTGTCCCCATCACGGTCGTCCAGGCAGATGACAGCGCCACCTAATGGGGGGATGACCGCAGTGCAGGACATGCCAGGCCTGTTCGACAGTGCCACAACGCCACCTGCTGGCGGGACTGCAACAATGCAGTGATTTTTTCCAACAACGTATAAAAAGAAAACTACATCAAAGAAAACAACAACAACACAACAAATGGACAATCTTTCGTCAACTTCGGGATATCACGAAATTGAAGACAATTCAGATGAAGCGCAATCACAAGGAGAAGACATGATACGAATCACAGCATCAGAAAGAATTTCGGCATGGATGTTTTCGGCAGCGGAAGCAGCAAAAAATCTTCTGCAGTCTTTTGATATAGCAAGAAGAACACAATCACGAGAACCTCAAGTTTCTTTTTCAGATTTGGGAACGAGACCAAAAACTTCAAAACAAAGAATGTGGAACAAAGAATCACCAAGGACCTCCACGATTCCATTGTGCATGCAACTGCCAATGGGGTTTTCAGAGGAGGAAGAAGAACAGCCAATGGAACCATAGACTGGAAAAAAATAAGAAAAATGTTGGCAAAAGAAAAGGGTTTGATTAAAGGATCAGGAGATATAATAATGCCAGTGACATACGATGCACAAGGTCAAAATCCAAGGTGGGAAAGGTTGGGTCATGAAGTAGTCAAAGACTTAGCAAAGGCCATTCAAATTAATGGGCTGAATTCACAATTCTTCAAACAACTCCTGAGGGGGACATTCAATATGTACGACCTCACACCATATAGATATCCGAAGCCTTGTGTCAATGATTCTCACGGACACACAGAGTCTCATCTGGGAAAGAAGATGGCGAAGGTATCTCACAGAGTTGAGAAACAGTTATCAAGCTGTGCCAAATGCAAATCTCACAGAGGCACAGTTGGCAGGGGATCCTCCAGATGACAATCCAGCAGAGCAAGCAGCACGACTTCCACGACGAGTGTTGAATGACATCAAGGAAGCAGCACGCAGAGCGATCTTGCAGATCGCTCCTGCGGGAGTTCCGGATGTTCCATTCTCATGCATCAGGCAAGGTCCCATGGAACCATTCTTGTCATTCATAGATCGACTCTCACAAGTTGCGGATCGACAAGTGACTGATGAGGCAGTGAAAAGATCTCTCATGGAAAGTCTAGCCTTTGGCAATGCCAACCCAGATTGTCAACAGGTAATCAGCACAATTGGCAGAGCTGGTGGAGGCATGCAGCAAGGTGGGAACACCTCGGCATGTCGCGTCAATCGTGAGGAAAGAGCTGAGAGGAGAATGGGAAGAACAGATGAAAAAACACTCGGAAAAGCAGCCGGAAGACAAGGTGGTGGAAAAAATTCTGGAAGAAGTGCTTCAACAACAAAGCAAAGTTCTTGCAACCATCCAGAAAAAGAACAATTCGTCAGGAGGACAAAAATGCTACAAGTGTGGAGCGTTTGGGCATTTGAAGAAGAATTGTCCACAAGCGCACGCACAAGTGCAGATGCAAAAACCAGAAAAGCCACTTGGTGCACGATGCAGAAGAGGAAGACACTCTGTGAAAGAATGTTATTCTCAGACGGACGTGGAAGGGAATCCTTTACCGTATCAGGGAAACGGGAAAAGGAGCGCGCCCACAAACCGTCAGCGCGCGTTGACACAAGTGATGGCGGTGACACAACAGCAAACAGAACAGTCATCGGAGAACGTCAAGCAGACACCCTCAGCAAAGTCTTCAGCCAATTCCCAGTGACCCAGACCTCCTTCCACCAGGAGCACAGTGCACATTGGCAGCTTCAAAATTAGTATGCTTTCTGGATGAAAGACATGCGGAGATTCCAACAGGTATCCGCGGAGATTCATGTAAGAGACAAGATTTCTTAATAATAGGACAGGACAAAAGCAGCATCCTTGGACTCATTGTTTATCCAACAGTTGTTTCAGCGGACAAAAATACAGAGCTGACAGTTTTGGCAAAAGCGCTTCGTCCACCGTTGACTGTGGCAGAAAACACTCAGGTCACGAGAGCTTTCGCCTTGCCACCACACGCCATTGAAGAAGTCATGTCAATCTTCGATGAGGAAGGGCTTCCTTTGAAGGAGCATGTTGAAATACATACTACATGGATAAAGCACATATGTCGAGACCCACCCACACTCACTTGTCAGTTGGCTTGTGGAGACAGAACAATAGCGGTCAGAGGCATGCTCGACACAGGGGCAGATGTCACAGTAATATCTTACGTCTTTTGGCCCCACAATTGGAGCTTGATTGCACCTTTGGGATCTCTCTCAGGCATAGGGGGAGTTTCTCTGTGTCTGCAGAGTGAGAATTCCATCATTGTCATGGGACCAGGAAACAAGACAGCGATCATTCGTCCTTTCGTTGTGCAGAAGCCAATCACAGTTTGGGGATGAGATCTTTTGGCACAATGGGGCACAAAGATCGAGGTGGATTTTTAGTAGGGGTCACTGCGGCACTCGCCACACTGAAGTTGACTTGGAAAACAGATGATCCAGTTTGGGTGGATCAGTGGCCCCTGGAGCGAAAAAAATTGAGTGCGCTGAAAAACCTGGTCCAAGAACAATTGCAGAAGGGACACATCAAGCCAACAAACAGCCCTTGGAACTCTCCAGTGTTCATCATCAAAAGAAGCTGTCAGGCAAATGGAGGCTGTTGCATGATCTCAGGAAGATCAACGAAGTTCTCGAAGACATGGGACCGCTTCAGCTGGGTCTTCCATCTGTTTCGATGATTCCTAGAGATTGGCCGCTTGTGGTCATTGACCTCAAGGATTTTTTTTCAGTATTCCGCTTCATCCAGATGATGTTCCAAGGCTTGTCTTTTTTGTTCCAAGTATTAACAAGGAAACCCCTCTGCAGCGGTACCATTGGATGGTTCTTCCACAGGGCCACAAGAACTCGCCAACGATCTGCCAATAGTATGTGGCATGAGCTTTGTCACCAGCGCGGAAGAAATTTCCGAAGGTGAAAATCATTCATTATATGGATGATTTGCTCATTGCGGCACCAACACAACAAGAGCTGCAAAAAGCTCGTGACTGTGTGATTGCCGAAGTGCAAAAGGCAGGTCTGGAAATCAGTGTTTCAAAGATTCAGGAGGTCGCGCCTTGGAAATATCTAGGGTGGAAGATCTTGGAGAAAACAATAAGACCACAAAAAATGGAGATCAGCACAAAAGTCAACAATCTGCATGATTTACAGCAACTGCTAGGAGAGATCAACTGGATGAGATCAATTTTGGGAATCACGAACAGTGACATTCCAGCGTTGCTCAATCTCTTGAGAGGAGACACAGATATTTGATCTCCCAGGACACTCCCACGGGAAGCAAAAAAAGAATTGGAGAAAGTTACAGATGCTATTCAGAAGAGACAAGCACATTGATTCGTTGCATCGTTGCCTTTTCAGTTGGCAGTGCTGGGAAGGAAACCGCAATTCCATGGTTTGATCTTCCAATGAGATTCATCTCAAAGAGATCCTTTGATAATCATAGAGTGGATTTTCTTACCATACAGGCCTTCAAAACCAATTCTCACAGATCTGGAGATGGCAGCACAGATCATCATAAAGGCGAGAACAAGGTTGCTGACAATGGCAGGACGAGAATTCTCAAAGATTTATTTACCTTTGAAGAAAGATTATTTCAACTGGGCGATGCAGAAATCAAAAGATTTGTTAATCGCATTGTTAGCTTTTCCAGGAACCTGCACAATCAATTTTGTGCAATTTTCCACAGCACAAAATGTTGCAATCACATATATGTTACAGAGCAAAGCCAAGAATAAGTGAAGAACCTCTGGACGGGATCACAGTGTTCACTGATGGCTCAGGGAAGACACACAAGTCAGTGATCAGGTGGATGAACTCAACGACAGGGGAATGGGAATCAGATGTGAAGACGGTTCAAGGCTCTCCACAAATTGTGGAATTGGCAGCTGTTGTCTGAGCATTTCAGTTGTTTCAACAACCGCTCAATTTGGTCACGGATTCCGCATACGTTGCGGGTGTGGTCAGATGATTGGAAGGTTCACTCTTGAAAGAAGTCAGCAGTAAAGTTTTATATTCATATCTGGCAAGCATGAAAACATTGCTAGAAAGCAGGGAACAAGAATATTTTATCACTCACATCAGAGTGCACACAACACTTCCAGGATTTCTAGAGGAGGGGAATGCTCAGGCAGACAGATTGACAATGCCCATTTCACAAACACTTACGGACAGTTTTGAGCAAGCAAAACTGAGTCATGCATTTTTTCATCAGAAAGCACAGGCACTGATGGAATCCTTTCGTCTCACAAAAACTCAGGCGAGGGAAATCATTAGTGCTTGTCCAGATTGTCAGCTTGTGCAGCCACCTGCTTCCACAGGAGCAGTCAACCCATGAGGACTGCAAAGTCTTCAGCTGTGGCAAGCTGATGTCACGAAATATCCAGCATTTGGGAGACTCAAAAATGTTCATGTTTCAGTAGATACATTTTCAGGAGCAGTCTTCTCTTGAGCACATGCAGGGGAAACAACAGAACATGCTTGTCGACATTTCCTGCAAGCATTTGCATCATTAGGTGTGCCTCAAGAAATAAAAACAGACAATGGTCCAACATACACAGGCAGGGTGCTTGACAAATTTCTGAAAAAAATGGGGCGTCAGACACACATTTGGTATTCCACATTCACCCACAGGTCAGGCAATCATTGAAAGAACACATCATACCCTGAAATCCCTTTTGGATAGGCAAAAAGGGGGGAGCCAGAGGCGACACCTCACATGAAGTTAAACAAAGCATTGTATGTGTTGAATTTTCTTAATAGTTCGTCTTCAGAACCCAATCCACCAATTGTGAGACATTTTTCAAACAGCTCTCAGGCAAAACTAAGGGAGAATCCTTTGGTTTTGATCAGAAACCCAGAAACAGGACAAATAGAGGGTCCTTTCAAACTAATCACTTGGGGCAAAGGTTTCGCTTGTGTTTCCATAGGGTGGGGTCTGAAGTGGGTGTCAGCGCGACATGTGAAGCCATTTCGGATGTGAGAACAAGAGAGCACTGATCCCAAAAGCAGAGAAACAAGCACACAAACCGAAGAGGAGGCTCAAGCTGCAAACAACAACTCAGAGAAGAAACAAAAAGAATAAAAACTTTGGGGGTTTTCCTTTGGGGATTTGAGTGAAAACAAGGCAATGCTTTTTCCTAAGGGTGAACTCATGAGCTTCATAATGCTCATGTACCTCATTCCTTCATCTGTTGCTTTAAGCAATGGGGCGAATTTACCCATTGATCAGACAAAACAAAATGTTTGGGAAACTTTAGCCCAGGCAGCGAATTTAGAAAGTATCTGCCTGACACATTCGAGACCAGGGAAACCATTCTCAGCATGCATGGTTGGGTTGCCAGTGGACGAATGGCCAATTCCAGGACACTCTCCAATGGAGATTTCGCAGGTCATTAAAGATCCTGTGAATGAATGGTGTGCTTGGACACACCTTCTACCTGTGGCTTCTACTGAACCTCAGGAATTGGAAATTTTCGGGTCCACAACAATGGAACTATGCATGAAATTTGAAATCTCAGATGTGACAAAGACAAATAAGACCACTGATGTCACTCCGAATCATGAATTTTATAGAAATGCATCAGCTTGGTGCAATCACACCGAGATAACAGCCAAAGGATCAATCCAAGTTCCAGTGCAATTGCCACGTGAATTGGTTTTGATTTGTGCGGACAGAATTTGGCATGGCATTCCTGTAAATGCCAAGGGAGGTCCATGCAGCATTGGGAAGATTTCAATGTTGTCACCAGATTTGAAATTGTTAAGAGAGCAAAAACATAAAGAAAAAAGATCCTTGCAACATTATAGTGCAGATTGCAATGATGAAGTGTACACTTGGGACAAGGCAAGGAGAATTGCGACAGCAATTTTCTCACCTCAGACAGCGTCGGGGGTGGCCTTGACTCAACTGGACCACAAGGGTTGTTGGTTGAGCAAACATGCTCAATCAGTCTCTCTTGCATTGAGAGACATGTTAAAGGACATAAATAGTGTAAGAGACGCAACTCTTCAAAATAGAGTGGTGATTGATTATCTATTGCTCACTCATGGACATGGGTGTGAAGAATTTGAGGGAATGTGCTGCATGAATCTCTCAGATCATTCAAGGTCGATTCACAAAAGTATTCAAAAGATAAAAGACAATATAAAGAAACTTGGTGAAGTCACTGGGTCATGGATTGATGACGTGGCAGGATTTTTTGATCTTTCTCCTTTACGGAGAGGGTTTTTAAAGATGAGGTTTTATATTTTAATAGAACTCTTAGTCCTCTTGCTCATTGTTCCATGCATCTTTTTATGTGTACGGTGTGTCATGAGTCAAGTTGCCAAAGAAGTCTTCTTGGTGCAAACAGAAGGGGGAGATGTGGGAACTCAGCACATCACTCCGGAATTCCAGAGTTACCGAGAGAACCCTTGGGGGGTGTCAGGAATCCTGGAATGTTGCCAGGATTGTCTGGTAGCTTGATTTTGATCCTTCTAAGGAGGTGACACCTGTTTGAGGACGTGAGAGCCACTTGGGAGTGAAGGGTGCAAAAAAGATATAAGTACAGGGTGAAATATAGATTTTGGGGTTTTTGGTACAGGGGGGTTATGGAGACAAGATGGAGGGATCAGGGCGTGTCTCGTCCTTCTTCTTTCTTCTTCTTGTCATCCATTTTCTGTGGTGATGTTGGCACTTGGGGATGGGTCCATGGTGAAGGTGCACTTGCTAATGTGGGTGAAAGGTATTGGGAAATAAAGGTAAATATGATATATGTAGTTTTTAGTATAAAAAGACACGACCGCCTCATGGATGGTCAGAGTGCCCTTGGCTGCCTTGCAGGTCAGACATCTGTTGGGCAGAAAGAAAATTCTGTAGATAAGAAATAATAAACAATCTGAAGACCAAGAAACTGAAGAGTCCAGACTCGTCCTTTGAAGCGCGGGCTGCCCCAGAACCACCCTACCCGTGTCCGGGCAGAGACAGACAGCTGAACCAGCCAGATACAGAATAGACAGGGAATTCTCGAGAAGAAAGGGCAGGTTAAGGGGAGGATTGACACTCAATGGGAGGGGAAAGCAAGGAAGATTCTGGGGAAACAAAGGCAGGGATAGGAAGGATTGACAACTGGGAGAGCTGGGGATTACAACTTGGTAGGGAGTGGCTAGGTGACAAACAAAAAGATTGACATTAACTGAACTGAATAACAATGAGGGAGTATGTCTAATTTTAGAAACATAAGACACAAAAGGAGGAGCCTATGCCACTCTGAAGTCAGGGGGAGGACAATATAGGAGGATGACAAAACCACAAATTAAGCAGAGAACAAAACCACAAACTCAGCAGTGAATCTGCCAAGGAAAACACACTGCAACAGCTGTTATCCACTTTGTAGAACAGGTCAACAAGGTGAGAAATTCATGCTTGTGTACTTCTTCTGGAATGTGGGCACATGGCTATATAACTATCATGAGCTAAGTTCATGGTTTTGGAGTTTCCTCACTAATGGCACCTCTTATGAATCAACACAGGGGGGAGTTTTCCCCTCACCCTTCACTCACTTCTTTGGGCCTAACCGAACAGCTTTTGAAGAGTTTTAATTTCACCTAGAAGCTAAAGGGATCATCTACTTTGGTTTTTGCTGTGTTTATTCAGCCAGGTCCATTCACCATTTCAAGAAAGGGTTTGGTTACCTTGGGTAGCTACCCCAAAACCTGACATAGAGGTCAGGGACATGGTCCAGCAGCACCAGCTGCAATCAGAGGGAAAGGATGATGGTGCAGCAGTAGAAGCCACGGATGTTACAACCATCTGGGTTCCAGCTCAACCACAAGGCCAGCTACAGCCAGCAGCAGTCGCCCCTCTGCAGAGGAGGAAGTCTAAACCAAATCGATGTACCCAATTATTGTGAATGGGGAACCAAGGGCCTCACAACAAGCAGAAGAGCCAGAGGCCAAGATCATCACTGAGTCCCTGTTGTTTGACAGTCTCCACAGTCTGTGGAAAGACATTGCAGGACAGGGGTATGAGGCTTTTTCAACTGGGTTGACTCGAGTTTGGGACCCTATGGGTACAGGCGTGCAACTTGAAGATACCAAAGTAAGGGTTCTGCGCTCCTTTGCCTAGGATGTGGGGATTGAGCAGGTGTTTGTGAGGGAGCCAGGGCCCCTTTCTCTCTGGGAGCAGCTTATAACAAGTGAAGGAGAAAGATTTGCTTACAGGGACAGCCTGCAGAACCACCATGCTAGAAAGCCCTGGAATGTTGCTGTTGTATTAGGGATGGGTAAATGAAGTGACATATAGACTCCAAGGTCTCCGAAGGCAAATGTGAAGTTTATTAGACACCACACATTCTTTATAGACAGTTACGATAAAGCTGGACCTGGTTGGTCCTTAATCAACACCCCTCGCACCATTGGCTAATTAGGAAAAGCACCATTCTCGTGAACATCTTACAAGAAGCATCACATTCAAAACACCAACTGCAAAGATTAATCTTGTTGTTTTAATTCTTTCTCTGAACTCTCCCAAAACTTCCCAGAGCAATGCCTGGGAAAGTTTTTCTGACTTTCTCTCTCTGACCAGACTTTCAGTAACCACACTGGAAGAACAAGAAGGAAGGGATCCAATGCCTGGGTGTCTCAGTTTGAAAGACAGGTGTCTGCCAAGGAAGGCAGGAAGCTCCCTTAGAATGGAAAATATGAGCCCCTTCCCTTCGAATTCTTCTAACTTTGAAATGACGGGGCTTTCAGGCAAAGATAGGAGAAAAGGAATAGCAGGTCCTTACTAGCGTGTGTGTGTATAACAAGGCAAACAAACACCAAGCCCGGCAGCACCGACGAGCAGACGCAGAGCCCCAGGGCCGGCCTTGTCCCGGCTGCAGGCACCTTCCCCTGTGGTGCAGCTCCAGGCACAGCCAGCAGGGGCGCTGCTGGCTCCCGGCCGGGCAGGGCAGGGCAATGACTCCCCCGGGGCTGCAGGGGGCGCTGTGGCGCGAGCTCGGCCGCCTCTCTGTGCACGGCAATGGCGGCAGGCTGGCAGAAGGGATGGAGAAGGGGCTGCCTTTGGAACCGTCAGGGACGGCCAGTCCCGCTGCATCTCCGGCTGGTGAAATGGACTGCAGCAGGAACCTTGGAAGCAGCAAGCTGTGGTAGGAGAAGCAGTGGCAAGACAAAAGATCTACAGTGGCAGAGAATCCTCCAGGCAGTGACCGCAGACCTGCTGTCCTTCCTCTGATCCCGAGAGAGTGAGAGGAGCAGAGCCTAGCCCCTCACCCCCTGGCCAAAATCTTGTGGTGTCCCTGCCCTTCCCAAGAGAAAACCCCTAAGGTAAGACAGCAGCTCGGTGTACCCTTCCACCGCCTCCTCCTCCCAGCCATGTCTTTTGCTCTCTTAAGTGTCAGTCTCTTAGCAACAAATGGGAGAAAATTCCTAGGAGAAAAAAGAAAAAATAGCAGAAATCCTGACCTCCAACACTAAGACAAATGGCAGTAATGGAGAAACTTTTTGCAAGGGATGGACAGCATAATGACCCTGACAAGGTCAGGTGCACAGTGCAAATGGGGTGGAGCCTTGTGCTGCATGGGCCATCGGAATACTCCAGCTTCATGGGAACAATGCATTTAGTGGATAACCAAGAGACTGTGAGTTCTGCAGCAAGCAAGCTCAGGAATGATGGGACCATCGTCCATGGCCTGATACACACTCATGTCTCTGCTGTGGTTGAGTTTCAAGGATGAACAGGAAAAATTCAGAGAGAAGATGAGAAAGGAGCTAAGCAAGGATAGTTCCCATGTAACACCAGTGCACACCTGTGAGAAACAACTGCTCGCTTTGAAAATTTAGAAAAGGTTTATTAAACCTTGACAAAAATACAACAAAAGGACTACAAAAGGAAAAATTTGCAGTGCCGGGGACTGTTCTCGTGCATACCAGGTGGCAGGTTCATCTTCAAGATGGATGCTCAGTCTTTTATACCCCTGGGGGTTGCATCAGCCAGCCCTGGCCCCTCCCAAGGTCTGCCAGCCAGCTCTTCTTTGCCATTCATCATTGGAGACTGCTTTCTTGTAACTGGATTGGAGATCAGGTGTTGCCATGCCACCCCCCTTAAGCACCAAGCTTGTCCATTCCCAACTGCCCCATGCAAGGGGCACATGTGCAGCCTTCTTTGTACCTGTCCTAGACAACCCCGGCTGTCTGATGGTAACAATACAGGGGGGGAAAAGGGAACTATGGGGAGAGCAGAGGACATCTAAACTACAATAACATAACTATACATCATTAAAGCTTTTCTTAATATTCACACAATAGTTATCCCTGAATTGCCAGAGCCAATCATCTCATTATCCATCTTGTAACAAAACCAGAGGCCCCAGTGTCAGTGCCCAACATCCCCAGCTAGGGAGAGGGAGTACACCCCATGAGTTGACCTGTGGCTCTTCCTGGATGGCCAGGTAGAGGCCAGGGAAAATTGTGTCTTTTGGGCTGTGTGAGAGCCATAGAAATCCGAGGCTTTTGTTGGCATTGGTGCACAGTGTACTCCAATCCCATCAGGACATGTGGGGGCAGAGCCCGTTTCTATTGCTGGGGTGATGGGGGATCGCAGTGAAATGATACACGGAATAAATAGACTCCACACCCTGATGTAGGTATGAAGTGGACTTGTATTGTCAGCGCCTGGCACCAGCACAATAGCTCTCGTGAAAACTTGTGCCCTGAGCCCTGGTCTGAGCCACATCTTTATTCACAGAGGTGTTCCATATACATCACATTGCACAACCTTTCCGTGCATATTCGCCCCTTGCCCCGTCTCTCATGGCCTCAGATGGTAATGAGATCCACGCCCTTCTGAGCATGCGTTGTTCACGGTGGTGGTTGCATGGGGGTCTTTTGGTGGTCTCTGAGGCTGAAGGCCGTGGTCTTCCTCATGATTGATCTTTTGAACTTTTGTCCTTTGCACGCCTGCTTTGGTCCCTTGGTGCTTATCTGAGTACGTCTGTTGATTTTGATCAGCTTGGAGACAGAGGAGCCCCTTTATTTAGGTTTCTTGCATTCCTCAGTCTTCTCCTGGTATTGTTCTTTATGCAAGAAGCTTCAGAAATTTGCATTTTCCTATGCCCTTTGTACCATGGCAGAGGTTTCTTAAGTAAAAGGTTAAAATTCAATGCACAAATCTACAAGCTAAAACTTAAATGCTTAATTCATATTGCTAATTTAAGCAATCCCCAAAACCTCCATTTCAGCAGCAGTTGACCCTGCTGGAAGCTGAGGTGAGTTAGACTGGGAAAGAGTGGAAGACACATCCTATTGTGACTGGCCCAGAGGCCCTGTCTATTCTGGGCATAGATTTCCTCCAGAGTGGTTATTTCAAAGACACAAAAGGACTCAGTGGGCTTTTGAAACAGCTGCTGTGGAGGCAGAGGGCGTTAGGCAAAGGAAAGTTCTTGCTTGGGATGTCCGAAAATCCTGCTGCTGTTGGACTCTTGAAGGCAGGAGAGCAACAAGTACAAATTGCTACCTCAGAGGTGCATCACTGGCAATATCAGAGAAATTGAGATGCCATGATCCACATCCACAAAATGATCCAAGAGCTGGAGAGCCAAGGGGTGGTCAGCAAGGCCCACTCACCCTTCAACAGCCCCATTTGGCCTGTGCACAAGTCTGATGGAGAATGGAGATTGACTGTGGACAATTGTGCCTTGAATGAAGTGACTCCACCGCTGGACGCTGCTGGGCCGGACCTGCTGGAGCTCCAGTACGAGCTGGAGTCGAAGGCAGCAAAGTGGTGTGCCACTACTGACATTGCCAATGCATTTTTGTCCATTCCTCTGGCAGCTGAATGCAGGCCTCAGTTTGCCTTCTCCTGGAGAATCATGCAGTACACCTGGAACCAACTGCCCCAGGGGTGGAAACACAGCCCCACCATCTGCCATGGACCGATCCAGGCTGCACTGGAAAAGGGTGAAGCTCCAGAACATCTGCAGTACATCAGTGACATCATTGTGTGGGGAACTGGGAAATGGAAGTATTTGGGAAATGAGAAAAAAATCATCCAGATTCTGCTGGAAGCCAGCTTCTCCATCAAAAAGAGCAAAGTCAAGAGACCTGTCCAAGAGGTCCAGTTCCTGGGAGTAAAGTGGCAGGACAGACAATGCCAGATACCCCTGAGGTAATCAACAAGATCACAGCAATGTCTCCACCGACCAACAAGAAGAAAACATTGACTCATGGATGGTAGACAATGCTCTGTGGAGGCCTTTCCTGGCTGGAAAGGTGGAAAAAGGCCAATTGGCAGCATAGGGGAAAAGCAATCTGGGCTGCAGACGAATGGCAAGACATTGCCAGGCGGGTAGAGAAGCTGCCTGTGAAAGTCTGTCATGTGGGTGCCCACGTGCCCCAGAGTTGAGCTAATGAGGAGCACTGAAAGAATGAAGAGGTGCATCAGGCTGCAAAAATCGAGGTGTTACAGATAGGTTTGGATTGGCAACACAAGGGACAGTTGTTCCCAGCTCGATGGGCCCATGGTGCCTCAGGTCATCGGGGCTGAGATGCCACCTCTAGGTGGGCACAAGAGCCCGGGCTGGATGTAACCATGGGCAGCATCTCCCGGGATATCCATGATTGTGAGATGTGAGCTGCCATCAAGCAAAGCTAAGCGGGTGCAGCCCCTCTGGTATGGGGGCCATGGTTCAAACAGAATATGGTGAGGCCTGGCAGATTGACTACATCACGCTGCCTCAAGCCCGCCAAGGCAAGTGCTACATGCTCCCAATGGTAGAAGCCACCACTGGATGGTTGGAGACCTACCCTGTGCCTCATGGCACTGCCCAGAACACCATGCTGGGCCTTGAAAAGCAGGTCCTTTGGAGGCACGGTACCTGTGAGAGAATTGAGTCCAACAAAGGGACTCATCTCAAGGACAGCCTGATCAATACCTGGGCTAGAGAACCTGGCACTGAGTGGGTATATCACATTCCCGACCGTGCACCAGCGGCCAGGAAAGGTCAGCAGTGCAATGAACTCTTCACAAACATATTGAAGGCAATGGGGGGGTGGGACCCTCAGGCAGTGGGAGCTGCATTTAGCAAAGGCTGCATGGTTAGTTAATAGCAGAGATTCCACCAACCAAGCTGGCCATGCCCAAGGCGAAGCCCTGTGCACAGCGGGTGGAGACAAAGTTCTGGTGGTGCACATGAGAGGTGTGCTAGGAAAGACTGTTGGGATTCATTCTGCCTCGAGCAAAGACAAACCCACCTGTGGGGTTGTCATTGCTCAGGGACTGGATTGGACTTGGTGGGTGATGCAGAAAGATGGATCAACACAATGGATATCTCCAGGGGACCTTGTTTTTGGGGTGAATTGCCCAAGACACTGTGCCTGTATCCGTATCTGCATCTGTGTATCTATGTATGTATATAATTGGGATAATGTATGGATGTATATAGTTTAAAAGTGAAAGTTTGATGTAACATGTTGGTATGGGAAAAATTCAGGGTGGAAAATGTTGTGTGTTTGGGGTGGGTTTTTGGGGAATTTACTCTCATTTGTTACCTGAAAAGGGGGACGTGGCAAGGAGAGGGCAGTTGATGCCTGTGGGGAATGAATTGCCTGTGGGGCAACTGAGATGCAAAAGAACTGGCCAATGACTCTCCCATTCCACTGGAAACTTCCAGGGAGGGAGGGCAGGGTTGGGCACTGGCCTGCCAAGGGAAGAACCAGCTGGCCATGCTAGGAGCAGGGCACTTTGGGCAGCTCTTGTGCTGGTCCCAGCACTGCTTCAGAATTCTCCTTGCCATCCATAGGTGAGCCCATTGGTTGCTGCAGCTGCTGGTTGACGGGGACTTTTCCACACTCGCCATCACCAAGGAAGATCCTCACCATCTGCGTGGGTGCTTGAGGGGAAACGGGACCACCCCACCTATTCTCTCTCTCTCTGGAGAGAGGGAGCCCCAGGGGCTGCTTGGCTGGAACCAGAGCAGAGCTGGCATGGCCAGGATACTGCAAGAGCCAGGTGAGAAGCTGGGAAAAGCAGAGCCCCAGCTTCCCTGTGTCCCCGAGGCTGCCGTTCACTCCTGGGCTGGCTCAGGGCTCGCAGCCGTGGCCCCTGAAGCCGCCTGGGCCGACAGCGCCCCCTGGAGCCAGGGCAGAGTCACTGCAGCCACTCTGCCTGGCCTCAGCTCACAGCGCCCTCTGCCGGCTGAGGTCAGAACTACAGCAAAGGCAGAACTGCTCAACGGGTGGGAAGAGTCTGGCATTGCTTTGGGGGCGCTGCTGCCTCTTCTCTCTTCTTCACCTATATTTATATATATATGTATAGTCTAGTGAAGAAGTGATATTTCTCTTCCCATATCTTTGCCTGGAAGCCCTGTAATTTCAAGTTATAATGATTTGGAGGGAGGGGGCTATCTCTCCATTCCAGAAAGATTCCCAGCTTCCTTGGAAGACACCTGTCTTTTCAACCAGGACAATCTGCTATCATTAATGGAGAAATTGACCTAGGAGGTAAAGGAACTCACAGATATTAGGCTTCAGCCCTTGCCTAGGAATTGTTCCTGATCTTCACAAAACAGGGGCTTCTATGGCTCGAAGAATAGACTTTGATTGATCTCTACAGCCCAGCTTTTACCTCCCTCAGAGTGCTCCTTTTCACAGTATGTCACACCAGTCTGGCACAGTTCCCGTGCAGGTGACCTCCACTGCCACCAACAACAGGACCACTTTACCCACCACCAGTGAGAGGGAGCGTGGATCATTCAATTTTTCCCACATAAGATATGGAGCAGAAATCTCTGTTGCAAATCCTGCCAGTTCTTCCTGAATTTATACACACAAGCAAAGATGCCTTGCACAGGATCTACCTTCTTGGATCCCTGGTGATCAGTGGCACAGAGTCTAGCAGTGGACCCTGGAAGGACAATGCTGAGCCCAGTCCTTCCTGAGTGCTTTGTCAGTAAACTGGGTTAGGGGGCCAGGCTGTGCCCTCTGAGAAACCAGGAGCAGTGGCTGATCTGCCAGAGACAAGTGCTGCCATGCAGAGGGACAGTTCAGCAAGGGGGACAGTCCAATGACAAGTGCTGAGTCCTGTCCTTGGCAAGGAACAACCACAGGCAGCGGTGACTGCTGGGGGCCACCCAGTTGGAAAACTGAAGTTTGTCTGGGTTCTGCTGGACACCAGGATGCCCATGGGCCAGCAATGTGCTCCTGCAGCAATGCAGAACAGCGTCCTGGGCTGCACTGGGAGCTGTGTCACAGCTGGCAGAGGGAGGGGATCCTTTCCCTCTGCTCCACACCAGTGAGGCCAGCCCTGGAGTGCTGGGCCCAGAGCTGGGCTGCCCAGGACGGGACACAGGGACAGACTGGACAGAGTCCAGCACAGGGCCATGAAGCTGATGGAGGGACTGGAGCGTCTCTGCCATGAGCAGAGGCTGAGAGAGCCCAGCCTGGAGCAGAGCAGGCTCAGGGCATCTCATCCCTGTGGATGAAAAGCCAGGGGGAGGCTGAAGGGGGGGACAGGGCCAGGGACAGCCCCGGGGGCCTCGGGCACAAAGTGACCCACAGGAGGGGCCCTCCGAGCTCAGGAGACACTTCTGCACTGGGAGGGTGGCCGAGCACTGCCGCAGGTGCCCGGGGAGCTGGGGGAGTCTCCATCCCTGCAGAGACTCAAAAGCCACCTGGACACTTCCTGGGCAGCCGGCTCTGGGTGGCCCTGATGGAGCAGGGGCTGGGCCAGGTGACCTCCAGAGGTGCCTCCAGCCTCCCCCAGCCTGAGAATCTGTGACTCTGAGAACAAACAGGCTGCAGCTTCCTGAGGACAAATGAAAAAGCTCCACACATGGCAGGTTTCTCCTGCCCTCACCAAAGTGGTTCATGGCACATGTCTCCCTTCTGCAGATTCCTCCCTGGAGTCAGGATGCTCCTCAAGGTCACTCCTTGAGGCTGAGAGAAATGTTTGCCCATTATCATTGGTTTGGGTGAGTAGCATCAATCTTTAAGAATTGGTTATTGCTGGCTTGACAGGAATTGCTTCAATGTTGCTTCAAAATATAATGCACTATACTGGAAGTTAGAGGTCTCTGCACTGGGTAGTAAATAAGCCTGATACAGATTTATTAGTTTAATGGCAATCATAAGAAACTCTTTATTTTTCTATAAATATATCTTTCATCCTATGGAACACAGTTGTATAAAGGTTCAATTACACCTATACTATCCTTTAAACATAAACTACTGACTAAGTCTAAAACTACATCCAGCTGCAGCCTGGCTCCTCTCTGAGACGTTCAGGAAGCAAGGAGGTCCCTTCTGCACCTTGTGTCTCCTGCCTGCTCCCTGCACAGCTCTCCAGGTGGTGCTGTCGCTCTTGGGCCAGCTGTGACTGCAGCAGGGCCACCTGAAAGAGGCACAAGGCCCGGCTCAGACAAGCCCACGCTGGCAGGAGCACCTGCAGCCCCACGGTACCGGCTCTCGGGGCAGACACAGCCTCCAACTCCAGCCCTCACCAACCCCTTGGGCAAGGGCAAAGGAGCAGGCTCCCAGACACAACAGAGCTCAGAGCACCAACAAGTCCACTTCCAGGCTGCCAAACCCTTCCCACGTAAATCCCTCAGCCACCACAGGTCTATTACAGACACTTCCAATGGGATTTAGGAACCCAGCTCTGATTTCCAGAGCACACATTTGGGCCACTGACCCCTTTCTCCACAGGCCGTGCTTCAATATGAGGGCTGCTGCTCCCCTGAGCTCCTGGAGGACTCTTCTATTTCAGACTCGTGGACCGGTAAATTAAAGTAGTCTGGAGGGAACACTCTCCTAAAAGTTCTGATTCTTCTCCTTTCAGGGTCCACCTGCACATTGGATGGGAGAGAGGGTCACAGAAACCTATTGTGGGGAAATATCGCGATGTCTCGAGACATCGCGAGGTTACGCAGAACCCCTCCCCTTTTACTGTTAACTGACCGTTATCCCCTGTATAAATGACCCTGTCTAACCGTTAATAAAGGCCAGTTACTGTCCACCACATTGGTGTATGCATGTGCTTGACCCCTGTGGCAGAGGCGCCGCCACAGAACCATCCTCGACCCGGGACGCCACGCCCCAAGCGGCGGCAACAACCTGTCAGCAAACATGGAGCAAAAGGACCTCTGGACATCAAGGCAAGGAGGTCCCTGCTCTGAGACCCTGAAGTGCACCAGACAACAGTGGGGGCAAAAAGCTCTCGCTGGAGGCTGTGCAAGAGAGGCCAGTGTGTGTGTGCAGGGACACGGGGCCAGGGAGGGAGGCAGCGCAGTGAAGGTGCCCTTGTGAAAGCCATGGGCTGCCACAAGAGAGAGAACAAACAAAGGGGTGTGCCACAGCAGGGACAGGGAGAGGCAAGGCAACAAGCAGAGGTCTCCAAAGCACTGCCTGGGCTAAGGTGCCAAGTTCCAGAGGAACCTGAGGCTCTGCAGAGGCAGTGAAAGCCCAGTTTACCTGCTGGCCACTTCTCCTGGGCACGGTGGATAATTCAGGCCTCTCTCCCTTCTCCTTCTCTGCTGATGCAAGTGGTGTCTTAGATTCCAGACTGGTCCTTGAGCCACCTAACAGCTGCTCCTCTTGTGCTCCAACAGCCTGCTGGGTGTTCAGAGAGGAGATGATGCCCATATTTCAAACACCACAGAAGCTGTCCCTCAGAAATCTCCATCTCAGGAAGCATCCTCGAAGCACCAGCAGTGCAGCTGCTGTTCAGCCCTCTCAGTACAAAACTCATCGGGGTTTAGTTCATCACTCTGCTCAGCTGCTCTATTCCCTCCCATACGCAATACCAAACCCCCAAGTGTTGCCTCCCCTTTTGTGGGCACAGGAGAAGCAGCTCCCCATGCCCAGCTTTTGGCCTGGAGCTGCTTTGAACAGCAAGCTCCAGAGCTGGATCAGTCATTCTGGGTGTGCCAGGAATCAATCTGGCAGTCAGTGGCCTCTGGCTGGAGCCAGGCAGACAGACAAGGCTCTTTACCCAAGCAGGCCTGCACTGACAGGGATAGAGACCCACCTCTTCATGGGAAACATCTCTGGAATAATTCAGGCATGTTGCAGTGGACTGAAGGACAACGCCAGTGTCTGCCTGGATAGAAGATTTTCCCTTCAGGGAGCCCAAGCGTTTCTGCAGAGCCCCTCTGGCAATTTTACACTTGTTCAGTGCAGCACGCAGAGTGCTCCCTCTTCCTTCCTTCAAAGCAGCAGTCCCATGCTTCAACTCTTCCTGCATGGTTTCCTTTTCACTGTCCAATTGCTGCATTCTTTCCTGCTGACTTTGCATGTTGAGTGCATCCATTTTATTCTTCTTTTCCAGATATCTCATCTGCTGCTGGTACAATTCCCTTTCATGCTGCCAAAACAGGGAGAAAAAGGGTCACTCATTCCCTCTCTCACTTTGCTTTTCATACCAGATCTGGACTCCTCCTGCAGGGGCAGGCACAGGCTGCCCCTCTCTCTGCCTCTCAGCATGCTGCAGAGCTTTGCTGGGCCCCCCTCCCCTTGATGCTGAATCTTTCCCAGCTCACTCAGCCCATCCCAGCTTCCCTTCTGCCCTTGCCTGACCTCCTGCAGCTCCACTCCAGGGCTCCTTTGGGGAGGAGCTGCCAGAACTGCAGCCAGGATTTCAAGTGCCCGCTAAGCGGGATTCAGGCAGTGCCACGAGGATGTGCTCTCCATCAGGGAGGAAGGGAAGAGCAAACAGCCGCAGCCTTTCATTCCCTGGGGCTGGGCTGACAGCAGTGCTTTTCCACCTCTCCTGTGTAGAGTTCCCATGGCTCCATGCCCCAGAGCCCCACTGCCCTCTCTGGGAGCAGCAATGGCCAGATCAGTCTGTCATTCTCTGCTGCCACTCAGGACCAGTTCTCCCCTTGCAGGCACACGTCCTGCTGGGGATCAGACCTTGGCTTTCCTCTCCTCTCTCCCCACTGGCTGCTCTCCCATGGCCAAGGCCAAACACCTTTCTATTAACAGCAAACTTGGGACTCTCCCCCCTCCTTCCACATCCAGATATTTAGAAAGCTGAACATGGCATTGGACACCAGGAATTCCCCAAACCATGCCATGTCAATAGGGACACTGAGGACATTGAGAACTAAAGGTTCTAGAGCACAGAAGCCAAGCAGGGAGGAAAAACAGCAGCCTCAGCATTAACTGGCTTTGCCATGACTACAACATCTTCTTCTCCTTATTCAGAAGAATGCAATTAGAAAAGTTTAACTGGGGAAAGCTGCTCCTTAGAACTATGAACACAAGGCCCAAACACATAGCTAGGAAATGGCACATTGTGGCATCTGCCAATCTCACCAGCACATCCTTCCTTTGCTTCTCCAGGATTTCTAATTTCTTCTTCAGAGATACCACCTCCTGACGAAGAGTCACAGCCTCTTCCTGCCTTTTAGTGGCCTTTTTCTCCAGGGCAGTTTCTTGAGAAATGTGCTTGACTTCCTCCTTCCACCAATCTGCAGCAGGAAAGGGGAAAGGAGAAGGAGAAAGGACAAACAAAGTCAAGCTAAACTGATGTGCATCCTGCAGAGACAACAGCACTGTCTTCTCTAACTGCCTGTGGTTGCCAGGCCCTAAGCCCACAAAGGCTCCAAAGCTGACAGAAATGTAGGAAACTTCCAGGCAGAGAAAAAGGCAGGAATGAAAGGGGCAAGGTTCAGAGGGATAGGAAAGTGTGTTTGCCCTTGTCCTTGTGCAGAGTGAGCAATCTAAGAGAGACAAAGCACAGGGGATGCCTGTGCAGCGCTGCTCCAGAGAGGCCAATAGCCTGGAAGCTCTGGCAGGGCCTGGAGTTTGGGGGAATGGAGCTGAGGCATCCAGCTACAGCTCCTCAGCTGGTGAGACAGCATGGGGCAGTGAGTGGGAGAGGAGAAGCTGTACCTTGCTCAATTTCCTCCAACTCCTTCTGCAGCTCCAGGTTGCGGGCTCTGAGGTTGTCTCTCTGAGCTTGTGTCTTCCTCAGCTCCAGCTCCACAGCCTCACACTGTATGGCCAAGGCAAGAGCTTTGTCATCAGAGCTCTGGAGCTTCACACGCAGCTCAGACACCTCAGCCTGCAGCACGTGCACAGAGTCCCTCAAAGAGCGTTCTCCTGCTCGAGACTCCTCCAGCTCCTTCAGCAGCTGCTTCTGTTGAGTTGCCTGGGAAGCCTCCATCTGCAGCACTGCGTCCTGCAGGGCCCGGATCTGGAAGATGGATGCACAGAGCCTCAGGGACAGGGCTACTCCTGAGGCAGCAGAGTGGGCTGCAGGGAGAGCAACGAAGGAGAAATGACTACAGGAAAAACCCTGCCAAACCCGGAAGGCACAGATGCAAGGATGCCAATGGAGGCAAATGGAGAGAAAACAGGGAAAGGGAGGCAATGGGCATCCTTGGGCTGCAGCTCGGAACAGCGGCTGAACTGGCTGTGCTGGAAGTGCCCTGCCCAGCCTGCCACAGCCACCTCTGTGTCCCCACATTGCTCAGTGCCTGGCACAGGCACCAACTCTGTCTGGGACAACACTGCCAACAGAGGGACAGAGAAGCTCCAGAGGAGTCTGCTGCTGCTTCTCCTCCCACATTTCCTGCTGGGACCCGGGAGAACATGGGGGAAAACTTCTGCAGCAGAGACCAGATTCAGGCTCAGCCTCAGGGTGCAGCAGCAGCCCCGGGCAGAACACGACAACTGTGGATGCTGCTGGCAGGGGAAAGAGGCTGGGGCCTGCAAGGCAAAGGTGCTGTTGTGTGTCCCTGGAGAAGAGGATGCCACTGCACAGCTTACCTGTGTGTTGAGCTCCCGCAGTTGTCCAGCGCGGTTTGAGGAGAGCTGTTTGGCCTGCTGAAGAGCAGATTGACACTGAGACACCTGATTGTTTAGTGCCGAGTTCTGTTCTTCCAGCGTCCTGAGGCACACATTCTTTTCCTCCAGAGACAGAATCAGCCTAGAAGGGAAGCCAGCAAGTCATTACTAAATGATATCACCTTTTATCAACTCTAAGGACTTGCACCACCTCAGGGGGAAACTGCTCTGCCTGATGAGGTTTCTTTCAACAACTTGGCTGTTTAGACTTGACTGTTCCGCCTGCAGTCCCTGACCAGCATGTGCCTACTCTGCCTTTGTCCCAGAATGAACAGCGAGTTCCTGCCTCCATGCCATACGTTCTTTTCAAGATGGGAATGTGAATATAAACCTAACAAAGTCTTGCAATGAAGACATTAGGGGAGAGGAACAATTTCCTTCTGACTAACCAGGCTCCAAAACAGGGAGGTTTGGTCAGCATGGAAGAGACATTTCCTTTCCCCATCTTACACATCCAGGTAGGAGGAGCAGCACCCTAGAGCCAGGGAATCTCTGGCAAGTTCCCGAAGATTTACCAGCACCCATCCTACTTTCAGCTGGAGAAACAAAGGCCAAAGTGGCAACTGAGGATTGGAGCACAACCTGATGGAAGATGCAGAAGGCTCCAGGCAAGCAGGAGTGCCCTGCCTTTGCTTTGTCTTCTTCTTGGAGGAAGAATCCTGTGGCACTGAAGCCTGGCAGGACTTGATTGGCTGCAGGAGCCCCCCATAGCTTGGTCCTGTTCCTTGCATTCTTTGCACAGTCAGAAATGCCTGTGACTGTGCAGGGTGGCAGGGACCCTGCTTGACCCCCTGCAGGCAGCGGGGGACATTGGATGAGGAACCATGCAACAGAGACATTCTTGTTTCTGGGCTGCCTCCAAGGCCAAGCTGGCCTAGAGCAGCACTCAGGGCCTTAAGATGGTTCTGCCCAGAAAAAGCATCAGATGCCAGGCTGATCCAGACCCCAAAGGCTTCAAGTTACAGGCCCCAAGGTGGAGCTGATGGATGTATGCAGCTCCTTACAGTGCACCTCGGGCAGTGTCAACACACCCACCTAACAACACAATAACCCCTAGAGGGAAAGGGCTACCCCCAAAGCCTTTATCTTCAGAAGAACTCCATCTGAAGGCTTAAAAGAAAAGAAAGTGAAACTCAACATCCAGACAATGAGATCTGGCTACATGGAGAGTTCAGAATCTGCCACTTAAAAAATGCTGCCAGAGCCCCTGGCAGGTGCAAAGATGGCAAAGAGGGAATCCATTCAGCACAATGCAGAGTCCCACAGGCTTTCATTTACCTGGCCTTTTCCTTCTCTAGGGCATTGACAGAAGCCTGCAATTCTGAATTTTGCTGTGCCACTTCTTCCAATCGACTCCTTTCCCTCTCCAAGTACTCCAGATGAACTTGCAGCTCCTTGTTCTGATGTTGTGCCTCCTCCAGCATCTTCTGGGATTTCTCAAGCTCCAACAGCTTCTGCCTGGACTCTTCCTGTGTCTCCCTCCCATCTTGCTGGGCTCTCTGTGCAGTCCTTTCCTGGCACTCTTGGGAGGCTGCCAGCTGAGATGTCAACTCTGCCACCTCCAGTCAAACAGAACAAAGCAGTCAGAGGCTACAGCCACAGCTTCTCACACTCAGCCACAGTACAGGCTGTGAGCAAAGGTAAAGGACAACTTTCCACTCCTCCCTGTCCTGAGAGCACCAGATTCACAAAGGACATGGACAACTTGTTTCACTCTCTAAGTGGCCCACCAGCAAGGGCACCTGAGAAAGCACCTGCCAAAGCAAGGCTAGCAAGAAGAGGCCAGCAGGAATCCATGCTGCTGCTTGCTGGCCAGCAGCACAGAGGACTAGCCCATCTGTCCAGAGCAGCAGCTGACATTCAGCAGAGCCCTGAGTGTCCTTCAGAGCAGCTGCCATGGAGCCCCCAGAGCATGAGACAGCCCCAGGGCTCACCCCAGCAGCTGCTGCTCTGCCATGGAAAAGCAAGAAGGCCACAGACCCCTCGCTGCATGACTGCAGTGCCACTGCTCTTTCACTCACCTGCTTTTCTAGAGCCTCCCTCTGCTCAAGGAGGAGATTCCTTTCCTCTTTGAGGCCTTGTAGCTCTTCCTCGTGCCTCCTCTGCGCTGCCTGGGCTTCACTGTGTGCTTCCTGCAGCTCATCTTGCAGATTTGCCTTGATGGTCTGGCAACAAAATACAGAGCAACTTCCTGGGACCTGCCCTCACGCTCAGCTTTTTCCACTTGCTGCCTCAAAATGCCATTCCCTCAGCTGCTTCTTTTGGCTGCTCTACCCAGCTCTGCTTCCACTGCAAGCCTTCCTTCCTGGGGCTGAGCTCTGGAGCTTACCAGGCTCTGTGCTCCCAGGGCCTGAAGCAGCCCTTGCTTCCTCAGTCCCAGGAGCTGCCTTTTGTGCCCTTGTCACTGCCCTGCCCTCTGTTGCCTACCTACTCACACTTACCTGCCCCTTCTCCTGCTGCTCTGTCACCTCCTGCCTGAGCTGCTGCACCTGCTGGCGGGCTCGGCTGAGCTCTCCCTGAGTTTGGAGCAGTGCCTCTGATAAAGCATTCTTCTCCTTCTGCTCTTCCAGCAGGACCTGCACAGGAGGAAAGAGCAGAGGGCTTCACGCTCCTCCTGCAGCATCCGTGTGGCAATGGGCAAAGACTGATGGGCTCACGTGCTCTCAGAGCACTTGGCTGCTGCTCCCCTGGGCCACTGCCTGCCCTGGGGGAGACACAGCTTCCCAGGAAGTGACTTAAAACACAGCCCAGAAGACATCTCTGTGTTACTGTTCAGAAATACTCCAGGCAAGCCTTTTAAAAGATTTTTCTCTTGTCAGCATTCCTGCTGCACCCTTCCCATGCCCACAAAAGAAAAGTCCTACAAACTCACCTTGGCCATGAACATCTACCAGTACACACCAAAAGGGGAGCAGAAGGAGAACAGCGAAGATACCCTGAGGTGCATCTTAGAACAACAGAGCACAAGAGCAGCACAAAAATCTCAGCTGACAGCTGATGTTTCTGCCTGGCTTCCTATGAGAGGGCTCATTCCTGGGGCCAAAGACAGCCCCGTTCAGCTTTCACCTCCCCTAATTCAATGCAGGAGACACGGAGGGCATGCTCCACACAGCCCCATATCCTGCCATCTCCCACAGCTCCAGCCTTGCAAAAAATCACACCAGCTCTCCTCTCACAATCATTACCTCTTGCTTGGCATTCTCAGATCTCTTTAGTTCTTCTTGTTGGGCCAGCAGGGTGGCAACTTTCTGCCTCATCTCAAACAGCACCTTCTTGTGCTCCTGCTCTCTCTCTGCCTTCTCTTTTTCCCATTGCTCCAGCATCTCCTCCATCTCTGCACGGTGCCTTTCACGCTCACTTGCCTGAGGAAGGGAGGAAAAATTTGCAAGATGAAGCCCCAGGCAAGCTCCTGGCTGAAAGATGTGAAGCTCCATCCCTCCCACAACCCCCAACTGGAAAAGACAACAGCACTGGCTTTCTGCACTCCAGAAGCTGTGTCCTGTCAGGGAATTCAAAAGGAGGCTCAGCAGGTGCAAGAATCACAGACTTGTGGAACCTCTTCTGCTGGCAAAGACCTTCCCAAGCACCGAGTCCAAGCACTCAGAGGAGGAGGTGTCACCTTCCCCTCTCTGATGCCCCAGTCACAAGGACTGAAGGACCAGGAACAAGGGGCCTGTTCCATTTGCTTCCAGCCCAAAGCTAATCCCTCTGTCCACCATGGAAGCACAGGGAGAAAGGAAACGAGTTCCCACGCCTGCAGCCAGCAGCACTGTTGGCATCTGCTCCACGCTGGCATCTGCTCCACGCTGGCATCTGCTCTGTGGCAGGTGGCACTCGGGGATGATCCTGCCCTGGGCTGCCGCGCTTTGGGTGGGCACTGCCCAACCTGCTCTGGAACTCCTCTTACACCCTCACTGAAGCCATGGCTGCATTTACTGTCCCAGCACCATCCTGGTGGCCTTCACACTCCTCCAAGTCTCAGCTGCTGGCTCTGCTGCCCGGCCCAGCAGCGAGAGGCCTCTGGCAGAGGATTGTTGCCCTTTCACACCCTCAGCCTCTGCTTGTGCTGCACCAACCCACAGGGCTGGCTTGGACAATTCAGAAGCATATTGTCCCCTACCAGGTCTTGCAGGAGCTTCTTTATTTCCAGTTGCTGAGCAGTTCCCTGAAGCCTGAGGCTTTCCTGATGCTGCTGCTCTGCCTGCAGGAGCTGTTGAGCTGTGTCTTCCTGTTCCTGCCTCCTGAGAGCTCTCTCTGCTTCCAGCTCACCTTGCAGGCACTTCACTTCTCCTGCAAACATGACCAACAGCAAGATTCACGTTCTTGACTGACTTTACTGACCTCAGGCCCTTTCAGTGCCTCCAGCCCCACCACTCCTCAGAAGTTCTGTGGACAGAGACACCTGTGCTCATCTTGTCTAGTCAGGGGCAGCACCACAAACAAAGCACACGAGGTTCTCACCTTCTATCACCGCTCTGTCCTGTGTGACTGTGAGCATTTGAGCCTCCAGATGGTTCCTGGTGATCTCCAGCTGTGATATCTGCAGCTGAGCAGCAAACAGCCTGGATTGCAGGCTCTCCTTTGCTGACCTACAAGTTGCAAAGATGGACAGACATGAGTTGCTTGCTCCAGACACCCACAGCCGGTTATTCCAGGACGACGTGGCTCAAGATCCCCACGCCTGAGGATGGAAAATGGCTCCGCTGGAAACTCGTCCAGAGAAGGCACATCTGGGCCATTTCCAGAGCAGAGCAGGGCCTCTGAGGGACTGCCCAGGCCTTCCTTATGGCCTGCCATAGCACAGGCAGCCCAGCCCAACTTGGCCTCAACAGCCAAACCTTCACTTGCTGCTCCTGACCTATGACTCTGGGTAGCTGTGCCCAAACAGGCTGGAGCAACAAGCAAAAGCTCAGCCTCTGCTCACAGCCCTTCTCTCATCAGCACTTCCAAGCTGCTTTGCAGGGGGACAGAACAGACTCTTGTCCTGGCTGACTCCTGACTTTTTAATGCTCTTGATAATGGACAGAAAGGTACATCATCTTCCAGACACCCAGGATTTAACGAGGCTTCAGAACTACTTTGCAGATACAGTAAAATCTCATGGTCATGGCAGCACCTGTGAAAAATCAGATCACCCTTTTGTCTGAACAACAACTACCTGAATGCAGAGACTGCAGTTTCAACTCTTGCAAGGTCCAGGAGTAGACTTGCTGCCTTTATTTGAGTGTTGCTGAACAAGCAGGCAGTAGCCCAAGGGACTTGTCCTTCTTTACACAGTGAGAGGGACCATGCAAAGGCACCTTGGCAGGTTTGGCAGCTGGGTGCCCACCAACAATCAGCAAGAATGCCCAGAGGCTGTTGAGAATTCCAAAGAGCTTTCCCTGCTGCTCTCTAACCAGCTCTACATCCTGTCCACACTTCTCAAGAGTGTGCTTGGAAGCAGAAATGCCTCAAGATGGTCAGCAGGAGCCTCTGGCTTCACCCTGAATGGCAGCGTGCTACTCCCAATGTGCCAAGGTAAGAGCCTGGAATGCTGAAGATGAAGCCTCCTGGTCTGAAGATCAGGATCATGTCAATACTCAGAAAGGAACGAGGGATGTTCAATGCCCAGAACGAGGAACCAAACCCAAGAGAAACTTGAGGTTTCACTCAGCATCTGCATGGTTCAACTACTCCTCAGTTCAGGGCTGGCTGGATTTCTTTTGACATCCCACAGGAGTGTGCTCGGTGGCACAAACAGGAGCCCAAGGCTCACGAGAGCTTTGCTGGCTTTCGGTGCCAGGAAATGACACTCACATGGTGGCTTTTTTTTTTTTTCCTTGAGACTCTTGCATATGGTGTCCACGGAATGTAAAACCATCTGAAAAGTTTCAACTCCCTGCCTTTACCTGGTCTCCTCCAGCTGCCTGGCAAGGTCTTGTCGGAGCCACTCGGTGGCTGCCAGTCGGCCCTCAAGGTCAGCCTTCTGGGCCAGCAGCTCCTCCTCTCGCCACGCCTGGGCCACTTCATGCCCTTGGCCAGAGGATTCCTGGCTCAGCAGCTCCAGAGACCAGCTCGATGACTCTTGCTCCTGGGAAACCTGCAAGTGGGACAAGGTACAGCTGGAGCCCTTCCTTGGGAGCCCTGTGCAGAGCCAGCCAGTGCCACCTCACAGGCAGCCAGAGGACAAGGAGCCCCTGTGCTCTGGCCTCAAAGTTTCACAGCATCTGCCCCATGCAGCTCTGATAGCCTGGCCTGCCAAAAGCTTCTGGCACTGTTCCCTTGGAAGTGCTGTGGCAGGCCCTGCTGCCTTGCCTAGGCCCAGACAGCTCCTTCCCAACAAACATCCCTACTGCAAACTCTGTGTTGCCACCCAAAACCACTGCATCTTCCACAACTGCCAATACAATTGACTCTAAGCACCAGCTGTGCTGAACATTTTCAGCCATTAATCCAAAACTCAACTGGCATTAGTCCATCACTCTGCTCACCGGCTCCATTCCTTCCCACACCCAATCCAAACCCCCATGTGTTGCCTCCCCTTTTGTGGGCACAGGAGAAGCAGCTCCCCATGCCCAGCTTTTGGCCTGGAGCTGCTTTGAACAGCAAGCTCCAGAGCTGGATCAGTCATTCTGGGTGTGCCAGGAATCAGTCTGGCAGTCAGTGGCCTCTGGCTGGAGCCAGGCAGACAGACAAGGCTCTTTACCCAAGCAGGCCTGCACTGACAGGGATAGAGACCCACCTCTTCATGGGAAAAATCGCTTGAATAATTCAGGGACACTGGAGTGGACTGAAGGTCATTGTCTCTGCCTGCCTGGATACAAATCTTTCCCTTCAGGAGTTCCAAGTGTTGCTTCAGAGCCCCTCTGGCCAGTTCCCTCTTGTTCAGTGCAGCACTCAGTACTTGAGTCTTGTCCCTCGATTTCTTCAAAGCAGCAGCCCCATGCTCCAAATCTTCTTGCAACTCTTCCCTCTCCACTTGTAATTCTTGATTATTTCCCTTATGATTGCTCATCTCAGGTGCATGCATTTGATTCTTCTTTTCCAGATATCTCATCTGCTGCTGGTACAATTCCCTTTCATGCTGCCAAAACAGGGAGAAAAAGGGCCACTCATTCCCTCCCTCACTTTGCTTTTCATACCAGATCTGGACTCCTGCTGCAGGGGCAGGCACAGACTGCCCCTCTCTCTCAGCCTCTCAGCATGCTGCAGAGCTTTGCTGGGCCCCCCTCCCCTTGATGCTGCATCTTTCCCAGCTCACTCAGCCCATCCCAGCTTCCCTTCTGCCCTTGCCTGACCTCCTGCAGCTCCACTCCAGGGCTCCTTTGGGGAGGAGCTGCCAGAACTGCAGCCAGGATTTCAAGTGCCCGCTAAGCGGGATTCAGGCAGTGCCACGAGGATGTGCTCTCCATCAGGGAGGAAGGGAGAGCAAACAGCCGCAGCCTTTCATTCCCTGGGGCTGGGCTGACAGCAGTGCTTTTCCACCTCTCCTGTGTAGAGTTCCCATGGCTCCATGCCCCAGAGCCCCACTGCCCTCTCTGGGAGCAGCAATGGCCAGATCAGTCTGTCATTCTCTGCTGCCACTCAGGACCAGTTCTCCCCTTGCAGGCACACGTCCTGCTGGGGATCAGACCTTGGCTTTCCTCTCCTCTCTCCCCACTGGCTGCTCTCCCATGGCCAAGGCCAAACACCTTTCTATTAACAGCAAACTTGGGACTCTCCCCCCTCCTTCCACATCCAGATATTTAGAAAGCTGAACATGGCATTGGACACCAGGAATTCCTCAAACCATGCAATGTCAATAGGGACACTGAGGACATTGAGAACTAAAGGTTCAAGGGCACAGAAGCCAAGCAGGGAGGAAAAACAGCAGCCTCAGCATTAACTGGCTTGGCCATGACTACAACATCTTCTTCTCCTTATTCAGAAGAATGCAATTAGAAAAGTTTAACTGGGAAAAGGTGCTCTTTAGAACTATGAGCACAAGGTCCAAACACATAGCTAGGAAAGGGCCCTTTGTGGCATCTGCCAATCTCACCAGCACATCTTTCCTTTCCTTCTCCAGGTTTTCCAATTTCTTCTTCAGAGATACCACCTCCTGACGAAGAGTCTCAGCCTCTTCCTGCCTTTCAGTGGCCTCTTTCTCCAGGGATATTTGGTGACAGATGTGCTTGGCCTCTGCCTGCACCCACTCTGCTGAATGAAAGGGGAAAGAGGAATAGAAGGGGAAAGTTAAACTGATGTGCATCCTGCAGAAACAACAGCACTGTCTTCTCTACCTGCCTGTGTTTGCCAGGCCCTAAGCCCACAAAGGCTCCAAAGCTGACAGAAATGAAGGAAACTTCCAGGCAGAGAAAAAGGCAGGAATGAAAGGGGCAGGGTTCAGAGGGACAGAAAAGTGTGTTTGCCCTTGGCCTTGTGCAGAGTGAGCAATCTAAGAGAGACAAAGCACAGGGGATGCCTGTCCAGCGCTGCTCCAGAGAGGCCAATAGCCTGGAAGCTCTGGCAGGGCCTGGAGTTTGGGGGAATGGAGCTGAGGCATCCAGCTACAGCTCCTCAGCTGGTGAGACAGCATGGGGCAGTGAGTGGGAGAGGAGAAGCTGTACCTTGCTCAATTTCCTCCAACTCCTTCTGCAGCTCCAGGTTGCGGGCTCTGAGGTTGTCTCTCTGAGCTTGTGTCTTCCTCAGCTCCAGCTCCACAGCCTCACACTGTATGGCCAAGGCAGGAGCTTTGTCATCAGAGCTCTGGAGCTTCATACACAGCTCAGACACCTCAGCCTGCAGCACATGCACAGAGTCCCTCAAAGAGCGTTCTCCTGCTCGAGACTCCTCCAGCTCCTTCAGCAGCTGCTTCTGTTGAGTTGCCTGGGAAGCCTCCATCTGCAGCACTGCGTCCTGCAGGGCCCGGATCTGGAAGATGGATGCACAGAGCCTCAGGGACAGGGCTGCTCCTGAGGCTGCACAGCGGGCCGCAGGGAGAGCCACAAAGGAGAAATGACTTCAGGCAAAAAACATGCCAAACGCAGAAGGCACAGAAGCAAGGATGCCAATGGAGACAAATGGAGAGAAAACAGGGAAAGGGAGGCAATGGGCATCCTTGGGCTGCAGCTCTGAACAGCGGCTGAACTGGCTGTGCTGGAAGTGCCCTGCCCAGCCTGCCACAGCCACCTCTGTGTCCCCACATTGCTCAGTGCCTGGCACAGGCACCAACTCTGTCTGGGACAACACTGCCAACAGAGGGACAGAGAAGCTCCAGAGGAGTCTGCTGCTGCTTCTCCTCCCACATTTCCTGCTGGGACCCGGGAGAACATGGGGGAAAACTTCTGCAGCAGAGACCAGATTCAGGCTCAGCCTCAGGGTGCAGCAGCAGCCCCGGGCAGAACACGACAACTGTGGATGCTGCCGGCAGGGGAAAGAGGTTGGGGCCTCCAAGGCAAAGGTGCTGTTGTGTGTCCCTGGAGAAGAGGATGCCACTGCACAGCTTACCTGTGTGTTGAGCTCCCGCAGTTGTCCAGCGCGGTTTGAGGAGAGCTGTTTGGCCTGCTGAAGAGCAGATTGACACTGAGACACCTGATTGTTTAGTGCCGAGTTCTGTTCTTCCAGTGTCCTGAGGCACACATTCTTTTCTTCAAGAGACAGAATCAGCCTAGAAGGAAAGCAAGCAACTCATTACTAAATGATATCACCTTTTATCAACTCTTAGGACTTGCACCACCTCAGGGGGAAACTGCTCTGCCTGATGAGGTTTCTCTCAACAACTTGGCTGTTTAGACTTGACTGTTCCCCCTGCAGTCCCTGACCAGCATGTGCCTACTCTGCTTTTGTCCCTGAAAGAACAGCGAGTTCCTGCCTCCATGCCATATGTTCTTTCTGAGCTGGGAATGTGAATACAAACCTAACAAAGTCTTGCAATGCAGACATTAGGGGAGAGGAACAATTTTCTTCTGACTAACCAGGCTCCAAAACAGGGAGGTTTGGTCAGCATGGAAGAGACATTTCCTTTCCCCATCTTACACATCCAGGTAGCAGGAGCAGCACCCTAGAGCCAGGGAATCTCTGGCAAGTTCCCAAAGATTTACCAGCACCCATCCTACTTTCAGCTGGAGAAACAAAGGCCAAAGTGGCAACTGAGGCTTGGAGCACAACCTGATGGAAGATGCAGAAGGCTCCAGGCAAGCAGGAGTGCCCTGCCTTTGTTTTGTCTTCTTCTTGGAGGAAGAATCCTGTGGCACTGAAGCCTGGCAGGACTTGATTGGCTGCAGGAGTCCCCCATAACTTGTCCTGTTCCTTGCATTCTTTGCACAGTCAGAAATGCCTGTGACTGTGCAGGGTGGCAGGGACCCTGCTTGACCCCCTGCAGGCAGCGGGGGACATTGGATGAGGAACCATGCAACAGAGACATTCTTGTTTCTGGGCTGCCTCCAAGGCCAAGCTGGCCTAGAGCAGCACTCAGGGCCTTAAGATGGTTCTGCCCAGAAAAAGCATCAGATGCCAGGCTGATCCAGACCCCAAAGGCTTCAAGTTACAGGCCCCAAGGTGGAGCTGATGGATGTATGCAGCTCCTTACAGTGCACCTCGGGCAGTGTCAACACACCCACCTAACCACACAATAACCCCTAGAGGGAAAGGGCTTCCCCAGAAGACTTTGTCTTCAGAAGAACTCTATCTGAAGGCTTGAAAGAAAAGCAAATGAAACTCAGCATTCAGATAATAAGACGTGTCTGCATGGAGAGTTCAGAATCTGCCACTTAGGAAATGCTGCCAGAGCCCCTGGCAGGTGCAAAGATGGCAAAGAGGGAATCCATTCAGCATAATGCAGAGTCCCACAGGCTTTCATTTACTTGGCCTTTTCCTTCTCTAGGGCATTGACAGAAGCCTGCAATTCTGAATTTTGCTGTGCCACTTCTTCCAATCGACTCCTTTCCCTCTCCAAGTAGTCCAGATGCACTTGCAGCTCCTTGTTCTGATGTTGTGCCTCCTCCAGCATCTTCTGGATCTTCTCAAGCTCCAACAGCTTCTGCCTGGACTCTTCCTGGGCCTCCTTCACATCTTGCTGGGCTCTCTGCGCAGTCCTTTCCTGGCACTCTTGGGAGGCTGCCAGCTGAGATGTCAACTCTGCCACCTCCAGTCAAACAGAACAAAGCAGTCAGAGGCTACAGCCACAGCTTCTCACACTCAGCCACAGCACAGGCTGTGAGCAAAGGTAAAGGACAACTTTCCACTCCTCCCTGTCCTGAGAGCACCAGATTCACAAAGGACATGGACAACTTGTTTCACTCTCTAAGTGGCCCACCAGCAAGGGCACCTGAGAAAGCACCTGCCAAAGCAAGGCTAGCAAGAAGAGGCCAGCAGGAATCCATGCTGCTGCTTGCTGGCCAGCAGCACAGAGGACTAGCCCATCTGTCCAGAGCAGCAGCTGACATTCAGCAGAGCCCTGAGTGTCCTTCAGAGCAGCTGCCATGGAGCCCCCAGAGCACGAGACAGCCCCAGGGCTCACCCCAGCAGCTGCTGCTCTGCCATGGAAAAGCAAGAAGGCCACAGACCCCTCGCTGCATGACTGCAGTGCCACTGCTCTTTCACTCACCTGCTTTTCTAGAGCCTCCCTCTGCTCAAGGAGGAGATTCCTTTCCTCTTTGAGGCCTTGTAGTTCTTCCTCATGCCTCCTCTGAGCTGCCTGGGCTTCACTGTGTGCTTCCTGCAGCTCATCTTGCAGATTTGCCTTGATGGTCTGGCAACAAAATACAGAGCAACTTCCTGGGACCTGCCCTCACGCTCAGCTTTTTCCACTTGCTGCCTAAAAATGCCATTCCCTCAGCTGCTTCTTTTGGCTGCTCTACCCAGCTCTGCTTCCACTGCAAGCCTTCCTTCCTGGGGCTGAGCTCTGGAGCTTACCAGGCTCTGTGCTCCCAGGGCCTGAAGCAGCCCTTGCTTCCTCAGTCCCAGGAGCTGCCTTTTGTGCCCTTGTCACTGCCCTGCCCTCTGTTGCCTGCCTACTCACACTTACCTGCCCCTTCTCCTGCTGCTCTGTCACCTCCTGCCTGAGCTGCTGCACCTGCTGGCGGGCTCGGCTGAGCTCTCCCTGAGTTTGGAGCAGTGCCTCTGATAAAGCACTCTTCTCCTTCTGCTCTTCCAGCAGGACCTGCACAGGAGGAAAGAGCAGAGGGCTTCACGCTCCTCCTGCAGCATCCGTGTGGCAATGGGCAAAGACTGATGGGCTCATGTGCTCTCAGAGCACTTGGCTGCTGCTCCCCTGGGCCACTGCCTGCCCTGGGGGAGACACAGCTTCCCAGGAAGTGACTTAAAACACAGCCCAGAAGACATCTCTGTGTTACTGTTCAGAAATACTCCAGGCAAGCCTTTTAAAAGATTTTTCTCTTGTCAGCATTCCTGCTGCACCCTTCCCATGCCCACAAAAGAAAAGTCCTACAAACTCACCTTGGCCATGAACATCTACCAGTACACACCAAAAGGGGAGCAGAAGGAGAACAGCGAAGATACCCTGAGGTGCATCTTAGAACAACAGAGCACAAGAGCAGCACAAAAATCTCAGCTGACAGCTGATGTTTCTGCCTGGCTTCCTATGAGAGGGCTCATTCCTGGGGCCAAAGACAGCCCCGTTCAGCTTTCACCTCCCCTAATTCAATGCAGGAGACACGGAGGGCATGCTCCACACAGCCCCATATCCTGCCATCTCCCACAGCTCCAGCCTTGCAAAAAATCACACCAGCTCTCCTCTCACAATCATTACCTCTTGCTTGGCATTCTCAGATCTCTTTAGTTCTTCTTGTTGGGCCAGCAGGGTGGCAACTTTCTGCCTCATCTCAAACAGCACCTTCTTGTGCTCCTGCTCTCTCTCTGCCTTCTCTTTTTCCCATTGCTCCAGCGTCTCCTCCATCTCTGCACGGTGCCTTTCACGCTCACTTGCCTGAGGAGGGGAGGAAAAATTTGCAAGATGAAGCCCCAGGCAAGCTCCTGGCTGAAAGATGTGAAGCTCCATCCCTCCCACAACCCCCAACTGGAAAAGACAACAGCACTGGCTTTCTGCACTCCAGAAACTGTCCTGTCAAGGAATTCAAAAGGAGGCTCAGCAGGTGCAAGAATCACAGACTTGTGGAACCTCTTCTGCTGGCAAAGACCTTCCCAAGCACCGAGTCCAAGCACTCAGAAGAGGAGGTGTCACCTTCCCCTCTCTGATGCCCCAGTCACAAGGACTGAAGGACCAGGAACAAGGGGCCTGTTCCATTTGCTTCCAGCCCAAAGCTAATCCCTCTGTCCACCATGGAAGCACAGGGAGAAAGGAAACGAGTTCCCACGCCTGCAGCCAGCAGCACTGTTGGCATCTGCTCCACGCTGGCATCTGCTCCACGCTGGCATCTGCTCTGTGGCAGGTGGCACTCGGGGATGATCCTGCCCTGGGCTGCCACGCTTTGGGTGGGCACTGCCCAACCTGCTCTGGAACTCCTCTTACACCCTCACTGAAGCCATGGCTGCATTTACTGTCCCAGCACCATCCTGGTGGCCTTCACACTCCTCCAAGTCTCAGCTGCTGGCTCTGCTGCCCGGCCCAGCAGCGAGAGGCCTCTGGCAGAGGATTGCTGCCCTTTCACACCCTCAGCCTCTGCTTGTGCTGCACCAACCCACAGGGCTGGCTTGGACAATTCAGAAGCATATTGTCCCCTACCAGGTCTTGCAGGAGCTTCTTTATTTCCAGTTGCTGAGCAGTTCCCTGAAGCCTGAGGCTTTCCTGATGCTGCTGCTCTGCCTGCAGGAGCTGTTGAGCTGTGTCTTCCTGTTCCTGCCTCCTGAGAGCTCTCTCTGCTTCCAGCTCACCTTGCAGGCACTTCACTTCTCCTGCAAACATGACCAACAGCAAGATTCACGTTCTTGACTGACTTTACTGACCTCAGGCCCTTTCAGTGCCTCCAGCCCCACCACTCCTCAGAAGTTCTGTGGACAGAGACACCTGTGCTCATCTTGTCTAGTCAGGGGCAGCACCACAAACAAAGCACACGAGGTTCTCACCTTCTATCACCGCTCTGTCCTGTGTGACTGTGAGCATTTGAGCCTCCAGATGGTTCCTGGTGATCTCCAGCTGTGATATCTGCAGCTGAGCAGCAAACAGCCTGGATTGCAGGCTCTCCTTTGCTGACCTACAAGTTGCAAAGATGGACAGACATGAGTTGCTTGCTCCAGACACCCACAGCCGGTTATTCCAGGACGACGTGGCTCAAGATCCCCACGCCTGAGGATGGAAAATGGCTCCGCTGGAAACTCGTCCAGAGAAGGCACATCTGGGCCATTTCCAGAGCAGAGCAGGGCCTCTGAGGGACTGCCCAGGCCTTCCTTATGGCCTGCCATAGCACAGGCAGCCCAGCCCAACTTGGCCTCAACAGCCAAACCTTCACTTGCTGCTCCTGACCTATGACTCTGGGTAGCTGTGCCCAAACAGGCTGGAGCAACAAGCAAAAGCTCAGCCTCTGCTCACAGCCCTTCTCTCATCAGCACTTCCAAGCTGCTTTGCAGGGGGACAGAACAGACTCTTGTCCTGGCTGACTCCTGACTTTTTAATGCTCTTGATAATGGACAGAAAGGTACATCATCTTCCAGACACCCAGGATTTAACGAGGCTTCAGAACTACTTTGCAGATACAGTAAAATCTCATGGTCATGGCAGCACCTGTGAAAAATCAGATCACCCTTTTGTCTGAACAACAACTACCTGAATGCAGAGACTGCAGTTTCAACTCTTGCAAGGTCCAGGAGTAGACTTGCTGCCTTTATTTGAGTGTTGCTGAACAAGCAGGCAGTAGCCCAAGGGACTTGTCCTTCTTTACACAGTGAGAGGGACCATGCAAAGGCACCTTGGCAGGTTTGGTAGCTGGGTGCCCACCAACAATCAGCAAGAATGCCCAGAGGCTGTTGAGAATTCCAAAGAGCTTTCCCTGCTGCTCTCTAACCAGCTCTAGGTCTTGTCCCACACTTCTCAAGAGTGTGCTTGGACGCAGAAATGCCTCAAGATTGTCAGCAGGAGCCTCTGGCTTCACCCTGAATGGCAGCGTGCTACTCCCAACATGCCAAGGTAAGAGCCTGGAATGCTGAAGATGAAGCATCCTGGTCTGAAGATCAGGATCATGTCAAGCGACTCAGAAAGGAACGAGGGATGTTCAATGCCCAGAACGAGGAACCAAACCCAAGAGAAACTTGAGGTTTCACTCAGCATCTGCATGGTTCAACTACTCCTCAGTTCAGGGCTGGCTGGATTGCTTTTGACATCCCACAGGAGTGTGCTCGGTGGCACAAACAGGAGCCCAAGGCTCACGAGAGCTTTGCTGGCTTTATGTGACAGAAAAATGACACTCACATGGTGGCTTTTTTTTTTTTTTTTCCTTGAGACTCTTGCATATGGTGTCCATGGAATGTAAAACCATCTGAAAAGTTTCAACTCCCTGCCTTTACCTGGTCTCCTCCAGCTGCCTGGCAAGGTCTTGTCGGAGCCCCTCGCTGGCTGCCAGTCGGCTCTCAAGGTCAGCCTTCTGGGCCAGCAGCTCCTCCTCTCGCCACGCCTGGGCCACTTCATGTCCTTGGCCAGAGGATTCCTGGCTCAGCAGCTCCAGACACCAGCTCGATGACTCTTGCTCCTGGGAAACCTGCAAGTGGGACAAGGTACAGCTGGAGCCCTTCCTCGGGAGCCCTGTGCAGAGCCAGCCAGTGCCACCTCACAGGCAACCAGAGGACAAGGAGCACCTGTGCTCTGGTCTCAAAGATTCACAGCATCTGCCCCATGCAGCTCTGATAGCCTGGCCTGCCAAAAGCCTCTGGCAGTGTTCCCTTGGAAGTGCTGTGGCAGGCCCTGCTGCCTTGCCTAGGCCCAGACAGCTCCTTCCCAACAAACATCCCTACTGCAAACTCTGTGTTGCCACCCAAAACCACTGCATCTTCCACAACTGCCAACATAATTGACTCTAAGCACCAGCTGTGCTGAACATTTTCAGCCATTAATCCAAAACTCAACTGGCATTAGTCCATCACTCTGCTCACCAGCTCCATTCCTTCCCACACCCAATCCAAACCCCCATGTATTGCCTCCCCTTTTGTGGGCACAGGAGAAGCAGCTCCCCATGCCCAGCTTTTGGCCTGGAGCTGCTTTGAACAGCAAGCTCCAGAGCTGGATCAGTCATTCTGGGTGTGCCAGGAATCAGTCTGGCAGTCAGTGGCCTCTGGCTGGAGCCAGGCAGACAGACAAGGCTCTTTACCCAAGCAGGCCTGCACTGACAGGGATAGAGACCCACCTCTTCATGGGAAAAATCGCTTGAATAATTCAGGGACACTGGAGTGGACTGAAGGTCATTGTCTCTGCCTGCCTGGATACAAATCTTTCCCTTCAGGAGTTCCAAGTGTTGCTTCAGAGCCCCTCTGGCAAGTTCACTCTGGGTGGGTGCAGCACTCAGTACTTGAGTCTTGTCCCTCGATTTCTTCAAAGCAGCAGCCCCATGCTCCAAATCTTCTTGCAACTCTTCCCTCTCCACTTGTAATTCTTGATTATTTCCCTTATGATTGCTCATCTCAGGTGCATGCATTTGATTCTTCTTTTCCAGATATCTCATCTGCTGCTGGTACAATTCCCTTTCATGCTGCCAAAACAGGGAGAAAAAGGGCCACTCATTCCCTCCCTCACTTTGCTTTTCATACCAGATCTGGACTCCTGCTGCAGGGGCAGGCACAGACTGCCCCTCTCTCTCAGCCTCTCAGCATGCTGCAGAGCTTTGCTGGGCCCCCCTCCCCTTGATGCTGCATCTTTCCCAGCTCACTCAGCCCATCCCAGCTTCCCTTCTGCCCTTGCCTGACCTCCTGCAGCTCCACTCCAGGGCTCCTTTGGGGAGGAGCTGCCAGAACTGCAGCCAGGATTTCAAGTGCCCGCTAAGCGGGATTCAGGCAGTGCCACGAGGATGTGCTCTCCATCAGGGAGGAAGGGAGAGCAAACAGCCGCAGCCTTTCATTCCCTGGGGCTGGGCTGACAGCAGTGCTTTTCCACCTCTCCTGTGTAGAGTTCCCATGGCTCCATGCCCCAGAGCCTCACTGCCCTCTCTGGGAGCAGCAATGGCCAGATCAGTCTGTCATTCTCTGCTGCCACTCAGGACCAGTTCTCCCCTTGCAGGCACACGTCCTGCTGGGGATCAGACCTTGGCTTTCCTCTCCTCTCTCCCCACTGGCTGCTCTCCCATGGCCAAGGCCAAACACCTTTCTATTAACAGCAAACTTGGGACTCTCCCCCCTCCTTCCACATCCAGATATTTAGAAAGCTGAACATGGCATTGGACACCAGGAATTCCCCAAACCATGCAATGTCAATAGGGACACTGAGGACATTGAGAACTAAAGGTTCAAGGCCACAGAAGCCAAGCAGGGAGGAAAAACAGCAGCCTCAGCATTAACTGGCTTGGCCATGACTACAACATCTTCTTCTCCTTATTCAGTAGAATGCAATTAGAAAAGTTTAACTGGGAAAAGGTGCTCTTTAGAACTATGAGCACAAGGTCCAAATATAGCTAGGAAAGGGCCCTTTGTGGCATCTGCCAATCTCACCAGCACATCCTTCCTTTGCTTCTCCAGGTCCTCTAAATTCCTTTGCAAAGAGGGACAAAGAGTCACATCATCTTCCTTCAGGGCAATGGCGTCTTGCTTCTGGGAATTTTCATGAGAGATTTTCTGGTGTTCTGCCCTCAACATTGCTGGAGGAAGGAAGGGGAAGGAGGAGGGGAAAAGAAAAGTCAAGATAAACTGATGTGCATCCTGCAGAGACAACAGCACTGTCTTCTCTACCTGCCTGTGTTTGCCAGGCCCTAAGCCCACAAAGGCTCCAAAGCTGACAGAAATGAAGGAAACTTCCAGGCAGAGAAAAAGGCAGGAATGAAAGGGGCAGGGTTCAGAGGGACAGAAAAGTGTGTTTGCCCTTGGCCTTGTGCAGAGTGAGCAATCTAAGAGAGACAAAGCACAGGGGATGCCTATGCAGCCCTGCTCCAGAGAGGCCAATAGCCTGGAGGCTCTGGCAGGCCCTGGAGTTTGGGGGGAATGGAGCTGAGGCATCCAGCTACAGCTCCTTAGCACAGACACGGAGCCTGAGAGGCACCAGCTGTGCACGGGATCAGCCCTAGCACAGCCAGAGGGCACTGCCAGCCACAGCACCTTTCTCAAGAGAAAGCTTTCACTGGCACGTGGATGGAGAAATCTCCTGCTGGCTGTTTTTCTCCTCTGCCATCTCTGGGCACTTTTCCTCTGCGAGGCATCAGTGAGATCCCCACAGGTCAGACAGCATGGGGCAGTGGATGGGAGAGGAGAAGCTGTACCTTGCTCACTTTGCTCCACCTGTTTCAGCAGCTCCTTATTGCGAGCCCTGAGATTGTCTCTCTGAGCCTGTCTCTTCCTCAGCTCCAGCTCCATGGCCTTACACTGTGTGGCAATGTCCACTGAGATTTCCTCAGAGCTCTGGAGCCTCACACGCAGCTCAGACTCTTCAGTTTCCAGCTGCTTCTGTCGAGGTTCAAGGCAAGCTGCCTTCTCCTTCACTGCCTCCAGCAGGGCCCAGGCCTGGAAGATGGATGCACAGAGCCTCAGGGACAGGGCTGCTCCTGAGGCTGCACAGCGGGCCACAGGGAGAGCAACGAAGGAGAAATGACTTCAAGCCAAACGCAGAAGGCACAGAAGCAAGGATGCCAATGGAGACAAATGGAGAGAAAACAGGGAAAGGGAGGCAATGGGCATCCTTGGGCTGCAGCTCTGAACAGCGGCTGAACTGGCTGTGCTGGAAGTGCCCTGCCCAGCCTGCCACAGCCACCTCTGTGTCCCCACATTGCTCAGTGCCTGGCACAGGCACCAACTCTGTCTGGGACAACACTGCCAACAGAGGGACAGAGAAGCTCCAGAGGAGTCTGCTGCTGCTTCTCCTCCCACATTTCCTGCTGGGACCCGGGAGAACATGGGGGAAAACTTCTGCAGCAGACACCAGATCCAGCCTCAGCCTCAGGGTGCAGCAGCAGCCCCGGGCAGAACACGACAGCTGTGGATGCTGCTGGCAGGGGAAAGAGGCTGGGGCCTGCAAGGCAAAGGTGCTGTTGTGTGTCCCTGGAGAAGAGGATGCCACTGTACAGCTTACCTGTGTGTTGAGCCCCAGCAGTTCTCTTCTATGCTCAGAATAGAGCTGCTCTGTCTCCTGAAGAGCAGATTGACACTGAGACACCTGATTGTTCAGTGCCGAGTTCTGCTCTTCCAGTGTCCTGAGGCACACATTCTTTTCTTCAAGAGACAGAATCAGCCTAGAAGGAAAGCAAGCAACTCATTACTAAATGATATCACCTTTTATCAACTCTTAGGACTCACACCACCTCAGGGGGAAACTGCTCTGCCTGATGAGGTTTCTCTCAACAACTTGGCTGTTTAGACTTGACTGTTCCCCCTGCAGTCCCTGACCAGCATGTGCCTACTCTGCTTTTGTCCCTGAAAGAACAGCGAGTTCCTGCCTGCATGCCATACGTTCTTTTCAAGATGGGAATGTGAATATTAACCTAACAAAGTCTTGCAATGCAGACATTAGGGGAGAGGAACAATTTCCTTCTGACTAACCAGGCTCCAAATCAGGGAGGTTTGGTCAGCATGGAAGAGACATTTCCTTTCCCCATCTTACACATCCAGGTAGGAGGAGCAGCACCCTAGAGCCAGGGAATCTCTGGCAAGTTCCCAAAGATTTACCAGCACCCATCCTACTTTCAGCTGGAGAAACAAAGGCCAAAGTGGCAACTGAGGATTGGAGCACAACCTGATGGAAGATGCAGAAGGCTCCAGGCAAGCAGGAGTGCCCTGCCTTTGCTTTGTCTTCTTCTTGGAGGAAGAATCCTGTGGCACTGAAGCCTGGCAGGACTTGATTGGCTGCAGGAGTCCCCCATAGCTTGGTCCTGTTCCTTGCATTCTTTGCACAGTCAGAAATGCCTGTGACTGTGCAGGGTGGCAGGGACCCTGCTTGACCCCCTGCAGGCAGCGGTGGACATTGGATGAGGAACCATGCAACAGAGACATTCTTGTTTCTGGGCTGCCTCCAAGGCCATGCTGGCCTAGAGCAGCACTCAGGGCCTTAAGATGGTTCTGCCCAGAAAAAGCATCAGATGCCAGGCTGATCCAGATCCCAAAGGCTTCAAGTTACAGGCCCCAAGGTGGAGTTGATGGATGTATGCAGCTCCTTACAGTGCATCTTGGGCAGTGTCAACACACCCACCTAACAACACAATGACCCCTAGAGGGAAAGGGCTACCCCCAAAGCCTTTGTCTTCAGAAGAACTCTATCTGAAGGCTTAAAAGAAAAGCAAATGAAACTCAGCATTCAGATAATAAGACGTGTCTGCATGGAGAGTTCAGAATCTGCCACTTAGGAAATGCTGCCAGAGCCCCTGGCAGGTGCAAAGATGGCAAAGAGGGAATCCATTCAGCACAATGCAGAGTCCCACAGGCTTTCATTTACCTGGCCTTTTCCTTCTCTAGGGCATTGACAGAAGCCTGCAATTCTGAATTTTGCTGTGCCACTTCTTCCCATTGAATCCATTCCCTCTCCAAGTAGTCCAGATGCACTTGCAGCTCCTTGTTCTGATGTTGTGCCTCCTCCAGCATCTTCTGGATCTGCTCAATCTCCATCAGTTTGTGTCTGGACTCTTCCTGGACCTCCCTCCCCTCTTGCTGGGCTCTCTGTGCAGTCCTTTCCTGGCACTCTCGGGAGGCTGCCAGCTGAGATGTCAACTCTGCCACCTCCAGTCAAACAGAACAAAGCAGTCAGAGGCTACAGCCACAGCTTCTCACACTCAGCCACAGCACAGGCTGTGAGCAAAGGTAAAGGACAACTTTCCACTCCTCCCTGTCCTGAGAGCACCAGATTCACAAAGGACATGGACAACTTGTTTCACTCTCTAAGTGGCCCACCAGCAAGGGCACCTGAGAAAGCACCTGCCAAAGCAAGGCTAGCAAGAAGAGGCCAGCAAGAATCCATGCTGCTGCTTGCTGGCCAGCAGCACAGAGGACTAGCCCAGCTGTCCAGAGCAGCAGCTGACATTCAGCAGAGCCCTGAGTGTCCTTCAGAGCAGCTGCCATGGAGCCCCCAGAGCACGAGACAGCCCCAGGGCTCACCCCAGCAGCTGCTGCTCTGCCATGGAAAAGCAAGAAGGCCACAGACCCCTCGCTGCATGACTGCAGTGCCACTGCTCTTTCACTCACCTGCTTTTCTAGAGCCTCCCTCTGCTCAAGGAGGAGATGCATTTCCTCTTTGAGGCCTTGTAGATCTTCCTCGTGCCTCCTCTGTGCTGCCTGGGCTTCTCTGCGAGCTCCCTGCAGCTCCCCTTGCAGCTCTGCCTCCACACGCTTCCAGGTCATCTCCAGCTGAGCCATCTGCTGCTGAGCAGCAAACAGCCTGGATTGCAGGCTCTCCTTTGCTGACCTACAAGTTGCAAAGATGGACAGACATGAGTTGCTTGCTCCAGACACCCACAGCTGGTTATTCCAGGACGACGTGGCTCAAGATCCCCACGCCTGAGGATGGAAAATGGGTCAGCTGGAAACTCGTCCAGAGAAGGCACATCTGGGCCATTTCCAGAGCAGAGCAGGGCCTCTGAGGGACTGCCCAGGCCTTCCTTATGGCCTGCCCTAGCACAGGCAGCCCAGCCCAACTTGGCCTCAACAGCCAAACCTTCACTTGCTGCTCCTGACCTATGACTCTGGGTACCTGTGCCCAAACAGGCTGGAGCAACAAGCAAAAGCCCAGCCTCTGCTCACAGCCCTTCTCTCATCAGCACTTCCAAGCTGCTCTGCAGGGGGACAGAACAGACTCTTGTCCTGGCTGACTCCTGACTTTTTAATGCTCTTGATAATGGACAGAAAGGTACATCATCTTCCAGACACCCGGTATTTAACGAGGCTTCAGAACTACTTTTCAGATACAGTAAAATCTCATGGTCATGGCAGCACCTGTGAAAAATCAGATCACCCTTTTGTCTGAACAACAACTACCTGAATGCAGAGACTGCAGTTTCAACTCTTGCAAGGTCCAGGAGTAGACTTGCTGCCTTTATTTGAGTGTTGCTGAACAAGCAGGCAGTAGCCCAAGGGACTTGTCCTTCTTTACACAGTGAGAGGGACCATGCAAAGGCACCTTGGCAGGTTTGGTAGCTGGGTGCCCACCAACAATCAGCAAGAATGCCCAGAGGCTGTTGAGAATTTCAGAGAGCTTTCCCTGCTGCTCTCTAACCAGCTCTACATCCTGTCCCACACTTCTCAAGAGTGTGCTTGGAAGCAGAAATGCCTCAAGATTGTCAGCAGGAGCCTCTGGCTTCACCCTGAATGGCAGCGTGCTACTCCCAACGTGCCAAGGTAAGAGCCTGGAATGCTGAAGATGAGGCTTCCTGGTCTGAAGATCAGGATCATGTCAATATACTCGGAAAGGAACGAGGGATGTTCAATGCCCAGAACGAGGAACCAAACCCAAGAGAAACTTGAGGTTTCACTCAGCATCTGCATGGTTCAACTACTCCTCAGTTCAGGGCTGGCTGGATTGCTTTTGACATCCCACAGGAGTGTGCTCGGCGGCACAAACAGGAGCCCAAGGCTGACGAGAGCTTTGCTGGCTTTCGGTGCAAGAAAAACAACCTTCACATTGTGGCATTTATATTTTTTCCTTGAGACGCTTCCATATTGTGTCCACGGAATGTAAAACCATCTGAAAAGTTTCAACTCCCGGCCTTTACCTGGTCTCCTCCAGCTGCCTGGCAAGGTCTTGTCGGAGCCACTCGGTGGCTGCCAGTCGGCCCTCAAGGTCAGCCTTCTGGGCCAGCAGCTCCTCCTCTCGCCACGCCTGGGCCACTTCATGCCCTTGGCCAGAGGATTCCTGGCTCAGCAGCTCCAGAGACCAGCTCGATGACTCTTGCCCCTGGGAAACCTGCAAGTGGGACAAGGTACAGCTGGAGCCCTTCCTTGGGAGTCCTGTGCAGAGCCAGCCAGTGCCACCTCTCAGGCAGCCAGAGGACAAGGAGCACCTGTGCTCTGGCCTCAAAGTTTCACAGCATCTGCCCCATGCAGCTCTGATAGCCTGGCCTGCCAAAAGCTTCTGGCAGTGTTCCCTTGGAAGTGCTGTGGCAGGCCCTGCTGCCTTGCCTAGGCCCAGACAGCTCCTTCCCAACAAACATCCCTACTCCAAACTGAGTTGCCACCTTAAAAGACTGCATCTTCCACAACTGCCGCTTGGCTATGAAAATTTCTCTCTGGATCTATTTCAGTGCTGGACATTTTCAGGAAGGTTGGGGAAAACAAATTTGCTTGCTGAATCAAGGGAAAATATACAGAATTTCCCCTTTCAAGAACAAAACGCACATCAATGTGTCACCTCCTCACATATTCCAAGTAACTCTCTGGAAGGAGAGCATGCCTGTGGCACAAGTGGCTCTTGTGCTCAGCAGACATTTAGTGACTGATGGATGTCTGGCTGATGTGGCCAAAGCAAAACCTCTGATGTGCATTTGCCAAACCTACCACATTGTCCAGACCTGAGAGCGTCTGACAGAGACCCTCTGAAACACAGCCTTCTCTTGAAGCTATCCTGTAACACCCAATCCCAACCTCCCCTGCCACAGCTTGGGACTGTTTCCTCTTCTCCTGTCCCTTGTCCCCTGGGAGCAGAGCCTGACCCTCACCTGGCTGCAGCTTCCTGTCACAGGGACTTGGAGAGAGCAAGAAGGTGCCCCCTGAGCCTTCTTTTCTCCAGGCTGAGCCCCCCCAGCTCCCTCAGCTGCTCCTGGTCACACTTGTGCTCCAGACCCTTCCCCAGCTCCCTTCCCTCTTTTAGAGGCTCTGTGGCTGCCCCAAGCAACACATTTTGCAGAAGCATGCCACACTTTGCTGATGAACATGCATATCCCTGGCTAAGAAATGCGTGTGCCCTCTTGAGCCAGGTGTGCACAGCACTGTGCCTGTCTTCTAGTGCCTGAAAGAGCATCAGGCTGATCTGGCTGCCACAACTCCCACTGCCACAGGTGCTGCCTAGCAATAAGGTGTTCAGAGCCCTGCTACCATCATCCCTCCCTTGCTCCAGCACATCCCTCTGAAGCTGCAATTCCTCCAAAGTCTGCCTCTTGACTTCCAGCTCCCTCTGCAAGGATGGCCCTTCTCCCTCGAGTGCAGCCAAGTCCTCCACTGTACAAGAAGGGGCAAGACGAGTTTTCAAGGGAAAACCATCTCATTTCCAAAACCAACCTCCATCCAGTCCTGCTGCTCTGCCTCTTCTGCCTGGGCTGACGCTTCCTTCTGCTGCTTGGTGTTCTGCTGCTGCAGACAAAAGGCTGCTGTCTCCGGGATTCCAGTGCATTGCAGCAGCATTTCCTTGGACTTCTCAAACTTTGCACAGTCACTGCGGAGACAAGGCCCAGTCAGAAGAAGCAAGAGGCCTGAAGAGTCAGCAATGCCATTTTCAGCACTCCAGGATGGAGCTGGGGGCAGTGGGCTAAGGAAGACCTTGCTCTTTCCCTCCCAAGGAAATCCTCCAGAGGCAAAGGGAAAGGAAGGCAGGATTTTGCCTTCCTTCAGTGACAAGCAGTGGCTGGGCAGGGGCACGCAAAGAACAGAATTCAGGAAGCAGCACGACGAGAAGAAGGAGTCTTCTATTCCAATATGGCTCTGCATCTCCCAGACAGCCTTGGGAGTCCCAGTAGAGCATGAAAAACCCAGACAGGACATTGCTCGAGAGCCACACTGAGGCCTACACATGGTAGGCAGGTGATTTCTTCACCCAGGACACCTCTGACCTCCCTGACCTGGAAGCAGATTGCCTCTGGAATGTAGGAGGAGGAGGAGGAGGAAATGCTCACCTTCTGATTTCTGCTAACAGAGAGTCTATGATCTGGTATTGGCTTCTGATCCTCTGGGTTCTCTCCTCTACTTGATCAAACTGTTGCCACATGTGCTCACAATTCTCTGTAGCTTCCCGAGCCAATTCAAAGGGATGCTGTTCATCAGTGGATGTCAGAGTTGAGAGGATGTTCCCAGGATTGTCGGTGCAGATGATGGAATTGGCCATGCTGTCACCGTCGTCTACCAGCACCTGAAAGGCCACATCCAGCTGTTAGTCAGGTATTCTGTTCCTGTTCCAAAGTAGCACTGAGATGCCTCCTCTGATCCCACAAGAACCAGTGTCCATTCATGGAGAACCAGTTTCAAAAGGCCAGCCAGCTCAGCACAGTTTACTCACCTGAGGGGCTCTGGAGGAACGTCCCTGGTGAGAAAGCCCTCGAGCTCCCTGCAAGTGCACAGGCAAGAGCACACTCAGACTGCATGGCTGCCCCTGAGGCAGTTGCCTCTAAGTGCTTCCCAGCCTGTCCCAGAGCACAGCACTTCCAGCTGAGCTCCTCCTCCCCTCCTTGGCAATATTTTCAGCCCAGGAGTTTGACAGCAGTGCAAACAAACATACTGCAAGGTGTCTGATCACTTCTAAGAACACCAGAAGGGGAGCTGCCCAGAGCCCAATCCAACCTGGCCTTGAACACTCCCAGGGATCCAGGGGCAGCCACAGCTTCTCTGGGCAACCTGTGCCAGGGCCTCAGCACCCTCAGAGGGCGGAATTCCCTCCCAATGTCCTATCCATCCTTGCCATGTCTGGCTGGGAAGCCTTGTCCTGTCCCTGCAGGCCCCTGGCTTAAGTCCCTCTCCAGCTCTCTTGCAGCCCTTTCATGCATTGGAAGGGACTCTAAGGTCACCCTGGAACCTTCTCTAGCCAGGACAACCCCAACTCTTGCATCCTTTTCCCTTGGCACAGGTGCTCCAGCCCTTGCAGCATCTTCCTATCATCCTTGTGACCTCCTCTGGGCCACTGGGGATCATTTTGGAGATGTCTGGGAGCAACTCATTCTTGACTCTGGGAAGCGCTGAGGCTGCACTGTAATTTGGGTGAGGGGAAGGCAATGAAAAGCTGCTCCCTTGTTTGTGCCCACGGCCTCCAGTGGGACAAGGAGAGTGGAGGAGATGTGGCTGCGCTCTGGTAGAGCCAGGAGCCCCCCATTCCCTCCCAGGCCTGTCCCCAGGGCAAGCACCACAGCTGCTGCCAGCTCTGGAACAGCCAACTGTTAATCCCTTGCTAATCCCAAAGGGAACTGTTCCCTAAGGCACAGCCCAGGCCCACCCAGGTCCCTGCTGGGCTTGGCACAAGGAGAGCAGCGGCTTTGTCACTCACCCTCCGGGTCTCCATCCGCCCCTCGCACGAAGAGACAGATAATATCAGAGACAGATAATATCAGTGACCAAAGGCCCTTGGTCTTTGCAGGGTTGAAACCCCAGTGACCAAAGATCCTTGGTCTTTGCAGGGTCTAAACCCCAAATATCCAAAGGCCCTTGGCCTTTGCAGGGTCTAAACCCCAAATATCCAAAGGCCCTTGGCAATTGCAGGGTCTAAACCTGATATCCAAATGCCCTTGGCCTTTGCAGGGTCTAAAGCCCAGTGCCCAAAGGCCCTTGACCTTTGCAGGGTCTAAACCCTGATATCCAAAGGCCCTTGGCAATTGCAGGGTCTAAACCCTGATATCCAAAGGCCCTTGGCCTTTGCAGGGTCTAAACCCCAAAAACCCGAAGGCCCTTGGCCTTTGCAGTGTGTAAACACCAATATCCAAAGGCCCTTGGCCTTTGCAGGGTGTAAACACCAATATTCAAAGGTTCTTGGCCTTTGCAGGGTCAATAGCACGCAATCTAAGTGCCGTTGGCCTTTGCAAGGTCCAAGCCCCAAAGTTCACGAGCTGTTGACAGCTCCAGGGTCCAAACCCCAATAGCCAGGAGCTGTTGATTGTTGCCAGGATCCAACCCCCAGCATTCCATGGCCTTTGTGACACTTGCCAGGGTCATACCCCCAATGTTCCATGGCCTTTGTGATGGCTGCCAGGGCCCAAAGCCCAGCATTCCAGGGGCTGTTGGGAGGCCCTCCCTGGCTCTCCCCCCATCCCTGCTCCCTGCTGGTCCTGGCACTGGCCCTGCTTCCCTTGGGTCCCCAGAGCCCTCCTGGGCAGCTGGGCAGGGACCTGGCTCAGAAGTCAGTTTTAAGGCTCAGCATTCTCAAGACTTGCAGGCTCTTTAGGGATGCACTTCATTCCTGAGTCACAGGAATTCTTCTGTCTTCCCTGACAAAGGGCACATGAAAGAAAAAGCCTAAAAAGGTTCTTGGTGCCTACAAATATTCATGGAAAATAAAGCTTTGCCTTTAGAACAGCCATATGAGGAGGAAGAATGGTGTTTCAGGGGCTTTTCAAATTTCTACAGAGAAATGCCGAGAGCTGCAGTGTTTAAGGCTCATAAAATGAGACAACCATGAGTACATTTTTTTCTCTGCTCTCTGTTTGGCAATATATCACTAGGTCTTGTAGGCAGAAGAAAATCTTGCTGCTTCCATCAAAGATTCCTCACTAGGAACAGATCTTCAAGAACCAAATGGGTCTGCTTGCAGAAACTTTGGCAGGTATTTTTGCCCTCATTTTTGGTTGCATTCATCTGTGTCCTAGGGAGGATTTTTGTGCCCGCGTTGACAGGAATTGGCTTCTGAGCAGGGCACAAATCCTGTGTGGAAGAGCAGAGCTGCAGCTGCCTTCTGTAAGGCCTCTCTCTCCAGAGAGGGACGGCCCAAGGATGTCACTGCCAAGTTAAGGTTCAGAGAGTGATGCAGCTTCAAGTCTCTGCTTCCACAAGAGCAGCTTTGGGCTCCTTGCACAGCTGCAAAGGAGCAGCACAGCTCCTGGTGAAGGTCTGACAGCTCCTGCCTGGTCCTTGCGCAGCTCTCAGTGGAGTTCTGCCGCTGCTGTCGCTCTTGGGCCAGCTGTGACTGCAGCAGGGATACCTGAAAGAGGCACAAGGCCCGGCTCAGACAAGCCCACGCTGGCAGGAGCACCTGCAGCCCCATGGTACCGGCTCTCGGGGCAGACACAGCCTCCAACTCCAGCCCTCACCAACACTCTGCCCTTGGGCAAGGGCAAAGGAACAGGCTCCCAGACACAACAGAGCTCAGAGCATCAACAAGTCCACTTCCAGGCTGCCAAACCCTTCCCACATACATCCCTCAGCCACCACAGGTCTATTACAGACACTTCCAATGGGATTTAGGAACCCAGCTCTGATTTCCAAAGCACACATTTGGGCCACCGACCCCTTTCTCCACAGGCTGTGCCTCAGCACGAGGGCTGCTGCTCCCCTGAGCTCCTGGAGGACTCTTCTAATTGAGCTGCTGGACCACCAGCCCAGGCATGAGGGGAATGTGGTGCTTGGGTGTTTTTGGTGCTTTCTTGAGGCATTTGAGCACCCCAAGCCCCATTTTACACATCCTCATTGTGAAAAACAAGGTTCACTCTCCAGTAAAAATTTAAAAGTTGAATAAAGGACAATAAGAGACAAAGAGAATAAAGCAATGTTTTTGTGGCCAGGTGCCTGGCATTCAGCCAAGAGCACACCTGCTATTTCAGAGATGTCCCTTACATACCCTTTCTATTGCATCAGCCTACAGCATAGTCATAAGCAATTATGCATATTTAAACTTTTCCCCAAATTACTTTACATGTTCTAAGAATTGTTTAGCATGTCTCCTCCTTGGGCCCACCTTTTCAGAGCATGTGCATTTTGTGGCGGTGATTTGAGTTCGCCCTTGTTATCACCTCCTGTTTGGGCTTTGGTCCATTTTTTCTAGAGATGGTGGGCGCTGATAATTGGCATGTCAGCAGCAAGGGTCTCCATCATATGTTTATTGAATGTTATCCCAACCAAGCAGGCAGTTTAACACAAACATGCTATATCAGCTATTTAACTACTATGTCTAGGTTTAGTTAACAACAGAAAAAAACCCTATGTTTTTATAGCAAAGTTACTCTAATATACATATAGAATCCATCTTAATATTTGCAAAAAGCCAATATTGTAATATGTATTTATAACAAAACTTTCCCCAACAGCACCCATATCTGCACCCCTGATAGGTGAACAGAGGGGTGGGGGTTGGTTCCACAGGGGTCCGGCAGAAATTTTGGACACAACGTATTACATATCAGTGCCCCACATGCCAATGCAAAGTGACTCTGAAAGGCAAAGACATCGTCTGAACAGGACTCAGTGGCACTGGTGCTAAGTGTGACCGTGTGACAGAGACAAGGAATGTGTGAGCCAGAGCACAAATGCTGCTCTGAGCCCTGGGGCCCAGGGAGCCCTGATATCAGCAGGTGTGGCAGAGTCCCCGCCAAAGCAGAGTCCCCCTGAGCCCCTGGCAGCACTGGTGCCCATCTCCTGCCCCAGAGACCTGTGCCTCCAGAGGGCTTCTCTGCCAGAGGGCAGCCAAAGCCGACTTTGTGCACTGGGGCCTGGGCTCCATCCTACAGGGGCTCTTGGTAGGAGCAACTGGAGCAACTGGTGGCAACACTTGGTACGTGTCAGATGATGTTGCTCCTTCCTGGAATGATCTTTTCAAGGAAGGGATTAGCAGTAGCACAGAAAGACCAGTAGCTACAGAATTTCACAGGACAAAGAGACTCCACCAAAACACTGTCATGTTCCTTGTGCTTTTCTGTCTTTCTTGCATTCTGAAAGAAAAAGAATTGGCCCAGCCTCTGCTATTCAACGCTCCACTTACTGTGTGTCTTCCTGTGGCAGCTCACGTGCAAACACAACTGGCTGCCTGCTGAGCATGGCAAAGGACGGCCACAAACAGGGAGGTCCCCGGTGAACATCAAGACAGACACCTGGGGAAATGCAGAAGATAGGGATAACTCTAGGAGGAGAAGCTGTTCTGTGTCTCTGATGATGCTGCCAGCCCCCTGAAGGCACAGCCAAGTGCTGGAAGCAGCCATGTCATGTTCTTTTCTGCTCTCAGATGCACACGGGACAGACTTGTTGCCCACAGGTCCACCAGACTTGATCCAGGAAAAAATGGAAGCCCCTGCATTGGTAGGGAAGGGGCTACAGCAAGAGCAAAGCAGGATCTTCCAGCAGCAAAACCTGAGCTTGTGAAGAGGGCCATGTCCTCAGCAGACACCAAAGTGCTTCCCTCCAGCCTTGAATGTTGGCCACAAGTGCCTGCCTTTCTTCAGCGCCTGCTGCTGCTTCCTTTGTTCCAAGCCCATCCAGGATTTAGGTTGGAAGCTCATGCATGTGTTTTTAAGGTTCCTGCACAGAGGAGAGGGACGGCAGCTGCAGCGCAGGGCTCGTGCTGCCTCTCATGATGGCATCAATGCCGCTGCCTTGGGACGCCTGCCAGTGGAGGGCGAGTCTGCCCTCAAGCACAGTCACTGTAGTCAGTCAGGGGCCCAGGCTGCAGCGGCAGCTGCCAAGCATTGCTGTGAGGCTGGCAAGCCAAGAGAAAGCCATTGTGGCCGAGTGCGCTGAAGCCTTTTGCTAAATCACACGCAATAGTGCCCAGAGTATGGCCCCTTTGGAATGGCGGCTGGTGCAGACGCCTCCTAGAGCAGGTGCCGGCGTTGGGGCTGCTGCTGTTCCTGTGTGCGCTCTGGTGCTGTTTCTGTGGCGTCCACAGCTGCTTTGGCAGCAGCGACTCAGCAGCCCTGCTTGAGGAGACATTGCCGCCCTGGCCACAGAGGCAGAAGCTCTGTGGGCCCAGAGCTCTGTGTCAGCAGGGCCTCATCCTCAGCACCATGGCCTGGGCAGCCGCGAGGGCCTGGGCTGGCCGCCAGCCCTGCTCTGCCCAATGCCCTGGCAGCAAGCAGTGACCGTGCCCCGGCAGGGCCCCCTTGCCCTCCTTGTCCCCAGCCAGGCCAGTCTGGACACCTCGGGGGGTCCCCACCCTCCTGCTGAGGCCCAGCCTCCAGGGCTTCTGCCCCAGGCGTGGGAGCCTCTCTGGGGAAGCGCCCGGCTGTCAGGAACAAGGCTTGTAATGAGTTAATGTCTTAGTTTGTTCATCAAGACTATAGAAGGGGGAAAAGCCAATAATAGAAAACCCGCAAGAATAGATGTGACCAACTAATATGCTGCAAGATGAATATAACGGGCTAATATATTGCAAAATAACTGTCATAAGGCTTAAACCACAAACTGTCAGAAGCTAATATGTTGAAAGGCTAACTAAGCAAATGTGTAACTATATGTAGCTATGTGCCTATATATGGTAAAGGCTATTGTAAGACCTCAAGGAAGAGGACGGGAGCCTTCGTCCAGACGACCACCAGAAGGCAGAATAAGACCCTCTAGCAACTATCAGCGCAGACGCAGAGAATGCCGGAAGGACACCCAACAACAACAGATAAAAAGGAGGACTGAACTGCCAAGTGCTGTGGGCCGTTGGTTGGAGCTGTGACTCCCTGGCTACACCCAGCGCTCCCGGATGGGTGCAAGCCTTTTGTTGGCTTCACTCAGTGCTGTAATTTGCCTATAATCGCTTGCTTTATCAATTAATAAATTACACTTTATTTGGACTCACTTGTCGGTGATTGGTTCCTCACCGCAACTTATAACAAGGCTGACACCCAATTCCTCAGGGCTTCCCAGCAGCCCGGCCCCTCAGGGGCCTCCTGTCCCTTTGGAGCCTCCTGCCAGCCACTCCCTCCCACAGGGCCCTCGTGCCTTCCCAGCTCCTTGTCCCGTCAGGGCCTCTGCAGCACCTCATCCCTTCACGGCCTCCCACCGCCCTGTCGTCCCCTCAGGCTCTCCCCCAGCCTGGCCAAGCTGCCCGGCAGTGGCACAGCCCCGAGGGAGCTCCAGAGGAGCCACATCGAGAGGCACCTCAGAGGCGTCAGCAATGCAGCCAGCAAGACACGGGCAGGAGGACACACATGGCCCTTCCTGGCTGGGCAGGAGGGCTTGTGGCCATCTCCAGGCACCAGTCCAGCAGGGATCCCTGCAGCTGTGGCCCCTGCCCGGCCGCTCTGTCGCCAGCACAAAGGCTTCAGCAGAACCACCCAAGGCCAAGGGGCTTCTGGCCATTTCTCCTTCCCCACTCCACACCAGGGCTCCTTGCTTGGCACAAGGACCCCTTTTCCCCTCTTCCCCCGTGCCCTGCGGACCCTGGGCACCAAAGAGAGCTCCTGGGAGTCTGGGTATTAGAACACATTCTATATTTATATCCTAAAGAACAACAAAAAAGAAGGAATAAAACAATCTTAAAGAAAAGAAAAGAAAAATCGCCCCTGGGGCTCAGATGGCCCCAGCAGACAGAGAGCCTCTCAAATCAGCTCTCCTCAGAGCTCCAGTAGCACAGCCAGCTGTGGCCCCAGGGACAAGGCCGTTTCTTGTGGGCCCTGTGAAACTGATCTTGCAGCTTCTGCAAGATGGAGCCTGGAGCTCGGAGCTCTCTCCACAGCCCGGAGGACAAAGGCTGTTTCAAGAGCCAGGCTTCTGGTGGCAGGGCTGATGTCCTCTGCCTTGTCTTCAAGGGCTCTGAGAGAGAGGAACAGAGGCACGGTCAGATCCCGGATCTTTAGGGAGCAAGGGAGACCCCTGAGGCAGGGCCATGCCAGCCAGCTCTGGCCAAGGCCAGGAGGGAGCAGGGAGCAAGGCGATGAGCCCGAAGCTAGCGACACTATTGCCCCACGTGGGCCTGAAATCAAAGTGTGTGCTGTGGCCATGGCAGCCCTGCTGCGCACAGGGAGCAGAGCCCTCGGCACCGGGGGAGGGATTGCAGGGCAGAGTGGGGAGGGGCAAGGTGGGGTTTGGTTGCGTGGAGTAGGACAGGGCAGAACAGGGCAGGGCAGGATAGGGCAGGCTTAGATGGGGTTGGGTTGGGGAGGAAGTTTGGGGCAGGGCACAGGAGGGCAGGGCTGGGTGGGGCGGATAATGAAGGGGATCTTTGGCTTGTGGTTTCCTGATGAACCTGATGCCTTCCTGTTGCACGATCTCCTGTGGGCTGTCCAAGTATGGCAGGGCTTGGTGCAAGTGCTCAGCCCTTCGGCTCCTCTCCTCTGCCAGCTGGAGAGAGCTCCAGGAGGGTGCATGTTGCAGTGTGGGCTGATGGTTGGTTGCTGCAGTCTTCCTAAAGTGTCCCCACAAGGAGAGCGCACCACCAAGCATACAGCAAATACCACGCTCACACACAGCAGCTTAATATCGACAATGGCAGAGGCAGGAAGGGTCATTGTTTAGGTTTCCAGTGGTAGTTTATTTCACCTACACTCTGAAAGGGTCCAGGAACAAAGACAGTGGGATATAGAGGTCCAGGGTTATATACTGCTATAAAGGGGCAGAGCCAACAGCAACAACCAATTGAATCATCATTTTAAATGGTTAAGATTTCAACTGAGGGTTAGAGCCAATTCATATTGAAGTTAGATACACCAGCGATAGGTTAATGATTATTAGATGCTTAACCTAAAGCTAATTGTTATGAGCTCATTTGTAAAAGAAAGTGGAGCAAGTGAACCATTATAGGAGCCATTATTGAAACCAGGAGGACAATGCCCATCACTTGGACTCTATGTCAATCCATCATGAAGCAGAGGGGCTTGGATCATGCCAGAGGGTCCCAGAGACCTGACAAAGACTTTCCTGACTTAATCCCTGGGACCACTGACCCAGTTTGAGATCACCCACCCAATTCAAGGGAAGAATTGTGGAGGCATGAAGGACTAATAAACTCATTTTAATACAGAGAGGGGATTGGAGGTGCTGGGGGTATGCATATGTATTATTTTGGGAAATAATGGAAGGCAAAAATCCTTGTGTGGCACAATTACACATTTGGGGACGATCCCCACGGTGCCACCCTCTGGCGTAATAAACATAGCACTTTCTAACTTTGACAAGTTAGAGAGTCTTTGTCTGTGATTTTCGGTTTTAACGATTCAATTGGCGAGCCAAGGCAGGAGGAGACACTGCTCAGCTGTGAGAGCAGCTCAGGACATGGACGACCTCGGGGTAAGCCCAGGGATATTCCTGGAAGAGCAGCCTCTGCTGCCCAGCCTGCTCATCCAGCAGGAGACAAGGACCCCTGACTACTAAAACTCTGGACAAAACAGTATGTTTAAAAATTTAAACAGTTTTGAGTAGTGATCTCTAAGGTGTACATGTGGTCAGGAAAGGCCATTTGGTAAGCTGTGGGAGACGTTCCATGCGCAACTTGTGCCTCTGCAGTGTGCTTGCAGGCTGAAGTTGCAGTTGAAATCTGGTTGTCAGCAGAAAGAGTTGTTGAACCATTGTACTGAGCTTGGGCTTTTGTTGCTGACAGAAGGGGATTTTGCCATTTGTTTCATCGTAGAAGGCCCACTTGGGTAGCAATTGGGGCTACCAGACATAAGGGCAAATCCTGGTCTAAAGTGGTTCTGTTGTTGTGAATGTGTCCTGACAGTGAGAATGATTGTGAGAGCATTTGTTGAGACGTGCTGTTAGCATGATGCAAGTTTGGGCCCACGGTTCCCTTTTTGGGCGACTGAAACAGCTGGGGAAAAACAAAGTGAGTGGGGTGCATGATCCTTAATAAAATCCCCTCCCCACTGTGACTGTGTGTGTGCCTGCGTTTTAGTTATGGGGGACGGAATATATGGTAACAGGTGGAGTTCATGGTAAAAGGGTGTTTATGTTTGTGGAATTTGAAATATACAAGTTGAGTGCTTCAGTGTAATGTATTTCTATATTGTTAGATTGTATGAAGTGTTTCCTGCGGGAATAAGAAGATTGTGTTGTTGTAGTCGCATTTGGAGCTGTGATGTATTTTTGAGGCAACATTGCCAACCTGTGCCAAAAGTTGTAAGTGTAGCACACATTGAGTGTGAAGTTGTTCAACTGGTTTGTTTGGAGCCTTTGCTAAGGGCTCACTTGTGGTTTTAGGTATGGGGTTTGTGTTTGTAATTATAATAGGGGTAGTTTTGGTCTGAGAATCCAATCTGGCCAGACAGACAGGAGGAACTCCTTTGCTTCATTGGTTTGGGCTCGATGGGAAGCAACCAGAGATCCCCAAAAGTAGTCCTTTAGGGTGTATTTGGCACACTGGAAGGAACTAGTAGGGTATGGAGGGATAGAAAATAAAAGGACCCTTGTGAAATTTTCCACACAGTGGAAGCCACTCTATAGGCTCGAAGAGGGGGTCAGGTGGCCCCCGACTGGAACCCTACATTATGAGACTTTGTTACAGCATATGTTGTTTTTGAGGCGGAAGCAAGAATGGGAAGAGGTGATGTATGCTGACATGTTTTTCTCCCTCCGGAATTACCCTGAGTGGCAGAGGGATTTTGGACTCAGGCCTCCCTCTAACCCCTTTGTGTTGGCCCTGGAAAAAGATAATGAAGCTAACAGGGGAAGGCTGAAATGGTGTTGTAATGCATGCTCCATAAATCAGTGCTGCACACACCCAGACGAGGTATACCCAGCTGACTCACTGAAGCAAGAGTTGGGGGATCTGTTTGAACCACCCCCTAGGAGGCAAGGGGGACAGAGAGAGGCAGCAAATTTGGGAACAACCTCAACCTCAACTCCAACTCTTATTCTACCTCGTGAGACTACACCTTCAACTCCAACTCCAACTTTTGTTTCACCCCCTGATATCCCTGTCCGGACTTCAGCTTTTGTTCTACCTGCTCAGACTTCACCCTCAAGTCCAACTCCAGCTCTTGCTCCACCCTCTAACACCTCTGTCCAAACTCCAGCTCATATTCCATCCCCCACTCCAATTAAAGCCACTACTATTTCAGCCCCAGCTCCAGCTTTAAACAAAGCTATTACTATTTCAACTCCAGCTCTGATTTTAAGCCCAGCTGGACCAGCTCCGGCTTCTATGTCAAGTTCAACTCCCGTTTCTATTCTATCCCCCACCTCAACTACTCCTCAAGTTTTCCAACTACCCAGCAGAGACAGCGAACGAGAGGAGTCCCCTCCAGAGGGTCCTATAGCCTCCTGGACTTGGAAACACACTAAGAAAATGATACAAGCACCTTTGAGGGAGGCACTAAGCCCTGAAGGGAAGACAATGTTAGTGAAAATTCCTTTTTCTACACTGGATTTAGAGGGTTGAGGAAAGCTTGCTAAACGTTATCGGAGTGACCCGATAGGTGTTGCAAAGGAATTAAAGTTTATGATTCAACAGCATTGACTTGATTGGTCAGATCTCCAGTTGTTATTGGATGCCTTAACTGAAACAGAAAAACAATTGATGTTAAAGGTAGCAGGGGGCTTAGCAGAAGAGGCTTGTAGAATATACAGAGTGATAGAAGAGATGACATTCCTCTTCAGGATCCACATTGGAATGCTAATGATGGTAGTGATGTTGAAAGACTAGAGGATTATCAAGACTTCATAGTAAGGGGGTTAGAAAGGGCAATTCCTAGAACAATGAACTGGTCAGCCCTATATACAATTAAGCCAGGTCCCTCCAAAACACCTTCTGAATTTCTAGAACATTTGTGGGCTGCAATGTGTCATTCTACAACCTTAGATCCTGAATCTGAGGAAGGGATACAACATCTAGTGAGTTTATTCTTAGGACAATCTGCAGGGGACATTAGACGCAAACTTCAGAAGATACAGGGTCTGACAGCATGAGATTTAGAGACTTTGCTAGAGGAGGCATGGAGAGTATTTAGTAACCAGGAAGAAAAGTGCAAAGAAGGGATGAAAAAATTATTAGCAGTAGTAAGGGAAGAAGAAAAAGGGAAATGTGGACAAAGGCCACAAAGGCAGGGAGCACCTTGGCTAAGGAGAGATCAACATGCATTCTGCAAGAGAGTTGGACACTGGAAGAACCAGTGCCCGGAACGAAGAAAAGGTGATGGACAAAGAAGAGATCAAAAAGGGGGGTGGTGGTTGCCCATGTTAAGGAAGACTGATGTGGACCTGAGGATCTTACCCTAGGAGACCCTCTGGTTATAATGAAACTTGGGAACAAAGAAAAGGAAATGGATTTCCTGATGGACACAGGGGCAACATCTTTGGTGCTAAATAAAGCTTTAATGCCAATAACAGATGATGATGTCATGGTAAAGGGGCCAACTGGCCAATTTGAAAGAGCTTATTTTTGTAGGTCATTGAAATATAAACTTGGGAAACAGTGGGGAATTCACAAGTTCTTATATTTACCCAATACTCCATCAGCACTTTTGGGTAGAGATCTATTGGAACAATTAGAAGCAAATGGAGAGATTACTGTGGAGGTTAAGGAGGTTAAGTGATGCTGTTGAGTCAGGGACGGAATGAAAGACTCCAGTCTTCAGAAGGTGAATCAGAAGGCAATTTAATGAAGGCAGCAGGTCTTTTATAATGTGACTCGCTAAGGTGAGACTTGATTGGTCTCAAAGTAAAAACCTCTCACACTATTGGTGAACCGTGAATAGCACACTCTGGAGAACCATTTCTATAAACAATGGTTACAGAGAGAGAGAGAGAGAGAATAATTGTTTTAAATCTTTTCTCTAAGTTTCCCAGGCTCAGCCTGGGAGAATTTATCTCTGTTCTTTCTTTGACTGAACTGAGAATATCCACAGTTAAGGACCAACAATATGTTAAGCCTGATGCTAATAACCAATGAGGCTAAAGTTGAAAGTGAAGGTGTGATTCATATGAAAATTCTGGATCAGGTATTTCCTGGGGTGTGGGCTTCTAACATACCAGGGAGAGCAAAGAATGCACCCCCAGTGCAAATTAGGCTTAAAGAAGGAAGACAACTGGTTAGGGTCAAGCTCTCTCTCCTTCCTTTGAGAAAGGAAGACAGAGAAGGGATTAGCCCAGTAACTGAACACTTTTCACAGATAGGGCTATTGAAAGAGTGTCAGTCTGAGTTCCACACTCCTATTTTACCTGTTAAAAAGCCTGATGGATCATACCAAATAGTACAAGATTTAAGAGCTCTTAATAAGATAACTGAGGATATATACCCGACCCCTACACTCTGTTAACTCGTTTAACATCTGAACCAACATGGTTTACTGTTTTTGAGGTGAACGATGGTTTCTTTTGCCTTCCTCTCCATAAGGGAAGCCAGAAAATTTTTGCATTTGACTGGGAAAATCCCAAAACTGGACACAAAACCCAGCTCACATGGTAAGTTTTGCCTCACAGCTTCAAGAACTCCCCTACAACATCTGGGGAACAACTTGCAAAAGATCTGGAATCCTGGGAAGCTCCATCAGAAGAAGGAGAGCTGTTACAGAATGTGGACAACCTTCTGGTAGCTACCAAAACTCAAGAGCCATGTATAGAATGGATGGAAAGTCTCATAAACTTTTTGGGCCTACAGGGGTATTGAGTATCCCAGAAGAAAGCCCAAATGGTGAAGCAAACAGTTGTTTATTTGGGCTACGAGGTTAGTGCTGGACAAAGAACTTTAGGACAGGATCTCAAGGAAGCAATATGCCAGACCCCAAAGCCCCGGACAGAAAAGAACTGAGAACCATTTTAAGCATGACCGGGTGGTGCAGGCTGTGGGTTTGTAATTACTGACTGTTAGTCAAACCCCTGTATGCCTTGATCACGGAAGGAATCAGAGATCTCCAATGGACAAAAGAAGCAACACAAGCCTTCAGCCAACTGAAGAAGGCCCTCATGTCAGCTCCAGCCTTGGGACTTCCACATGTGAGCAAACCATTCTTTTTGTTTTCTCACAAAATGCAGGGAATTGCTTTGGGAATGCTGGCACAAGATCTGGGCCCGTAGCACAGGGCAGTCGCCTTCCTCTCTAAGCAACTGGATGCAGTGGCTAAGGGATGGCCAGGATGCCTCAGAGCGGTTGTAGCAGTGGCAGTGAACATCCAGGAAGCACGTAAACTCACCCTGGGCCAGAAGAGGACTGTGCTAGTGTCCCACACAGTGTCTGCAATGCTGGAAGTAAACGGGGTATTAAATATTGGACCCCGAATGTTTCTGGGTGTGTCCTGCCTGGCTTTGTCTGGCCTTGCTGCTGGACCAAAGGCGGCAGCTGTGGTGTTTTCACCACAGAGATACCTTTGGCCGGCTGGGTGCTGCAGCTGGGCGCTCAGAACAAATCCAGGCAAAATAGGAACTCAGTTTACCTTTGATGGAAAAGGTTCAGATGGTGAAGAGAAAAGAAGCGGGTTCTGCCGTACAGCTTAAATCCAGAGTTTTATTTCAGCATGGTAGACTTCTGAATGTGGTAACAGCTCTCAGACAGACACACCGGCCGCATGGTCTCGTATCCTTTTAAGCCCCGGGGACAGGGGGAGGGGAGGGACAGGTGAGGGCCAACAAGGTGTGAGGAGGGGAAGGCTCAGGGGATATACAGGCCAATGAGCCCAGACCTGGGGGCATCTTTTGAAATTCTGCCAACCATTCGATGCCTTGCTGGAATGTTAAGATTAATGGACAGCTCTTAGGCAGGAGGGCAAAAGGGGGAGGAGGAAAGGTTGGCGCACCTGAGGGGGCTGGGACGGGTCAAACAGGAAACCGCACTGCAACAACGGGGGACATTGGGTCTCCCCACAGAGATTCTTGAAATACCAAGCCATAAGGGTAGAACAAGATGATTCCACAGAACAAACTGTGGAATCTAACATTATGATACCCAGCTTCTTTCCTCAGTGGTAGTATGGGAGAACCAGTGATCCATGATTGCCTGGAGACTATGGAAGCTACCTACTCCAGTCACCCAGATCTGATGGACACCCCTCTCAAGGACACTGAGACCTGGTTTTCTGATGGAAGCAGCTACGTTGTCAGCGGAAAAAGGCATGCTGGGTATGCAGTTACCACAAGGCAAGAGGTAATAGAGTCTGGATCCTTACCAACCAACACCGTGGCACAGAAGGCTGAAATAATTGCCTTAACCTGGGCTTTAGAGGTGGTAAAAGGAAAGAAAATCAATATTTACACAGACTCGAGGTATGCGTTTGGGGTAGTCCATGCGCATGGAGCTATCTGGAAGGAAAGAGGACTTGAACTCACAAGGAAAGAGCATTAAACATGCACAAGAGATAATAAAACTGTTAGAGACAGTCCAGTTACCTGAAAAGGTAGCCATCATGCCCATCAAGGCACACCAAAAAGTGTGCTCTGAATCAGGGAAGGAAATGAGCTGGCCAACAGAGAGGCAAAAGAAGCAGCTAAAGATGAGGTTGTTGAGACACATGAGGCAGCCTTAATCATAGATGGACAAAATTCTATTGAAGGTAAGCCAAGGTAGAGTAAAAAAGAAAAAAGGCTGATTGAGAAAGAGAATGGAAGTTATAATCAAGAGGGATGGGCTGTTACAGATGAAGGGAAAGGAAGGCTTGTGATCCCCTCTTCCATGCTTTGGTCATTAGTCAAAGACGAACATGAGAAAATACACTGGGGAATAGATGCCTTGTATAATTACTGGAAGGACAGAATCCTAGCCAGAAACTTGCAAAGTACACTGATTCAGATGACTCGTCAATGTACCCTTTGACTCCAAACTAATCCCAGAAATATTCCTGAACCAAAACTTGGGCAAATTGGGAAAGGCTATGGACCTGAGGGCAGCAATGGCAAATTGATTTTTCAGAAGTGCCCAGGAAAGAGGGGTACCGATACCCATTGGTGTTAACAGATACCTTCTTAGGGTGGCCAGAGGGTTTCCCTACGAGAACTGCCAAAGCGCGGGAGGTAACCAAAGCATTGTTACAAGAAATAATACCGCATTTTGGAGTCCCAGCCACAATGTCTTCAGCTAGAGGGCCACATTGTATTTCAAAAATTGTGCAGCAAACTAGCCATCATTTAGGCATAGACTGGGAACTTCATACTCCATATCATGCTCAGTCAAGCGGTCAAGTGGAAAAAATGAATCACTTGATAAGTGATTCATAAGCAGCAAATAATAATACTGAGACAAGAGGTGCAGTTACCTTGGCCTCAGGTTCTTCCATTGATGGGGTCTCTGAGGTCGAGATGACCCCGAGGTGTTAGAATGTCTCTTTTTCCCAGCCCCGAGACCGAAGAAGAAGAAGGGATTCCTTGGCTCTCATTCTCAAGGTTGTTCATTTTTTCTTATCTCTAACACTCTTTCTCTGACCCGCTGAGGTCTGTCTAGCGGGTTGGGTTCAGGCACACTGACCGCCCTCAGGGTGGTGCTATCTTATTATACTAAAAACTAGGTGTACTTTATTTACAATAATTTTCCAATACCTGTCACCTATGTTAGACAGTTTGTCTCTACTCTAATAAAGCAATGCAAAAGTGCCACCATCACAGCAGAAGATGGAGGCTAAGAAGAAGAAGAAGGAGAAAGACAGAACACGCCCAGATTCCTCCATCTTGCTTCTTGAACCCCCATTCTAAAAACCCCCAAATTCTACATTTTTACCCGGTGCTAAATTCACTATCATTCTATTCAAACTCTTGTGGCCTGTACATCTTTGCACAAAGTTGGTAATTGTTTCCATGGGTTAAAGTTGAAGGCATGGGTGTCTTTGACTTCATGCCAAGGTCTCTGAGCCCCCTGCCAGGGTCTCGAGTCCTTCAGGGCAGTCAGAGGAATATCCTGGGTTCTGACATTCCATTAGCATTATTATGAATCCAGACCAAAGCAAGAGTAAAGGAGAAACTGAGTGCCTTTGAAATACTGTATGGAAGGCCATATGGAATTCAAGAAGGGACAACACCCACTCAAGCAGGGGAAGAAACCCTACACAAATATGCGGTGGCCCTAAACAAACAACTTAGAGAAATTGAGAAACATGTGGCTGGGGCTCGAAGCAGAGAATTAGATGGACCAGTATATGATGTACAGCCTGGGGATTATGTATATGTGTCCCAGGGTGACGTTATGATGCTTGTATCCCCATTCATGTGTTCTGTTAATGTTGGATATTATGTTCTGTACCTTTAAGACTGGCTCTGAAGAGGGAAAGTTTTGTTTTGGTTTTCTTATCAGCCTGGCGGGACACAGAGACTGCAGCTCTTGCTTTTTCTGCTTTTGCTTTTCACTTTGCTCTCTCTCGCTCTTGCTTGCTTCGCTTCTGCTTGCTTCTGCTCATTAGCTAGTTTAGCTAAACTGTCCAATTTCTTCCTGGACTGTTTCTCCTTTCCTTTTTCTGACCATTTCGAACCTGCTCCGGACTGGGACCTGGGAAACACCAAGATTCTGCATCTTGTGGCCTGCAGCAGCTGCCCCAGCGCCGGAGGAACTGAGAACAGAGTGACCACCCCCCCAAGAGAGACGTTCTGAATTTGTCATCTTTTTTCAGAGCGGTGTCATCTGGTATTGTTCATTTTGTGTGCTGCGGTGTGCTGTGCATATTAGATAAACAGGTTCTTTCCACTCCTCTCCGAGGAATCCTTCCTGAACCGGTTGGGGGGAGGGGCTGTGTGGGTTTGCTTAATGGAAGGGCCCTAATTTGGAAATTCTCCTCCAAATTTGCCCTAAACCACGACAATATGTTAAGTCTTTTGCAGAGAAGACTCTGGAACTGCAGTGGGAAGGACCATTCCAAGTGCTCCTCACCGTCTTTACTGCAATCAAGTATAAGGAACAAAGTGCCTGGATCCATCATTCCCAAGGGAAGAAGGCTCCCGAGGGACTCTGGAAAGTTACACCGGGTGACAGCAAACTGAAATGAAAACTTTCTCGGGAGAATAAATAAGGTGTGAGTAATATGATAAGCATAGTTTAAGAATAAAAGTTTGTAGTTATAATGGATAATCAGGGGAGTGTAGCCTGGAGAGTTGGGGCATATGTGATTATCATTATAGCCACAGCTAATGCAGTATCACTTTTATGTAATGTGACTGGTATAGATAAGTGCCACGTGAAAGCCTATGGCTCTGACTCCTGTAAGTCTCTGCATCAGATGCTAAAAGTTACAAATACAAGTGTGTGGGAAAGGAGAAATATTTGGGGATGGGAATATGTGTTTGTCCAGGATGGGTTCCATGAATTTCATCAAAAATCCATGAAACTTATTCAGATTGGCCCTGGATGCTGTGACAAATGCTTAACCAATTGCCCAAAATTTAGACTCATAATAGAAGGTTGTGCAATCAAGGATTTTAAGATTGATTATATTATAACTCAGTTTTGTACTGCTTCCCAAATGCATAGGGTTAAAATTACTCAACCAGTACCAACACTGAGAGAAACCATGACTACTCAAATCACCCTAGATCCCATGGTTCCCATAATGACCAAAACTGGACCATATACTGTTAAGAAGGCTGGAATTCAAAAATTGCTGATTAAAATAGGGTAGAGATGGCAATGCAAGTAAATGCCTCTGCCATTTGGCCTGAGTGTGCTCCATTTTTAAGAACTGATTTTATGGACTGGACTATGTGGCTGCAGAAGCGTATGCTTTATATGTCCAGAGAGAAGAAAGACCTTACTGGATTATTGGGAACGGGACTAGGGCTTCTAAATACAATGGATTCTGAAGTATTAATGAAGAAATTGACAGCACCTGGTAGTGATATGCTTAAGTTGCAACAACCTTTGCAATCTTCCTTGTGGGCATTAGGTACCAGCCAGGGGAAATTATCCAAAATATTGCCAGAATGGGAAAATACAGAAAGGACAAGATCATCAATTGATAATTGATACTTTAGGCACAGCTATTTTATGTTTTGGTAAATGAATTGAAATTTGCCCTGGGTAGCTGTCAAGGGTGAACTGGAGGTGTTCGTTGGTCTGGAGCAAAGTGTCCAGACTACATAAAGTAGCGTTCTAAGTTGCAAGGCAAGATGTATTCTATTACTATCCGTGTGGGAGTTGTCTTTTGTCAAGTGGGCAGTTTGTCTTATCTCTCTCTCTGAGTGATGACAACCACTACTCCCTTGGGAGGAGACATCTGCTGATAACAGGCTATTGAACGGCACTGCATGACTGATAAAAACCATAGCATCCCATTGTGAGATGCTCCACCCAGAGGGAGGAGCCAAGCATTGCTACACAGATATAATCCAGAAGTTCTGAAACACCAGCACAGCTTCTCCACTAAATTTCCCAGAAGAACAGCAGCTGCCTCTTCTTCCACTAGATCTTCAGAAAAAGCATACACCCTTTTCTACAAGATCCCCTGCTCCAACAGAACCACACCTGACACTTCAAGAAGTCTGCAGCCACATTTCCAATTAGACTGCTACCAACACCCGGACCAACAGGGTGTCGAGTTCTGACTCTGTCAGTGTTGTTCTAGTGTATTGCATTGTTTTATATTATCCTTTTATTTTTTCTTCCCTTTTAAGGAACTGCCATTTCCTGCTCCCATATTTTTTGCCTGAGAGCCCCTTAATTTAAAATTCATAGCAATTCAGAGAGATGAAGAAGATTTCCATTCTCCATTTTAGGGGAGGCTCCTGCTTTCTTTAGCAGGCACTTGTCTTTCGAAACCAAGACAAGTAGCCAATGGGATGTAGATGCATGTAAAGTCACATCCCGCTAGGGTCCAGAGATGAGCTCTAGCTCTTATAATGGGTTGAGCCATCACTTCTTGTGCTGTTGTTATACTTTTGATTGGCTGATGGGACCTCAACACCCAATCAGTGATTAAGAGTTGATCTTTTAGGGTGGGATCCCATTGAAAAGTCAATCCATGAAATCTGGGTGACGTACCCAGAACTACAAATTGAAATGGTAAAGCAGGATCCACCCCATGAACCTGCCTCATGGATGGGGCCTGAGATACCTTTTGGATAGATTCCCAGGCCTCTGGTGTGATGGGTCCTCACAACCTCGCAGGATATTAAAGAGTGGTGCAAGGTCCTCCATTGTGATTCCCAGCAGTGGACAAACCAAACTTCTGCTCTGCACAGTTGATGTAGGTCCCTTAGGGTTCTTGTGTTGTCCTTGATGGAGAGTTGCTGGGGTGCCATGGTCTGCTTGCCGATTTGAAGTCGCAGGTAGGTCCATGGGCGGGTACGCTGGATTTTTCCCTTGGCTATCAGGAATCCCTGCTTCTTTGGTAGTTTGAGTAGTCCTTTTGAGCACAAGCTCAACATAAGAGTTAGGAGTTAGTCTCGGCACAGATTAGGATATCATCCATATAATGTAAAATTATTGCATCTGGAAATGTTTCTTGAATAGGTGAAAGGATGTGGGCCACATGCATTTGGCAAATGGCTGGTGAATTCTTCATTCCTTACAGAAGAGCTAACCAATGCCAATGTTTGAGGGGAGCTTGTCTATTTCAAGATGGTCCTGAAAAAGCAAATCTTAGCACATGTCAGGGATGGAGTGGAATATTAAAGAAACAGTCCTTGATGTCAATAATGGCTAATTTCCAATCCCGGGGCAACACTGAGGCTGAGGGCAGGCCAGGCTGGAGGGGGCCCATGTCCTCGATGACGGCATTGACTTTACGAAGGTCCTGTAGGAGCTGCCATTTATTTTTTCCAGGTTTTTTGATAACAAAGACTGGAGTATTCCAAGTGCTATTTGATGGAACAATATGCCTTTTGAGTAACTGTTCTTCTCTCAGGGTTTTGAGCGCCTTTAGCTTGGTTTCAGTGAAGGGCCACTGAACCACCCAAACTGGATCATCTCTTTTCCATGTGAGCAGAGGAGTGGCGTGCTCTGCACTGTCCCCAGCTAGAAATCCTGTGGTGGAGAAGGGATTTCTAGCCTGGTACCCCATTGTGATAGTATGTCTCTGCCCCACAGCATGACAGTTGCCCTCACTAGAAACGGTCCAACCATACCAATTTGGCCGCCAGCTCCTTCCCTGAAGACTGTTCTTTTACTTCTCATAGAAGTGGCTGCTCCTCCAGTTCCTGAGATGACACTATTTATGGGGACAAGCTCCCATTCTTCTGGTCACACAGAGCGGGTGATGATGGTGGCATCCGCTCCAGTGTCCACCACTCCTAAGAGAAAGACTTTATCCCCTTTGCTCAATAGGCCACATTCTGTGATGGGTCTGTCATGGCCCACAATCTCTGCCCAGAAAGCAGTAGGATTTTCAGGGACAATATCAGTAGAATCCGGTAATAAAAAAGCCTGAGCAATAGGTGTATGTTGAGGCAAAAACTAAGGGGGACTAGTGCATGCAACAGTCACTGTAATTTCATCATTCCATTGTACAGGTTGAACCTCCAGTAACACTTGTAAATAATCAAGTCAGAAACTAGAGTCCCCAATAACTAAAATGTCCCTTGGTGTTGTGAAATGGCCAGATTTACCAGTTGGAAGGTGGTAAATGATTTCATTAGAGAAATGGATTGCAAATGTGCTTACCAGTATGCTTCAGGTCCCCGGTTGAACTTTTGGATAGGATTCCTGGAGTTTGAATTCCTTTTTATAGTAGGTGCCATCATAAATTACTTCCCTGCATGTTGGCTCTCTAAGGTGGTCAGGAGAGAGGCGTGAAATGGCTTGGCATTTGTTATTGTTGCACAGGCCCACCCGGCACTCAGCTGAAAGTTGCCCAGACGGCGTTGATGATTTGGTTGGTAAGCTGGCTGATGATAGAGCTGTTGGTGGCTTTGAACGTGGGGACAGTATTTATAATGTTCTCTACAATCGGAACAAGATGCAGATGGACAGTTTGAGGAGGGGTGCCGCTGAACAAAATCACTGTTACATTTGGACCTTTAATTTTTATTTCCACAATGACTCCCACAAAAGGAGTTCAGTAGGCAAGAGGAGGAGAGACATCATGTGCTGGACGTCATGCGGCACAAGAGCATGGGCTGAGAAAGTCACATTAAGTAAATTTTTAAAGTAAGGTGACCTCCATCCATAGTCTTTGCAAGCCTTGCAAAGCTCTTTTAATTCCTTGTAAGGCATTGCTTCCCATTCCCTGTTTGAACACAACTGGTGCGGCTAATTTCCCAGCTATCTCCCAATTTCCATCCCAAGCAGCAAACTTCCGCACCTCTGTCCAGTTATCCACAGGCTCGGTATCAGAGCTTGAGGAATCACTGGACTCCTCCGTAGAGGGGGGTGTTTGAATAAGAGGGGTGCAGGGCCTGCAGTTGACTGCTAAGGCTCAATGCCACGGGGTGCCGGTAACCAAGATGGCTTCCTTCCACTCACCATCATATCTACTTCCAGTCCCAGGGACATGGGAACCAGAAGTGTCATTGTTGCTAAGGGTGGAGCTGGAGGAGGGAAGGGAGACAGGGCCCGCATTGGAAAGGGAGGAGCCCGACGGAAGAGTGGGAGCGGGAACAGGAGGAGGGTCACGTACGCTATTTTGATGTGACAAGGTGAGAAATGTTGGTGAAGAAGGGCTCCAAATGGCAGATCCCCTCATGAGATCAGTGCCATTTTGGGCAGCAGGATTTGGCAGAATTCAGTCAGAAGGGCGGGTCCCCTCACGGGCCGGTATCCATTTTGACACATAAGAATCGATGGAGAGAAAGGGTAAATGGGCAGAGGAAGGAGGTTTAGGTTAGAACCCAGGATGGGTTGTACGAGCCCATCCTGAGAAGGGGACAGAGGAGGGCAGGAGATGGCAGAAGGCTGGTGGCACTCCTGCGCCTTTGGGCGGGTTCCAACTCCTGGCCTCTCCTGAGGGGACAAGGGTGATGGTACATGGGGAGAGGGATACAACAACTGGGGCTGTAACCGGTGTGTAGGACTATTAACAACTCCCAAATTTTCCTCAAGCCCGGAATTGTGTCGTATATAAACGAAAAATAGGGTAAAACTTCCCAACTTGAAAATTCCCCTCTGATTGTAAGAGATACAATTTCCTCCCCATTATTTATATCCTACAAACTAAGTGAAAGAACAGAATTCTGTGTTGCATCATAAATGTTTGAAGACTCAACAAATAAAAGCCCTTAAATTTGCCTTTGAAAGTTTAACATTGTTATCTATCATGGTCTTTTTAACTTGTATATAAACTTCCTGCTATGAGAGGGAAAGACTGGAACCCATCTCACACACTCTGCCCCCTAAGATATTAAAAGGAAACAAGAAAAATTGACCCCAACCAAACCAACACTCACCACATTGGTGGGTCAAAGGAAAAAATCTCCTAGAGGCTCCTGAGGAAGGAACCGGTCTTCTGCTTCCTCAGGAACTTAGAGGAATGTTAGTCACCGCCTCCGAAAAGTCCACAGAAAATTGGAAATCTTCTTTGGGGATCAGGAGCACCGAATGGACCGTGAAAATCCCAGGGCCATGGCCTCTTGGAGAGGCTTTTTAGGGACACTGCAGAATGGGTCCATGTTTGGGGCTCCAGATGGCTCCACTCTGAAAGGGTCCAGGGACAAAGACAGGGAGAGGTAGAGGAGCCAGGATTATATAGTGGTACAAAAGGGCAGAGCCAACAGCAACAAGCAATCACCTGAAAGTGTGAGCGGGAAAAGGATTACAGTGACCAAAAGGGAAACACAAGGATAAACAGACAAGGGTACAGGCCAATGAGGGTACACAGAAACTGCTACAAGCTTGACCATATATGGTTAACAGGCGGTTGAATAGTCAATGGACCAACAAGTGGAGTGGCACTAGGGTTGATTGACAGCATGTCACATGAGCCCATGGGAGGGGTTAAAATCTAGAGGACATTCTTCCAGGGCATAGTTTCAGGAAGTCACCTGGCAGGCCCAGAGGTCTCCACAGGTGCAGTGGGTGCAGGCTCAGCCCCTTGGCCAGGCGCTCCATGCAGCCAGCACTGGCCTCTCCTTGCCACACAGCCCTGGAGCCAGGCTCTGGAGGGAGCAGCAGACTGGGCTGGGGCTCCATCGGCGCCCGCCTCGGGGCCACAGGAGCCTGGAGCAGAGCCCGCGCGGCCCAGGGAAGGCAGCGGCGTGTGGGGCGCAGGCTGGCGGCCCTGGCTGCAGCGCTGGGCAGGGGCGCAGCTGCCAGCTGCACTCACTGAGCAGCGCGGCCAGGGGGCTTCTGCAGCCCGAGGCTGGGGCTTGCAGGCCGTCCTTACCAGGCCCTCGCCGAACCTCCAGGTCTGATACAGCCGCAGCACGTGTTGGAGATCCTTCCTGTGCAGGAATGTGGCTGAACAATGCAGTGTTTCCCGGGAGGCCTGGAGAGCAGCAGAGACCCCCAAATGGCACCACAGCCCAGGGCACGGGACCCGCACAGGTGCCTGTGCCAAGGCCAGGAGGAGGCTGCAGCCCACAAGGTGCCAGAGCAGGAGGCAGGCTTCTGGTGGAAGGGCTAATGTCCTTGTCCTTTTCTTCAAGGGCTGCCAGAGAGGGTAACAGAGCCACGGTCAGATCCTGGATCTGCAGGGAAATGAGGACACCCCCTGTGCCTGGGCCATGCCAGCCAGCTCTGGCCATGGCCAGGAGGGAGCAGGGAGCAAGGGGATGAGCCCAAAGCTACCGGACATTATTGCCCCACGTGGGCCTGAAGTCTGTGCGTGTGCTCTGGCCTCACCAGGCAGGGCATGGCAAGGTGGGGTGGGGAGGGGCTGGGTGGGGCAGGGCATGGAGGGGAGCCCGTATTTGTGGCCTGGGAGAGGCTGGGCCAATGAGGATGGAGCACAACAGGGTGGAGCAGGGTGGGTTTGTGTGGGGCAGAGTGAAGTTGGGTGGGGTGGGGTGTGGCAGGGTGTGGCAGGGCTGGGTGGGGCAGGTTGTGGAGGGAAGCCAAGGCCCATGGCTCACCAAAGAACCTGATAGCCACCCATCACAGAGACACCTGTGGGCTTTTCAGCCACAGCAGGGTGTGGCACAGGTACTGGACTTCTTGGCTCCTGTCCCCTGCCAGCTGGAGAGAGCGCCAGGAGGGTGAGCTTGGTGCAGGCTCAGCCCCTTGGCTGAGGGCTCCGTGTGGTCAGCACTGGCTTTCCCTCCCTTCACAGCCCTGCCAGGCAGTCAGCAGCTGCGGGCACTGGGCTCTGGAGGGGGCAGCGGGGCGGCTGCTGCCCGGGAAGCTGCGATGCCACCCTCCCCACAGCCCAGCTGGGCCAGGCTCCATTGGCACCCAGCTCAGGGCACAGGAGCCTGGAGCAGAGCCCACAGTGAAAGGAGCTGATGAAGAGGTAACTCATGTGTGCATGATTCCGGTATTGATGGTCAGCAATATTAAGCAGCTGCCAAAGAAGCAAGATGTGCTTTTGCCATTTTATGATAAGAGAAAGAGAATGCACCAAGCTAAGAGGAACAGAATGTGTTGAAACCACTGAAACAGCCAACGATGGACTGTGCATGCTTCAGAACGAAAGCTGATAAGTGCAGACTGAATAAGACTGTTGGCCTTCATTGGAATGACCCCAGTGTAAGACTCGGAGCCTTCTTCAGTGGCACCACCAGAGTACACTGAACTTGCTGTCACGTATGCTAATGATATTAATGTCTTTTGGGAAGTAATTTTATAACCTCTCCTAACCAAGGAATGGAATGAATGTACTTGAAGTGGAACCATATATTGTGCTGTGCAAAGTGCTGAGTGTGCCTGTTAGGAGGAATGCTGGAAAATCCCAGCCTTACAGAGATGGGGCCACTGAGAGGCATTTTAAAAATTTTGTTCCATTACCAGTCTCACAGAAGGGTGAGACATAAGAGATGGAAAACCTAACACCATTCTATCAGAAGCCACCCTGTTTCCTGGTTACAATTCTTTATCAATGTTTTTCAGCCACTTCCTTTTGCCACTCAGTGCTGCTAATACTTCTAACCCCAACCACCTATTATTTTACCCCACGTGGTCTTGCTGCAATGCATCTTTCACAGTTCTAGTTCTCCAGAATATCAGGTCTTTTTTCAAGGCCATCTTTTGAAACTTGTTTCTTGTTCAATCTCTCTCTCAACAATGTCATCTTTATTCCATGGCCTTCCTAAGACAGCACACCTTATCTCAGAGTTTGCATACAGATGTACAAGAGCCTGTGAGCTTTCAGTCAGGTTTTGAGAATCCTTTACAAATCCATTTCTCACAGAGGAGCAATCCCCACGTAGCCAGTGCCAAATAAAGCAAATGCCCACCTCACTGAGTCAGTCTCTTTGGTGGCTCTCGGCTCAGTGTTGGAGCCAATCAGTTCTTTTCTCAAAATGTTAAAACCAAGTAGTATCTATGAACGAAAGCACAGCATCTGGTTGTGGCAAAACAAACACATTGCTTGTCCTTCCTTCAACCTTTGTATTTGTGGACAGGTTTGTTTTCTTGATTGCTGGATTAGGTACACACTCTTACATACACTGCAATGATGAAGAGAAAGCCCATCCCAGTCAGTGCCAGTATCACAACTGCAGGATGTAGCTTAGGCTGGAAAAGCCTGGGGCAGTTGGGGACCATCCAAGCGAGTTTTCCCACCAGTGATTCTCTCCATGCCTCTTCTTTTGTTCTAGGACATGATGTGCCTTTTCTATATTGTGATGCACGCTGATCAGTGTCTTCTGACTTTTCTTCTTCCGCTGTTGTAGCAGTTTGTGTAGGCCACGATGTTCCAACAGTTTTTTGACCATGGTAATGTTCATTTCAATTGGTGGTGGAGAAAAGTTGACGTGTAGGCTCTGTAACAGCTTCTGGTAGGTAATAGTTGAAATCACATCCTGCTCTGTTAGTAAAGTTACAAATACCGACTTCTGAGTGCTTGGCAAGCTGGATGTGTTACCTACTGTTAAGTTGTCACAGGGGGTTCTGAAACACAGACATCCCTGCCTTATCCATACGAGGATGGATTCAGGGTCATTGTTGGAGGAGATTTCCATGTGACAGACCCTTTGTTCTGGGCTTTCAGAGGGTTACTTTCACCTAGTCTTGAAGGGTGTCTTGTGGTGAGGGGGAAATCTCATGGTCATTTTTGCCAGGAACTGTCCCTGTTTCCTGCCCTGGGACTTCCACAGCTTGGGGGACATCAGGACAGGTGTAAGCCCCACCTGGGATCCTGCCGAGGGTGGGGCCCGGGCTGCCTCTTCCGTTCCAGGGCAGGAATGGGAGGGGTGGCTGTGGGGGTGTTGGGGTGTTCATGTTTATCTAGCCAGGGGTATGGCTGCGTTTTAACTTGGCACTAGAATCGGATCTGCCTGCCTTCAAGGTTTCTGCTGGCTGCCGGTGGGTGACCCTGAGATCCACTGCTGCTTGATCTGATCTGCCTGCCCTCTCTGTTTTCTGCCTGCTGCTGCTGACGGTGCTGAGATTGCTTGCTGCCCATGAATTTACCAAAGGAGCAATTTCCCCTCTTCCCCCTCACCCGAGACTCCATCACAGCTGGGAACGGTGCTGCCCTCCCGTTGGAGCACCCCCTGCTTGCTGGGGGGAATCATCGCACCTGCCCGGCCTCCCTGGGGCCTGCCAGCGCCCTCTGCCGGCTGTGCTTGTAACTACACCAAAGGGGAAAGTGGTGCTTGACCAGTGGAAAAATCTGTTATTGTTTTCTCTTGTACTTTGTTGTTCGTTCTGCTTTATATATATAAATATATAAAACATATATATATATATATAGCAGAGAACTGTTATTCCTTTTCCTTTCTTTTTGCCTGGAAAGCCTGTAATTTGGAAGTTGTAATAATTTGGCAGGAAGGGGTCATCTTCTCCGGTCCAGGAAGGTTCTAGCTTTGCTTGGCAGACATCTGTCTTTTAAAACCAAGACAATTACTTGTGCCCAGTATATGTCATGAAAGCATGGAGAGGAAATGTGAAAAGAGAATAACAGCTCTTGGGTAACCCATTTTCATACAGGATAAAGAACCTCCTTAATTGGCACCATGTGGTCTGGCTTACCACTTTTGGTTGGCACATGTTTGTGGCTATATTTTTCCAATTTGCAGCTCCTTATGGAAACAAGGGTCTTGTGACTAAGAGCACTTGTCGTAACGGCGGGAGAGATGCGACACACCATATGCGATGAATAGCAAATCCCGAAGTTTATTGAAAGCTTACACATTTTTATATTAGTGTTAATGAAGCTTATGCATATTGCAAAATCTGAGCTCATTATTGGTTAAAGCACACTATAATCAAACACACCTACTTCTATCTCTTAACAATTATTTTGCTTCTATGTGTACATTCTTCTAATTTCTCTACCTTGGGATAACTACATTTTCTGGCAAGCAATTTTCTCCCCCGTCTTCCCGTTTTAGAGAAGGTCACTGTGACCTTCGTCAGTAATTAGGCACCGGTTGCTCAGTTCCCAGCTTGTTTCTCTTACCCTTATCCATCGGTATCACATCGGAATGTCCTTTCTCAGCTGACCAATAATCCAAAAAGCTCTCTACATCTCCCCTGTTTTTCTGTTGAACAAGCATAGTTTGATTAAATGCAGTAGTTATCATCTTTCTCACCATATTCTGTAAGCATATACAAAAACAAGGCAAAACTAATACTAACAACAAAACTACAATAGCTACTACAATGCTAACCTTAATAATTGAATGTAACCATGATCTTAAGTTTAAAGATTTGAGCCATCCATCAATACCAAGGCCTGATCTGTGTGAAGCCTTTGTTTCAGTGAAGTCTGACGTATCAACAAAGTCTTTCAGCATCTTGGTTAAACACAGGAAACAGAGAAAAATAACTCAGAACTAACTCACCTATAAAATATTAAGAAATACAAATCAGATGATGTGTTTTAGATCGGATATTTGAGACAAATAAGCAGTGTAGAATAACTCATGTGCTTGTGAATCTCCTTATGCAAAGCCAGTGAAGAACTTAACACATGTGAGACAAGCTACAGCTCACACTGGTTATTTTCAGAGGGAAAAGAATATAAGAAGTGATGGAGAAGTTACAAGTTGAGTCAGGTGCTTAGAGTATTGCAGGTTTGCTTTAAATTGAACAGGTACAAGAAATATGTTTCTAAGTACAAAGGGACGTTACTGCTGTGGTATGATTTTTTAAACTCATATTCTCTTTCAGATTAAAATGTAAATTAAATGAGAGAATATTTTAAATGACATATTGTGTTCTCACTTGGACAAAGAAAAAGGATAACAACTAAGTACAAAATACTCTTTGTTCGATGTTACAGGAAAAGCTAAGCAACAGTTTTCCTGTAGACTGAAATCATTATTCAAACAATAGAATGAATGTTTTCTAGGCCTCAAACATCAGTGTTTATGTTTTATGTTTTAAAAGTCAATTGATGCTTAAACAGTAGGGATGAATATATTCTTTTTGGTAATTATTTATCAGAATTGTCCCCAATAATAATAATAATAATAATAATATTAATATTATGGTTGGAAGTCTATTATATATTTTAGTATCTGTTTTGAGTGGAAGTTTTGTTGTTTTTGTTGTTTGGAGGGAGTTGTTTTTTTTTTTGTGCAAACTAACATTCAGGTTAAATTATAATTCTAAATGTTACATGACATCCAGTCCAGTTTTCTAAACATATAAATGTATACAATGAATAACAGTTGTTTGGATTTTCTTCCTGCATCTGTATAAGCAGTTATAGCATCCGATAAGGGCTTTAGTGATCTTTTTTGGGCATTAAATCTAACTCCACTGTCCTATCACGACCTTTTTTGAACAAATCAGTTAAAATGTCAATTTTCTGAAAAAGAGTTTTATGTTGTTGAAGTGGAGGAGATATCCATTCCAAGGCCCATATCTCCCCCGTTTTTCTGTTATGCTAAGTAAGTGCACCCAGTAAAAATTTTTGTCTACACCAAACTGTCAGCTGTACAGGGAGATCAAAATCACATCTCTGAACACTGCCTTGTGTAACACAGACCAATATCTGCTGCAGTGTTTCAGCCCGTTCAGGGGTTATACGAACAGGCTGTGCTGGATTAGTTCCCTTTAACAAAGGTCAAAGTGCATCTAACAGTTCATTGCTCGATTCACATAGGTGGAAAAAGAATATACAGCATAATAGAACTCTCCCCTACATAGCCAGCGTCCATTATTCTAGATAAAACAAACAATCTTAACACTGTGGCCGAGAAAAGTCCTAAAAGCAAAACTCTCACAGATAATTCATCAATAATGAGTGGTCTCTTTACTCTCGTTGGGACTTTTGTGGGTGAACAGTCACCAAAATCACTGTCTGCTGCTGTTGCTAGGTCTACTCTGAGGCTCTCGGCGGTTGCGGGCTGAAGGCAGGTTCAGCCGAAGTGGTGATAGCTGCTATCTGTGTCCGGGCGTGGAGAGCTGGTGGCCGGGAAGCAGAACTGCGCTGGGCAGCCGCGGGGCGGGCGGACTCACCGGAGCCCGCTTCTCCACGGGGGGTGGAAGGCCCGTCCTGCCGTCCCCCCCTCGGCTCGGGGACGGGGCGGCTGCGGAGCGGTGCTGGCGGCTGCGGAGCGGGAGGCGGCTGCGCTGCAGCTGCTGAGTCGCCCAGGGCCGGGGCCGGCACGAGCCTCTCCGGCGGGGCGGCTGCGGGCTGTGCGCTGCGGCAGAGCGGCGGAGGGTGTGGGTCGGGAGCGGGAGGAGGCGGAGGCGGTGCAGGGTTTAACACCGGGGCAGGCGGCGCGGACGGCACGGCTGGAATACGCGCGGGGGGGCTACTGCCCGCGGCAGAAGCCGATAGCTGCAGGGAGCTGCTTTTTAGAGCAGGAGCTTGTATCGGCGGGGACCCAAACCAGTCTCTGCAACTCCTGTTGCTTTCACGGGCTGCACTAGTCTGCTGGGCAGCTCTTTCCTCCGCCTGGTATTTCAAGAATTCAGCATGCACGACTTGCCATAAATTTCCCAACTCTCTCGCGGTCTTATCCTCATCTATGATTGCACGCCACAGCTTATCTCCGAATATACGCCACTCTGACAATTCATGCACTGTATGTGGATTACAAAAAAACTCCTGTGCACACCCATAAGCTAACAACCCAGGAAGTTCTTTCTGTAAATCTATCCCTCTAATCTGACGCCCTCGTAAAAAGTCAGTAAATAAATCATATGCTGCTTGCCTGTCTTTATCCATTTCAACGACGATTGCGCACTTCTTGCGGCTCTATTCAGGTCCGGCAGCACGTAGCAGCCGGGCTCTCCTCTGAGGTCACCCGGGGCCGAACACCTTCCTTTTTCAGCGGTGTTTTTTGCCGTCCCCAGCCGCGAAAGGACCTGCACTTGACTTTTACGCCTCCGACCGTGGCTAGTCCCGAAGGTACACGTCCGGGGTCACCATTTGTCGTAACGGCGGGAGAGATGCGACACACCATATGCGATGAATAGCAAATCCCGAAGTTTATTGAAAGCTTACACATTTTTATATTAGTGTTAATGAAGCTTATGCATATTGCAAAATCTGAGCTCATTATTGGTTAAAGCACACTATAATCAAACACACCTACTTCTATCTCTTAACAATTATTTTGCTTCTATGTGTACATTCTTCTAATTTCTCTACCTTGGGATAACTACATTTTCTGGCAAGCAATTTTCTCCCCCGTCTTCCCGTTTTAGAGAAGGTCACTGTGACCTTCGTCAGTAATTAGGCACCGGTTGCTCAGTTCCCAGCTTGTTTCTCTTACCCTTATCCATCAGTATCACATCGGAATGTCCTTTCTCAGCTAACCAATAATCCAAAAAGCTCTCTACAAGCACTGTGGCTGTTGGTCGCGGCACAGACTATGCCCCGGCCAGGTGACAACGACAACAGGGGCGCGACAGATCCCCCTCACAAGCTCGGCAAATCTCAGCACAAGCAGGGGTTTGGCGCAGGAGGAAAAAAGGCAGCAGCACGGGTCTTGGGGGTGAAACAGGGGTGTCTTTATTTCATGACCAGCTCCCAAGACAAAGACTTGGGGCGAACAAGAGCCTATATAACATCACTCAAGAGGAGGGGTTTAGGGTAGCAAACCAATAGGGGAGGGGTTGAAGGCCAGACATTTTACACTTGAACGAATAAGGGAGCAACAGGGAGGGACATAACGTGGGTAAGCCAACAGGGTTCTAAAAGATACATGTGGGAACTCAGCACATCACTCCGGAACTCCAGAGTTACCGAGAGAACCCTTGGAGGGGGGTCGGAAATCCTGGAATGTTGCCAGGATTGTCTGGTAGCTTGATTTTGATCCTTCTAAGGAGGTGACACCTGTTTGAGGACGTGAGAGCCACTTGGGAGTGAAGGGTGCAAAAAAGATATAAGTACAGGGTGAAATATAGATTTTGGGGTTTTTGGTACAGGGGGGTTATGGAGACAAGATGGAGGGATCAGGGCGTGTCTCGTCCTTCTTCTTTCTTCTTCTTGTCATCCATTTTCTGTGGTGATGTTGGCACTTGGGGATGGGTCCATGGTGAAGGTGCACTTGCTAATGTGGGTGAAAGGTATTGGGAAATAAAGGTAAATATGATATATGTAGTTTTTAGTATAAAAAGACACGACCGCCCCATGGGTGGTCAGAGTGCCCTTGGTTGCCTTGCAGGTCAGACGTCTGTTGGGCAGAAAGAAAATTCTGTAGATAAGAAATAATAAACAATCTGAAGACCAAGTAACTGAAGAGTCCAGACTCGTCCTTTGAAGCGCGGGCTGCCCCAGAACCACCCTACCCGTGTCCGGGCAGAGACAGACAGCTGAACCAGACATCTGGCGTCCCTGGGTGGGCACAAGGCGGCAGCTGGCGGGCATCTGCTGAGCCCCGGTGGGCTCTGGTGTGTACCTCTCACAGAGGGGCAACCTTGAAGCGCCGAGTGGGCAGCTCCCAAGCTGGACCTGTTCCCAGGAGAACGCTGATAACTCCTTGGGAAAGTGGCCAGAGGAGTCTGAAGACGCAGCAGCCACTGAGAACAACCCACTCCACTTCTGCCGAAGAGGGTTCGTAGCAGAACAGCCCCGATCGGAATCGGAAAGGTGCCTCTGAATCCATCTCCTGTGACCTGCAGGCTGGTGACCAGGAGCCTTCGGACTGCTCTGACGACAAATTTGGTGAGAAGGTCAAAACTTAAGAACATGGGGGGTGTACCCTCCCAGGAACAATTAGAGATTCTGTCCAACCTACAAGGCGTGGCAGAGACACACACGGTGGGGATCCCAAAGAAAAAGCTTAAAGATCTGTTGCTATGGGTGTGGTGTAATTACCCGTAGTCAGAGACGCGTCTGTTGTTTGAAGAAGTGGGTTTTTGGCAGGAAATTATTAGGCACCTCTATCTCTTAGCTACAAAGGATGATAAGACGGCCTTGAAACTGCTGTCTTCTGCAAGAATTTTGTTAGAAGCAACCTCAGCTCAGGCTAGGGGGTCGGCCGGCAACAACTTGCTATAAATCCCACAGGGGCGGAGGGAGGAGAGCAAGGCTCGAAACGGAGATTGGCTCCAATCCCAATTGGCCCAGGGGAAACAGCTCCCGAGGAAGGGGAGCAGGGAGAAATGTCATTGCCTTCAGTCTCACCATCCAGAAAACCCAAGGGACTTCCAAAATGTCCTGAAACCCCAGAGAGTACAGGGCCTTCAGGCTCCGACTCAGGCACAGACGACACCATTCCAATCCCAGACGAGTTAAGGTTTTCTCCCAGCGAGATCGAGGAAACTGGTCGTTCCTTAAGAGCGCACCTTCCCGATTCGCAGGAGTCAAAGGGAGATGGGATGAAACACGTGGTGGAGTCAGGAAGGGGGGTCGAAGGGGGACCAGAGGGAAGGAGGGATGCGCTTTCTCGCGGTGGGCGTGGCGCAGCGGCGGCGCTAGCTGGCGGGAGGGGCACGGAGGCAATGGGAGACACGGGTTCTGGTGCGGCTTTTGCGAGCGCAGCGTCGAGGGCGGCGGCAATCTCGGCTGGCACGGTGCCAAGATTGCGCGCGACGTGCAAGGCTCGCGGGACATTCGGGGAGGGCTCTCAAACCCGTGGAAGCATCAGACACGGGCAATGAGGGTGGAGCAGCTGCAGGGCTCCAGCCAGCTACCGTGGGGAGACGTGAGGAACGTGCAGTGATGATGTCAAACCCGGAAGTCGGGACGCGGAGATCGGCCCGAATCGTGGCGCGAATGGGGATACCGGCAGGGGGAGGGCTGCATGCTCCGGCGGGGGGTGTACATACGGCATCAGAGGAGGAGGAGAGAGGGTCAGGAACGGATCCTAGGGAGGAGACTTCAGAGGCGGAGCTGGGTAGAGACAGTGACGTCAGTTCAGGTAGGCAGGAAGCGTTCCCGAGGGCGCACGTGCATGGAAAGTACAGGCAGAGCGCAGTCAGAGGCGGGTCCGATCCCCTGTGATGTCTCGGGTGAGGAGGAGGGGCCATGCTCAGGGTTCAACATACCGGGGCTCCACCCCCTCTCCGATCCTGATGCCTTCAGTTTCAATCCCTGTGGTCCAAACCTCTTCCATCCAAGGGAGACATTCACGTATTCAACCTTCACTGTCAGCTCAGTCAACAGCCATGCAGACTCGGTCTCAAACATGATTGCAAGCATTGCAGTCTGTTGAACAGGAGCCGATCGAGTTTGTGTCCTCATCACGGTCGTCCAGGCAGATGACAGCGCCACCTAATGGGGGGATGACCGCAGTGCAGGACATGCCAGGCCTGTTCGACAGTGCCACAACGCCACCTGCTGGCGGGACTGCAACAATGCAGCGATTTTTTCCAACCACGTATAAAAAGAAAACTACATCAAAGAAAACAACAACAACACAACAAATGGACAATCCTTCGTCAACTTCGGGATATCACGAAATTGAAGACAATTCAGATGAAGCGCAACCACAAGGAGAAGACATGATACGAATCACAGCATCAGAAAGAATTTCGGCATGGATGTTTTCGGCAGCGGAAGCAGCAAAAAATCTTCTGCAGTCTTTTGATATAGCAAGAAGAACACAATCACGAGAACCTCAAGTTTCTTTTTCGGATTTGGGAACGAGACCAAAAACTTCAAAACAAAGAATGTGGAACAAAGAATCACCAAGGACCTCCACGATTCCATTGTGCATGCAACTGCCAATGGGGTTTTCAGAGGAGGAAGAAGAACAGCCAATGGAACCATAGACTGGAAAAAAATTAGAAAAATGTTGACAAAAGAAAAGGGTTTGATTAAAGGATCAGGAGATATAATAATGCCAGTGACATACGATGCACAAGGTCAAAATCCAAGGTGGGAAAGGTTGGGTCATGAAGTAGTCAAAGACTTAGCAAAGGCCATTCAAAATAATGGGCTGAATTCACAATTCTTCAAACAACTCCTGAGGGGGACATTCAATATGTACGACCTCACACCATATAGATATCCGAAGCCTTGTGTCAATGATTCTCACGGACACACAGAGTCTCATCTGGGAAAGAAGATGGCGAAGGTATCTCACAGAGTTGAGAAACAGTTATCAAGCTGTGCCAAATGCAAATCTCACAGAGGCACAATTGGCAGGGGATCCTCCAGATGACAATCCAGCAGAGCAAGCAGCACGACTTCCACGACGAGTGTTGAATGACATCAAGGAAGCAGCACGCAGAGCGATCTTGCAGATTGCTCCAGCGGGAGTTCCGGATGTTCCATTCTCATGCATCAGGCAAGGTCCCATGGAACCATTCTCGTCATTCATAGATCGACTCTCACAAGTTGCGGATCGACAAGTGACTGATGAGGCAGTGAAAAGACCTCTCATGGAAAGTCTAGCCTTTGGCAATGCCAACCCAGATTGTCAACAGGTAATCAGCACAATTGGCAGAGCTGGTGGAGGCATGCAGCAAGGTGGGAACACCTCGGCATGTCGCGTCAATCGTGAGGAAAGAGCTGAGAGGAGAATGGGAAGAACAGATGAAAAAACACTCGGAAAAGCAGCCGGAAGACAAGGTGGTGGAAAAAATTCTGGAAGAAGTGCTTCAACAACAGAGCAAAGTACTTGCAACCATCCAGAAAAAGAACAATTCGTCAGGAGGACAAAAATGCTACAAGTGTGGAGCGTTTGGGCATTTGAAGAAGAATTGTCCACAAGCGCACACACAAGTGCAGATGCAAAAACCAGAAAAGCCACTTGGTGCACGATGCGGAAGAGGAAGACACTCTGTGAAAGAATGTTATTCTCAGACGGACGTGGAAGGGAATCCTTTACCGTATCAGGGAAACGGGAAAAGGAGCGCGCCCACAAACCGTCAGCACAACAGCAAACAGAACAGTCATCGGTGAACGTCAAGCAGACACCCTCAGCAAAGTCTTCAGCCAATTCCCAGTGACCCAGACCTCCTTCCACCAGGAGCACAGTGCACATTGGCAGCTTCAAAATTAGTATGCTTTCTGGATGAAAGACATGCGGAGATTCCAACAGGTATCCGCGGAGATTCATGTAAGAGACAAGATTTCTTAATAATAGGACAGGACAAAAGCAGCATCCTTGGACTCATTGTTTATCCAACAGTTGTTTCAGCGGACAAAAATACAGAGCTGACAGTTTTGGCAAAAGCGCTTCGTCCACCGTTGACTGTGGCAGAAAACACTCAGGTCATGAGAGCTTTCGCCTTGCCACCACACGCCATTGAAGAAGTCATGTCAATCTTCGATGAGGAAGGGCTTCCTTTGAAGGAGCATGTTGAAATACATACTACATGGATAAAGCACATATGTCGAGGCCCACCCACACTCACTTGTCAGTTGGCTTGTGGAGACAGAACAATAGCGGTCAGAGGCATGCTCGACACAGGGGCAGATGTCACAGTAATATCTTACGTCTTTTGGCCCCACAATTGGAGCTTGATTGCACCTTTGGGATCTCTCCCAGGCATAGGGGGAGTTTCTCTGTGTCTGCAGAGTGAGAATTCCATCATTGTCATGGGACCAGGAAACAAGACAGCGATCATTCGTCCTTTCGTTGTGCAGAAGCCAATCACAGTTTGGGGATGAGATCTTTTGGCACAATGGGGCACAAAGATCGAGGTGGATTTTTAGTAGGGGTCACTGCGGCACTCGCCACACTGAAGTTGACTTGGAAAACAGATGATCCAGTTTGGGTGGATCAGTGGCCCCTGGAGCGAAAAAAGTTGAGTGCGCTGAAAAACCTGGTCCAAGAACAATTGCAGAAGGGACACATCAAGCCAACAAACAGCCCTTGGAACTCTCCAGTGTTCATCATCAAAAGAAGCTGTCAGGCAAATGGAGGCTGTTGCACGATCTCAGGAAGATCAACGAAGTTCTCGAAGACATGGGACCGCTTCAGCTGGGTCTTCCATCTGTTTCGATGATTCCTAGAGATTGGCCGCTTGTGGTCATTGACCTCAAGGATTTTTTTTCAGTATTCCGCTTCATCCAGATGATGTTCCAAGGCTTGCCTTTTTTGTTCCAAGTATTAACAAGGAAACCCCTCTGCAGCGGTACCATTGGGTGGTTCTTCCACAGGGCCACAAGAACTCGCCAACGATCTGCCAATAGTATGTGGCATGAGCTTTGTCACCAGCGCGGAAGAAATTTCCGAAGGTGAAAATCATTCATTATATGGATGATTTGCTCATTGCGGCACCAACACAACAAGAGCTGCAAAAAGCTCGTGACTGTGTGATTGCCGAAGTGCAAAAGGCAGGTCTGGAAATCAGTGTTTCAAAGATTCAGGAGGTCGCGCCTTGGAAATATCTAGGGTGGAAGATCTTGGAGAAAACAATAAGACCACAAAAAATGGAGATCAGCACAAAAGTCAACAATCTGCATGATTTACAGCAACTGCTAGGAGAGATCAACTGGATGAGATCAATTTTGGGAATCACGAACAGTGACATTCCAGCGTTGCTCAATCTCTTGAGAGGAGACACAGATATTTGATCTCCCAGGACACTCCCACGGGAAGCAAAAAAAGAATTGGAGAAAGTTACAGATGCTATTCAGAAGAGACAAGCACATCGATTCGTTGCATCGTTGCCTTTTCAGTTGGCAGTGCTGGGAAGGAAACCGCAATTCCATGGTTTGATCTTCCAATGAGATTCATCTCAAAGAGATCCTTTGATAATCATAGAGTGGATTTTCTTACCATACAGGCCTTCAAAACCAATTCTCACAGATCTGGAGATGGCAGCACAGATCATCATAAAGGCGAGAACAAGGTTGCTGACAATGGCAGGACGAGAATTCTCAAAGATTTATTTACCTTTGAAGAAAGATTATTTCAACTGGGCGATGCAGAAATCAAAAGATTTGTTAATCGCATTGTTAGCTTTTCCAGGAACCTGCACAATCAATTTTGTGCAATTTTCCACAGCACAAAATGTTGCAATCACATATATGTTACAGAGCAAAGCCAAGAATAAGTGAAGAACCTCTGGACGGGATCACAGTGTTCACTGATGGCTCAGGGAAGACACACAAGTCAGTGATCAGGTGGATGAACTCAACGACAGGGAATGGGAATCAGATGTGAAGACGGTTCAAGGCACTCCACAAATTGTGGAATTGGCAGCTGTTGTCTGAGCATTTCAGTTGTTTCAACAACCGCTCAATTTGGTCACGGATTCCGCATACGTTGCGGGTGTGGTCAGATGATTGGAAGGTTCACTCTTGAAAGAAGTCAGCAGTAAAGTTTTATATTCATATCTGGCAAGCATGAAAACATTGCTAGAAAGCAGGGAACAAGAATATTTTATCACTCACATCAGAGCGCACACAACACTGTCGCAGACATCTTTCATGAAAAATCCTTTCTTAGGATTTTTCCTTGTAAGAAGCTGCAGTTTCAGCAACCAAAAGTAAACAATGGTTATCTGCTGCTGTGGAATGCAACAGATAGACCTGTGATTGGTCTCCTGTGGATGTTGGGATTTCCTGACCACTCATGGCAGAGCTGGCTCTTGCTCTGTCGGAGACACAGATCTTTGTTATTCATTCTTTTCTATTCTTAGCTTAGCTAGCTTCGGAAGAAACCTTTTCCTTTCTATTGCTTTTTAGTATAGTCTAATGTAACATATATCATAAAATAATAAATCAAGCCTTCTGATCATGGAGTCAACATTCTCGTCTCTTCTTCCTCCTGAAAACCCTTGTGACCACAGTCACAGACAACCAAGAGACTGTGAGTTCTGTAGCAAGCAAGCTCAGGAATGATGAGACCATCGTCCATGGCCTGATACACACTCATGTCTCTTCTGTGGTTGAGTTTCAAGGATGAACAGGAAAAATTCAGAGAGAAGATGAGAAAGGAGCTAAGCAAGAATAGTTCCCATGTGACACCGGTGCAAACCTGTGAGAAACAACTGCTCGCTTTGAAAATTTAAAAAAGGTTTATTAAACCTTGACAAAAATACAACAAAAGGACTACAAAAGGAAAAATTTGCAGCGCTGGGGACTGCTGTTGTGCATACCAGGTGGCAGGTTCATCTTCAAGATGGATGCTCAGTCTTTTATACCCCTGGGGGTTGCATCAGCCAGCCCTGGCCCCTCCCAAGGTCTGCCAGCCAGCTCTTCTTTGCCATTCATCATTGGAGACTGCTTTCTTGTAACTGGATTGGAGATCAGGTGTTGCCATGCCACCCCCCTTAAGCACCAAGCTTGTCCATTCCCAACTGCCCCATGCAAGGGGCACATGTGCAGCCTTCTTTGTACCTGTCCTAGACAACCCCATCTGTCTGATGGTAACAATACAGGGGGGGAAAAGGGAACTATGGGGAGAGCAGAGGACATCTAAACTACAATAACATAACTATACATCATTAAAGCTTTTCTTAATATTCACACAATAGTTATCCCTGAATTGCCAGAGCCAATCATCTCATTATCCATCTTGTAACAAAACCAGAGTCCCCAGTGTCAGTGCCCAACATCCCCAGCTAGGGAGAGGGAGTACACCCCATGAGTTGACCTGTGGCTCTTCCTGGATGGCCAGGTAGAGGCCAGGGAAAATTGTGTCTTTTGGGCTGTGTGAGAGCCATAGAAATCCGAGGCTTTTGTTGGCATTGGTGCACAGTGTACTCCAATCCCATCAGGACATGTGGGGGCAGAGCCCGTTTCTATTGCTGGGGTGATGGGGGATCGCAGTGAAATGATACACGGAATAAATAGACTCCACACCCTGATGTAGGTATGAAGTGGACTTGTATTGTCAGCGCCTGGCACCAGCACAATAGCTCTCGTGAAAACTTGTGCCCTGAGCCCTGGTCTGGGCCACATCTTTATTCACAGAGGTGTTCCATATACATCACATTGCACAACCTTTCCGTGCATATTCGCCCCTTGCCCCGCCTCTCCTGGCCTCAGATGGTAATGAGATCCACGCCCTTCTGAGCATGCGTTGTTCACGGTGGTGGTTGCATGGGGGTCTTTTGGTGGTCTCTGAGGCTGAAGGCCGTGGTCTTCCTCATGATTGATCTTTTGAACTTTTGTCCTTTGCACGCCTGCTTTGGTCCCTTGGTGCTTATCTGAGTACGTCTGTTGATTTTGATCAGCTTGGAGACAGAGGAGCCCCTTTATTTAGGTTTCTTGCATTCCTCAGTCTTCTCCTGGTATTGTTCTTCATGCAAGAAGCTTCAGAAATTTGCATTTTCCTATGCCCTTTGTACCATGGCAGAGGTTTCTTAAGTAAAAGGTTAAAATTCAATGCACAAATCTACAAGCTAAAACTTAAATGCTTAATTCATATTGCTAATTTAAGCAATCCCCAAAACCTCCATTTCAGCAGCAGTTGACCCTGCTGGAAGCTGAGGAGAGTTAGACTGGGAAAGAGTGGAAGAAACATCCTATTGTGACTGGCCCAGAGGCCCCGTCTATTCTGGGCATAGATTTCCTCCAGAGTGGTTATTTCAAAGACACAAAAGGACTCAGTGGGCTTTTGAAACAGCTGCTGTGGAGGCAGAGGGCGTTAGGCAAAGGAAAGTTCTTGCTTGGGATGTCCGAAAATCCTGCTGCTGTTGGACTCTTGAAGGCAGGAGAACAACAAGTACCAATTGCCACCTCAGAGGTGCATTGACCACAATATCAGAGAAATTGAGATGCCATGATCCACATCCACAAAATGATCCAAGAGCTGGAGAGCCAAGGGGTGGTCAGCAAGGCCCACTCACCCTTCAACAGCCCCATTTGGCCTGTGCACAAGTCTGATGGAGAATGGAGATTGACTGTGGACAATTGTGCCTTGAATGAAGTGACTCCACCGCTGGATGCTGCTGGGCCGGACATGCTGGAGCTCCAGTACGAGCTGGAGTCCAAGGCAGCAAAGTGGTGTGCCACTACTGACATTGCCAATGCATTTTTGTCCATTCCTCTGGCAGCTGAATGCAGGCCTCAGTTTGCCTTCTCCTGGAGAATCATGCAGTACACCTGGAACCAACTGCCTCAGGGGTGGAAACACAGCCCCACCATCTGCCATGGACCGATCCAGGCTGCACTGGAAAAGGGTGAAGCTCCAGAACATCTGCAGTACATCAGTGACATCATTGTGTGGGGAACTGGGAAATGGAAGTATTTGAGAAAGGAGAAAAAATCATCCAGATTCTGCTGGAAGCCAGCTTCTCCATCAAAAAGAGCAAAGTCAAGAGACCTGTCCAGGAGGTCCAGTTCCTGGGAGTAAAATGGCAGGACAGACAATGCCAGATACCCCTGAGGTAATCAACAAGATCACAGCAATGTCTCCACCGACCAACAAGAAGAAAACACTGACTCGTGGATGGTAGACATTGCTCTGTGGAGGCCTTTCCTGGCTGGAAAGGTGGAAAAAGGCCAATTGGCAGCATAGGGGAAAAGCAATCTGGGCTGCAGACGAATGGCAAGACATTGCCAGGCGGGTAGAGAAGCTGCCTGTGAAAGTCTGTCATGTGGGTGCCCACGTGCCCCAGAGTTGAGCTAATGAGGAGCACTGAAAGAATGAAGAGGTGCATCAGGCTGCAAAAATCGAGGTGTTACAGATAGGTTTGGATTGGCAACACAAGGGACAGTTGCTCCCAGCTCGATGGGCCCATGGTGCCTCAGGCCATCGGGGCTGAGATGCCAGCTCTAAGTGGGCACAAGAGCCAGGGCTGGATGTAACCATGGGCAGCATCTCCCAGGTTATCCATGATTGTGAGACATGAGCTGCCATCAAGCAAGCTAAGCAGATGAAGCCCCTCTGGTATGGGGGCCATGGTTCAAACAGAATATGGCGAGGCATTGCAGATTGACTACATCACGCTGCCTCAAGCCCGCCAAGGCAAGTGCTACATGCTCCCAATGGTAGAAGCCACCACTGGATGGTTGGAGACCTACCCTGTGCCTCATGGCACTGCCCAGAACACCATGCTGGGCCTTGAAAAGCAGGTCCTTTGGAGGCACGGTACCTGTGAGAGAATTGAGTCCAACAAAAGGACTCATCTCAAGGACAGCCTGATCAATACCTGGGCTAGAGAACCTGGCACTGAGTGGGTATATCACATTCCCTACCGTGCACCAGCGGCCAGGAAAGGTCAGCAGTGCAATGAACTCTTCACAAACACATTGAAGGCAATGGGGGGATGGGACCCTCAGGCAGTGGGAGCTGCATTTAGCAAAGGCTGCATGGTTAGTTAATAGCAGAGATTCCACCAACCAAGCTGGCCATGCCCAAGGCGAAGCCCTGTGCACAGCGGGTGGAGACAAAGTTCTGGTGGTGCACATGAGAGGTGTGCTAGGAAAGACTGTTGGGATTCATTCTGCCTCGAGCAAAGACAAACCCACCTGTCTTTGCTCAGGGACTGGATTGGACTTGGTGGGTGATGCAGAAAGATGGATCAACACAATGGACATCTCCAGGGGACCTTGTTTTTGGGGTGAATTGCCCAAAACACTGTGCCTGTATCCGTATCTGCATGTATGTATGTATGTATGTATACAATTAGGATAATGTATGGATGTATATAGTTTAAAAGTGAAAGTTTGATGTAACATGTTGGTATGGGAAAAATTCAGGGTGGAAAATGTTGTGTGTTTGGGGTGGTTTTTTGGGGAATTTTCTCTCCTTTGTTACCTGAAAAGGGGGACGTGGCAAGGAGAGGGCAGTTGATGCCTGTGGGGAATGAATTGCCTGTGGGGCAACTGAGATGCAAAAGAACTGGCCAATGACTCTCCCATTCCACTGGAAGCTTCCAGGGAGGGAAGGCAGGGTTGGGCACTGGCCTGCCAAGGGAAGAACCAGCTGGCCATGCTAGGAGCAGGGCACTTTGGGCAGCTCTTGTGCTGGTCCCAGCACTGCTTCAGAATTCTCCTTGCCATCCATAGGTGAGCCCATTGGTCACTGCAGCTGCTGGTTGACGGGGACTTTTCCACACTCGCCATCACCAAGGAAGATCCTCACCATCTGCGTGGGTGCTTGAGGGGAAACGGGACCACCCCACCTATTCTCTCTCTCTCTGGAGAGAGGGAGCCCCAGGGGTGTCTTGGCTGGAACCAGAGCAGAGCTGCCATGGCCAGGATACTGCAAGAGCCAGGTGAGAAGCTGGGAAAAGAAGAGCCCCAGCTTCCCTGAGTCAGAACTGCTCAACGGGTGGGAAGAGTCTGGCATTGCTTTGGGGGCGCTGCTGCTTCTTCTCTCTTCCTCACCTATATATATATATATATATATATATATATGTATATTCTAGTGAAGAAGTGATATTTCTCTTCCCATATCTTTGCCTGGAAGCCCTGTAATTTCAAGTTATAATGATTTGGAGGGAGGGGGCTATCTCTCCATTCCAGGAAGATTCCCAGCTTCCTTGGAAGACACCTGTCTTTTCAACCAGGACAATCTGCTATCATTAATGGAGAAATTGACCTAGGAGGTAAAGGAACTCACAGATATTAGGCTTCAGCCCTTGCCTAGGAATTGTTCCTGATCTTCACAAAACAGGGGCTTCTATGGCTTGAAGAATAGTCTTTGAATGATCTCTACAGCCCAGCTTTTACTTCCCTCAGAGTGCTCCTTCCCACAGTATGTCACACCAGTCTGGCACAGTTCCTGTGCAGGTGACATCCACTGCCACCAACAACAGGACCACTTTACCCACCACCAGTGAGAGGGAGCGTGGATCATTCCATTTTTTCCCACATAAGGTATGGATCAGAAGTCTCTGTTGTAAATCCTGCCAAATCTTTCTGAATAAGTACATACAAGCAAAGATGCCTTGCACAGGATCTACCTTCTTGGATCCCTGGTGATCAGTGGCACAGAGTCTAGCAGTGGACCCTGGAAGGACAATGCTGAGCCCAGTCCTTCCTGAGTGCTTTGTCAGTAAACTGGGTGAGGGGGCCAGGCTGTGCCCTCTGAGAAACCAGGAGCAGTGGCTGATCTGCCAGAGACAAGTGCTGCCATGCAGAGGGACAGTTCAGCAAGGGGGACAGTCCAATGACAAGTGCTGAGTCCTGTCCTTGGCAGGGAACAACCACAGGCAGCGGTGACTGCTGGGGGCCACCCAGTTGGAAAACTGAAGTTTGTCCGGGTTCTGCTGGACACCAGGATGCCCATGGGCCAGCAATGTGCTCCTGCAGCAATGCAGAACAGCGTCCTGGGCTGCACTGGGAGCTGTGTGACAGCTGGCAGAGGGAGGGGATACATTCCCTCTGCTCCACACCAGTGAGGCCAGCCCTGGAGTGCTGGGCCCAGAGCTGGGCTGCCCAGGACGGGACACAGGGACAGACTGGACAGAGTCCAGCACAGGGCCATGAAGCTGATGGAGGGACTGGAGCATCTCTGCCATGAGCAGAGGCTGAGAGAGCTGGCCCTGCCCAGCCTGGAGCAGAGCAGGCTCAGGGCATCTCATCCCTGTGGATGAAAAGCCAGGGGGAGGCTGAAGGGGGGGACAGGGCCAGGGACAGCCCCGGGGGCCTCGGGCACAAAGTGACCCACAGGAGGGGCCCTCCGACCTCAGGAGACACTTCTGCACTGGGAGGGTGGCCGAGCACTGCCGCAGGTGCCCGGGGAGCTGGGGGAGTCTCCATCCCTGCAGAGACTCAAAAGCCACCTGGACACTTCCTGGGCAGCCGGCTCTGGGTGGCCCTGATGGAGCAGGGGCTGGGCCAGGTGACCTCCAGAGGTGCCTCCAGCCTCCCCCAGCCTGAGATTCTGTGACTCTGAGAACAAACAGGCTGCAGCTTCCTGAGGACAAATGAAAAAGCTCCACACATGGCAGGTTTCTCCTGCCCTCACCAAAGTGGTTCATGGCACATGTCTCCCTTCTGCAGATTCCTCCCTGGAGTCAGGATGCTCCTCAAGGTCACTCCTTGAGGCTGAGAGAAATGTTTGCCCATTATCATTGGTTTGGGTGAGTAGCATCAATTGTTAAGAATTGGTTATTGCTGGCTTGACAGAAATTGCTTCAATGTTGCTTCAAAATATAATGCACTATACTGGAAGTTAGAGGTCTCTGCACTGGGTAGTAAATAAGCCTGATACAGATTTATTAGTTTAATGGCGATCATAAGAAACTCTTTATTTTTCTATAAATATATCTTTCATCCTATGGAACACAGTTGTATAAAGGTTCAATTACACCTATACTATCCTTTAAACATAAACTACTGACTAAGTCTAAAACTACATCCAGCTGCAGCCTGGCTCCTCTCTGAGACGTTCAGGAAGCAAGGAGGTCCCTTCTGCACCTTGTGTCTCCTGCCTGCTCCCTGCACAGCTCTCCAGGTGGTGCTGTCGCTCCTGGGCCAGGTGTGACTGCAGCAGGGATACCTGAAAGAGGCACAAGGCCCGGCTCAGACAAGCCCACGCTGGCAGGAGCACCTGCAGCCCCACGGTACCGCCTCTCGGGGCAGACACAGCCTCCAACTCCAGCCCTCACCAACACTCTGCTCTTGGGCAAGGGCAAAGGAACAGGCTCCCAGACACAACAGAGCTCAGAGCACCAACAAGTCCACTTCCAGGCTGCCAAACCCTTCCCACGTACATCCCTCAGCCACCACAGGTCTATTACAGACACTTCCAATGGGATTTAGGAACCCAGCTCTGATTTCCAGAGCACACATTTGGGCCACTGACCCCTTTCTCCACAGGCCGTGCCTCAGTATGAGGGCTGCTGCTCCTCTGAGATACTGGAGGACTCTTCTATTTCAGACTCAGGGACAGGCAAGATAAAGTAGTCTGGGGGGAACACTCTCCTAAAAGTTCTGATTCTTCTCCTTTCAGGGTCCACCTGCACATTGGATGGGAGAGAGGGTCACAGAAACCTGTCAGCAAACATGGAGCAAAAGGACCTCTGGACATCAAGGCAAGGAGATCCCTGCTCTGAGACCCTGAAGTGCACCAGACAACAGTGGGGGCAAAAAGCTCTTGCTGGAGGCTGTGCAAGAGAGGCCAGTGTGTGTGTGCAGGGACACGGGGCCAGGGAGGGAGGCAGCGCAGTGAAGGTGCCCTTGTGAAAGCCATGGGCTGCCACAAGAGAGAGAACAAACAAAGGGGTGTGCCACAGCAGGGACAGGGAGAGGCAAGGCAACAAGCAGAGGTCTCCAAGGCACTGCCTGGCCTAAGGTGCCAAGTTCCAGAGGAACCTGAGGCTCTGCAGAGGCAGTGAAAGCCCAGTTTACCTGCTGGCCACTTCTCCTGGGCACGGTGGATAATTCAGGCCTCTCTCCCTTCTCCTTCTCTGCTGATGCAAGTGGTTCCTTAGATTCCAGACTGGTCCTTGAGCCACCTAACAGCTGCTCCTCTTGTGCTCCAACAGCCTGCTGGGTGTTCAGAGAGGAGATGATGCCCATATTTCAAACACCACAGAAGCTGTCCCTCAGAAATCTCAGTCTCAGGCAGCATCCTCAAAGCACCAGCAATGCAGCTGCTGTTCAGCCCTCTCAGTACAAAACTCAGCTGGGTTTAGTTCATCACTCTGCTCACCTGCTCCATTCCTTTGCACACAGAATCCGAACCCCCACGTGTTGCCTCCCCTTTTGTGGGCACAGGAGAAGCAGCTCCCCATGCCCAGCTTTGGCCTGGAGATGTTTGATCAGCATGTTCCTGCAAAGGCAGCCCAAGGTCAGGGAGCAAATTCTCCCTCTCCCAAACATGGTAGCATTGCACATGGAGCAGAGCACAATGTGGGAAACCAAGCCCAGGGGAAGAATGAGCCTTCAAGCAATGCCGAGGCCTTGAAACTCCTCTAACTCTTCTTTCCTGACACCACAGGCTTCTGTTCCAGAGGAGCCTGAGGCTCTGAAGAGGCAGCCAAAGCCCAATTTACCTGCTGGCCACATCTCCTGGGCACAGTGGATAATCCAGGCCTCTCTCTCTTCTCCTTCTCTGCTGATGCAAGTGGTGTCTTAGATTCCAGACTGGTCCTTGAGCCACCTAACAGCTGCTCCTCTTGTGCTCCAACAGCCTGCTGGGTGTTCAGAGAGGAGATGATGCCCATATTTCAAACACCACAGAAGCTGTCCCTAAGAAATCTCCATTTCAGGCAGCATCCTCAAAGCACCAGCAGTGCAGCTGCTGTTCAGCCCTCTCGGTACAAAACTCAGCAGGGTTTAGTTCATCACTCTGCTCAGCTGCTCTATTCCCTCCCATACTCAATTCCAAACCCCCATGTATTGCCTCTTCATGTGTGGGCACAGGAGAAGCAGCTCCCCATGCCCAGCTTTTGGCCTGGAGCTGCTTTGAACAGCAAGCTCCAGAGCTGGATCAGTCATTCTGGGTGTGCCAGGAATCAATCTGGCAGTCAGTGGCCTCTGGCTGGAGCCAGGCAGACAGACAAGGCTCTTTACCCAAGCAGGCCTGCACTGACAGGGATAGAGACCCACCTCTTCATGGGAAACATCACTTGAATAATTCAGGGACACTGGAGTGGACTGAAGGTCAACATCTCGGCCTGCCTGGATACAAGTCTTTCCCTTCAGGGAGCCCAAGTGTTTCTTCAGAGACCCTCTGGCAATTTTACACTTGTTCAGTGCAGCACTCAGAGTGCTCCCTCTTCCTTCCTTCAAAGCAGCAGTCCCATGCTTCAACTCTTCCTGCATGGCTTGCTTTTCACTGTCTAAGTGTTGCATTCTCTCCTGCTGACTTTGCATGTTGAGTGCATGCATTTGATTCTTCTTTTCCATATATCTCATCTTCTGCTGGTACAATTCCCTTTCATGCTGCCAAAACAGGGAGAAAAAGGGTCACTCATTCCCTCCCTCACTTTGCTTTTCATACCAGATCTGGACTCCTCCTGCAGGGGCAGGCACAGGCTGCCCCTCTCTCTCAGCCTCTCAGCATGCTGCAGAGCTTTGCTGGGCCCCCCTCCCCTTGATGCTGCATCTTTCCCAGCTCACTCAGCCCATCCCAGCTTCCCTTCTGCCCTTGCCTGACCTCCTGCAGCTCCACTCCAGGGCTCCTTTGGGGAGGAGCTGCCAGAACTGCAGCCAGGATTTCAAGTGCCCGCTAAGCAGGATTCAGGCAGTGCCACGAGGATGTGCTCTCCATCAGGGAGGAAGGGAGAGCAAACAGCCACAGCCTTTCATTCCCTGGGGCTGGGCTGACAGCAGTGCTTTTCCACCTCTCCTGTGTAGAGTTCCCATGGCTCCATGCCCCAGAGCCCCACTGCCCTCTCTGGGAGCAGCAATGGCCAGATCAGTCTGTCATTCTCTGCTGCCACTCAGGACCAGTTCTCCCCTTGCAGGCACACGTCCTGCTGGGGATCAGACCTTGGCTTTCCTCTCCTCTCTCCCCACTGGCTGCTCTCCCATGGCCAAGGCCAAACACCTTTCTATTAACAGCAAACTTTGTGTTCTCCTCCCTCTTTCCACATCCAGATATTTAGAAAGCTGAACATGGCATTGGACACCAGGAATTCCCCAAACCATGCAATGTCAATAGGGACACTGAGGACATTGAGAACTAAAGGTTCTAGAGCACAGAAGCCCAGCAGGGAGGAAAATCAGCAGCCTCAGCATTAACTGGCTTTGCCATGACTACAACATCTTCTCCTCCTTATTCAGTAGAATGCAATTAGAAAAGTTTAACTGGGAAAAGGTGCTCTTTAGAACTATGAGCACAAGGTCCAAACATAGCTAGGAAATGGCCCTTTATGGCATCTGCCAATCTCACCAGCACATCCTTCCTTTGCTTCTCCAGGATTTCTAATTTCTTCTTCAGAGATGCCACCTCCTGACGAAGAGCCACAGCCTCTTCCTGCCTTTCAGTGGCCTCTTTTTCCAGAGCAGATTCTCGAGAAATGTGCTTGACTTCCTCCTTCCACCAATCTGCAGCAGGAAAGGGGAAAGGAGAAGGAGAAAGAGGCAAGCAAAGCAAAGGCAAACTGATGTGCATCCTGCAGAGACAAGAGCACTGTCTTCTCTAACTGCCTGTGGTTGCCAGGCACTAAGCCCACAAAGGCTCCAAAGCTGACAGAAATGAAGGAAACTTCCAGGCAGAGAAAAAGGCAGGAATGAAAGGAGCAAGGTTCAGAGGGATAGGAGAGTGTGGTTGTTCTTGTCCTTGTGCAGAGTGAGCAATCTAAGAGAGACAAAGCACAGGGGATGCCTGTGCAGCGCTGCTCCAGAGAGGCCAATAACCTGGAGGCTCTGGCAGGGCCTGGAGTTTGGGGGAATGGAGCTGAGGCATCCAGCTACAGCTCCTCAGTTGGTGAGACAGCATGGGGCAGTGAGTGGCAGAGGAGAAGCTGTACCTTGCTCACTTTCATCCAACTCCTTCTGCAGCTCCAGATTGTGGGCTTTGAGGTTGTCTCTCTGAGCTTGTGTCTTCCTCAGCTCCAGCTCCACAGCCTCACACTGTATGGCCAAGGCAAGAGCTTTGTCATCAGAGCTCTGGAGCTTCACACGCAGCTCAGACACCTCAGCCTGCAGCACGTGCACAGAGTCCCTCAAAGAGCGTTCTCCTGCTCGAGACTCCTCCAGCTCCTTCAGCAGCTGCTTCTGTCGAGTTGCCTGGGAAGCCTCCATCTGCAGCACTGCATCCTGCAGGGCCCGGATCTGGAAGATGGATGCACAGAGCCTCAGGGACAGGCCTGCTCCTGAGGCTGCACAGCGGGCCACAGGGAGAGCAACGAAGGAGAAATGACTTCAAGCCAAACCCAGAAGGCACAGAAGCAAGGATGCCAATGGAGACAAATGGAGAGAAAACAGGGAAAGGGAGGCAATGGGCATCCTTGGGCTGCAGCTCTGAACAGCAGCTGAACTGGCTGTGCTGGAAGTGCCCTGCCCAGCCTGCCACAGCCACCTCTGTGTCCCCACATTGCTTAGTGCCTGGCACAGGCACCAACTCTGTCTGGGACAACACTGCCAACAGAGGGACAGAGAAGCTCCAGAGGAGTCTGCTGCTGCTTCTCCTCCCACATTTCCTGCTGGGACCCGGGAGAAAATGGGGGAAAACTTCTGCAGCAGAGACCAGATTCAGGCTCAGCCTCAGGGTGCAGCAGCAGCCCCGGGCAGAACACGACAGCTGTGGATGCTGCTGGCAGGGGAAAGAGGTTGGGGCCTCCAAGGCAAAGGTGCTGTTGTGTGTCCCTGGAGAAGAGGATGCCACTGCACAGCTTACCTGTGTGTTGAGCTCCCGCAGTTGTCCAGCGCGGTTTGAGGAGAGCTGTTCGGCCTGCTGGAGAGCAGATTGACACTGAGACACCTGATTGTTCAGTGCCGAGTTCTGCTCTTCCAGCGTTCTGAGGCACACATTCTTTTCTTCAAGAGACAGAATCAGCCTAGAAGGAAAGCAAGCAACTCATTACTAAATGGTATCACCTTTTATCAACTCTTAGGACTCACACCACCTCAGGGGGAAACTGCTCTGCCTGATGAGGTTTCTCTAGACAACTTGGCTGTTTAGACTTGACTGTTCCCCCTGCAGTCCCTGACCAGCATGTGCCTACTCTGCTTTTGTCCCAGAATGAACAGTGAGTTCCTGCCTGCATGCCATACGTTCTTTCTGAGCTGGGAATGTGAATACAAACCTAACAAAGTCTTGCAATGAAGACATTAGGGGAGAGGAACAATTTTCTTCTGACTAACCAGGCTCCAAAGCAGGGAGGCTTGGTCAGCATGGAAGAGACATTTCCTTTCCCCATCTTACACATCCAGGTAGGAGGAGCAGCACCCTAGAGCCAGGGAATCTCTGGCAAGTTCCCGAAGATTTACCAGCACCCATCCTACTTTCAGCTGGAGAAACAAAGGCAAAAAGGGCAACTGAGGCTTGGAGCACAACCTGATGGAAGATGCAGAAGGCTCCAGGCAAGCAGGAGTGCCCTGCCTTTGCTTTGTCTTCTTCTTGGAGGAAGAATCCTGTGGCACTGAAGCCTGGCAGGACTTGATTGGCTGCAGGAGCCCCCCATAGCTTGGTCCTGTTCCTTGCATTCTTTGCACAGTCAGAAATGCCTGTGACTGTGCAGGGTGGCAGGGACCCTGCTTGACCCCCTGCAGGCAGCGGGGGACATTGGATGAGGAACCATGCAACAGAGACATTCTTGTTTCTGGGCTGCCTCCAAGGCCAAGCTGGCCTAGAGCAGCACTCAGGGCCTTAAGATGGTTCTGCCCAGAAAAAGCATCAGATGCCAGGCTGATCCAGATCCCAAAGGCTTCAAGTTACAGCCCCCAAGGTGGAGCTGATGGATATATGCAGCTCCTTAAAGTGCACCTCGGGCAGTGTCAACACACCCACCTAACCACACAATAACCCCTAGAGGGAAAGGGCTACCCCCAAAGCCTTTATCTTCAGAAGAACTCCATCTGAAGGCTTAAAAGAAAAGAAAGTGAAACTCAACATCCAGACAATGAGAACTGTCTGCACGGAGAGTTCAGAATCTGCCACTTAAAAAATGCTGCCAGAGTCCCTGGCAGGTGCAAAGATGGCAAAGAGGGAATCCATTCAGCACAATGCAGAGTCCCACAGGCTTTCATTTACCTGGCCTTTTCCTTCTCTAGGGAATTGACAGAAGCCTGCAATTCTGAATTTTGCGGTGCCACTTCTTCCCATTGACTCCTTTCCCTCTCCAAGTAGTCCAGATGCACTTGCAGCTCCTTGTTCTGATATTGTGCCTCCTCCAGCAGCTTCTGGGTCTGCTCAAGCTCCAACTGCTTCTGCCTGGACTCTTCCTGTGTCTCCCTCACATCTTGCTGGGCTCTCTGTGCAGTCCTTTCCTGGCACTCTTGGGAGGCTGCCAGCTGAGATGTCAACTCTGCCACCTCCAGTCAAACAGAACAAAGCAGTCAGAGGCTACAGCCACAGCTTCTCACACTCAGCCACAGCACAGGCTGTGAGCAAAGGTAAAGGACAACTTTCCACTCCTCCCTGTCCTGAGAGCACCAGATGCACAAAGGACATGGACAACTTGTTTCAGTCTCTACGTGGCCCACCCGCAAGGGCCCCTGAGAAAGCACCTGCCAAAGCAAGGCCAGCAAGAAGAGGCCAGCAGGAATCCATGCTGCTGCTTGCTGGCCAGCAGCACAGAGGACTAGCCCAGCTGTCCAGAGCAGCAGCTGACATTCAGCAGAGCACTGAGTGTCCTTCAGAGCAGCTGCCATGGAGCCCCCAGAGCATGAGACAGCCCCAGGGCTCACCCCAGCAGCTGCTGCTCTGCCATGGAAAAGCAAGAAGGCCACAGACCCCTCGCTGCATGACTGCAGTGCCACTGCCCTTTCACTCACCTGCTTTTCTAGAGCCTCCCTCTGCTCAAGGAGGAGATTCCTTTCCTCTTTGAGGCCTTGTAGCTCTTCCTCGTGCCTCCTCTGAGCTGCCTGGGCTTCACTGTGAGCTTCCTGCAGCTCATCTTGCAGATTTGCCTTGATGGTCTGGCAACAAAACACAGAGCAACTTCCTTGGACCTGCCCTCAGGCTCAGCTTTTTCCACTTGCTGCCTCAAAATGCCATTCCCTCAGCTGCTTCTTTTGGCTGCTCTACCCAGCTCTGCTTCCACTGCAAGCCTTCCTTCCTGGGGCTGAGCTCTGGAGCTTACCAGGCTCTGTGCTCCCAGGGCCTGAAGCAGCCCTTGCTTCCTCAGTCCCAGGAGCTGCCTTTTGTGCCCTTGTCACTGCCCTGCCCTCTGTTGCCTGCCTACTCACACTTACCTGCCCCTTCTCCTGCTGCTCTGTCACCTCCTGCCTGAGCTGCTGCACCTGCTGGCGGGCTCGGCTGAGCTCTCCCTGAGTTTGGAGCAGTGCCTCTGATAAAGCATTCTTCTCCTTCTGCTCTTCCAGCAGGACCTGCACAGGAGGAAAGAGCAGAGGGCTTCACGCTCCTCCTGCAGCATGCGTGTGGCAATGGGCAAAGACTGATGGGCTCACGTGCTCTCAGAGCACTTGGCTGCTGCTCCCCTGGGCCACTGCCTGCCCTGGGGGAGACACAGCTTCCCAGGAAGTGACTTAAAACACAGCCCAGAAGACATCTCTGCGTTACTGTTCAGAAATACTCCAGGCAAGCCTTTTAAAAGATTTTTCTCTTGTCAGCGTTCCTGCTGCACCCTTCCCATGCCCACAAAAGAAAAGTCCTACAAACTCACCTTGGCCATGAACATCTACCAGTACACACCAAAAGGGCAGCAGAAGGAGAACAGTGAAGATACCCTGAGGTGCATCTTAGAACAACAGAGCACAAGAGCAGCACAAAAATCTCAGCTGACAGCTGATGTTTCTGCCTGGCTTCCTATGAGAGGGCTCATTCCTGGGGCCAAAGACAGCCCCGTTCAGCTTTCCCCTCCCCTAATTCAATGCAGGAGACACGGAGGGCATGCTCCACACAGCCCCATATCCTGCCATCTCCCACAGCTCCAGCCTTGCAAAAAATCACACCAGCTATCCTCTCACAATCATTACCTCTTGCTTGGCATTTTCAAATCTCTTTAGTTCTTCTTGTTGGGCCAGCAGGGTGGCAACTTTCTGCCTCATCTCAAACAGCACCTTCTTGTGCTCCTGCTCTCTCTCTGCCTTCTCTTTTTCCCATTGCTCCAGCGTCTCCTGCATGTCTGCATGGTGCCTTTCACGCTCACTTGCCTGAGGAGGGGAGGAAAAATTTGCAAGATGAAGCCCCAGGCAAGCTCCTGGCTGAAAGATGTGAAGCTCCATCCGTCCCACAACCCCCAACTGGAAAAGACAACAGCACTGGCTTTCTGCACTCCAGAAGCTGTGTCCTGTCAGGGAATTCAAAAGGAGGCTCAGCAGGTGCAAGAATCACAGACTTGTGGAATCTCTTCTGCTGGCAAAGACCTTCCCAAGCACCGAGTCCAAGCACTCAGAGGAGGAGGTGTCACCTTCCCCTCTCTGATGCCCCAGTCACAAGGACTGAAGGACCAGGAACAAGGGGCCTGTTCCATTTGCTTCCAGCCCAAAGCTAATCCCTCTGTCCACCATGGAAGCACAGGGAGAAAGGAAACGAGTTCCCACGCTTGCAGCCAGCAGCACTGTTGGCATCTGCTCCACGCTGGCATCTGCTCCACGCTGGCATCTGCTCTGTGGCAGGTGGCACTCGGGGATGATCCTGCCCTGGGCTGCCACGCTTTGGGTGGGCACTGCCCAACCTGCTCTGGAACTCCTCTTACACCCTCACTGAAGCCATGGCTGCATTTACTGTCCCAGCACCATCCTGGGGGCCTTCACACTCCTCCAAGTCTCAGCTGCTGGCTCTGCTGCCCGGCCCAGCAGCAAGAGGCCTCTGGCAGAGGATTGCTGCCCTTTCACACCCTCAGTCTCTGCTTGTGCTGCACCAACCCACAGGGCTGGCTTGGACAATTCAGAAGCATATGGTCCCCTACCAGGTCTTGCAGGAGCTTCTTTATTTCCAGTTGCTGAGCAGTTCCCTGAAGCCTGAGGCTTTCCTGATGCTGCTGCTCTGCCTGCAGGAGCTGTTGAGCTGTGTCTTCCTGTTCCTGCCTCCTGAGAGCTCTCGCTGCTTCCAGCTCACCTTGCAGGCACTTCACTTCTCCTGCAAACATGACCAACAGCAAGATTCACGTTCTTGACTGACTTTACTTACCACAGGCCCTTTCAGTGCCTCCAGCCCTACCATTCCTCAGAAGATCTGTGGACAGAGACAGCTTTACAGGGTGCTCAGCTTCTCTAGTCAGGGGCAGCAGCACAAACAAAGCACACGAGGTTCTCACCTTCTATCACCACTTTGTCCTGTGTGACTGTGAGCACTCGAGCTTCCAGATGGTTCCTGGTGATCTCCAGCTGTGATATCTGCTGCTGAGCAGCAAACAGCCTGGATTGCAGGCTCTCCTTTGCTGACCTACAAGTTGCAAAGATGGACAGACGTGAGTTGCTTGCTCCAGACACCCACAGCCGGTTATTCCAGGATGACGTGGCTCAAGATCCCCACGCCTGAGGATGGAAAATGGCTCCGCTGGAAACTCGTCCAGAGAAGGCACATCTGGGCCATTTCCAGAGCAGAGCAGGGCTTCTGAGGGACTGCCCAGGCCTTCCTTATGGCCTGCCCTAGCACAGGCAGCCCAGCCCAACTTGGCCTCAACAGCCAAACCTTCACTTGCTGCTCCTGACCTATGACTCTGGGTAGCTGTGCCCAAACAGGCTGGAGCAACAAGCAAAAGCCCAGTCCCTGCTCACAGCCCTTCTCTCATCAGCACTTCCAAGCTGCTCTGCAGGGGGACAGAACAGACTCTTGTCCTGGCTGACTCCTGACTTTTTAATGCTCTTGATAATGGACAGAAAGGTACATCATCTTCCAGACACCCGGGATTTAACGAGGCTTCAGAACTACTTTGCAGATACAGTAAAATCTCATGGTCATGGCAGCACCTGTGAAAAATCAGATCACCCTTTTGTCTGAGCAACAACTACCTCGATGCAGAGACTGCAGTTTCAACTCTTGCAAGGTCCAGGAGTAGACTTGCTGCCTTTATTTGAGTGTTGCTGAACAAGCAGGCAGTAGCCCAAGGGACTTGTCCTCCTTTACACAGTGAGAGGGACCATGCAAAGGCACCTTGGCAGGTTTGGTAGCTGGGTGCCCACCAACAATCAGCAAGAATGCCCAGAGGCTGTTGAGAATTCCAAAGAGCTTTCCCTGCTGCTCTCTAACCAGCTCTAGGTCTTGTCCCACACTTCTCAAGAGTGTGCTTGGAAGCAGAAATGCCTCAAGATGGTCAGCAGGAGCCTCTGGCTTCACCCTGAATGGCAGCGTGCTACTCCCAACGGGCCAAGGTAAGAGCCTGGAATGCTGAAGATGAAGCTTCCTGGTCTGAAGATCAGGATCATGTCAAGCGACTCAGAAAGGAACGAGGGATGTTCAATGCCCAGAATGAGGAACCAAACCCAAGAGAAACTTGAGGTTTCACTCAGCATCTGCATGGTTTAACTACTCCTCAGTTCAGGGCTGGCTGGATTGCTTTTGACATCCCACAGGAGTGTGCTCGGCGGCACAAACAGGAGCCCAAGGCTCACGAGAGCTTTGCTGGCTTCACATGACAGAAAAACAACCCTCATATTGTGGCTTTTTTTTTTTTTTCCCTGAGACTCTTCCATATTGTGTCCACGGAATGTAAAACCATCTGAAAAGTTTCAACTCCCGGCCTTTACCTGGTCTCCTCCAGCTGCCTGGCAAGGTCTTGTCGGAGCCACTCGGTGGCTGCCAGTCGTCCCTCAAGGTCAGCCTTCTGGGCCAGCAGCTCCTCCTCTCGCCACACCTGGGCCACTTCATGCCCTTGGCCAGAGGATTCCTGGCTCAGCTGCCCCAGACACCAGCTCGATGACTCTTCTTCCTCGGAAACCTGCAAGTGGGACAAGGTACAGCTGGAGCCCTTCCTCGGGAGCCCTGTGCAGAGCCAGCCAGTGCCACCTCACAGGCAGCCAGAGGACAAGGAGCACCTGTGCTCTGGTCTCAAAGATTCACAGCATCTGCCCTATGCAGCTCTGATAGCCTGGCCTGCCAAAAGCCTCTGGCACTGTTCCCTTGGAAGTGCTGTGGCAGGCCCTGCTGCCTTGCCCGGGCCCAGACAGCTCCTTCCCAACAAACATCCCTACGGCAAACTCTGTGTTTCCACCCAAAACCACTGCATCTTCCATAACTGCCAATATAATTGACTCTAAGCACCAGCTGTGCTGAACATTTTCAGCCATTACTCCAAAACTCAACTGGCATTAGTCCATCACTCTGCTCACCGGCTCCATTCCTTCCCACACCCAATCCAAACCCCCATGTGTTGCCTCTTCATGTGTGGGCACAGGAGAAGCAGCTCCCCATGCCCAGCTTTTGGCCTGGAGCTGCTTTGAACAGCAAGCTCCAGAGCTGGATCAGTCATTCTGGGTGTGCCAGGAATCAGTCTGGCAGTCAGTGGCCTCTGGCTGGAGCCAGGCAGACAGACAAGGCTCTTTACCCAAGCAGGCCTGCACTGACAGGGATAGAGACCCACCTCTTCATGGGAAACATCAATGAAATATTTCAGGGGCACTGGAGTGGACTGAAGGACAATGCCAGTGTCTGCCGGGATCTTTTCCTGCAGGATGTCCAAGTGTTGCTTCAGAACCCCTTTGGCAAGTTCACTCTTGTTCAGTGCAGCACTCAGTACTTGATTGTTGTCCCTCAATTTCTTCAAAGCAGCAGCCCCATGCTCCAAATCTTCTTGCAACTCTTCCCTCTCCACTTGTAATTCTTGATTATTTCCCTTATGATTGCTCATCTCAGGTGCATGCATTTGATTCTTCTTTTCCAGATATCTCATCTGCTGCTGGTACAATTCCCTTTCATGCTGCCAAAACAGGGAGAAAAAGGATCACTCATTCCCTCTCTCACTTTGCTTTTCATACCAGATCTGGACTCCTGCTGCAGGGGCAGGCACAGACTGCCCCTCTCTCTGCCTCTCAGCATGCTGCAGAGCTTTGCTGGGCCCCCCTTGATGCTGCATCTTTCCCAGCTCACTCAGCCCATCCCAGCTGCCCTTCTGCCCTTGCCTGACCTCCTGCAGCTCCACTCCAGGGCTCCTTTGGGGAGGAGCTGCCAGAACTGCAGCCAGGATTTCAAGTGCCCGCTAAGCGGGATTCAGGCAGTGCCACGAGGATGTGCTCTCCATCAGGGAGGAAGGGAAGAGCAAACAGCCACAGCCTTTCATTCCCTGGGGCTGGGCTGACAGCAGTGCTTTTCCACCTCTCCTGTGTAGAGTTCCCATGGCTCCATGCCCCAGAGCCCCACTGCCCTCTCTGGGAGCAGCAATGGCCAGATCAGTCTGTCATTCTCTGCTGCCACTCAGGACCAGTTCTCCCCTTGCAGGCACACGTCCTGCTGGGGATCAGACCTTGGCTTTCCTCTCCTCTCTCCCCACTGGCTGCTCTCCCATGGCCAAGGCCAAACACCTTTCTATTAACAGCAAACTTGGGACTCTCCCCCCTCCTTCCACATCCAGATATTTAGAAAGCTGAACATGGCATTGGACACCAGGAATTCCCCAAACCATGCAATGTCAATAGGGACACTGAGGACATTGAGAACTAAAGGTTCTAGAGCACAGAAGCCCAGCAGGGAGGAAAATCAGCAGCCTCAGCATTAACTGGCTTTGCCATGACTACAACATCTTCTCCTCTTTTTTCAGAAAAATGAAATTGGAAAAGTTAAAATGGAAAAGGATGCTTCTTAGAAATATGGACACAAGGCCCAACCCTAGGTATAAAATGGCGCTCTGTGGCATCTGCCAATCTCACCAGCACATCTTTCCTTTCCTCCTGCAGGCTCTGCAATTCATTCTCCAGAGAATGACGAAGAACCACATCCTCTTCCTTCACAGCAATGGCATCTTTCTTCTGGGAATTTTCTAGAGAGATTTTCTGGTGTTCTGCCCTCAACATTGCTGGAGGAGGGAAGGGGAAGGAGGAGGGGAAAAGAAAAGTCAAGTTAAACTGATGTGCATCCTGCAGAGACAACAGCACTGTCTTCTCTACCTGCCTGTGTTTGCCAGGCCCTAAGCCCACAAAGGCTCCAAAGCTGACAGAAATGAAGGAAACTTCCGGGCAGAGAAAAAGGCAGGAATGAAAGGGGCAAGGATAAGAGGGATAGAAAAGTGTGTTTGCTCTTGGCCTTGTGCAGAGTGAGCAATCTAAGAAAGACAAAGCACAGGGGATGCCTGTGCAGCCCTGCTCCAGAGAGGCCAATATCCTGGAGGCTCTGGCAGGCCCTGGAGTTTGGGGGGAATGGAGCTGAGGCATCCAGCTACAGCTCCTTAGCACAGACACGGAGCCTGAGAGGCACCAGCTGTGCACGGGATCAGCCCTAGCACAGCCAGAGGGCACTGCCAGCCACAGCACCTTTCTCAAGAGAAAGCTTTCACTGGCACGTGGATGGAGAAATCTCCTGCTGGCTGTTTTTCTCCTCTGCCATCTCTGGGCACTTTTCCTCTGCGAGGCATCAGTGAGATCCCCACAGGTCAGACAGCATGGGGCAGTGGATGGGAGAGGAGAAGCTGTACCTTGCTCACTTTGCTCCACCTGTTTCATCAGCTCCTTATTGCGAGCCCTGAGATTGTCTCTCTGAGCCTGTCTCTTCCTCAGCTCCAGCTCCATGGCCTTACACTGTGTGGCCATGGCCTCTGCTCTTTCCTCAGAGCTCTGGAGCCTCACACGCAGCTCAGACTCCGCAGTTTCCAATTGCTTCTGTCGAGTTTCCAAGAAAGCTGCCTTCTCCTTCACTGCCTCCAGCAGGGCCCAGGCCTGGAAGATGGATGCACAGAGCCTCAGGGACAGGCCTGCTCCTGAGGCTGCACAGCGGGCCACAGGGAGAGCAACGAAGGAGAAATGACTTCAAGCCAAACCCAGAAGGCACAGAAGCAAGGATGCCAATGGAGACAAATGGAGAGAAAACAGGGAAAGGGAGGCAATGGGCATCCTTGGGCTGCAGCTCGGAACAGCGGCTGAACTGGCTGTGCTGGAAGTGCCCTGCCCAGCCTGCCACAGCCACCTCTGTGTCCCCACATTGCTCAGTGCCTGGCACAGGCACCAACTCTGTCTGGGACAACACTGCCAACAGAGGGACAGAGAAGCTCCAGAGGAGTCTGCTGCTGCTTCTCCTCCCACATTTCCTGCTGGGACCCGGGAGAAAATGGGGGAAAACTTCTGCAGCAGACACCAGATCCAGCCTCAGCCTCAGGGTGCAGCAGCAGCCCCGGGCAGAACACGACAGCTGTGGATGCTGCTGGCAGGGGAAAGAGGCTGGGGCCTCCAAGGCAAAGGTGCTGTTGTGTGTCCCTGGAGAAGAGGATGCCACTGCACAGCTTACCTGTGTGTTGAGCCCCAGCAGTTCTCTTCTATGCTCAGAATAGAGCTGCTCTGTCTCCTGAAGAGCAGATTGACACTGAGACACCTGATTGTTCAGTGCCGAGTTCTGCTCTTCCAGTGTCCTGAGGCACACATTCTTTTCTTCAAGAGACAGAATCAGCCTAGAAGGAAAGCAAGCAACTCATTACTAAATGGTATCACCTTTTATCAACTCTTAGGACTCACACCACCTCAGGGGGAAACTGCTCTGCCTGATGAGGTTTCTCTAGACAACTTGGCTGTTTAGACTTGACTGTTCCCCCTGCAGTCCCTGACCAGCATGTGCCTACTCTGCTTTTGTCCCAGAATGAACAGTGAGTTCCTGCCTGCATGCCATACGTTCTTTCTGAGCTGGGAATGTGAATACAAACCTAACAAAGTCTTGCAATGAAGACATTAGGGGAGAGGAACAATTTTCTTCTGACTAACCAGGCTCCAAAGCAGGGAGGCTTGGTCAGCATGGAAGAGACATTTCCTTTCCCCATCTTACACATCCAGGTAGCAGGAGCAGCACCCTAGAGCCAGGGAATCTCTGGCAAGTTCCCGAAGATTTACCAGCACCCATTCTACTTTCAGCTGGAGAAACAAAGGCCAAAAGGGCAACTGAGGCTTGGAGCACAAACTGATGGAAGATGCAGAAGGCTCCAGGCAAGCAGGAGTGCCCTGCCTTTGCTTTGTCTTCTTCTTGGAGGAAGAATCCTGTGGCACTTAAACCTGGCAGGATTTGATCGGCTACATGAGCCCCCCATAGCTTGGTCCTGTTCCTTGCATTCTTTGCACAGTCAGAAATGCCTGTGACTGTGCAGGGTGGCAGGGACCCTGCTTGACCCCCTGCAGGCAGCGGGGGACATTGGATGAGGAACCATGCAACAGAGACATTCTTGTTTCTGGGCTGCCTCCAAGGCCCAGCTGGCCTAGAGCAGCACTCAGGGCCTTAAGATGGTTCTGCCCAGAAAAAGCATCAGATGCCAGGCTGATCCAGATCCCAAAGGCTTCAAGTTACAGGATCCAAGGTAGAGCTGATAGATGTATCCAGCTCCTTACAGTGCACCTCGGGCAGTGTCAACACACCCACCTAACCACACAATAACCCCTAGAGGGAAAGGGCTTCCCCAGAAGACTTTGTCTTCAGAAGAACTCTATCTGAAGGCTTGAAAGAAAAGCAAATGAAACTCAGCATTCAGATAATGAGACGTGTCTGCACGGGGAGTGCAGAACCTGCCACTTAGGAAATGCTGCCAGAGTCCCTGGCAGGTGCAAAGATGGCAAAGAGGGAATCCATTCAGCACAATGCAGAGTCCCACAGGCTTTCATTTACCTGGCCTTTTCCTTCTCTAGAGCATTGACAGAAGCCTGCAATTCTGAATTTTGCTGTGCCACTTCTTCCCATTGAATCCATTCCCTCTCCAAGTAGTCCAGATGCACTTGCAGCTCCTTGTTCTGATGTTGTGCCTCCTCCAGCATCTTCTGGATCTTCTCAAGCTCCAACAGCTTCTGCCTGGACTCTTCCTGTGTCTCCCTCACATCTTGCTGGGCTCTCTGTGCAGTCCTTTCCTGGCACTCTTGGGAGGCTGCCAGCTGAGATGTCAACTCTGCCACCTCCAGTCAAACAGAACAAAGCAGTCAGAGGCTACAGCCACAGCTTCTCACACTCAGCCACAGCACAGGCTGTGAGCAAAGGTAAAGGACAACTTTCCACTCCTCCCTCTCCTGAGAGTACCAGATTCACAAAGGACATGGACAACTTGTTTCAGTCTTTACGTGGCCCACCCGCAAGGGCCCCTGAGAAAGCACCTGCCAAAGCAAGGCTAGCAAGAAGAGGCCAGCAGGAATCCATGCTGCTGCTTGCTGGCCAGCAGCACAGAGGACTAGCCCAGCTGTCCAGAGCAGCAGCTGACATTCAGCAGAGCCCTGAGTGTCCTTCAGAGCAGCTGCCATGGAGCCCCCAGAGCACGAGACAGCCCCAGGGCTCACCCCAGCAGCTGCTGCTCTGCCATGGAAAAGCAAGAAGGCCACAGACCCCTCGCTGCATGACTGCAGTGCCACTGCTCTTTCACTCACCTGCTTTTCTAGAGCCTCCCTCTGCTCAAGGAGGAGATTCCTTTCCTCTTTGAGGCCTTGTAGCTCTTCCTCGTGCCTCCTCTGCGCTGCCTGGGCTTCTCTGCGAGCTCCCTGCAGCTCCCCTTGCAGCTCTGCCTCCACACGCTTCCAGGTCATCTGCAGCTGAGCCATCTGCTGCTGAGCAGCAAACAGCCTGGATTGCAGGCTCTCCTTTGCTGACCTACAAGTTGCAAAGATGGACAGACGTGAGTTGCTTGCTCCAGACACCCACAGCCGGTTATTCCAGGACGACGTGGCTCAAGATCCCCACGCCTGAGGATGGAAAATGGCTCCGCTGGAAACTCGTCCAGAGAAGGCACATCTGGGCCATTTCCAGAGCAGAGCAGGGCTTCTGAGGGACTGCCCAGGCCTTCCTTATGGCCTGCCCTAGCACAGGCAGCCCAGCCCAACTTGGCCTCAACAGCCAAACCTTCACTTGCTGCTCCTGACCTATGACTCTGGGTAGCTGTGCCCAAACAGGCTGGAGCAACAAGCAAAAGCCCAGTCCCTGCTCACAGCCCTTCTCTCAGCAGCACTTCCAAGCTGCTCTGCAGGGGGACAGAACAGACTCTTGTCCTGGCTGACTCCTGACTTTTTAATGCTCTTGATAATGGACAGAAAGGTACATCATCTTCCAGACACCCGGTATTTAACGAGGCTTCAGAACTACTTTGCAGATACAGTAAAATCTCATGGTTGTGGCAGCACCTGTGAAAGATCAGATCACCCTTTTGTCTGAACAACAACTACCTGGATGCAGAGACTGCAGTTTCAACTCTTGCAAGGTCCAGGAGTAGACTTGCTGCCTTTTTTTGGGTGTTGCTGAACAAGCAGGCAGTAGCCCAAGGGACTTGTCCTTCTTTACACAGTGAGAGGGACCATGCAAAGGCACCTTGGCAGGTTTGGCAGCTGGGTGCCCACCAACAATCAGCAAGAATGCCCAGAGGCTGTTGAGAATTCCAAAGAGCTTTCCCTGCTGCTCTCTAACCAGCTCTACATCCTGTCCCACACTGCTCAAGGGTGTGCTTGGAAGCAGAAATGCCTCAAGATGGTCAGCAGGAGCCTCTGGCTTCACCCTGAATGGCAGCATGCTACTCCCAACGTGCCAAGGTAAGAGCCTGGAATGCTGAAGATGAGGCTTCCTGGTCTGAAGATCAGGATCATGTCAAGCGACTCAGAAAGGAACGAGGGATGTTCAATGCCCAGAACGAGGAACCAAACCCAAGAGAAACTTGAGGTTTCACTCAGCATCTGCATGGTTCAACTACTCCTCAGTTTAGGGCTGGCTGGATTGCTTTTGACATCCCACAGGAGTGTGCTCGGTGGCACAAATAGGAGCCCAAGGCTGACGAGAGCTTTGCTGGCTTTCGGTGCAAGAAAAACAACCTTCACATTGTGGCATTTATATTTTTTCCTTGAGACGCTTCCATATTGTGTCCACGGAATGTAAAACCATCTGAAAAGTTTCAACTCCCGGCCTTTACCTGGTCTCCTCCAGCTGCCTGGCAAGGTCTTGTCGGAGCCACTCGGTGGCTGCCAGTCGGCCCTCAAGGTCAGCCTTCTGGGCCAGCAGCTCCTCCTCTCGCCACGCCTGGGCCACTTCATGCCCTTGGCCAGAGGATTCCTGGCTCAGCAGCTCCAGAGACCAGCTCGATGACTCTTCTTCCTCGGAAACCTGCAAGTGGGACAAGGTACAGCTGGAGCCCTTCCTCGGGAGCCCTGTGCAGAGCCAGCCAGTGCCACCTCACAGGCAGCCAGGGGACAAGGAGCCCCTGTGCCCTGGCCTCAAAGTTTCACAGCATCTGCCCCATGCAGCTCTGATAGCCTGGCCTGCCAAAAGCTTCTGGCAGTGTTCCCTTGGAAGTGCTGTGGCAGGCCCTGCTGCCTTGCCCGGGCCCAGACAGCTCCTTCCCAACAAACATCCCTACTGCAAACTCTGTGTTGCCACCCAAAACCACTGCATCTTCCATAACTGCCAATATAATTGACTCTAAGCACCAGCTGTGCTGAACATTTTCAGCCATTACTCCAAAACTCAACTGGCATTAGTCCATCACTCTGCTCACCGGCTCCATTCCTTCCCACACCCAATCCAAACCCCCATGTATTGCCTCCCCTTTTGTGGGCACAGGAGAAGCAGCTCCCCATGCCCAGCTTTTGGCCTGGAGCTGCTTTGAACAGCAAGCTCCAGAGCTGGATCAGTCATTCTGGGTGTGCCAGGAATCAGTCTGGCAGTCAGTGGCCTCTGGCTGGAGCCAGGCAGACAGACAAGGCTCTTTACCCAAGCAGGCCTGCACTGACAGGGATAGAGACCCACCTCTTCATGGGAAAAATCGCTTGAATAATTCAGGGACACTGGAGTGGACTGAAGGTCAAGTTCTCTGCCTGCCTGGATACAAATCTTTCCCTTCAGGGAGCCCAAGTGCTGCTTCAGAGCCCCTCTGGCAAGTTCCCTCTTGTTCAGTGCAGCACTCAGTACTTGAGTCTTGTCCCTCGATTTCTTCAAAGCAGCAGCCCCATGCTCCAAATCTTCTTGCAACTCTTCCCTCTCCACTTGTAATTCTTGATTATTTCCCTTATGATTGCTCATCTCAGGTGCATGCATTTGATTCTTCTTTTCCAGATATCTCATCTGCTGCTGGTACAATTCCCTTTCATGCTGCCAAAACAGGGAGAAAAAGGATCACTCATTCCCTCTCTCGCTTTGCTTTTCATTCCAGATCTGGACTCCTGCTGCAGGGGCAGGCACAGGCTGCCCCTCTCTCTCAGCCTCTCAGGATGCTGCAGAGCTTTGCTGGGCCCCCCTCCCCTTGATGCTGCATCTTTCCCAGCTCACTCAGCCCATCCCAGCTTCCCTTCTGCCCTTGCCTGACCTCCTGCAGCTCCACTCCAGGGCTCCTTTGGGGAGGAGCTGCCAGAACTGCAGCCAGGATTTCAAGTGCCCGCTAAGCAGGATTCAGGCAGTGCCACGAGGATGTGCTCTCCATCAGGGAGGAAGGGAAGAGCAAACAGCCACAGCCTTTCATTCCCTGGGGCTGGGCTGACAGCAGTGCTTTTCCACCTCTCCTGTGTAGAGTTCCCATGGCTCCATGCCCCAGAGCCCCACTGCCCTCTCTGGGAGCAGCAATGGCCAGATCAGTCTGTCATTCTCTGCTGCCACTCAGGACCAGTTCTCCCCTTGCAGGCACACGTCCTGCTGGGGATCAGACCTTGGCTTTCCTCTCCTCTCTCCCCACTGGCTGCTCTCCCATGGCCAAGGCCAAACACCTTTCTATTAACAGCAAACTTTGTGTTCTCCTCCCTCTTTCCACATCCAGATATTTAGAAAGCTGAACATGGCATTGGACACCAGGAATTCCCCAAACCATGCAATGTCAATAGGGACACTGAGGACATTGAGAACTAAAGGTTCTAGAGCACAGAAGCCCAGCAGGGAGGAAAATCAGCAGCCTCAGCATTAACTGGCTTTGCCATGACTACAACATCTTCTCCTCCTTATTCAGTAGAATGCAATTAGAAAAGTTTAACTGGGAAAAGGTGCTCTTTAGAACTATGAGCACAAGGTCCAAACATAGCTAGGAAAGGGCCCTTTGTGGCATCTGCCAATCTCACCAGCACATCCTTCCTTTCCTTCTCCAGGTCCTCTAAATTCCTTTGCAAAGAGGGACAAAGAGTCACATCATCTTCCTTCAGGGCAATGGCGTCTTGCTTCTGGGAATTTTCATGAGAGATTTTCTGGTGTTCTGCCCTCAACATTGCTGGAGGAAGGAAGGGGAAGGAGGAGGGGAAAAGAAAAGTCAAGTTAAACTGATGTGCATCCTGCAGAGACAACAGCACTGTCTTCTCTACCTGCCTGTGTTTGCCAGGCCCTAAGCCCACAAAGGCTCCAAAGCTGACAGAAATGAAGGAAACTTCCGGGCAGAGAAAAAGGCAGGAATGAAAGGGGCAAGGATAAGAGGGATAGAAAAGTGTGTTTGCTCTTGGCCTTGTGCAGAGTGAACAATCTAAGAGAGACAAAGCACAGGGGATGCCTGTGCAGCCCTGCTCCAGAGAGGCCAATAGCCTGGAGGCTCTGGCAGGGCCTGGAGTTTGGGGGGAATGGAGCTGAGGCATCCAGCTACAGCTCCTTAGCACAGACATGGAGCCTGAGAGGCACCAGCTGTGCACGGGATCAGCCCTAGCACAGCCAGAGGGCACTGCCAGCCACAGCATCTTTCTCAAGAGAAAGCTTTCACTGGCACGTGGATGGAGAAATCTCCTGCTGGCTGTTTTTCTCCTCTGCCATCTCTGGGCACTTTTCCTCTGCGAGGCATCAGTGAGATCCCCACAGGTCAGACAGCATGGGGCAGTGGATGGGAGAGGAGAAGCTGTACCTTGCTCACTTTGCTCCACCTGTTTCAGCAGCTCCTTATTGCGAGCCCTGAGATTGTCTCTCTGAGCCTGTCTCTTCCTCAGCTCCAGCTCCATGGCCTTACACTGTGTGGCAATGTCCACTGAGATTTCCTCAGAGCTCTGGAGCCTCACAAGCAGCTCAGACTCCTCAGTTTCCAATTGCTTCTGTCGAGTTTCCAAGAAAGCTGCCTTCTCCTTCACTGCCTCCAGCAGGGCCCAGGCCTGGAAGATGGATGCACAGAGCCTCAGGGACAGGCCTGCTCCTGAGGCTGCACAGCGGGCCACAGGGAGAGCAACGAAGGAGAAATGACTTCAAGCCAAACCCAGAAGGCACAGAAGCAAGGATGCCAATGGAGACAAATGGAGAGAAAACAGGGAAAGGGAGGCAATGGGCATCCTTGGGCTGCAGCTCGGAACAGCGGCTGAACTGGCTGTGCTGGAAGTGCCCTGCCCAGCCTGCCACAGCCACCTCTGTGTCCCCACATTGCTCAGTGCCTGGCACAGGCACCAACTCTGTCTGGGACAACACTGCCAACAGAGGGACAGAGAAGCTCCAGAGGAGTCTGCTGCTGCTTCTCCTCCCACATTTCCTGCTGGGACCCGGGAGAACATGGGGGAAAACTTCTGCAGCAGACACCAGATCCAGCCTCAGCCTCAGGGTGCAGCAGCAGCCCCGGGCAGAACACGACAGCTGTGGATGCTGCTGGCAGGGGAAAGAGGCTGGGGCCTCCAAGGCAAAGGTGCTGTTGTGTGTCCCTGGAGAAGAGGATGCCACTGCACAGCTTACCTGTGTGTTGAGCCCCAGCAGTTCTCTTCTATGCTCAGAATAGAGCTGCTCTGTCTCCTGAAGAGCAGATTGACACTGAGACACCTGATTGTTCAGTGCCGAGTTCTGCTCTTCCAGTGTCCTGAGGCACACATTCTTTTCTTCAAGAGACAGAATCAGCCTAGAAGGAAAGCAAGCAACTCATTACTAAATGATATCACCTTTTATCAACTCTTAGGACTCACACCACCTCAGGGGGAAACTGCTCTGCCTGATGAGGTTTCTCTAGACAACTTGGCTGTTTAGACTTGACTGTTCCCCCTGCAGTCCCTGACCAGCATGTGCCTACTCTGCTTTTGTCCCAGAATGAACAGCGAGTTCCTGCCTCCATGCCATACGTTCTTTCTGAGCTGGGAATGTGAATACAAACCTAACAAAGTCTTGCAATGAAGACATTAGGGGAGAGGAACAATTTTCTTCTGACTAACCAGGCTCCAAAGCAGGGAGGCTTGGTCAGCATGGAAGAGACATTTCCTTTCCCCATCTTACACATCCAGGTAGCAGGAGCAGCACCCTAGAGCCAGGGAATCTCTGGCAAGTTCCCGAAGATTTACCAGCACCCATCCTACTTTCAGCTGGAGAAACAAAGGCCAAAAGGGCAACTGAGGCCTGGAGCACAAACTGATGGAAGATGCAGAAGGCTCCAGGCAAGCAGGAGTGCCCTGCCTTTGCTTTGTCTTCTTCTTGGAGGAAGAATCCTGTGGCACTTAAACCTGGCAGGATTTGATCAGCTACATGAGCCCCCCATAGCTTGGTCCTGTTCCTTGCATTCTTTGCACAGTCAGAAATGCCTGTGACTGTGCAGGGTGGCAGGGACCCTGCTTGACCCCCTGCAGGCAGCGGGGGACATTGGATGAGGAACCATGCAACAGAGACATTCTTGTTTCTGGGCTGCCTCCAAGGCCAAGCTGGCCTAGAGCAGCACTCAGGGCCTTAAGATGGTTCTGCCCAGAAAAAGCATCAGATGCCAGGCTGATCCAGATCCCAAAGGCTTCAAGTTACAGGATCCAAGGTAGAGCTGATGGATGTATGCAGCTCCTTACAGTGCACCTCGGGCAGTGTCAACACACCCACCTAACCACACAATAACCCCTAGAGGGAAAGGGCTTCCCCAGAAGACTTTGTCTTCAGAAGAACTCTATCTGAAGGCTTGAAAGAAAAGCAAATGAAACTCAGCATTCAGATAATGAGACGTGTCTGCACGGGGAGTGCAGAACCTGCCACTTAGGAAATGCTGCCAGAGTCCCTGGCAGGTGCAAAGATGGCAAAGAGGGAATCCATTCAGCACAATGCAGAGTCCCACAGGCTTTCATTTACCTGGCCTTTTCCTTCTCTAGAGCATTGACAGAAGCCTGCAATTCTGAATTTTGCTGTGCCACTTCTTCCCATTGAATCCATTCCCTCTCCAAGTAGTCCAGATGCACTTGCAGCTCCTTGTTCTGATGTTGTGCCTCCTCCAGCATCTTCTGGATCTTCTCAAGCTCCAACAGCTTCTGCCTGGACTCTTCCTGTGTCTCCCTCACATCTTGCTGGGCTCTCTGTGCAGTCCTTTCCTGGCACTCTTGGGAGGCTGCCAGCTGAGATGTCAACTCTGCCACCTCCAGTCAAACAGAACAAAGCAGTCAGAGGCTACAGCCACAGCTTCTCACACTCAGCCACAGCACAGGCTGTGAGCAAAGGTAAAGGACAACTTTCCACTCCTCCCTCTCCTGAGAGTACCAGATTCACAAAGGACATGGACAACTTGTTTCAGTCTTTACGTGGCCCACCCGCAAGGGCCCCTGAGAAAGCACCTGCCAAAGCAAGGCTAGCAAGAAGAGGCCAGCAGGAATCCATGCTGCTGCTTGCTGGCCAGCAGCACAGAGGACTAGCCCAGCTGTCCAGAGCAGCAGCTGACATTCAGCAGAGCCCTGAGTGTCCTTCAGAGCAGCTGCCATGGAGCCCCCAGAGCACGAGACAGCCCCAGGGCTCACCCCAGCAGCTGCTGCTCTGCCATGGAAAAGCAAGAAGGCCACAGACCCCTCGCTGCATGACTGCAGTGCCACTGCTCTTTCACTCACCTGCTTTTCTAGAGCCTCCCTCTGCTCAAGGAGGAGATTCCTTTCCTCTTTGAGGCCTTGTAGCTCTTCCTCGTGCCTCCTCTGCGCTGCCTGGGCTTCTCTGCGAGCTCCCTGCAGCTCCCCTTGCAGCTCTGCCTCCACACGCTTCCAGGTCATCTCCAGCTGAGCCATCTGCTGCTGAGCAGCAAACAGCCTGGATTGCAGGCTCTCCTTTGCTGACCTACAAGTTGCAAAGATGGACAGACGTGAGTTGCTTGCTCCAGACACCCACAGCCGGTTATTCCAGGACGACGTGGCTCAAGATCCCCACGCCTGAGGATGGAAAATGGCTCCGCTGGAAACTCGTCCAGAGAAGGCACATCTGGGCCATTTCCAGAGCAGAGCAGGGCTTCTAAGGGACTGCCCAGGCCTTCCTTATGGCCTGCCCTAGCACAGGCAGCCCAGCCCAACTTGGCCTCAACAGCCAAACCTTCACTTGCTGCTCCTGACCTATGACTCTGGGTAGCTGTGCCCAAACAGGCTGGAGCAACAAGCAAAAGCCCAGTCCCTGCTCACAGCCCTTCTCTCAGCAGCACTTCCAAGCTGCTCTGCAGGGGGACAGAACAGACTCTTGTCCTGGCTGACTCCTGACTTTTTAATGCTCTTGATAATGGACAGAAAGGTACATCATCTTCCAGACACCCGGTATTTAACGAGGCTTCAGAACTACTTTGCAGATACAGTAAAATCTCATGGTTGTGGCAGCACCTGTGAAAGATCAGATCACCCTTTTGTCTGAACAACAACTACCTGGATGCAGAGACTGCAGTTTCAACTCTTGCAAGGTCCAGGAGTAGACTTGCTGCCTTTATTTGAGTGTTGCTGAACAAGCAGGCAGTAGCCCAAGGGACTTGTCCTTCTTTACACAGTGAGAGGGACCATGCAAAGGCACCTTGGCAGGTTTGGCAGCTGGGTGCCCACCAACAATCAGCAAGAATGCCCAGAGGCTGTTGAGAATTCCAAAGAGCTTTCCCTGCTGCTCTCTAACCAGCTCTACATCCTGTCCCACACTTCTCAAGGGTGTGCTTGGAAGCAGAAATGCCTCAAGATGGTCAGCAGGAGCCTCTGGCTTCACCCTGAATGGCAGCATGCTACTCCCAACGTGCCAAGGTAAGAGCCTGGAATGCTGAAGATGAGGCTTCCTGGTCTGAAGATCAGGATCATGTCAAGCGACTCAGAAAGGAACGAGGGATGTTCAATGCCCAGAACGAGGAACCAAACCCAAGAGAAACTTGAGGTTTCACTCAGCATCTGCATGGTTCAACTACTCCTCAGTTTAGGGCTGGCTGGATTGCTTTTGACATCCCACAGGAGTGTGCTCGGTGGCACAAACAGGAGCCCAAGGCTGACGAGAGCTTTGCTGGCTTTCGGTGCAAGAAAAACAACCTTCACATTGTGGCATTTATATTTTTTCCTTGAGACGCTTCCATATTGTGTCCACGGAATGTAAAACCATCTGAAAAGTTTCAACTCCCGGCCTTTACCTGGTCTCCTCCAGCTGCCTGGCAAGGTCTTGTCGGAGCCACTCGGTGGCTGCCAGTCGGCCCTCAAGGTCAGCCTTCTGGGCCAGCAGCTCCTCCTCTCGCCACGCCTGGGCCACTTCATGCCCTTGGCCAGAGGATTCCTGGCTCAGCAGCTCCAGAGACCAGCTCGATGACTCTTCTTCCTCGGAAACCTGCAAGTGGGACAAGGTACAGCTGGAGCCCTTCCTCGGGAGCCCTGTGCAGAGCCAGCCAGTGCCACCTCACAGGCAGCCAGGGGACAAGGAGCCCCTGTGCCCTGGCCTCAAAGTTTCACAGCATCTGCCCCATGCAGCTCTGATAGCCTGGCCTGCCAAAAGCTTCTGGCAGTGTTCCCTTGGAAGTGCTGTGGCAGGCCCTGCTGCCTTGCCCGGGCCCAGACAGCTCCTTCCCAACAAACATCCCTACTGCAAACTCTGTGTTGCCACCCAAAACCACTGCATCTTCCATAACTGCCAATATAATTGACTCTAAGCACCAGCTGTGCTGAACATTTTCAGCCATTACTCCAAAACTCAACTGGCATTAGTCCATCACTCTGCTCACCGGCTCCATTCCTTCCCACACCCAATCCAAACCCCCATGTATTGCCTCCCCTTTTGTGGGCACAGGAGAAGCAGCTCCCCATGCCCAGCTTTTGGCCTGGAGCTGCTTTGAACAGCAAGCTCCAGAGCTGGATCAGTCATTCTGGGTGTGCCAGGAATCAGTCTGGCAGTCAGTGGCCTCTGGCTGGAGCCAGGCAGACAGACAAGGCTCTTTACCCAAGCAGGCCTGCACTGACAGGGATAGAGACCCACCTCTTCATGGGAAAAATCGCTTGAATAATTCAGGGACACTGGAGTGGACTGAAGGTCAAGTTCTCTGCCTGCCTGGATACAAATCTTTCCCTTCAGGGAGCCCAAGTGCTGCTTCAGAGCCCCTCTGGCAAGTTCCCTCTTGTTCAGTGCAGCACTCAGTACTTGAGTCTTGTCCCTCGATTTCTTCAAAGCAGCAGCCCCATGCTCCAAATCTTCTTGCAACTCTTCCCTCTCCACTTGTAATTCTTGATTATTTCCCTTATGATTGCTCATCTCAGGTGCATGCATTTGATTCTTCTTTTCCAGATATCTCATCTGCTGCTGGTACAATTCCCTTTCATGCTGCCAAAACAGGGAGAAAAAGGATCACTCATTCCCTCTCTCGCTTTGCTTTTCATTCCAGATCTGGACTCCTGCTGCAGGGGCAGGCACAGGCTGCCCCTCTCTCTCAGCCTCTCAGGATGCTGCAGAGCTTTGCTGGGCCCCCCTCCCCTTGATGCTGCATCTTTCCCAGCTCACTCAGCCCATCCCAGCTTCCCTTCTGCCCTTGCCTGACCTCCTGCAGCTCCACTCCAGGGCTCCTTTGGGGAGGAGCTGCCAGAACTGCAGCCAGGATTTCAAGTGCCCGCTAAGCAGGATTCAGGCAGTGCCACGAGGATGTGCTCTCCATCAGGGAGGAAGGGAAGAGCAAACAGCCGCAGCCTTTCATTCCCTGGGGCTGGGCTGACAGCAGTGCTTTTCCACCTCTCCTGTGTAGAGTTCCCATGGCTCCATGCCCCAGAGCCCCACTGCCCTCTCTGGGAGCAGCAATGGCCAGATCAGTCTGTCATTCTCTGCTGCCACTCAGGACCAGTTCTCCCCTTGCAGGCACACGTCCTGCTGGGGATCAGACCTTGGCTTTCCTCTCCTCTCTCCCCACTGGCTGCTCTCCCATGGCCAAGGCCAAACACCTTTCTATTAACAGCAAACTTGGGACTCTCCCCCCTCCTTCCACATCCAGATATTTAGAAAGCTGAACATGGCATTGGACACCAGGAATTCCCCAAACCATGCAATGTCAATAGGGACACTGAGGACATTGAGAACTAAAGGTTCTAGAGCACAGAAGCCCAGCAGGGAGGAAAATCAGCAGCCTCAGCATTAACTGGCTTTGCCATGACTACAACATCTTCTCCTCCTTATTCAGTAGAATGCAATTAGAAAAGTTTAACTGGGAAAAGGTGCTCTTTAGAACTATGAGCACAAGGTCCAAACATAGCTAGGAAAGGGCCCTTTGTGGCATCTGCCAATCTCACCAGCACATCCTTCCTTTCCTTCTCCAGGTCCTCTAAATTCCTTTGCAAAGAGGGACAAAGAGTCACATCATCTTCCTTCAGGGCAATGGCGTCTTGCTTCTGGGAATTTTCATGAGAGATTTTCTGGTGTTCTGCCCTCAACATTGCTGGAGGAAGGAAGGGGAAGGAGGAGGGGAAAAGAAAAGTCAAGTTAAACTGATGTGCATCCTGCAGAGACAACAGCACTGTCTTCTCTACCTGCCTGTGTTTGCCAGGCCCTAAGCCCACAAAGGCTCCAAAGCTGACAGAAATGAAGGAAACTTCCGGGCAGAGAAAAAGGCAGGAATGAAAGGGGCAAGGATAAGAGGGATAGAAAAGTGTGTTTGCTCTTGGCCTTGTGCAGAGTGAACAATCTAAGAGAGACAAAGCACAGGGGATGCCTGTGCAGCCCTGCTCCAGAGAGGCCAATAGCCTGGAGGCTCTGGCAGGGCCTGGAGTTTGGGGGGAATGGAGCTGAGGCATCCAGCTACAGCTCCTTAGCACAGACATGGAGCCTGAGAGGCACCAGCTGTGCACGGGATCAGCCCTAGCACAGCCAGAGGGCACTGCCAGCCACAGCATCTTTCTCAAGAGAAAGCTTTCACTGGCACGTGGATGGAGAAATCTCCTGCTGGCTGTTTTTCTCCTCTGCCATCTCTGGGCACTTTTCCTCTGCGAGGCATCAGTGAGATCCCCACAGGTCAGACAGCATGGGGCAGTGGATGGGAGAGGAGAAGCTGTACCTTGCTCACTTTGCTCCACCTGTTTCAGCAGCTCCTTATTGCGAGCCCTGAGATTGTCTCTCTGAGCCTGTCTCTTCCTCAGCTCCAGCTCCATGGCCTTACACTGTGTGGCAATGTCCACTGAGATTTCCTCAGAGCTCTGGAGCCTCACAAGCAGCTCAGACTCCTCAGTTTCCAATTGCTTCTGTCGAGTTTCCAAGAAAGCTGCCTTCTCCTTCACTGCCTCCAGCAGGGCCCAGGCCTGGAAGATGGATGCACAGAGCCTCAGGGACAGGGCTGCTCCTGAGGCTGCACAGCGGGCCGCAGGGAGAGCAACGAAGGAGAAATGACTTCAAGCCAAACCCAGAAGGCACAGAAGCAAGGATGCCAATGGAGACAAATGGAGAGAAAACAGGGAAAGGGAGGCAATGGGCATCCTTGGGCTGCAGCTCTGAACAGCGGCTGAACTGGCTGTGCTGGAAGTGCCCTGCCCAGCCTGCCACAGCCACCTCTGTGTCCCCACATTGCTCAGTGCCTGGCACAGGCACCAACTCTGTCTGGGACAACACTGCCAACAGAGGGACAGAGAAGCTCCAGAGGAGTCTGCTGCTGCTTCTCCTCCCACATTTCCTGCTGGGACCCGGGAGAACATGGGGGAAAACTTCTGCAGCAGACACCAGATCCAGCCTCAGCCTCAGGGTGCAGCAGCAGCCCCGGGCAGAACACGACAGCTGTGGATGCTGCTGGCAGGGGAAAGAGGCTGGGGCCTCCAAGGCAAAGGTGCTGTTGTGTGTCCCTGGAGAAGAGGATGCCACTGCACAGCTTACCTGTGTGTTGAGCCCCAGCAGTTCTCTTCTATGCTCAGAATAGAGCTGCTCTGTCTCCTGAAGAGCAGATTGACACTGAGACACCTGATTGTTCAGTGCCGAGTTCTGCTCTTCCAGTGTCCTGAGGCACACATTCTTTTCTTCAAGAGACAGAATCAGCCTAGAAGGAAAGCAAGCAACTCATTACTAAATGATATCACCTTTTATCAACTCTTAGGACTCACACCACCTCAGGGGGAAACTGCTCTGCCTGATGAGGTTTCTCTAGACAACTTGGCTGTTTAGACTTGACTGTTCCCCCTGCAGTCCCTGACCAGCATGTGCCTACTCTGCTTTTGTCCCAGAATGAACAGCGAGTTCCTGCCTCCATGCCATACGTTCTTTCTGAGCTGGGAATGTGAATACAAACCTAACAAAGTCTTGCAATGAAGACATTAGGGGAGAGGAACAATTTTCTTCTGACTAACCAGGCTCCAAAGCAGGGAGGCTTGGTCAGCATGGAAGAGACATTTCCTTTCCCCATCTTACACATCCAGGTAGCAGGAGCAGCACCCTAGACCAGGGAATCTCTGGCAAGTTCCCGAAGATTTACCAGCACCCATCCTACTTTCAGCTGGAGAAACAAAGGCCAAAAGGGCAACTGAGGCCTGGAGCACAAACTGATGGAAGATGCAGAAGGCTCCAGGCAAGCAGGAGTGCCCTGCCTTTGCTTTGTCTTCTTCTTGGAGGAAGAATCCTGTGGCACTTAAACCTGGCAGGATTTGATCAGCTACATGAGCCCCCCATAGCTTGGTCCTGTTCCTTGCATTCTTTGCACAGTCAGAAATGCCTGTGACTGTGCAGGGTGGCAGGGACCCTGCTTGACCCCCTGCAGGCAGCGGGGGACATTGGATGAGGAACCATGCAACAGAGACATTCTTGTTTCTGGGCTGCCTCCAAGGCCCAGCTGGCCTAGAGCAGCACTCAGGGCCTTAAGATGGTTCTGCCCAGAAAAAGCATCAGATGCCAGGCTGATCCAGACCCCAAAGGCTTCAAGTTACAGGATCCAAGGTAGAGCTGATGGATGTATGCAGCTCCTTACAGTGCACCTCGGGCAGTGTCAACACACCCACCTAACCACACAATAACCCCTAGAGGGAAAGGGCTTCCCCAGAAGACTTTGTCTTCAGAAGAACTCTATCTGAAGGCTTGAAAGAAAAGCAAATGAAACTCAGCATTCAGATAATGAGACGTGTCTGCACGGGGAGTGCAGAACCTGCCACTTAGGAAATGCTGCCAGAGTCCCTGGCAGGTGCAAAGATGGCAAAGAGGGAATCCATTCAGCACAATGCAGAGTCCCACAGGCTTTCATTTACCTGGCCTTTTCCTTCTCTAGAGCATTGACAGAAGCCTGCAATTCTGAATTTTGCTGTGCCACTTCTTCCCATTGAATCCATTCCCTCTCCAAGTAGTCCAGATGCACTTGCAGCTCCTTGTTCTGATGTTGTGCCTCCTCCAGCATCTTCTGGATCTTCTCAAGCTCCAACAGCTTCTGCCTGGACTCTTCCTGTGTCTCCCTCACATCTTGCTGGGCTCTCTGTGCAGTCCTTTCCTGGCACTCTTGGGAGGCTGCCAGCTGAGATGTCAACTCTGCCACCTCCAGTCAAACAGAACAAAGCAGTCAGAGGCTACAGCCACAGCTTCTCACACTCAGCCACAGCACAGGCTGTGAGCAAAGGTAAAGGACAACTTTCCACTCCTCCCTCTCCTGAGAGTACCAGATTCACAAAGGACATGGACAACTTGTTTCAGTCTTTACGTGGCCCACCCGCAAGGGCCCCTGAGAAAGCACCTGCCAAAGCAAGGCTAGCAAGAAGAGGCCAGCAGGAATCCATGCTGCTGCTTGCTGGCCAGCAGCACAGAGGACTAGCCCAGCTGTCCAGAGCAGCAGCTGACATTCAGCAGAGCCCTGAGTGTCCTTCAGAGCAGCTGCCATGGAGCCCCCAGAGCACGAGACAGCCCCAGGGCTCACCCCAGCAGCTGCTGCTCTGCCATGGAAAAGCAAGAAGGCCACAGACCCCTCGCTGCATGACTGCAGTGCCACTGCTCTTTCACTCACCTGCTTTTCTAGAGCCTCCCTCTGCTCAAGGAGGAGATTCCTTTCCTCTTTGAGGCCTTGTAGCTCTTCCTCATGCCTCCTCTGCGCTGCCTGGGCTTCTCTGCGAGCTCCCTGCAGCTCCCCTTGCAGCTCTGCCTCCACACGCTTCCAGGTCATCTCCAGCTGAGCCATCTGCTGCTGAGCAGCAAACAGCCTGGATTGCAGGCTCTCCTTTGCTGACCTACAAGTTGCAAAGATGGACAGACGTGAGTTGCTTGCTCCAGACACCCACAGCCGGTTATTCCAGGACGACGTGGCTCAAGATCCCCACGCCTGAGGATGGAAAATGGCTCCGCTGGAAACTCGTCCAGAGAAGGCACATCTGGGCCATTTCCAGAGCAGAGCAGGGCTTCTGAGGGACTGCCCAGGCCTTCCTTATGGCCTGCCCTAGCACAGGCAGCCCAGCCCAACTTGGCCTCAGCAGCCAAACATTCACTTGCTGCTCCTGACCTATGACTCTGGGTAGCTGTGCCCAAACAGGCTGGAGCAACAAGCAAAAGCCCAGTCCCTGCTCACAGCCCTTCTCTCATCAGCACTTCCAAGCTGCTCTGCAGGGGGACAGAACAGACTCTTGTCCTGGCTGACTCCTGACTTTTTAATGCTCTTGATAATGGACAGAAAGGTACATCATCTTCCAGACACCCGGTATTTAACGAGGCTTCAGAACTACTTTGCAGATACAGTAAAATCTCATGGTCATGGCAGCACCTGTGAAAAATCAGATCACCCTTTTGTCTGAACAACAACTACCTGGATGCAGAGACTGCAGTTTCAACTCTTGCAAGGTCCAGGAGTAGACTTGCTGCCTTTATTTGAGTGTTGCTGAACAAGCAGGCAGTAGCCCAAGGGACTTGTCCTTCTTTACACAGTGAGAGGGACCATGCAAAGGCACCTTGGCAGGTTTGGCAGCTGGGTGCCCACCAACAATCAGCAAGAATGCCCAGAGGCTGTTGAGAATTCCCAAGAGCTTTCCCTGCTGCTCTCTAACCAGCTCTACATCCTGTCCCACACTTCTCAAGGGGGTGCTTGGAAGCAGAAATGCCTCAAGATGGTCAGCAGGAGCCTCTGGCTTCACCCTGAATGGCAGCGTGCTACTCCCAATGTGCCAAGGTAAGAGCCTGGAATGCTGAAGATGAAGCTTCCTGGTCTGAAGATCAGGATCATGTCAAGCGACTCAGAAAGGAACGAGGGATGTTCAATGCCCAGAACGAGGAACCAAACCCAAGAGAAACTTGAGGTTTCACTCAGCATCTGCATGGTTCAACTACTCCTCAGTTTAGGGCTGGCTGGATTGCTTTTGACATCCCACAGGAGTGTGCTCGGCGGCACAAACTGGAGCCCAAGGCTGACGGGAGCTTTGCTGGCTTCACATGACAGGAAAACAATCTTCACATTGTGGCATTTATATTTTTTCCTTGAGACGCTTCCATATTGTGTCCACGGAATGTAAAACCATCTGAAAAGTTTCAACTCCCTGCCTTTACCTGGTCTCCTCCAGCTGCCTGGCAAGGTCTTGTCGGAGCCACTCGGTGGCTGCCAGTCGGCCCTCAAGGTCAGCCTTCTGGGCCAGCAGCTCCTCCTCTCTCCACGCCTGGGCCACTTCATGTCCTTGGCCAGAGGATTCCTGGCTCAGCAGCTCCAGAGACCAGCTCGATGACTCTTCTTCCTCGGAAACCTGCAAGTGGGACAAGGTACAGCTGGAGCCCTTCCTCGGGAGCCCTGTGCAGAGCCAGCCAGTGCCACCTCACAGGCAGCCAGAGGACAAGGAGCCCCTGTGCCCTGGCCTCAAAGTTTCACAGCATCTGCCCCATGCAGCTCTGATAGCCTGGCCTGCCAAAAGCTTCTGGCAGTGTTCCCTTGGAAGTGCTGTGGCAGGCCCTGCTGCCTTGCCCGGGCCCAGACAGCTCCTTCCCAACAAACATCCCTACTCCAAACTCTGTGTTGCCACATAAAACCACTTCCCCTTCCACAACTGCCACTGGGCTAACAAAATTTCTCTTTGGATCTATTTCAGTGAATCAAGGGAAATTCAGCTGAATCAAGGGAAAATATACAGGACTTCTCCCTAATAGAAGAAAACCCGGATCACAGTGTCACCTCTTCACATACTCCAAGCAATTCTCTGCAAGGAGAGGATGCTTTACTGGGAAACGGCTCTTGTGACGAGCAGATATTTAGTGACTGATGGATGTCTGGCTGATGTGGCCAAAGCAAAACCTCTGATGTGCATTTGCCAAACCAACCACATTGTCCAGACCTGAGAGTGTCTGACAGAGACCCTCTGAAACATAGCCTTCTCTTGCAGCTATCCTGTAACATCCAATCCAAACCTCCCCTGCCACAGCTTGGGACTGTTTCCTCTTCTCCTGTCCCTTGTTCCCTGGAAGCAGAGCCTGACCCTCACCTGGCTGCAGCTTCCTGTCACAGGGACTTGGAGAGAGCAAGAAGGTGCCCCCTGAGCCTTCTTTTCTCCAGGCTGAGCCCCCCCAGCTCCCTCAGCTGCTCCTGGTCACACCTGTGCTCCAGACCCTTCCCCAGCTCCCTTCCCTCTTTTAGAGGCTCTGTGGCTGCCCCAAGCAACACATTTTGCAGAAGCATGCCACACTTTGCTGATGAACATGCACATCCCTGGCTAAGAAATGCGTGTGCCCTCTTGAGCCAGGTGTGCACAGCACTGTGCCTGTCTTCTAGTGCCTGAAAGAGCATCAGGCTGATCTGGCTGCCACAACTCCCACTGCCACAGGTGCTGCCTAGCAATAAGGTGTTCGTTCAGAGCCCTGCTACCATCATCCCTCCCTTGCTCCAGCACATCCCTCTGAAGCTGCAATTCCTCCAAAGTCTGCCTCTTGACTTCCAGCTCCCTCTGCAAGGATGGCCCTTCTCCCTTGAGTGCAGCCAAGTCCTCCACTGTACAAGAAGGGGCAAGACGAGTTTTCAAGGGAAAACCATCTCATTTCCAAAACCAACCTCCATCCAGTCCTGCTGCTCTGCCTCTTCTGCCTGGGCTGACGCTTCCTTCTGCTGCTTGGTGTTCTGCTGCTGCAGACAAAAGGCTCCTGTCTCCGGGATTCCAGTGCATTGCAGCAGCATTTCCTTGGACTTCTCAATTTTTGCACAGTCACTGCAGAGACAAGGCCCAGTCAGAAGAAGCAAGAGGCCTGAAGAGTCAGCAATGCCATTTTCAGCACACCAGGATGGAGCTGGGGGCAGTGGGCTAAGGAAGACCTTGCTCTTTCCCTCCCAAGGAAATCCTCCAGAGGCAAAGGGAAAGGAAGGCAGGATTTTGCCTTCCTTCAGTGACAAGCAGTGGCTGGGCAGGGGCATGCAAGGAACAGAATTCAGGAAGCAGCACGGCAAGAAGAAGGAGTCTTCTATTCCAATATGGCTCTGCATCTCCCAGACAGCCTTGGGAGTCACAGTAGAGCATCCAAAACCCAGACAGGACATTGCTCGAGAGCCACACTGAGGCCTACACATGGTAGGCAGGTGATTTCTTCATCCAGGACACCTCTGACCTCCCAGACCTGGAAGCAGATTGCCTCTGGAATGCAGGAGGAGGAGGAGGAGGAGGAAATGCTCACCTACAGATTTCTTCTAGCAGAGAGTCTATGATCTGGTATTGGCTTCTGATCCTCTGGGTTCTCTCCTCTACTTGATCAAACTGTTGCCACATGCGCTCACAGTTCTCTCTAGCTTCCCGAGCCAATTCAAAGGGATGCTGTTCATCAGTGGATGTCAGAGTTGAGAGGATGTTCCCAGGATTGTCGGTGCAGATGATGGAATTGGCCATGCTGTCACCGTCGTCTACCAGCACCTGAAAGGCCACATCCAGCTGTTAGTCAGGTATTCTGTTCCTGTTCCAAAGTAGCACTGAGATGCCTCTTCTGATCCCACAAGAACCAGTGTCCATTCATGGAGAACCAGTTTCAAAAGGCCAGCCAGCTCAGCACAGTTTACTCACCTGAGGGGCTCTGGAGGAACGTCCCTGGTGAGAAAGCCCTCGAGCTCCCTGCAAGTGCACAGGCAAGAGCACACTCAGACTGCATGGCTGCCCCTGAGGCAGTTGCCTCTAAGTGCTTCCCAGCCTGTCCCAGAGCACAGCACTTCCAGCTGAGCTCCTCCTCCCTTCCTTGGCAATATTTTCAGCCCAGGAGTTTGACAGCAGCGCAAACCAACATGCTGCAAGGTGTCTGATCACTTCTAAGAACACCAGAAGGGGAGCTGCCCAGAGCCCAATCCAACCTGGCCTTGAACACTCCCAGGGATCCAGGGGCAGCCACAGCTTCTCTGGGCAACCTGTGCCACGGCCTCAGCACCCTCAGAGGGCAGAATCCCCTCCCAATATCCCATCCATCCTTGCCATGTGTGGCTGGGAAGCCTTGTCCTGTCCCTGCAGGCCCCTGGCTTAAGTCCCTCTCCAGCTCTCTTGCAGCCCTTTCATGCATTGGAAGGGACTCTAAGGTCACCCTGGAACCTTCTCTAGCCAGGACAACCCCAACTCTTGCATCCTTTTCCCTTGGCACAGGTGCTCCAGCCCTTGCAGCATCTTCCTATCATCCTTGTGACCTCCTCTGGGCCACTGGGGATCATTTTGGAGATGTCTGGGAGCAACTCATTCTTGACTCTGGGAAGCGCTGAGGCTGCGCTGTAATTTGGGTGAGGGGAAGGCAATGAAAAGCTGCTCCCTTGTTTGTGCCCACGGCCTCCAGTGGGACAAGGAGAGTGGAGGAGATGTGGCTGTGCTCTGGGATAGCCAGGAGCCCCCCATTCCCTCCCAGGCCTGTCCCCACGGCAAGCACCACAGCTGCTGCCAGCTCTGGAACAGCCAACTGTTAATCCCTTGCTAATCCCAAAGGGAACTGTTCCCTAAGGCACAGCCCAGGCCCACCCAGGTCGCTGCTGGGCTTGGCACAAGGAGAGCAGCGGCTTTGTCACTCACCCTCCGGGTCTCCATCCGCCCCTCGCACGAAGAGACAGATAATATCAGAGACAGATAATATCAGTGACCAAAGGCCCTTGGTCTTTGCAGGGTCGAAACCCCAGTGCCCAAAGGCCCTTGGCCTTTGCAGGGTCTAAACCCCAAATATCCAAAGGCCCTTGGCAATTGCAGGGTCTAAACCCTGATATCCAAATGCCCTTGGCCTTTGCAGGGTCTAAAGCCCAGTGCCCAAAGGCCCTTGACCTTTGCAGGGTCTAAACCCTGATATCCAAAGGCCCTTGGCCTTTGCAGGGTCTAAACCCCAAAAACCCAAAGGCCCTTGGCCTTTGCAGGGTGTAAACACCAATATCCAAAGGCCCTTGGCCTTTGCAGGGTGTAAACACCAATATCCAAAGGCCCTTGGCCTTTGCAGGGTGTAAACACCAATATCCAAAGGCCCTTGGCCTTTGCAGGGTGTAAACACCAATATCCAAAGGCCCTTGGCCTTTGCAGGGTGTAAACACCAATATTCAAAGGTTCTTGGCCTTTGCAGGGTCAATAGCACACAATCTAAGTGCCGTTGGCCTTTGCAAGGTCCAAGCCCCAAAGTTCACGAGCTGTTGACAGCTCCAGGGTCCAAACCCCAATAGCCAGGAGCTGTTGATTGTTACCAGGATCCAACCCCCAGCATTCCATGGCCTTTGTGACACTTGCCAGGGTCATACCCCCAATGTTCCATGGCCTTTGTGATGGCTGCCAGGGCCCAAAGCCCAGCATTCCAGGGGCTGTTGGGAGGCCCTCCCTGGCTCTCCCTCCATCCCTGCTCCCTGCTGGTCCTGGCACTGGCCCTGCTTCCCTTGGGTCCCCAGAGCCCTCCTGGGCAGCTGGGAAGGGACCTGGCTCAGAAGTCAGTTTTAAGGCTCAGCATTCTCAAGACTTGCAGGCTCGTTAGGGATGCACTTCATTCCTGAGTCACAGGAATTCTTCTGTCTTCTCTGACAAAGGGCACATGAAAGAAAAAGCCTAAAAAGGTTCTTGGTGCCTACAAATATTCATGGAAAATAAAGCTTTGCCTTTAGAACAGCCATATGAGGAGGAAGAATGGTGTTTCAGGGGCTTTTCAAATTTCTACAGAGAAATGCTGAGAGCTGCAGTGTTTAAGGCTCATAAAATGAGACAACCACGAGTACATTTTTTTCTCTGCTCTCTGTTTGGCAATATATCACTAGGTCTTGTAGGCAGAAGAAAATCTTGCTGCTTCCATCAAAGATTCCTCACTAGGAACAGATCTTCAAGAACCAAATGGGTCTGCTTGCAGAAACTTTGGCAGGTATTTTTGCCCTCATTTTTGGTTGCATTCATCTGTGTCCTAGGGAGGATTTTTGTGCCCGCGTTGACAGGAATTGGCTTCTGAGCAGGGCACAAATCCTGTGTGGAAGAGCAGAGCTGCAGCTGCCTTCTGTAAGGCCTCTCTCTCCAGAGAGGGACGGCCCAAGGATGTCACTGCCAAGTTAAGGTTCAGAGAGTGATGCAGCTTCAAGTCTCTGCTTCCACAAGAGCAGCTTTGGGCTCCTTGCACAGCTGCAAAGGAGCAGCACAGCTCCTGGTGAAGGTCTGACAGCTCCTGCCTGGTCCTTGCACAGCTCTCAGTGGAGTTCTGCCGCTGCTGTTGCTCTTGGGCCAGCTGTGACTGCAGCAGGGACACCTGAAAGAGGCACAAGGCCCGGCTCAGACAAGCCCACGCTGGCAGGAGCGCCTGCAGCCCCACGGTACCGGCTCTCGGGGCAGACACAGCCTCCAACTCCAGCCCTCACCAACACTCTGCCCTTGGGCAAGGGCAAAGGAACAGGCTCCCAGACACAACAGAGCTCAGAGCATCAACAAGTCCACTTCCAGGCTGCCAAACCCTTCCCACGTATATCCCTCAGCCACCACAGGTCTATTACAGACACTTCCAATGGGATTTAGGAACCCAGCTCAGATTTCCAAAGCACACATTTGGGCCACCGACCCCTTTCTCCACAGGCTGTGCCTCAGCACGAGGGCTGCTGCTCCCCTGAGCTCCTGGAGGACTCTTCTACTTGAGCTGCTGGACCGCCAGCCCAGCCATGAGGGGAATGTGGTGCTTGGGTGTTTTTGGTGCTTTCTTGAGGCATTTGAGCACCCCAAGCCCCATTTTACACATCCTCATTGTGAAAAACAAGGTTCACTCTCCAGTAAAAATTTAAAAGTTGAATAAAGGACAATAAGAGACAAAGTGAATAAAGCAATGTTTTTGTGGCCAAGTGCCTGGCATTCAGCCAAGAGCACACCTGCTATTTCAGAGATGTCCTTTACATACCCTTTCTATTGCATCAGCCTACAGCATAGTCATAAGCAATTATGCATATTTAAACTTTTCCCCAAATTACTTTACATGTTCTAAGAATTGTTTAGCATGTCTCCTCTTTGGGCCCACCTTTTCCGAGCCTGTGCATTTTGTGGCGGTGATTTGAGTTCGCCCTTGTTATCACCTCCTGTTTGGGCTTTGGTCCATTTTTTCTAGAGATGGTGGGTGCTGATAATTGGCATGTCAGCAGCAGGGGTCTCCATCATAGGTTTATTGAATGTTATCCCAACCAAGCAGGCAGTTTAACACAAACATGCTATATCAGCTATTTAACTACTATGTCTAGGTTTAGTTAACAACAGAAAAAACCCTATGTTTTTATAGCAAAGTTACTCTAATACCCATATAGAATCCATCTTAATATTTGCAAAAAGCCAATATTGTAATATGTATTTATAACAAAACTTTCCCCAACAGCACCTATATCTGCACCCCTGATAGGTGAACAGAGGGGTGGGGGTTGGTTCCACAGGGGTCCTGCAGAAATTTTGGACACAACGTATTACATATCAGTGCCCCACATGCCAATGCAAAGTGACTCTGAAAGGCAAAGACATCGTCTGAACAGGACTCAGTGACACTGGTGATAAGTGTGACTGTGTGACAGAGACAAGGAATGTGTGAGCCAGGGCACAAATGCTGCTCTGAGCCCTGGGGCCCAGGGAGCCCTGATATCAGCAGGTGTGGCAGAGTCCCTGCCAAAGCAGAGTCCCCCTGAGGCCCTGGCAGCGCTGGTGCCCATCTCCTGCCCCAGGGACCTGTGCCTCCAGAGGGCTTCTCTGCCAGAGGGCAGCCAAAGCCGACTTTGTGCACTGGGGCCTGGGCTCCATCCTACAGGGGCTCTTGGTAGGAGCACCTGGAGCAACTGGTGGCAACACTTGGAACGTGTCAGATGATGTTGCTCCTTCCTGGAATGATCTTTTCAAGGAAGGGATTAGCAGTAGCACAGAAAGACCAGTAGCTACAGAATTTCACAGGACAAAGAGACTCCACCAAAACACTGTCATGTTCCTTGTGCTTTTTTGTCTTTCTTGCATTCTGAAAGAAAAAGAATTGGCCCAGCCTCTGCTATTCAACGCTCCACTTACTGTGTGTCTTCCTGTGGCAGCTCACGTGCAAACACAACTGGCTGCCTGCTGAGCATGGCAAAGGACGGCCACAAACAGGGAGGTCCCCGGTGAACATCAAGACAGACACCTGGGGAAGTGCAGAGGATAGGGATAACTCTAGGAGGAGAAGATGTTCTGTGTCTCTGATGATGCTGCCAGCCCCCTGAAGGCACGGCCAAGACAAGTGCTGGAAGCAGCCATGTCCTGCTCTTTTCTGGTCTCAGATGCACACGGGACAGACTTGTTGCCCACAGGTCCACCAGACTTGATCCAGGAAAAAATGGAAGCCCCTGCATTGGTAGGGAAGGGGCTCCAGCAAGAGCAAAGCAGGATCTTCCAGCAGAAAAGCCTGAGCTTGTGAAGCGAGCCATGTCCTCAGCAGACACCAAAGTGCTTCCCTCCAGCCCTGAATGTTGGCCACAAGTGCCTGCCTTTCTTCAGCGCCTGCTACTGCTTCCTTTGTTCCAAGCCCATCCAGGATTTAGGTTGGAAGCTCATGCACATGTTTTTAAGGTGCCTGCACAGAGGAGAGGGACGGCAGCTGCAGCGCAGGGCTCGTGCTGCCTCTCATGATGGCATCAATGCCGCTGCCTTGGGACGCCTGCCAGTGGAGGGCGAGTCTGCCCTCAAGCACAGTCACTGTAGTCAGTCAGGGGCCCAGGCTGCAGCGGCAGCTGCCAAGCATTGCCGTGAGGCTGGCAAGCCAAGGGAAAGCCATTGTGGCCGAGTGCGCTGAAGCCTTTTGCTAAATCACACGCAATAGTGCCCAGAGTATGGCCCCTTTGGAATGGCAGCTGGTGCATACGCCTCCTGGAGCAGGTGCCGGCGTTGGGGGTGCTGCTGTTCCTGTGCGCGCTCTGGTGCTGTTTCTGTGGCGTCCAGAGCCGCTTTGGCATCAGCGACTCAGCAGCCCTGCTTGAGGAGACATCGCCGCCCTGGCCACAGAGGCAGAAGCTCTGTGGGCCCAGAGCTCTGTGTCAGCAGGGCCTCATCCTCAGCACCATGGCCTGGGCAGCCGCGAGGGCCTGGGCTGGCCGCCAGCCCTGCTCTGCCCACTGCCCTGGCAGCAAGCAGTGACCGTGCCCCGGCAGGGCCCCCTTGCCCTCCTTGTCCCCAGCCAGGCCAGTCTGGACACCTCGGGGGGTCCCCACCCTCCTGCTGAGGCCCAGCCTCCAGGGCTTCTGCCCCAGGCGTGGGAGCCTCTCTGGGGAAGCGCCCGGCTCTCAGGAACAAGGCTGACACCCAATTCCTCAGGGCTTGCCAGCAGCCCGGCCCCTCAGGGGCCTCCTGTCCCTTTGGAGCCTCCTGCCAGCCACTCCCTCCCACAGGGCCCTTGTGCCTTCCCAGCTCCTTGTCCCATCAGGGCCTCTGCAGCACCTCATCCCTTCATGGCCTCCCATCACCCCGTCATCCCCTCAGGCTCTCCCCCAGCCTGGCCAAGCTGCCCGGCAGCGGCGCAGCCCCGAGGGAGCTCCAGAGGAGCCACATCGAGAGGCACCTCAGAGGCCTCAGCAATGCAGCCAGCAAGACACGGGCAGGAGGACACACATGGCCCTTCCTGGCTGGGCAGGAGGGCTTGTGGCCATCTCCAGGCACCAGTCCAGCAGGGATCCCTGCAGCTCCGGCCCCTGCCCGGCTGCTCTGTCGCCAGCACAAAGGCTTCAGCAGAACCACCCAAGGCCTAGGGGCTTCTGGCCATTTCTCCTTTCCCACTCCACACCAGGGCTGCTCGCTTGGCACAAGGACCCCTTTTCCCCTCTTCCCCCATGCCCTGCAGACATTGGGCACCAAAGAGAGCTCCTGGGAGTCTGGGTATTAGAACACATTCTATATTTATATCCTAAAGAACAACAAAAAAGAAGGAATAAAGCAATCTTAAAGAAAAGAAAAGAAAAATCGCCCCTGGGGCTCAGATGGCCCCAGCAGACAGAGAGCCTCTCAAATCAGCTCTCCTCAGAGCTCCAGTAGCACAGCCAGCTGTGGCCCCAGAGACAAGGCCGTTTCTTGCGGGCCCTGTGAAACTGATCTTGCAGCTTCTGCAAGATGGAGCCTGGAGCTCGGAGCTCTCTCCACAGCCCGGAGGACAAAGGCTGTTTCGAGAGCCAGGCTTCTGGTGGCAGGGCTGATGTCCTCTGCCTTGTCTTCAAGGGCTGCGAGAGAGAGGAACAGAGGCACGGTCAGATCCCGGATCTTTAGGGAGCCAAGGAGACTCCTGAGGCAGGGCCATGCCAGCCGGCTCTGGCCATGGCCAGGAGGGAGCAGGGAGCAAGGGGATGAGCCCGAAGCTAGCGGACACTATTGCCCCACATGGGCCTGAAATGGGAGCGTGTGCTGTGGCCATGGCAGCCCTGCTGCGCACAGGGAGCAGAGCCCTTGGCACCGGGGGAGGGATTGCAGGGCAGAGTGGGGAGGGGCAAGGTGGGGTTTGGTTGCGTGGAGTAGGACAGGGCAGAACAGGGCAGGGCAGGATAGGGCAGGCTTAGATGGGGTTGGGTTGGGGAGGAAGTTTGGGGCAGGGCACAGGAGGGCAGGGCTGGGTGGGGCGGATAATGAAGGGGATCTTTGGCTTGTGGTTTCCTGATGAACCTGATGCCTTCCTGTTGCACGATCTCCTGTGGGCTGTCCAAGTATGGCAGGGCTTGGTGCAAGTGCTCAGCCCTTCGGCTCCTCTCCTCTGCCAGCTGGAGAGAGCTCCAGGAGGGTGCATGTTGCAGTGTGGGCTGATGGTTGGTTGCTGCAGTCTTCCTAAAGTGTCCCCACAAGGAGAGCGCACCACCAAGCATACAGCAAATACCACGCTCACACACAGCAGCTTAATATCGACGATGGCAGAGGCAGGAAGGGTCATTGTTTAGGTTTCCAGTGGTAGTTTATTTCACCTACACTCTGAAAGGGTCCAGGAACAAAGACAGTGAGATATAGAGGTCCAGGCTTATATACTGCTATAAAGGGGCAGAGCCAACAGCAACAACCAATTGAATCATCATTTTAAATGGTTAAGATTTCAGCTGAGGGTAAGAGCCAATTCATATTGAAGTTAGATTCACCAGCGATAGGTTAATGATTATTAGATGCTTAACCTAAAGCTAATTGTTATATTATGAGCTCATTTGTAAAAGAAAGTGGAGCAAGTGAACCATTATAGGAGCCATTATTGAAACCAACAGTACAATGCCCATCACTTGGACTCTATGTCAATCCATCATGAAGCAGAGGGGCTTGGATCATGCCAGAGGGTCCCAGAGACCTGACAAAGACTTTCCTGACTTAATCCCTGGGACCACTGACCCAGTTTGAGATCACCCACCCAATTCAAGGGAAGAATTGTGGAGGCATGAAGGACTAATAAACTCATTTTAATACAGAGAGGGGATTGGAGGTGCTGGGGGTATGCATATGTATTATTTTGGGAAATAATGGAAGGCAAAAATCCTTGTGTGGCACAATTACACATTTGGGGACGATCCCCACGGTGCCACCCTCTGGCGTAATAAACATAGCACTTTCTAACTTTGACAAGTTAGAGAGTCTTTGTCTGTGATTTTCGGTTTTAACGATTCAATTGGCGAGCCAAGGCAGGAGGAGACACTGCTCGGCTGTGAGAGCAGCTCAGGACATGGACGTCCTCGGGGTAAGCCCAGGGATATTCCTGGAAGAGCAGCCTCTGCTGCCCAGCATGTTCATCCAGCAGGAGACAAGGACTCCTGACTACTAAAACTCTGGACAAAACAGTATGTTTAAAAATTTAAACAGTTTTGAGTAGTGATCTCTAAGGCGTACATGTGGTCAGGAAAGGCCATTTGGTAAGCTGTGGGAGACGTTCCATGCGCAACTTGTGCCTCTGCAGTGTGCTTGCAGGCTGAAGTTGCAGTTGAAATCTGGTTGTCAGCAGAAAGAGTTGTTGAACCATTGTACTGAGCTTGGGCTTTTGAAAGAAGGGGATTTTGCCATTTGTTTCATCGTAGAGGGCTCAGTTGGGTAGCAATTGGGGCTACCAGTCATAAGGGCAAATCCTGGTCTAAAGTGGTTCTGTTGTTGTGAATGTGTCCTGACAGTGAGAATGATTGTGAGAGCATTTGTTGAGACGTGCTGTTAGCATGATGCAAGTTTGGACCCACGGTTCCCTTTTTGGGCAACTGAAACAGCTGGGGAAAAACAAAGTGAGTGGGGTGCATGATCCTTAATAAAATCCCCTCCCCACTGTGACAGTGTGTGTGTCTGCGTTTTAGTTATGGGGGACAGAATTTATGGTAACAGGTGGAGTTCATGGTAAAAGGGTGTTTATGTTTGTGGAATTTGAAATATACAAGTTGAGTGCTTTAGTGTAATGTATTTCTATATTGTTAGATTGTATGAAGTGTTTCCCGCGGGAATAAGATTGTGTTGTTGTAGTCGCGTTTGGAGCTGTGATGTATTTTTGAGGCAACATTGCCAACCTGTGCCAAAAGTTGTAAGTGTAGCACACGTTGAGTGTGAAGTTGTTCAACTGGTTTGTTTGGAGCCTTTGCTAAGGGCTCACTTGTGGTTTTAGGTACGGGGTTTGTGTTTGTAATTATAATAGGGATAGTTTTGGTCTGAGAATCCAATCTGGCCAGACAGACAGGAGGAACTCCTTTGCTTCATTGGTTTGGGCTCGATGGGAAGCAACCAGAGTAAAGAGATCCCCAAAAGTAGTCCTTTAGGGTGTATTTTGGCACACTGGAAGGAACTAGTAGGGTATGGAGGGATAGAAAATAAAAGGACCCTTGTGAAATTTTCCACACAGTGGAAGCCACTCTATAGGCTCGAAGAGGGGGTCAGATGGCCCCCGACTGGAACCCTACATTATGAGACTTTGTTACAGCATATGTTGTTTTTGAGGCGGGAGCAAGAATGGGAAGAGGTGATGTATGCTGACATGTTTTTCTCCCAATTACCCTGAGTGGCAGAGGGATTTTGGACTCAGGTCTCCCTCTAACCCCTTTGTGTTGGCCCTGGAAAAAGATAATGAAGCTAACAGGGGAAGGCTGAAATGGTGTTGTAATGCATGCTCCATAAATCAGTGCTGCACACACCCAGACGAGGTATACCCAGCTGACTCACTGAAGCAAGAGTTGGGGGATCTGTTTGAACCACCCCCTAGGAGGCAAGGGGGACAGAGAGAGGCAGCAAATTTGGGAACAACCTCAACCTCAACTCCAACTCTTATTCTACCTCGTGAGACTACACCTTCAACTCCAACTCCAACTTTTGTTTCACCCCCTGACATCCCTGTCTGGACTTCAGCTTTTGTTCCACCCGCTAAGACTTCACCCTCAAGTCCAACTCCAGCTCTTGCTCCACCCTCTAACACCTCTGTCCAAACTCCAGCTCATATTCCATCCCCCACTCCAATTAAAGCCACTACTATTTCAGCCCCAGCTCCAGCTTTAAACAAAGCTATTACTATGTCAACTCCAGCTCTGATTTTAAGCCCAGCTGAACCAGCTCCGGCTTCTATGTCAAGTTCAACTCCCGTTTCTATTCTATCCCCCACCTCAACTACTCCTCAAGTTTTCCAACTACCCAGCAGAGACAGCGAACGAGAGGAGTCCCCTCCAGAGGGTCCTATAGCCTCCTGGACTTGGAAACACACTAAGAAAATGATACAAGCACCTTTGAGGGAGGCACTAAGCCCTGAAGGGAAGACAATGTTAGTGAAAATTCCTTTTTCTACACTGGATTTAGAGGGTTGAGGAAAGCTTGCTAAACGTTATCAGAGTGACCCGATAGGTGTTGCAAAGGAATTGAAGTTTATGATTCAACAGCATCGACTTGATTGGTCAGATCTCCAGTTGTTATTGGATGCCTTAACTGAAACAGAAAAACAATTGATGTTAAAGGTAGCAGGGGGCTTAGCAGAAGAGGCTTGTAGAATATACAGAGTGATAGAAGAGATGACATTCCTCTTCAGGATCCACATTGGAATGCTAATGATGGTAGTGATGTTGAAAGACTAGAGGATTATCAAGACTTCATAGTAAGGGGGTTAGAAAGGGCAATTCCTAGAACAATGAACTGGTCAGCCCTATATACAATTAAGCCAGGTCCCTCCAAAACACCTTCTGAATTTCTAGAACATTTGTGGGCTGCAATGTGTCATTCTACAACCTTAGATCCTGAATCTGAGGAAGGGATACAACATCTAGTGAGTTTATTCTTAGGACAATCTGCAGGGGACATTAGACGCAAACTTCAGAAGATACAGGGTCTGACAGCATGAGATTTAGAGACTTTGCTAGAGGAGGCATGGAGAGTATTTAGTAACCAGGAAGAAAAGTGCAAAGAAGGGATGAAAAAATTATTAGCAGTAGTAAGGGAAGAAGAAAAAGGGAAATGTGGACAAAGGCCACAAAGGCAGGGAGCACCTTGGCTAAGGAGAGATCAACATGCATTCTGCAAGAGAGTTGGACACTGGAAGAACCAGTGCCCGGAACGAAGAAAAGGTGATGGACAAAGAAGAGATCAAAAAGGGGGGTGGTGGTTGCCCATGTTAAGGAAGACTGATGTGGACCCGAGGATCTTACCCTAGGAGACCCTCTGGTTATAATGAAACTTGGGAACAAAGAAAAGGAAATGGATTTCCTGATGGACACAGGGGCAACATCTTTGGTGCTAAATAAAGCTTTAATGCCAATAACAGATGATGATGTCATGGTAAAGGGGCCAACTGGCCAATTTGAAAGAGCTTATTTTTGTAGGTCATTGAAATATAAACTTGGGAAACAGTGGGGAATTCACAAGTTCTTATATTTACCCAATACTCCATCAGCACTTTTGGGTAGAGATCTATTGGAACAATTAGAAGCAAATGGACAGATTACTGTGGAGGTTAAGGAGGTTAAGTGACACTGTTGAGTCAGGGACGGAATGAAAGACTCCAGTCTTCAGAAGATGAATCAGAAGACAATTTAATGAAGGCAGCAGGTCTTTTATAATGTGACTCACTAAGGTGAGACTTGATTGGTCTCAAAGTAAAAACCTCTCACACTATTGGTGAACCGTGAATAGAACACTGGAGAACCATTTCTATAAACAATGGTTACAGAGAGAGAGAGAGAGAGAATAATTGTTTTAAATCTTTTCTCTAAGTTTCCCAGGCTCAGCCTGGGAGAATTTATCTCTGTTCTTTCTTTGACTCAACTGAGAATATCCACAGTTAAGGACCAACAATATGTTAAGCCTGATGCTAATAACCAATGAGGCTAAAGTTGAAAGTGAAGATGAGATTCATAGGAAAATTCTGGATCAGGCATTTCCTGGGGTGTGGGCTTCTAACATACCAGGGAGAGCAAAGAATGCACCCCCAGTGCAAATTAGGCTTAAAGAAGGAAGACAACCGGTTAGGGTCAAGCAGTATCCTTTGAGAAAGGAAGACAGAGAAAGGATTAGCCCAGTAACTGAACACTTTTCACAGATAGGGCTATTGAAAGAGTGTCAGTCTGAGTTCCACACTCCTATTTTACCTGTTAAAAAGCCTGATGGATCATACCAAATAGTTCAAGATTTAAGAGCTGTTAATAAGATAACTGAGGATTTATACCCGACCCCTACACTCTGTTAACTCGTTTAACATCTGAACCAACATGGTTTACTGTTTTTGAGGTGAACGATGGTTTCTTTTACCTTCCTCTCCATAAGGGAAGCCAGAAAATTTTTGCATTTGACTGGGAAAATCCCAAAACTGGACACAAAACCCAGCTCACATGGTAAGTTTTGCCTCACGGCTTCAAGAACTCCCCTACAACATCTGGGGAACAACTTGCAAAAGATCTGGAATCCTGGGAAGCTCCATCAGAAGAAGGAGAGCTGTTACAGAATGTGGACAACCTTCTGGTAGCTACCAAAACTCAAGAGCCATGTATAGAATGGATGGAAAGTCTCATAAACTTTTTGGGCCTACAGGGGTATTGAGTATCCCAGAAGAAAGCCCAAATGGTGAAGCAAACAGTTGTTTATTTGGGCTACGAGGTTAGTGCTGGACAAAGAACTTTAGGACAGGATCTCAAGGAAGCAATATGCCAGACCCCAAAGCCCCGGACAGAAAAGAACTGAGAACCATTTTAAGCATGACCGGGTGGTGCAGGCTGTGGGTTTGTAATTACTGACTGTTAGTCAAACCCCTGTATGCCTTGATCACGGAAGGAATCAGAGATCTCCAATGGACAAAAGAAGCAACACAAGCCTTCAGCCAACTGAAGAAGGCCCTCATGTCAGCTCCAGCCCTGGGACTTCCAGATGTGAGCAAACCATTCTTTTTGTTTTCTCACAAAATGCAGGGAATTGCTTTGGGAATGCTGGCACAAGATCTGGGCCCGTAGCACAGGGCAGTCGCCTTCCTCTCTAAGCAACTGGATGCAGTGGCTAAGGGATGGCCAGGATGCCTCAGAGCGGTTGTAGCAGTGGCAGTGAACATCCAGGAAGCACGTAAACTCACCCTGGGCCAGAAGAGGACTGTGCTAGTGTCCCACACAGTGTCTGCAATGCTGGAAGTAAACGGGGTATTAAATATTGGACCCCGAATGTTTCTGGGTGTGTCCTGCCTGGCTTTGTCTGGCCTTGCTGCTGGACCAAAGGCGGCAGCTGTGGTGTTTTCACCACAGAGATACCTTTGGCCGGCTGGGTGCTGCAGCTGGGCGCTCAGAACAAATCCAGGCAAAATAGGAACTCAGTTTACCTTTGATGGAAAAGGTTCAGATGGTGAAGAGAAAAGAAGCGGGTTCTGCCGTACAGCTTAAATCCAGAGTTTTATTTCAGCATGGTAGACTTCTGAATGTGGTAACAGCTCTCAGACAGACACACCGGCCGCATGGTCTCGTATCCTTTTAAGCCCCGGGGACAGGGGGAGGGGAGGGACAGGTGAGGGCCAACAAGGTGTGAGGAGGGGAAGGCTCAGGGGATATACAGGCCAATGAGCCCAGACCTGGGGGCATCTTTTGAAATTCTGCCAACCATTCGATGCCTTGCTGGAATGTTAAGATTAATGGACAGCTCTTAGGCAGGAGGGCAAAAGGGGGAGGAGGAAAGGTTGGCGCACCTGAGGGGGCTGGGACGGGTCAAACAGGAAACCGCACTGCAACAACGGGGGACATTGGGTCTCCCCACAGAGATTCTTGAAATACCAAGCCATAAGGGTAGAACAAGATGATTCCACAGAACAAACTGTGGAATCTAACATTATGATACCCAGCTTCTTTCCTCAGTGGTAGTATGGGAGAACCAGTGATCCATGATTGCCTGGAGACTATGGAAGCTACCTACTCCAGTCACCCAGATCTGATGGACACCCCTCTCAAGGACACTGAGACCTGGTTTTCTGATGGAAGCAGCTACGTTGTCAGCGGAAAAAGGCATGCTGGGTATGCAGTTACCACAAGGCAAGAGGTAATAGAGTCTGGATCCTTACCAACCAACACCGTGGCACAGAAGGCTGAAATAATTGCCTTAACCTGGGCTTTAGAGGTGGTAAAAGGAAAGAAAATCAATATTTACACAGACTTGAGGTATGCGTTTGGGGTAGTCCATGCGCATGGAGCTATCTGGAAGGAAAGAGGACTTGAACTCACAAGGAAAGAGCATTAAACATGCACAAGAGATAATAAAACTGTTAGAGACAGTCCAGTTACCTGAAAAGGTAGCCATCATGCCCATCAAGGCACACCAAAAAGTGTGCTCTGAATCAGGGAAGGAAATGAGCTGGCCAACAGAGAGGCAAAAGAAGCAGCTAAAGATGAGGTTGTTGAGACACATGAGGCAGACTTAATCATAGATGGACTAAATTCTATTGAAGGTAAGCCAAGGTAAGTGAAAAAGAAAAAAGGCTGATTGAGAAAGAGAATGGAAGTTATAATCAAGAGGGATGGGCTGTTACAGATGAAGGGAAAGGAAGGCTTGTGATCCCCTCTTCCATGCTTTGGTCATTAGTCAAAGACGAACATGAGAAAATACACTGGGGAATAGATGCCTTGTATAATTACTGGAAAGACAGAATCCTAGCCAGAAACTTGCAAAGTACACTGATTCAGATGACTCGTCAATGTACCCTTTGACTCCAAACTAATCTCAGAAATATTCCTGAACCAAAACTTGGGCAAACTGGGGAAGGCTATGGACCTGAGGGCAGCAATGGCAAATTGATTTTTCAGAAGTGCCCAGGAAAGGGGGGTACCGATACCCATTGGTGTTAACAGATACCTTCTTAGGGTGGCCAGAAGGTTTCCCTACGAGAACTGCCAAAGCGCGGGAGGTAACCAAAGCATTGTTACAAGAAATAATACCGCATTTTGGAGTCCCAGCCACAATGTCTTCAGCTAGAGAGCCACATTGTATTTCAAAAATTGTGCAGCAAACTAGCCACCATTTAGGCATAGACTGGGAACTTCATACTCCATATCATGCTCAGTCAAGCGGTCAAGTGGAAAAAATGAATCACTTGATAAAGCAGCAAATAATAATACTGAGACAAGAGGTGCAGTTACCTTGGCCTCAGGTTCTTCCATTGATGGGGTCTCTGAGGTCGAGATGACCTCGAGGTGTTAGAATGTCTCTTTTTCCCAGCCCCGAGACTGAAGAAGAAGAAGGGATTCCTTGGCTCTCGTTCTCAAGGTTGTTCATTTTTTCTTATCTCTAACACTCTTTCTCTGACCCGCTGAGGTCTGTCTAGTGGGTTGGGTTCAGGCACACTGACCGCCCTCAGGGTGGTGCTATCTTATTATACTAAAAACTAGGTGTACTTTATTTACAATAATTTTCCAATACCTGTCACCTATGTTAGACAGTTTGTCTCTACTCTAATAAAGCAATGCAAAAGTGCCACCATCACAGCAGAAGATGGAGGCTAAGAAGAAGAAGAAGGAGAAAGACAGAACACGCCCAGATTCCTCCATCTTGCTTCTTGAACCCCCATTCTAAAAACCCCCAAATTCTACATTTTTACCCGGTGCTAAATTCACTATCATTCTATTCAAACTCTTGTGGCCTGTACATCTTTGCACAAAGTTGGTAATTGTTTCCATGGGTTAAAGTTGAAGGCATGGGTGTCTTTGACTTCATGCCAAGGTCTCTGAGCCCCCTGCCAGGGTCTCGAGTCCTTCAGGGCAGTCAGAGGAATATCCTGGGTTCTGACATTCCATTAGCATTATTATGAATCCAGACCAAAGCAAGAGTAAAGGAGAAACTGAGTGCCTTTGAAATACTGTATGGAAGGCCATATGGAATTCAAGAAGGGACAACACCCACTCAAGCAGGGGAAGAAACCCTACACAAATATGCGGTGGCCCTAAACAAACAACTTAGAGAAATTGAGAAACATGTGGCTGGGGCTCGAAGCAGAGAATTAGATGGACCAGTACATGATGTACAGCCTGGGGATTATGTATATGTGTCCCAGGGTGACGTTATGATGCTTGTATCCCCATTCATGTGTTCTATTAATGTTGGATATTATGTTCTGTACCTTTAAGACTGGCTCTGAAGAGGGAAAGTTTTGTTTTGGTTTTCTTATCAGCCTGGCGGGACACAGAGACTACAGCTCTTGCTTTTTCTGCTTTTGCTTTTCACTTTGCTCTCTCTCGCTCTTGCTTGCTTCGCTTCTGCTTGCTTCTGCTCATTAGCTAGTTTAGCTAAACTGTCCAATTTCTTCCTGGACTGTTTCTCCTTTCCTTTTTCTGACCATTTCGAACCTGCTCCGGACTGGGACCTTGGAAATGCCAAGATTCTGCACCTTGTGGCCTGCAGCAGCTGCCCCAGCGCCGGAGGAACTGAGAACAGAGTGACCACCCCCCCAAGAGAGACGTTCTGAATTTGTCATCTCTTTTCAGAGCGGTGTCATCTGATATTGTTCATTTTGTGTGCTGCGGTGTGCTGTGCCTATTACATAAACAGGTTCTTTCCACTCCTCTCCGAGGAATCCTTCCCGAACCGGTTGGGGGGAGGGGCTGTGCGGGTTTGCTTACTGGAGGGGCCCTAATTTGGAAATTCTCCTCCAAATTTGCCCTAAACCACGACAATATGTTAAGTCTTTTGCAGAGAAGACTCTGGAACTGCAGTGGGAAGGACCATTCCAAGTGCTCCTCACCATCTTTACTGCAATCAAGTATAAGGAACAAAGTGCCTGGATCCATCATTCCCAAGGGAAGAAGGCTCCCGAGGGACTCTGGAAAGTTACACCGGGTGACAGCAAACTGAAATGAAAACTTTCTCGGGAGAATAAATAAGGTGTGAGTAATATGATAAGCATAGTTTAAGAATAAAAGTTTGTAGTTATAATGGATAATCAGGGGAGTGTAGCCTGGAGAGTTGGGGCATATGTGATTATCATTATAGCCACAGCTAATGCAGTATCACTTTTATGTAATGTGACTGGTATAGATAAGTGCCACGTGAAAGCCTATGGCTCTGACTCCTGTAAGTCTCTGCATCAGATGCTAAAAGTTACAAATACAAGTGTGTGGGAAAGGAGAAATATTTGGGGATGGGAATATGTGTTTGTCCAGGATGGGTTCCATGAATTTCATCAAAAATCCATGAAACTTATTCAGATTGGCCCTGGATGCTGTGACAAATGCTTAACCAATTGCCCAAAATTTAGACACAAAATAGAAGGTTGTGCAATCAAGGATTTTAAGATTGATTATATTATAACTCAGTTTTGTACTGCTTCCCAAATGCATAGGGTTAAAATTACTCAACCAGTACCAACACTGAGAGAAACCATGACTACTCAAATCACCCTAGATCCCATGGTTCCCATAATGACCAAAACTGGACCGTATACTGTTAAAAAGGCTGGAATTCAAAAATTGCTGATTAAAATAGGGTAGAGATGGCAATGCAAGTAAATGCCTCTGCCATTTGGCCTGAGTGTGCTCCATTTTTAAGAACTGATTTTATGGACTGGACTATATGGCTGCAGAAGCGTATGCTTTATATATCCAGAGAGAAGAAAGACCTTACTGGATTATTGGGAACGGGACTAGGGCTTCTAAATACAATGGATTCTGAAGTATTAATGAAGAAATTGACAGCACCTGGTAGTGATATGCTTAAGTTGCAACAACCTTTGCAATCTTCCTTGTGGGCATTAGGTACCAGCCAGGGGAAATTATCCAAAATATTGCCAGAATGGGAAAATACAGAAAGGACAAGATCATCAATTGATAATTGATACTTTAGGCACAGCTATTTTATGTTTTGGTAAATGAATTGAAATTTGCCCTGGGTAGCTGTCAAGGGTGAACTGGAGGTGTTCGTTGGTCTGGAGCAAAGTGTCCAGACTACATAAAGTAGCGTTCTAAGTTGCAAGGCAAGATGTATTCTATTACTATCCGTGTGGGAGTTGTCTTTTGTCAAGTGGGCAGTTTGTCTTATCTCTCTCTCTGAGTGATGACAACCACTACTCCCTTGGGAGGAGACATCTGCTGATAACAGGCTATTGAACGGCACTGCATGACTGATAAAAACCATAGCATCCCATTGTGAGATGCTCCACCCAGAGGGAGGAGCCAAGCATTGCTACACAGATATAATCCAGAAGTTCTGAAACACCAGCACAGCTTCTCCACTAAATTTCCCAGAAGAACAGCAGCTGCCTCTTCTTCCACTAGATCTTCAGAAAAAGCATACACCCTTTTCTACAAGATCCCCTGCTCCAACAGAACCACACCTGACACTTCAAGAAGTCTGCAGCCACATTTCCAATTAGACTGCTACCAACACCCGGACCAACAGGGTGTCGAGTTCTGACTCTGTCAGTGTTGTTCTAGTGTATTGCATTGTTTTATATTATCCTTCTATTTTTTCTTCCCTATTAAAGAACTGTGTTTTCCTGCTCCCATATTTTTTGCCTGAGAGTCCCTTAATTTAAAATTCATAGCAATTCAGAGAGATGAAGAAGATTTCCATTCTCCATTTCAGGGGAGGCTCCTGCCTTCCTTAGCAGGCACCTGTCTTTCGAAACCAAGACAAGTAGCCAATGGGATGTAGATGCATGTAAAGTCACATCCCGCTAGGGTCCAGAGATGAGCTCTAGCTCTTATAATGGGTTGAGCCATCACTTCTTGTGCTGTTGTTATACTTTTGATTGGCTGATGGGACCTCAACACCCAATCAGTGATTAAGAGTTGATCTTTTAGGGTGGGATCCCATTGAAAAGTCAATCCATGAAATCTGGGTGACGTACCCAGAACTACAAATTGAAATGGTAAAGCAGGATCCACCCCATGAACCTGCCTCATGGATGGGGCCTGAGATACCTTTTGGATAGATTCCCAGGCCTCTGGCGTGATGGGTCCTCACAACCTCGCAGGATGTTAAAGAGTGGTGCAAGGTCCTCCATTGTGATTCCCAGAAGTGGACAAACCAAACTTCTGCTCTGCACAGTTGATGTAGGTCCCTTAGGGTTCTTGTGTTGTCCTTGATGGAGAGTTGCTGGGGTGCCATGGTCTGCTCGCCAATTTGAAGTTGCAGGTAGGTCCATGGGCGGGTACGCTGGATTTTTCCCTTGGCTCAGGAATCCCTGCTTCTTTGGTAGTTTGAGTAGTCCTTTTGAGCATAAGCTCAACATAAGAGCTAGGAGTTAGTCTCGGCACAGATTAGGATATCATCCATATAATGTAAAATTATTGCATCTGGAAATGTTTCTTGAATAGGTGAAAGGATGTGGGCCACATGCATTTGGCAAATGGCTGGTGAATTCTTCATTCCTTACAGAAGAGCTAACCAATGCCAATCTTTGAGGGGAGCTTGTCTATTTCAAGATGGTCCTGAAAAAGCAAATCTTAGCACATGTCAGGGATGGAGTGGAATATTAAAGAAACAGTCCTTGATGTCAATAATGGCTAATTTCCAATCCCGGGGCAACACTGAGGCTGAGGGCAGGCCAGGCTGGAGGGCGCCCATGTCCTCAATGATGGCATTGACTTTACGAAGGTCCTGTAGGAGCTGCCATTTATTTTTTCCAGGTTTTTTGATAACAAAGACTGGAGTATTCCAAGTGCTATTTGATGGAACAATATGCCTTTTGAGTAACTGTTCTTCTCTCAGGGTTTTGAGCGCCTTTAGCTTGGTTTCAGTGAAGGGCCACTGAACCACCCAAACTGGATCATCTCTTTTCCATGTGAGCAGAGGAGTGGTGTGCTCTGTACTGTCCCCAGCTAGAAATCCTGTGGTGGAGAAGGGATTTCTAGCCTGGTACCCCATTGTGATAGTATGTCTCTGCCCCACAGCATGACAGTTGCCCTCACTAGAAACGGTCCAACCATACCAATTTGGCCGCCAGCTCCTTCCCTGAAGACTGTTCTTTTACTTCTCATAGAAGTGGCTGCTCCTCCAGTTCCTGAGATGACACTATTTGTGGGGACAAGCTCCCATTCTTCTGGTCACACAGAGCGGGCGATGATGGTGGCATCTACTCCAGTGTCCACCACTCCTAAGAGAAAGACTTTAACCCCTTTGCTAAATAGGCCACATTCTGTGATGGGTCTGTCATGGCCCACAATCTCTGCCCAGAAAGCAGTAGGATTTTCAGGGACAATATCTGTAGAATCCGGTAATAAAAAAGCCTGAGCAATAGGTGTATGTTGAGGCAAAAACTAAGGGGGACTAGTGCATGCAACAGTCACTGTAATTTCATCATTCCATTGTACAGTTTGAACCTCCAGTAACACTTGTAAATAATCAAGTCAGAAACTAGAGTCCCCAATAACTAAAACGTCCCTTGGTGTTGTGAAATGGCCGGATTTACCAGTTGGAAGGTGGTAAATGATTTCATTAGAGAAATGGATTGCAAATGTGCTTACCAGTATGCTTCAGGTACCTGGTTGAACTTTTGGATAGGATTCCTGGAGTTTGAATTCCTTTTTATAGTAGGTGTCATCATAAATTACTTCCCTGCATGTTGGCTCTCTAAGGTGGTCAGGAGAGAGGCGTGAAATGGCTTGGCATTTGCTATTGTTGCACAGGCCCACCCGGCACTCAGCTGAACGTTGCCCAGACGGCGTTGATGATTTGGTTGGTAAGCTGGCTGATGATAGAGCTGTTGGTGGCTTTGAACGTGGGGACAGTATTTATAATGTTCTCTACAATCGGAACAAGATGCAGATGGACAGTTTGAGGAGGGGTGCCGCTGAACAAAATCACTGTTACATTCGGACCTTTAATTGCTATTTCCACAATGACTCCCACAAAAGGAGTTCAGTAGGCAAGAGGAGGAGAGACATCATGTGCTGGACGTCATGTGGCACAAGAGCATGGGCTGAGAAAGTCACATTAAGTAAATTTTTAAAGTAAGGTGACCTCCATCCATAGTCTTTGCAAGCCTTGCAAAGCTCTTTTAATTCCTTGTAAGGCATTGCTTCCCATTTTGGGCTCCTTCCCTGTTTGAACACAACTGGTGCGGCTAATTTCCCAGCTATCTCCCAATTTCCATCCCAAGCAGCAAACTTCCGCACCTCTGTCCAGTTATCCACAGGCTCGGTATCAGAGCTTGAGGAATCACTGGACTCCTCCGTAGAGGGGGGTGTTTGAATAAGAGGGGTGCAGGGCCTGCAGTTGACTGCTAAGGCTCAATGCCACGGGGTGCCGGTAACCAAGATGGCTTCCTTCCACTCACCATCATATCTACTTCCGGTCCCAGGGACATGGGAACCAGAAGTGTCATTGTTGCTAAGGGTGGAGCTGGAGGAGGGAAGGGAGACAGGGCCCGCATTGGAAAGGGAGGAGCCCGACGGAAGAGTGGGAGTGGGAACAGGAGGAGGGTCACGTACGCTATTTTGATGTGACAAGGTGAGAAATGTTGGTGAAGAAGGGCTCCAAATGGCAGATCCCCTCATGAGATCAGTGCCATTTTGGGCAGCAGGATTTGGCAGAATTCAGTCAGAAGGGCGGATCCCCTCATGGGCCGGTACCCATTTTGACACATAAGAATCGATGGAGAGAAAGGGTAAATGGGCAGAGGAAGGAGGTTTAGGTTAGAACCCAGGATGGGTTGTACGGGCCCATCCTGAGAAGGGGACAGAGGAGGGCAGGAGATGGCAGAAGGCTGGTGGCACTCCTGCGCCTTTGGGCGGGTTCCAACTCCTGGCCTCTCCTGAGGGGACAAGGGTGATGGTACATGGGGAGAGGGATACAACAACTGGGGCTGTAACCGGCATGTAGGACTATTAACAGCTGCCAAACTTTTCCCCAAGCCTGCAATCATGTCATAAATTAAACGAAAAATAGGGTAAAACTTCCCAACTTGAAAATTCCCCTCTGATTGTAAGAGATACAATTTCCTCCCCATTATTTATATCCTACAAACTAAGTGAAAGAACAGAATTCCGTGTTGCATCATTAAAATGTTTGAAGACTCAACAAATAAAAGCCCTTAAATTTGCCTTTGAATATTTAACATTCTTATCTATCATGGTCTTTTTAACTTGTATATAAACTTCCTGCTATGAGAAGGAAAGACTGGAACCCATCTCACACACTCTGCCCCCTAAGATATTAAAAGGAAACAAGAAAAATTGATCCCAACCAAACCAACACTCACCACATTGGTGGGTCAAAGGAAAAAATCTCCTAGAGGCTCCTGAGGAAGGAACCGGTCTTCTGCTTCCTCAGGAACTTACAGGAATGTTGGTCACCGCCTCCGAAAAGTCCACAGAAAATTGGAAATCTTTGGGGATCAGGAGCACCGAATGGACCGTGAAAATCCCAGGGCCATGGCCTCTTGGAGAGGCTTTTTAGGGACACTGCAGAACGGGTCCAGGTTTGGGGCTCCAGATGGCTCCACTCTGAAAGGGTCCAGGGACAAAGACAGGGAGAGGTAGAGGAGCCAGGATTATATAGTGGTACAAAAGGGCAGAGCCAACAGCAACAAGCAATCACCTGAAAGTGTGAGCGGGAAAAGGATTACAGTGACCAAAAGGGAAACACAAGGATAAACAGACAAGGGTACAGGCCAATGAGGGTACACAGAAACTGCTACAAGCTTGACCATATATGGTTAACAGGCGGTTGAATAGTCAATGGACCAACAAGTGGAGTGGCACTAGGGTTGATTGACAGCATGTCACATGAGCCCATGGGAGGGGTTAAAATCTAGAGGACATTCTTCCAGGGCATAGTTTCAGGAAGTCACCTGGCAGGCCCAGAGGTCTCCACAGGTGCAGTGGGTGCAGGCTCAGCCCCTTGGCCAGGCGCTCCATGCAGCCAGCACTGGCCTCTCCTTGCCACACAGCCCTGGAGCCAGGCTCTGGAGGGAGCAGCAGACTGGGCTGGGGCTCCATCGGCGCCCGCCTCGGGGCCACAGGAGCCTGGAGCAGAGCCCGCGCGGCCCAGGGAAGGCAGCGGCGTGTGGGGCGCAGGCTGGCGGCCCTGGCTGCAGCGCTGGGCAGGGGCGCAGCTGCCAGCTGCACTCACTGAGCAGCGCGGCCAGGGGGCTTCTGCAGCCCGAGGCTGGGGCTTGCAGGCCGTCCTTACCAGGCCCTTGCCGAACCTCCAGGTCTGATACAGCCGCAGCATGTGTTGGAGATCCTTCCTGTGCAGGAATGTGGCTGAACAATGCAGTGTTTCCCGGGAGGCCTGGAGAGCAGCAGAGACCCCCAAATGGCACCACAGCCCAGGGCACGGGACCCGCACAGGTGCCTGTGCCAAGGCCAGGAGGAGGCTGCAGCCCACAAGGTGCCAGAGCAGGAGGCAGGCTTCTGGTGGAAGGGCTAATGTCCTTGTCCTTTTCTTCAAGGGCTGCCAGAGAGGGTAACAGAGCCACGGTCAGATCCTGGATCTGCAGGGAAATGAGGACACCCCCTGTGCCTGGGCCATGCCAGCCAGCTCTGGCCATGGCCAGGAGGGAGCAGGGAGCAAGGGGATGAGCCCAAAGCTACCGGACACTATTGCCGCACGTGGGCCTGAAGTCTGTGCGTGTGCTCTGGCCTCACCAGGCAGGGCGTGGCAAGGTGGGGTGGGGAGGGGCTGGGTGGGGCAGGGCGGAGCAGGGCGGGGTGGGGAGGGGCTGGGTGGGGCAGGGCATGGAGGGGAGCCCGTGTTTGTGGCCTGGGAGAGGCTGGGCCAATGAGGATGGAGCACAACAGGGTGGAGCAGGGTGGGTTTGTGTGGGGCAGAGTGAAGTTGGGTGGGGTGGGGTGTGGCAGGGTGTGGCAGGGCTGGGTGGGGCAGGTTGTGGAGGGAAGCCAAGGCCCATGGCTCACCAAAGAACCTGATAGCCACCTGTCACAGAGACACCTGTGGGCTTTTCAGCCACAGCAGGGTGTGGCACAGGTACTGGACTTCTTGGCTCCTGTCCCCTCACAGCTGGAGAGAGCACCAGGAGGGTGTGCTTGGTGCAGGCTCAGCCCCTTTTCCAAGGGCTCCGTGTGGTCAGCACTGGCTTTCCCTCCCTTCACAGCCCTGCCAGGCAGTCAGCAGCCGCGGGCACTGGGCTCTGGAGGGGGCAGCGGGGCGGCTGCTGCCCGGGGAGCCGCGATGCCACCCTCCCCACAGCCCAGCTGGGCCAGGCTCCATTGGCACCCAGCTCAGGGCACAGGAGCCTGGAGCAGAGCCCACAGTGAAAGGAGCTGATGAAGAGGTAACTCATGTGTGCATGATTCCAGTATTGATGGTCAGCAATATTAAGCAGCTGCCAAAGAAGCAAGATGTGCTTTTGCCATTTTATGATAAGAGAAAGAGAATGCACCAAGCTAAGAGGAACAGAATGTGTTGAAACCACTGAAACAGCCAACGATGGACTGTGCATGCTTCAGAACGAAAGCTGATAAGTGCAGACTGAATAAGACTGTTGGCCTTCATTGGAATGACTCTCAGTGGGGTAAGTCTCGGAGCCTTCTTCAGTGGCACCACCAGAGTACACTGAACTTGCTGTCACGTATGCTAATGATATTAATGTCTTTTGGGAAGTAATTTTATAACCTCTCCTAACCAAGGAATGGAATGAAAGTACTTGAAGTGGAACCATATATTGTGCTGTGCAAAGTGCTGAGTGTGCCTGTTAGGAGGAATGCTGGAAAATCCCAGCCTTACAGAGATGGGGCCACTGAGTGGCATTTTAAAAATTTTATTCCATTACCAGTCTCACAGAAGGGTGAGACATAAGAGATGGAAAACCTAACACCATTCTATCAGAAGCCACCCTGTTTCCTGGTTACAATTCCTTATCAATGTTTTTCAGCCACTTCCTTTTGCCACACAGTGCTGCTAATACTTCTAACCCCAACCACCAATTATTTTACCCCACGTGGTCTTGCTGCAATGCATCTTTCACAGTTCTAGTTGTCCAAAATATCAGGTCTTTTGCAAGGCCATCTTTTGAAACTTGTTTCTAGTTCAATCTCTCTCTCAACAATGTCATCTTTATTCCATGGCCTTCCTAAGACAGCACACCTTATCTCAGAGTTTGCATACAGATGTACAAGAGCCTGTGAGCTTTCAGTCAGGTTTTGAGAATCCTTTACAAATCCATTTCTCACAGAGGAGCAATCCCCACGTAGCCAGTGCCAAATAAAGCAAATGCCCACCTCACTGAGTCAGTCTCTTTGGTGGCTCTCGGCTCAGTGTTGGAGCCAATCAGTTCTTTTCTCAAAATGTTAAAACCAAGTTGTATCTATGAACTAAAGCACAGCATCTGGTTGTGGCAAAACAAACACATTGCTTGTCCTTCCTTCAACCTTTGTATTTGTGGACAGGTTTGTTTTCTTGATTGCTGGATTAGGTACACACTCTTACATACACTGCAATGATGAAGAGAAAGCCCATCCCAGTCAGTGCCAGTATCACAACTGCAGGATGTAGCTTAGGCTGGAAAAGCCTGGGGCAGTTGGGGACCATCCAAGCGAGTTTTCCCACCAGTGATTCTCTCCATGCCTCTTCTTTTGTTCTAGGACATGATGTGCCTTTTCTATATTGTGATGCACGCTGATCAGTGTCTTCTGACTTTTCTTCTTCCGCTGTTGTAGCAGTTTGTGTAGGCCACGATGTTCCAACAGTTTTTTGACCATGGTAATGTTCATTTCAATTGGTGGTGGAGAAAAGTTGACGTGTAGGCTCTGTAACAGCTTCTGGTAGGTAATAGTTGAAATCACATCCTGCTCTGTTAGTAAAGTTACAAATACCGACTTCTGAGTGCTTGGCAAGCTGGATGTGTTACCTACTGTTAAGTTGTCACAGGGGGTTCTGAAACACAGACATCCCTGCCTTATCCATACGAGGATGGATTCAGGGTCATTGTTGGAGGAGATTTCCATGTGACAGACCCTTTGTTCTGGGCTTTCAGAGGGTTACTTTCACCTAGTCTTGAAGGGTGTCTTGTGGTGAGGGGGAAATCTCATGGTCATTTGTGCCAGGAACTGTCCCTGTTTCCCGCCCTGGGACTTCCACAGCTTGGGGGACATCAGGGCAGGTGTAAGCCCCACCTGGGATCCTGCCGAGGGTGAGGCCAGGGCTGCCTCTTCCATTCCAGGGCAGGAATGGGAGGGGTGGCTGTGGGGGTGTTGGGGTGTTCATGTTTATCTAGCCGGGGGTATGGCTGCGTTTTAACTTGGCACTAGAATCGGATCTGCCTGCCTTCAAGGTTTCTGCTGGCTGCCGGTGGGTGATCCTGAGATCCACTGCTGCTTGATCTGATCTGCCTGCCCTCTCTGTTTTCTGCCTGCTGCTGCTGATGGTGCTGAGACTGCTTGCTGCCCGTGGAAGCAATTGCTCCCCAAAGGAGCAATTTCCCCTCTTCCCCCTCACCCGAGACTCCATCACAGCTGGGAACGGTGCCGCGCTCCCGTTGGAGCGCCCCCTGCTGGCTGGGGGGAATCATTGCACCTGCCCGGCCTCCCTGGGGCCTGCCAGCGCCCTCTGCCGGCTGTGCTTGTAACTACACCAAAGGGGAAAGTGGTGCTTGACGGGTGGAAAACTCCTGTTATTGTTTTCTCTTGTACTTTGTTGTTCATTCTGCTTTATATATATATATATATAAAACATATATATATATATATATATGTGTATATATATAGCAGAGAACTGTTATTCCTTTTCCTTTCTTTTTGCCTGGAAAGCCTGTAATTTGGAAGTTGTAATAATTTGGCAGGAAGGGGTCATCTTCTCCGGTCCAGGAAGGTTCTAGCTTTGCTTGGCAGACATCTGTCTTTTAAAACCAAGACAATTACTTGTGCCCAGTATATGTCATGAAAGCATGGAGAGGAAATGTGAAAAGAGAATAACAGCTCTTGGGTAACCCATTTTCATACAGGATAAAGAACCTCCTTAATTGGCACCATGTGGTCTGGCTTACCACTTTTGGTTGGCACATGTTTGTGGCTATATTTTTCCAATTTGCAGCTCCTTATGGCAACAAGGGTCTTGTGACTAAGAGCACTGTGGCTGTTGGTCGCGGCACAGACTATGCCCCGGCCAGGTGACGACGACAACAGGGGCACGACAGATCCCCCTCACAAGCTCGGCAAATCTCAGCACAAGCAGTGGTTTGGCGCAGGAGGAAAAAAGGCAGCAGCACGGGTCTTGGGGGTGAAACAGGGGTGTCTTTATTTCATGACCAGCTCCCAAGACAAAGACTTGGGGTGAACAAGAGCCTATATAACATCACTCAAGAGGAGGGGTTTAGGGTAGCAAACCAATAGGGGAGGGGTTGAAGGCCGGACATTTTACACTTGAACCAATAAGGGAGCAACAGGGAGGGACATTACGTGGGTAAGCCAACAGGGTTCTAAAAGATACATGTGGGAACTCAGCACATCACTCCGGAACTCCAGAGTTACCGAGAGAACCCTTGGAGGGGGGTCGGAAATCCTGGAATGTTGCCAGGATTGTCTGGTAGCTTGATTTTGATCCTTCTAAGGAGGTGACACCTGTTTGAGAACGTGAGAGCCACTTGGGAGTGAAGGGTGCAAAAAAGATATAAGTACAGGGTGAAATATAGATTTTGGGGTTTTTGGTACAGGGGGGTTATGGAGACAAGATGGAGGGATCAGGGCGTGTCTCATCCTTCTTCTTTCTTCTTCTTGTCATCCATTTTCTGTGGTGATGTTGGCACTTGGGGATGGGTCCATGGTGAAGGTGCACTTGCTAATGTGGGTGAAAGGTATTGGGAAATAAAGGTAAATATGATATATGTAGTTTTTAGTATAAAAAGACACGACCGCCCCATGGGTGGTCAGAGTGCCCTTGGCTGCCTTGCAGGTCAGACATCTGTTGGGCAGAAAGAAAATTCTGTAGATAAGAAATAATAAACAATCTGAAGACCAAGAAACTGAAGAGTCCAGACTCGTCCTTTGAAGCGCGGGCTGCCCCAGAACCACCCTACCCGTGTCCGGGCAGAGACAGACAGCTGAACCAGACATCTGGCATCCCTAGGTGGGCACAAGGCGGCAGCTGGCGGGCATCTGCTGAGCCCCGGTGGGCTCTGGTGTGTACCTCTCACAGAGGGGCAACCTTGAAGCGCCGAGTGGGCAGCTCCCAAGCTGGACCTGTTCCCAGGAGAACGCTGATAACTCCTTGGGAAAGTGGCCAGAGGAGTCTGAAGACGCAGCAGCCACTGAGAACAACCCACTCCACTTCTGCCGAAGAGGGTTCGTAGCAGAACAGCCCCGATCGGAATCGGAAAGGTGCCTCTGAATCCATCTCCTGTGACCTGCAGGCTGGTGACCAGGAGCCTTCGGACTGCTCTGACGACAAATTTGGTGAGAAGGTCAAAACTTAAGAACATGGGGGGTGTACCCTCCCAGGAACAATTAGAGATTCTGTCCGACCTACAAGGCGTGGGGACCTACACACGGTGGGGATCCCAAAGAAAAAGCTTAAAGATCTGTTGCTATGGGTGTGGTGTAATTACCCGTAGTCAGAGACGCGTCTGTTGTTTGAAGAAGTGGGTTTTTGGCAGGAAATTATTAGGCACCTCTATCTCTTAGCTACAAAGGATGATAAGACGGCCTTGAAACTGCTGTCTTCTGCAAGAATTTTGTTAGAAGCGACCTCAGCTCAGGCTAGGGGGTCGGCCAGGCAACAACTTGCTATAAATCCCACAGGGGCGGAGGGAGGAGAGCAAGGCTCGAAATGGAGATGGGATCCGATCCCAATTGGCCCAGGGGAAACAGCTCCCGAGGAAGGGGAGCAGGGAGAAATGTCATTGCCTTCAGTCTCACCATCCCGAAAACCCAAGGGACTTCCAAAACGTCCTGAAACCCCAGAGAGTACAGGGCCTTCAGGCTCCGACTCAGGCACAGACGACACCATTCCAATCCCAGACGAGTTAAGGTTCTCTCCCAGCGAGATCGAGGAAACTGGTCGTTCCTTAAGAGCGTACCTTCCCGATTCGCAGGAGTCAAAGGGAGATGGGATGAAACACGTGGTGGAGTCAGGAAGGGGGGTCGAAGGGGGACCAGAGGGAAGGAGGGATGCGCTTTCTCGCGGTGGGTGTGGCGTGGCGGCGGCGCTAGCTGGCGGGAGGGGCACGGAGGCAATGGGAGACACGGGTTCTGGTGCGGCTTTTGCGAGCGCAGCGTCGAGGGTGGCGGCAATCTCGGCTGGCACGGTGCCAAAATTGCGCGCGACGTGCAAGGCTCGCGGGACATTCGGGGAGGGCTCTCAAACCTGTGGCAGCATCAGACACGGGCAATGAGGGTGGAGCAGCTGCAGGGCTCCAGCCAGCTACCGTGGGGAGACGTGAGGAATGTGCAGTGATGATGTCAAACCCGGAAGTCGGGACGCGGAGATCGGCCCGAATCGTGGCGCGAATGGGGATACCGGCAGGGGGAGGGCTGCATGCTCCGGCAGGGGGTGTACATACGGCATCAGAGGAGGAGGAGAGAGGGTCAGGAACGGATCCTAGGGAGGAGACTTCAGAGGCGGAGCTGGGTAGAGACAGTGACGTCAGTTCAGGTAGGCAGGAAGCGTTCCCGATGGCGCACGTGCATGGAAAGTACAGGCAGAGCGCGGTCAGAGGCGGGTCCGATCCCCTGCGACGTCTCGGGTGAGGAGGAGGGGCCATGCTCAGGGTTCAACATACCGGGGCTCCACCCCCTCTCCGATCCTGATGCCTTCAGTTTCAATCCCTGTGGTCCAAACCTCTTCCATCAAAGGGAGACATTCACGTATTCAACCTTCACTGTCAGCTCAGTCAACAGCCATGCAGACTCGGTCTCAAACATGATTGCAAGCATTGCAGTCTGTTGAACAGGAGCCGATCGAGTTTGTGTCCTCATCACGGTCGTCCAGGCAGATGACAGCGCCACTAATAGGGGGATGACCGCAGTGCAGGACATGCCAGGCCTGTTCGACAGTGCCACAACGCCACCTGCTGGCGGGACTGCAACAATGCAGTGATTTTTTCCAACAACGTATAAAAAGAAAACTACATCAAAGAAAACAACAACAACACAACAAATGGACAATCTTTCGTCAACTTCGGGATATCATGAAATTGAAGACAATTCAGATGAAGCGCAATCACAAGGAGAAGACATGATACGAATCACAGCATCAGAAAGAATTTCGGCATGGATGTTTTCGGCAGCGGAAGCAGCAAAAAATCTTCTGCAGTCTTTTGATATAGCAAGAAGAACACAATCACGAGAACCTCAAGTTTCTTTTTCGGATTTGGGAACAAGACCAAAAACTTCAAAACAAAGAATGTGGAACAAAGAATCACCAAGGACCTCCATGATTCCATTGTGCATGCAACTGCCAATGGGGTTTTCAGAGGAGGAAGAAGAACAGCCAATGGAACCATAGACTGGAAAAAAATTAGAAAAATGTTGACAAAAGAAAAGGGTTTGATTAAAGGATCAGGAGATATAATAATGCCAGTGACATACGATGCACAAGGTCAAAATCCAAGGTGGGAAAGGTTGGGTCATGAAGTAGTCAAAGACTTAGCAAAGGCCATTCAAAATAATGGGCTGAATTCACAATTCTTCAAACAACTCCTGAGGGGGACATTCAATATGTACGACCTCACACCATATGATATCCGAAGCCTTGTGTCAATGATTCTCACGGACACACAGAGTCTCATCTGGGAAAGAAGATGGCGAAGGTATCTCACAGAGTTGAGAAACAGTTATCAAGCTGTGCCAAACGCAAATCTCACAGAGGCACAATTGGCAGGGGATCCTCCAGATGACAATCCAGCAGAGCAAGCAGCACGACTTCCACGACGAGTGTTGAATGACATCAAGGAAGCAGCACGCAGAGCGATCTTGCAGATCGCTCCAGCGGGAGTTCCGGATGTTCCATTCTCATGCATCAGGCAAGGTCCCATGGAACCATTCTCGTCATTCATAGATCGACTCTCACAAGTTGCGGATCGACAAGTGACTGATGAGGCAGTGAAAAGACCTCTCATGGAAAGTCTAGCCTTTGGCAATGCCAACCCAGATTGTCAACAGGTAATCAGCACAATTGGCAGAGCTGGTGGAGGCATGCAGCAAGGTGGGAACACCTCGGCATGTCGCGTCAATCGTGAGGAAAGAGCTGAGAGGAGAATGGGAAGAACAGATGAAAAAACACTCGGAAAAGCAGCCGGAAGACAAGGTGGTGGAAAAAATTCTGGAAGAAGTGCTTCAACAACAGAGCAAAGTACTTGCAACCATCCAGAAAAAGAACAATTCGTCAGGAGGACAAAAATGCTACAAGTGTGGAGCGTTTGGGCATTTGAAGAAGAATTGTCCACAAGCGCACACACAAGTGCAGATGCAAAAACCAGAAAAGCCACTTGGTGCACGATGCGGAAGAGGAAGACACTCTGTGAAAGAATGTTATTCTCAGACGGACGTGGAAGGGAATCCTTTACCGTATCAGGGAAACGGGAAAAGGAGCGCGCCCACAAACCGTCAGCGCGCGTTGACACAAGTGATGGCGGTGACACAACAGCAAACAGAACAGTCATCGGTGAACGTCAAGCAGACACCCTCAGCAAAGTCTTCAGCCAATTCCCAGTGACCCAGACCTCCTTCCACCAGGAGCACAGTGCACATTGGCAGCTTCAAAATTAGTATGCTTTCTGGATGAAAGACATGCGGAGATTCCAACAGGTATCCGCGGAGATTCATGTAAGAGACAAGATTTCTTAATAATAGGACAGGACAAAAGCAGCATCCTTGGACTCATTGTTTATCCAACAGTTGTTTCAGCGGACAAAAATACAGAGCTGACAGTTTTGGCAAAAGCGCTTCGTCCACCGTTGACTGTGGCAGAAAACACTCAGGTCACGAGAGCTTTCGCCTTGCCACCACACGCCATTGAAGAAGTCATGTCAATCTTCGATGAGGAAGGGCTTCCTTTGAAGGAGCATGTTGAAATACATACTACATGGATAAAGCACATATGTCGAGACCCACCCACACTCACTTGTCAGTTGGCTTGTGGAGACAGAACAATAGCGGTCAGAGGCATGCTCGACACAGGGGCAGATGTCACAGTAATATCTTACGTCTTTTGGCCCCACAATTGGAGCTTGATTGCACCTTTGGGATCTCTCTCAGGCATAGGGGGAGTTTCTCTGTGTCTGCAGAGTGAGAATTCCATCATTGTCATGGGACCAGGAAACAAGACAGCGATCATTCGTCCTTTCGTTGTGCAGAAGCCAATCACAGTTTGGGGACGAGATCTTTTGGCACAATGGGGCACAAAGATCGAGGTGGATTTTTAGTAGGGGTCACTGTGGCACTCGCCACACTGAAGTTGACTTGGAAAACAGATGATCCAGTTTGGGTGGATCAGTGGCCCCTGGAGCGAAAAAAGTTGAGTGCGCTGAAAAACCTGGTCCAAGAACAATTGCAGAAGGGACACATCAAGCCAACAAACAGCCCTTGGAACTCTCCAGTGTTCATCATCAAAAAGAAGCTGTCAGGCAAATGGAGGCTGTTGCACGATCTCAGGAAGATCAACGAAGTTCTCGAAGACATGGGACTGCTTCAGCTGGGTCTTCCATCTGTTTCGATGATTCCTAGAGATTGGCCGCTTGTGGTCATTGACCTCAAGGATTTTTTTTCAGTATTCCGCTTCATCCAGATGATGTTCCAAGGCTTGCCTTTTTTGTTCCAAGTATTAACAAGGAAACCCCTCTGCAGCGGTACCATTGGGTGGTTCTTCCACAGGGCCACAAGAACTCGCCAACAATCTGCCAATAGTATGTGGCATGAGCTTTGTCACCAGCGCGGAAGAAATTTCCGAAGGTGAAAATCATTCATTATATGGATGATTTGCTCATTGCGGCACCAACACAACAAGAGCTGCAAAAAGCTCGTGACTGTGTGATTGCCGAAGTGCAAAAGGCAGGTCTGGAAATCAGTGTTTCAAAGATTCAGGAGGTCGCGCCTTGGAAATATCTAGGGTGGAAGATCTTGGAGAAAACAATAAGACCACAAAAAATGGAGATCAGCACAAAAGTCAACAATCTGCATGATTTACAGCAACTGCTAGGAGAGATCAACTGGATGAGATCAATTTTGGGAATCACGAACAGTGACATTCCAGCGTTGCTCAGTCTCTTGAGAGGAGACACAGATATTTGATCTCCCAGGACACTCCCACGGGAAGCAAAAAAAGAATTGGAGAAAGTTACAGATGCTATTCAGAAGAGACAAGCACATCGATTCGTTGCATCGTTGCCTTTTCAGTTGGCAGTGCTGGGAAGGAAAACGCAATTCCATGGTTTGATCTTCCAATGAGATTCATCTCAAAGAGATCCTTTGATAATCATAGAGTGGATTTTCTTACCATACAGGCCTTCAAAACCAATTCTCACAGATCTGGAGATGGCAGCACAGATCATCATAAAGGCGAGAACAAGGTTGCTGACAATGGCAGGACGAGAATTCTCAAAGATTTATTTACCTTTGAAGAAAGATTATTTCAACTGGGCGATGCAGAAATCAAAAGATTTGTTAATCGCATTGTTAGCTTTTCCAGGAACCTGCACAATCAATTTTGTGCAATTTTCCACAGCACAAAATGTTGCAATCACATATATGTTACAGAGCAAAGCCAAGAATAAGTGAAGAACCTCTGGACGGGATCACAGTGTTCACTGATGGCTCAGGGAAGACACACAAGTCAGTGATCATGTGGATGAACTCAACGACAGGGGAATGGGAATCAGATGTGAAGACGGTTCAAGGCTCTCCACAAATTGTGGAATTGGCAGCTGTTGTCTGAGCATTTCAGTTGTTTCAACAACCGCTCAATTTGGTCACGGATTCCGCATACGTTGCGGGTGTGGTCAGATGATTGGAAGGTTCACTCTTGAAAGAAGTCAGCAGTAAAGTTTTATATTCATATCTGGCAAGCATGAAAACATTGCTAGAAAGCAGGGAACAAGAATATTTTATCACTCACATCAGAGCGCACACAACACTGTCGCAGAAATCTTTCATGAAAAATCCTTTCTTAGGATTTTTCCTTGTGAGAAGCTGCAGTTTCAGCAACCAAAAGTAAACAATGGTTATCTGCTGCTGTGGAATGCAACAGATAGACCTGTGATTGGTCTCCTGTGGATGTTGGGATTTCCTGACCACTCATGGCAGAGCTGGCTCTTGCTCTGTCGGAGACACAGATCTTTGTTATTCATTCTTTTCTATTCTTAGCTTAGCTAGCTTCGGAAGAAACCTTTTCCTTTCTATTGCTTTTTAGTATAGTCTAATGTAACATATATCATAAAATAATAAATCAAGCCTTCTGATCATGGAGTCAACATTCTCATCTCTTCTTCCTCCTGAAAACCCTTGTGACCACAGTCACAATTGGTGACCCTCGACTGAGGAGGACAATCATCACTTGGTGTGACCACCAGAGGAGCATTGCTACACTGGGTAAACCCTGAATGCGTGGCATTGATGGTTGCTTCACAAGTGACCACAGAAGTGGATTCTAGCCAGGAGCTGAAGAACTGAAGATCCGAATTTGGACAGAGTTCACAGCAAGGCTGACCACAAAGAGAACCTTCTGAAAAGCCTCCAGGAAGATGTTCAGAAAGCTCAGCAGCACCGTGCAGATAGCCAGAGAGTCCTGGACACTGTCACAAGGTACTGTTGGTTTTTCCCCTCCTAAAGATGAGGCCATTTGCAGTTTGTGGCTGCTCATCTGGAGGACTTCTCCCCTAGAGGATGAGGTTCCATTCTCCCCTTCAGAGGAGAAACTTATTGCCCTCTGGCAAAAATTGGGTGAAGAGGACAGAATTCTCCTGTTGGAGACAGATTTCTATGAGTTTTTTCGATGGGCAAAGCTCTTTGGGTTTTTTACGAATGTGCTATATGCCCTTGATATGTTCGTCTGGGAGTGTATGGACTCCATTTTCCAATTCTTTTTGGGCCGTGGGTTCGGATGCCCCTCAATTTATCCAACCTTTTTGTTGCTCTTTCTAGTCTTGAAACGGAGAGCAGCTGTTTTTCCCTGGATTGCTAACTGCAAGGGCAAAGCCCTGTTCCCCCCAGTTCCGGGGGAAGACCCTTTGGAGGGGGACGCTCTGCTGCTTTCCAGCCCCCCTGAACCACAGCGGGGGGGCGAAGTTTCGCCCTCAGCCGAAGATTTTTTTACTGCGTCTTCAGAGCATGCTCAGACGGAGCCGTTTTCTCCCCCCTCCCGTTGCTCTCAGGGGGGATGGGAGTGGGCGGCGCTGCCCCGGCCAGCGCCACGAGCACCACCCCGGCCAGCGCCGTGAGCGCCGCCCCAATCCACCCCGCGGGTGCGGGCGCTTCCCCGCGTGGCCCCTCCCGCGGCCGCCCCTGCTGGGGAGCCTGTGGGCGCTCCGGCCGCGGTTCTACCAGCTTCCCCGTCTGCATCTGAGGCCTCAGAGACACCGCTTCCTGCGGCTGCGCCGATGTTGCTGGGCAACAGCGATCCACCGCTCCCCCCGGCCGTCCCGCCGCCTTCTGCGACTGCGCTTCTGCGGCCGATGTCCGGTGCAGAAGAAGCTGCCGACCCTGTGCCGCCCCCGCCGCCTCCCCAGGCGGCCCCGCTGCCCGCCCCTGCAGTTCTGCCGCCTGTGGGGACTCCGTCCTCCGTGTCTGCGTCAGAGGCTGCCCTGGAGCCGGCGGCGGCAGCTGCAGCGGCACCTCCTGCATCCAGCGTGACTTCCTCCCCGAGTTTTTCGGGTTGTCCCGGGGCTGCCCCTACGGGGGGAGCTGGGACAGGGGAAGAGGGCGTCAGCCTGTCCTTCCGTGGAGGAGGCATGGCCCGACAGCTGGCTGTGGGCGTAGCCCGGCTGCCTGTTTTCAAGATCAGCATTTTTGGCAGGTTGGGGGGTGTTTGGTCCGGGGTTTCCCCCTGGGGGATGCGAATCTCTCTGCTGCCCCTCGTGCACCCCAGCGGCGAGGGGGAGCTGGGTCCCGAAAGTTCTGCCCCTGGTCCCCAGCCCAGAGGGGGTGGAGGTGGTGCCGTGAGGCAGATGGGAGGAACACCTGGTGCATTTGCATTGCAGAGGCAGAGAGCACAGCAGGAAGCGAGCATCGCTTGTCTGCTGTGGGGAAAGGACATCCCCAGACCCGAGACGAAGTTTCTCGGGACAGCTTCTGTCTTCCCACTGCCGGCATGCCTCGGTGATTTTGGGGAAAGGAAGCGTTTGGTCACCCCTTCTGCCATTGTGCTGGCAGCAGGGTGCAGGTCTGTGCCAATGCAGAGCCTGCCTCGGGGGCTGGGCCTGGGCTGTCTGGCTTGGTTGCTTGGGCCAGGGCCACCTCCCAACCTCCTGTTGGGTTTGGGGGCTTTGCTTCCCCCTTCTGCCACCTTTCTGTGGGCCAGGTCTGGGGTTCCTGATCCTTCCACATGGGCCAGGGCCCCCAAGGGCCTCTCTCTGGCTCCTCTGCTGCTGCTGCTCTTTCCAACAAGACAAAAAAAAAAAAAAAAAACCAAAAAAACAAACAAACAAAAAAATTACTTAAATAAAAAAGGGTGAAAGAGCTGGCAGCAGCTCAGAGGCAGGGATTGGCTTCAGCCCAAGTTGTTCAATAAAGGGCTGTGGCAAGACATTTCAGAAATTTTCTCAAAATTCTTTGAAGACTGTCAATGGACATTTGATAACTATTGATGGACTTTTCTGTAGCAAGCCTGTTTCAGGACCAAAAGAAACTTTCAGATATGGCAAAGAGGAACATCTTCAAGCCATGGACTTTTCCTGAAACTCAGCTGCTTGGACTTGAATTTTCTTTGCATTGTTTTTTCATTTTCTTATATTGTAAAATTGTTTTAGTGATATGATAGAATTTTATGTTCTACAGGTGAAGAAATTCCCAGTTCATTCCACAGGAGCACTTGAGTGGAGTTTGATTGGACACAGATAACCTGTCAAGTGTTTGTCGTTTCTTCGGCATGAGTACAGCAGAGAAAATTACAAACACTTTTTCCTTTTAATTTAACTAAATAAAAAAAGGTGACATGTCGCAGACATCTTTCATGAAAAATCCTTTCTTAGGATTTTTCCTTGTGAGAAGCTGCAGTTTCAGCAACCAAAAGTAAACAATGGTTATCTGCTGCTGTGGAATGCAACAGATAGACCTGTGATTGGTCTCCTGTGGATGTTGGGATTTCCTGACCACTCATGGCAGAGCTGGCTCTTGCTCTGTCGGAGACACAGATCTTTGTTATTCATTCTTTTCTATTCTTAGCTTAGCTAGCTTCGGAAGAAACCTTTTCCTTTCTATTGCTTTTTAGTATAGTCTAATGTAACATATATCATAAAATAATAAATCAAGCCTTCTGATCATGGAGTCAACATTCTCATCTCTTCTTCCTCCTGAAAACCCTTGTGACCACAGTCACAGACAACCAAGAGACTGTGAGTTCTGTAGCAAGCAAGCTCAGGAATGATGAGACCATCGTCCATGGCCTGATACACACTCATGTCTCTTCCACACTCATGTGGTTGAGTTTCAAGGATGAACAGGAAAAATTCAGAGAGAAGATGAGAAAGGAGCTAAGCAAGAATAGTTCCCATGTGACACCGGTGCAAACCTGTGAGAAACAACTGCTCGCTTTGAAAATTTAAAAAAGGTTTATTAAACCTTGACAAAAATACAACAAAAGGACTACAAAAGGAAAAATTTGCAGCGCTGGGGACTGCTGTTGTGCATACCAGGTGGCAGGTTCATCTTCAAGATGGATGCTCAGTCTTTTATACCCCTGGGGGTTGCATCAGCCAGCCCTGGCCCCTCCCAAGGTCTGTCAGCCAGCTCTTCTTTGCCATTTATCATTGGAGACTGCTTTCTTGTAACTGGATTGGAGATCAGGTGTTGCCATGCCACCCCCCTTAAGCACCAAGCTTGTCCATTCCCAACTGCCCCATGCAAGGGGCACATGTGCAGCCTTCTTTGTACCTGTCCTAGACAACCCCGGCTGTCTGATGGTAACAATACAGGGGGGGAAAAGGGAACTATGGGGAGAGCAGAGGACATCTAAACTACAATAACATAACTATACATCATTAAAGCTTTTCTTAATATTCACACAATAGTTATCCCTGAATTGCCAGAGCCAATCATCTCATTATCCATCTGTAACAAAACCAGAGGCCCCAGTGTCAGTGCCCAACATCCCCAGCTAGGGAGAGGGAGTACACCCCATGAGTTGACCTGTGGCTCTTCCTGGATGGCCAGGTAGAGGCCAGGGAAAATTGTGTCTTTTGGGCTGTGTGAGAGCCATAGAAATCCGAGGCTTTTGTTGGCATTGGTGCACAGTGTACTCCAATCCCATCAGGACATGTGGGGGCAGAGCCCGTTTCTATTGCTGGGGTGATGGGGATCGCAGTGAAATGATACACGGAATAAATAGACTCCACACCCTGATGTAGGTATGAAGTGGACTTGTATTGTCAGCACCTGGCACCAGCACAATAGCTCTCATGAAAACTTGTGCCCTGAGCCCTGGTCTGAGCCACATCTTTATTCACAGAGGTGTTCCATATACATCACATTGCACAACCTTTCCGTGCATATTCGCCCCTTGCCCCGCCTCTCCTGGCCTCAGATGGTAATGAGATCCACGCCCTTCTGAGCATGCGTTGTTCACGGTGGTGGTTGCATGGGGGTCTTTTGGTGGTCTCTGAGGCTGAAGGCCGTGGTCTTCCTCATGATTGATCTTTTGAACTTTTGTCCTTTGCACGCCTGCTTTGGTCCCTTGGTGCTTATCTGAGTACGTCTGTTGATTTTGATCAGCTTGGAGACAGAGGAGCCCCTTTATTTAGGTTTCTTGCATTCCTCAGTCTTCTCCTGGTATTGTTCTTCATGCAAGAAGCTTCAGAAATTTGCATTTTCCTATGCCCTTTGTACCATGGCAGAGGTTTCTTAAGTAAAAGGTTAAAATTCAATGCACAAATCTACAAGCTAAAACTTAAATGCTTAATTCATATTGCTAATTTAAGCAATCCCCAAAACCTCCATTTCAGCAGCAGTTGACCCTGCTGGAAGCTGAGGTGAGTTAGACTGGGAAAGAGTGGAAGAAACATCCTATTGTGACTGGCCCAGAGGCCCCGTCTATTCTGGGCATAGATTTCCTCCAGAGTGGTTATTTCAAAGACACAAAAGGACTCAGTGGGCTTTTGAAACAGCTGCTGTGGAGGCAGAGGGCGTTAGGCAAATGAAAGTTCTTGCTTGGGATGTCCGAAAATCCTGCTGCTCTTGGACTCTTGAAGGCAGGAGAACAACAAGTACCAATTGCCACCTCAGAGGTGCATTGACCACAATATCAGAGAAAGTGAGATGCCATGATCCACATCCACAAAATGATCCAAGAGCTGGAGAGCCAAGGGGTGGTCAGCAAGGCCCACTCACCCTTCAACAGCCCCATTTGGCCTGTGCACAAGTCTGATGGAGAATGGAGATTGACTGTGGACAATTGTGCCTTGAATGAAGTGACTCCACCGCTGGATGCTGCTGGGCCGGACATGCTGGAGCTCCAGTACGAGCTGGAGTCCAAGGCAGCAAAGTGGTGTGCCACTACTGACATTACCAATGCATTTTTGTCCATTCCTCTGGCAGCTGAATGCAGGCCTCAGTTTGCCTTCTCCTGGAGAATCATGCAGTACACCTGGAACCAACTGCCCCAGGGGTGGAAACACAGCCCCACCGTCTGCCATGGACCGATCCAGGCTGCACTGGAAAAGGGTGAAGCTCCAGAACATCTGCAGTACATCAGTGACATCATTGTGTGGGAACTGGGAAATGGAAGTATTTGGGAAATGAGAAAAAATCATCCAGATTCTGCTGGAAGCCAGCTTCTCCATCAAAAAGAGCAAAGTCAAGAGACCTGTCCAGGAGGTCCAGTTCCTGGGAGTAAAGTGGCAGGACAGACAATGCCAGATACCCCTGAGGTAATCAACAAGATCACAGCAATGTCTCCACCGACCAACAAGAAGAAAACATTGACTCATGGATGGTAGACATTGCTCTGTGGAGGCCTTTCCTGGCTGGAAAGGTGGAAAAAGGCCAATTGGCAGCATAGGGGAAAAGCAATCTGGGCTGCAGACGAATGGCAAGACATTGCCAGGTGGGTAGAGAAGCTCCCTGTGAAAGTCTGTCATGTAGGTGCCCACGTGCCCCAGAGTCGAGCTAATGAGGAGCACTGAAAGAATGAAGAGGTGCATAAGGCTGCAAAAATCGAGGTGTTACAGATAGGTTTGGATTAGCAACACAAGGGACAGTTGTTCCCAGCTCGATGGGCCCATGGTGCCTCAGGCCATCGGGGCTGAGATGCCAGCTCTAAGTGGGCACGAAAGCCAGGGCTGGATGTAACCATGGGCAGCATCTCCCAGGTTATCCATGATTGTGAGACATGAGCTGCCATCAAGCAAGCTAAGCAGATGAAGCCCCCCTGGTATGGGGGCCATGGTTCAAACAGAATATGGCGAGGCCTGGCAGATTGACTACATCACGCTGCCTCAAGCCTGCCAAGGCAAGTGCTACATGCTCCCAATGGTAGAAGCCACCACTGGAAGGTTGGAGACCTACCCTGTGCCTCATGGCACTGCCCAGAACACCATGCTGGGCCTTGAAAAGCAGGTCCTTTGGAGGCACGGTACCTGTGAGAGAATTGAGTCCAACAAAGGGACTCATCTCAAGGACAGCCTTATCAACACCTGGGCTAGAGAACCTGGCACTGAGTGGGTATATCACATTCCCTACCGTGCACCAGCGGCCAGGAAAGGTCAGCAGTGCAATGAACTCTTCACAAACACATTGAAGGCAATGGGGGGATGGGACCCTCAGGCAGTGGGAGCTGCATTTAGCAAAGGCTGCATGGTTAGTTAATAGCAGAGATTCCACCAACCAAGCTGGCCATGCCCAATGCAAACCCCTGTGCACAGCGGGTGGAGAAAAAATTCTGGTGGTGCACATGAGAGGTGTGCTAGGAAAGACTGTTGGGATTCATTCTGCCTCGAGCAAAGACAAACCCACCTGTCTTTGCTCAGGGACTGGATTGGACTTGGTGGATGATGCAGAAAGATGGATCAACACAATGGATATCTCCAGGGGACCTTGTTTTTGGGGTGAATTGCCCAAAACACTGTGCCTGTATCCGTATCTGCATGTATGTATGTATGTATGTATACAATTAGGATAATGTATGGATGTATATAGTTTAAAAGTGAAAGTTTGATGTAACATGTTGGTATGGGAAAAATTCAGGGTGGAAAATGTTGTGTGTTTGGGGTGGTTTTTTGGGGAATTTACTCTCCTTTGTTACCTGAAAAGGGGGACGTGGCAAGGAGAGGGCAGTTGATGCCTGTGGGGAATGAATTGCCTGTGGGGCAACTGAGATGCAAAAGAACTGGCCAATGACTCTCCCATTCCACTGGAAACTTCCAGGGAGGGAGGGCAGGGTTGGGCACTGGCCTGCCAAGGGAAGAACCAGCTGGCCATGCTAGGAGCAGGGCACTTTGGGCAGTTTTTGGTGATGGACCTGGCACTGCTTCAGGATTCTCCTTGCCATCCATAGGTGAGCCCATTGGTTGCTACAGCTGCTGGTTGATGGGGACTTTTCCACACTCACCATCACCAAGGAAGATCCTCACCATCTGCATGGGTGCTTGAGGGGAAACAGGACCACCCCACCTATTCTCTCTCTCTCTGGAGCAAAGGCAGAACTGCTCAACGGGTGGGAAGAGTCTGGCATTGCTTTGGGGGCGCTGCTGCCTCTTCTCTCTTCTTCACCTATATTTATATATATATGTATATTCTAGTGAAGAAGTGATATTTCTCTTCCCATATCTTTGCCTGGAAGCCCTGTAATTTCAAGTTATAATGATTTGGAGGGAGGGGGCTATCTCTCCATTCCAGGAAGATTCCCAGCTTCCTTGGAAGACACCTGTCTTTTAAACCAGGACAATCTGCTATCATTAATGGAGAAATTGACCTAGGAGGTAAAGGAACTCACAGATATTAGGCTTCAGCCCTTACCTAGGAATTGTTCCTGATCTTCACAAAACAGGGGCTTCTATGGCTTGAAGAATAGTCTTTGAATGATCTCTACAGCCCAGCTTTTACTTCCCTCAGAGTGCTCCTTCCCACAGTATGTCACACCAGTCTGGCACAGTTCCTGTGCAGGTGACATCCACTGCCACCAACAACAGGACCACTTTACCCACCACCAGTGAGAGGGAGTGTGGATCATTCCATTTTTTCCCACATAAGGTATGGATCAGAAGTCTCTGTTGTAAATCCTGCCAAATCTTTCTGAATAAGTACATACAAGCAAAGATGCCTTGCACAGGATCTACCTTCCTGGATCCCTGGTGATCAGTGGCACAGAGTCTAGCAGTGGACCCTGGAAGGACAATGCTGAGCCCAGTCCTTCCTGAGTGCTTTGTCAGTAAACTGGGTGAGGGGGCCAGGCTGTGCCCTCTGAGAAACCAGGAGCAGTGGCTGATCTGCCAGAGACAAGTGCTGCCATGCAGAGGGACAGTTCAGCAAGGGGGACAGTCCAATGACAAGTGCTGAGTCCTGTCCTTGGCAGGGAACAACCACAGGCAGCGGTGACTGCTGGGGGCCACCCAGTTGGAAAACTGAAGTTTGTCCGGGTTCTGCTGGACACCAGGATGCCCATGGGCCAGCAATGTGCTCCTGCAGCAATGCAGAACAGCGTCCTGGGCTGCACTGGGAGCTGTGTCACAGCTGGCAGAGGGAGGGGATCCATTCCCTCTGCTCCACACCAGTGAGGCCAGCCCTGGAGTGCTGGGCCCAGAGCTGGGCTGCCCAGGACGGGACACAGGGACAGACTGGACAGAGTCCAGCACAGGGCCATGAAGCTGATGGAGGGACTGGAGCGTCTCTGCCATGAGCAGAGGCTGAGAGAGCTGGCACTGCCCAGCCTGGAGCAGAGCAGGCTCAGGGCATCTCATCCCTGTGGATGAAAAGCCAGGGGGAGGCTGCAGAGGGGACAGGGCCAGGGACAGCCCCGGGGGCCTCGGGCACAAAGTGACCCACAGGAGGGGCCCTCCGAGCTCAGGAGACACTTCTGCACTGGGAGGGTGGCCGAGCACTGCCGCAGGTGCCCGGGGAGCTGGGGGAGTCTCCATCCCTGCAGAGACTCAAAAGCCACCTGGACACTTCCTGGGCAGCCGGCTCTGGGTGGCCCTGATGGAGCAGGGGCTGGGCCAGGTGACCTCCAGAGGTGCCTCCAGCCTCCCCCAGCCTGAGATTCTGTGACTCTGAGAACAAACAGGCTGCAGCTTCCTGAGGACAAATGAAAAAGCTCCACACATGGCAGGTTTCTCCTGCCCTCACCAAAGTGGTTCATGGCACATGTCTCCCTTCTGCAGATTCCTCCCTGGAGTCAGGATGCTCCTCAAGGTCACGCCTTGAGGCTGAGAGAAATGTTTGCCCATTATCATTGGTTTGGGTGAGTAGCATCAATCGTTAAGAATTGGTTATTGCTGGCTTGACAGAAATTGCTTCAATGTTGCTTCAAAATATAATGCACTATACTGGAAGTTAGAGGTCACTGCACTGGGTAGTAAATAAGCCTGATACAGATTTATTAGTTTAATGGCGATCATAAGAAACTCTTTATTTTTCTATAAATATATCTTTCATCCTATGGAACACAGTTGTATAAAGGTTCAATTACACCTATACTATCCTTTAAACATAAACTACTGACTAAGTCTAAAACTACATCCAGCTGCAGCCTGGCTCCTCTCTGAGACGTTCAGGAAGCAAGGAGGTCCCTTCTGCACCTTGTGTCTCCTGCCTGCTCCCTGCACAGCTCTCCAGGTGGTGCTGTCGCTCTTGGGCCAGCTGTGACTGCAGCAGGGATACCTGAAAGAGGCACAAGGCCCGGCTCAGACAAGCCCACGCTGGCAGGAGCACCTGCAGCCCCACGGTACCGCCTCTCGGGGCAGACACAGCCTCCAACTCCAGCCCTCACCAACACTCTGCCCTTGGGCAAGGGCAAAGGAACAGGCTCCCAGACACAACAGAGCTCAGAGCATCAACAAGTCCACTTCCAGGCTGCCAAACCCTTCCCACGTACATCCCTCAGCCACCACAGGTCTATTACAGACACTTCCAATGGGATTTAGGAACCCAGCTCTGATTTCCAGAGCACACATTTGGGCCACTGACCCCTTTCTCCACAGGCCGTGCCTCAGTATGAGGGCTGCTGCTCCTCTGAGATACTGGAGGACTCTTCTATTTCAGACTCAGGGACAGGCAAGATAAAGTAGTCTGGGGGGAACACTCTCCTAAAAGTTCTGATTCTTCTCCTTTCAGGGTCCACCTGCACATTGGATGGGAGAGAGGGTCACAGAAACCTGTCAGCAAACATGGAGCAAAAGGACCTCTGGACATCAAGGCAAGGAGATCCCTGCTCTGAGACCCTGAAGTGCACCAGACAACAGTGGGGGCAAAAAGCTCTTGCTGGAGGCTGTGCAAGAGAGGCCAGTGTGTGTGTGCAGGGACACGGGGCCAGGGAGGGAGGCAGCGCAGTGAAGGTGCCCTTGTGAAAGCCATGGGCTGCCACAAGAGAGAGAACAAACAAAGGGGTGTGCCACAGCAGGGACAGGGAGAGGCAAGGCAACAAGCAGAGGTCTCCAAAGCACTGCCTGGCCTAAGGTGCCAAGTTCCAGAGGAGCCTGAGGCTCTGCAGAGGCAGCCAAAGCCCAATTTACCTGCTCACCACTTCTGGGCACAGTGGATAATTCAGGCCTCTCTCCCTTCTCCTTCTCTGCTGATGCAAGTGGTTCCTTAGATTCCAGACTGGTCCTTGAGCCACCTAACAGCTGCTCCTCTTGTGCTCCAACAGCCTGCTGGGTGTTCAGAGAGGAGATGATGCCCATATTTCAAACACCACAGAAGCTGTCCCTCAGAAATCTCAGTCTCAGGCAGCATCCTCAAAGCACCAGCAATGCAGCTGCTGTTCAGCCCTCTCAGTACAAAACTCAGCTGGGTTTAGTTCATCACTCTGCTCACCTGCTCCATTCCTTTGCACACAGAATCCGAACCCCCACGTGTTGCCTCCCCTTTTGTGGGCACAGGAGAAGCAGCTCCCCATGCCCAGCTTTGGCCTGGAGATGTTTGATCAGCATGTTCCTGCAAAGGCAGCCCAAGGTCAGGGAGCAAATTCTCCCTCTCCCAAACATGATAGCATTCCACATGGAGCAGAGCACAATGTGGGAAACAAGCCCAGGGGAAGAATGAGCCTTCAAGCAATGCCAAGGCCTTGAAACTCCTCTAACTCTTCTTTCCTGACACCACAGGCTTCTGTTCCAGAGGAGCCTGAGGCTCTGCAGAGGCAGCCAAAGCCCAATTTACCTGCTCACCACTTCTGGGCACAGTGGATAATTCAGGCCTCTCTCCCTTCTCCTTCTCTGCTGATGCAAGTGGTTCCTTAGATTCCAGACTGGTCCTTGAGCCACCTAACAGCTGCTCCTCTTGTGCTCCAACAGCCTGCTGGGTGTTCAGAGAGGAGATGATGCCCATATTTCAAACACCACAGAAGCTGTCCCTCAGAAATCTCAGTCTCAGGCAGCATCCTCAAAGCACCAGCAATGCAGCTGCTGTTCAGCCCTCTCAGTAGAAAACTCATCTGGGTTTAGTTCATCACTCTGCTCAGCTGCTCCATTCCCTCCCATACGCAATTCCAAACCCCCATGTATTGCCTCTTCATGTGTGGGCACAGGAGAAGCAGCTCCCCATGCCCAGCTTTTGGCCTGGAGCTGCTTTGAACAGCAAGCTCCAGAGCTGGATCAGTCATTCTGGGTGTGCCAGGAATCAGTCTGGCAGTCAGTGGCCTCTGGCTGGAGCCAGGCAGACAGACAAGGCTCTTTACCCAAGCAGGCCTGCACTGACAGGGATAGAGACCCACCTCTTCAGGGGAAACATCACTTGAATACTTCAGGGACACTGGAGTGGACTGAAGGTCAAAGTCTCGGCCTGCCTGGATACAAGTCTTTCCCTTCAGGGAGCCCAAGTGTTTCTTCAGAGACCCTCTGGCAATTTTACACTTGTTCAGTGCAGCACTCAGAGTGCTCCCTCTTCCTTCCTTCAAAGCAGCAGTCCCATGCTTCAACTCTTCCTGCATGGCTTGCTTTTCACTGTCTAAGTGTTGCATTCTCTCCTGCTGACTTTGCATGTTGAGTGCACGCATTTGATTCTTCTTTTCCATATATCTCATCTGCTGCTGGTACAATTCCCTTTCATGCTGCCAAAACAGGGAGAAAAAGGGCCACTCATTCCCTCTCTCACTTTGCTTTTCATACCAGATCTGGACTCCTCCTGCAGGGGCAGGCACAGGCTGCCCCTCTCTCTCAGCCTCTCAGCATGCTGCAGAGCTTTGCTGGGCCCCCCTCCCCTTGATGCTGCATCTTTCCCAGCTCACTCAGCCCATCCCAGCTTCCCTTCTGCCCTTGCCTGACCTCCTGCAGCTCCACTCCAGGGCTCCTTTGGGGAGGAGCTGCCAGAACTGCAGCCAGGATTTCAAGTGCCCGCTAAGCGGGATTCAGGCAGTGCCACGAGGATGTGCTCTCCATCAGGGAGGAAGGGAAGAGCAAACAGCCACAGCCTTTCATTCCCTGGGGCTGGGCTGACAGCAGTGCTTTTCCACCTCTCCTGTGTAGAGTTCCCATGGCTCCATGCCCCAGAGCCCCACTGCCCTCTCTGGGAGCAGCAATGGCCAGATCAGTCTGTCATTCTCTGCTGCCACTCAGGACCAGTTCTCCCCTTGCAGGCACACGTCCTGCTGGGGATCAGACCTTGGCTTTCCTCTCCTCTCTCCCCACTGGCTGCTCTCCCATGGCCAAGGCCAAACACCTTTCTATTAACAGCAAACTTGGGACTCTCCCCCCTCCTTCCACATCCAGATATTTAGAAAGCTGAACATGGCATTGGACACCAGGAATTCCCCAAACCATGCCATGTCAATAGGGACACTGAGGACATTGAGAACTAAAGGTTCTAGAGCACAGAAGCCCAGCAGGGAGGAAAATCAGCAGCCTCAGCATTAACTGGCTTTGCCATGACTACAACATCTTCTCCTCCTTATTCAGAAGAATGCAATTAGAAAAGTTTAACTGGGAAAAGGTGCTCTTTAGAACTATGAGCACAAGGTCCAAACATAGCTAGGAAAGGGCCCTTTGTGGCATCTGCCAATCTCACCAGCACATCCTTCCTTTGCTTCTCCAGGATTTCTAATTTCTTCTTCAGAGATGCCACCTCCTGACGAAGAGCCACAGCCTCTTCCTGCCTTTCAGTGGCCTCTTTTTCCAGAGCAGATTCTCGAGAAATGTGCTTGACTTCCTCCTTCCACCAATCTGCAGCAGGAAAGGGGAAAGGAGAAGGAGAAAGAGGCAAGCAAAGCAAAGGCAAACTGATGTGCATCCTGCAGAGACAACAGCACTGTCTTCTCTACCTGCCTGTGGTTGCCAGGCACTAAGCCCACAAAGGCTCCAAAGCTGACAGAAATGAAGGAAACTTCCAGGCAGAGAAAAAGGCAGGAATGAAAGGAGCAAGGTTCAGAGGGATAGGAGAGTGTGTTTGTTCTTGTCCTTGTGCAGAGTGAGCAACTCAAGAGAGACAAAGCACAGGGGATGCCTGTGCAGCCCTGCTCCAGAGAGGCCAATAGCCTGGAGGCTCTGGCAGGGCCTGGAGTTTGGGGGAATGGAGCTGAGGCATCCAGCTACAGCTCCTCAGCTGGTGAGACAGCATGGGGCAGTGAGTGGCAGAGGAGAAGCTGTACCTTGCTCACTTTCATCCAACTCCTTCTGCAGCTCCAGATTGTGGGCTTTGAGGTTGTCTCTCTGAGCTTGTGTCTTCCTCAGCTCCAGCTCCACAGCCTCACACTGTATGGCCAAGGCAAGAGCTTTGTCATCAGAGCTCTGGAGCTTCACACGCAGCTCAGACACCTCAGCCTGCAGCACGTGCACAGAGTCCCTCAAAGAGCGTTCTCCTGCTCGAGACTCCTCCAGCTCCTTCAGCAGCTGCTTCTGTTGAGTTGCCTGGGAAGCCTCCATCTGCAGCACTGCATCCTGCAGGGCCCGGATCTGGAAGATGGATGCACAGAGCCTCAGGGACAGGGCTGCTCCTGAGGCTGCACAGCGGGCCACAGGGAGAGCAACGAAGGAGAAATGACTTCAAGCCAAACCCAGAAGGCACAGAAGCAAGGATGCCAATGGAGACAAATGGAGAGAAAACAGGGAAAGGGAGGCAATGGGCATCCTTGGGCTGCAGCTCTGAACAGCGGCTGAACTGGCTGTGCTGGAAGTGCCCTGCCCAGCCTGCCACAGCCACCTCTGTGTCCCCACATTGCTCAGTGCCTGGCACAGGCACCAACTCTGTCTGGGACAACACTGCCAACAGAGGGACAGAGAAGCTCCAGAGGAGTCTGCTGCTGCTTCTCCTCCCACATTTCCTGCTGGGACCCAGGAGAGGATGGGGGAAAACTTCTGCAGCAGAGACCAGATCCAGGCTCAGCCTCAGGGTGCAGCAGCAGCCCCAGGCAGAACACGACAGCTGTGGATGCTGCTGGCAGGAGAAAGAGGCTGGGGCCTCCAAGGCAAAGGTGCTGTTGTGTGTCCCTGGAGAAGAGGATGCCACTGCACAGCTTACCTGTGTGTTGAGCTCCCGCAGTTGTCCAGCGCGGTTTGAGGAGAGCTGTTCGGCCTGCTGAAGAGCAGATTGACACTGAGACACCTGATTGTTCAGTGCCAGGTTCTGCTCTTCCAGCGTTCTGAGGCACACATTCTTTTCTTCAAGAGACAGAATCAGCCTAGAAGGAAAGCAAGCAACTCATTACTAAATGGTATCACATTTTATCAACTCTTAGGACTCACACCACCTCAGGGGGAAACTGCTCTGCCTGATGAGGTTTCTCTCAACAACTTGGCTGTTTAGACTTGACTGTTCCGCCTGCAGTCCCTGACCAGCATGTGCCTACTCTGCTTTTGTCCCAGAATGAACAGCGAGTTCCTGCCTCCATGCCATACGTTCTTTCTGAGCTGGGAATGTGAATACAAACCTAACAAAGTCTTGCAATGAAGACATTAGGGGAGAGGAACAATTTTCTTCTGACTAACCAGGCTCCAAAGCAGGGAGGCTTGGTCAGCATGGAAGAGACATTTCCTTTCCCCATCTTACACATCCAGGTAGGAGGAGCAGCACCCTAGAGCCAGGGAATCTCTGGCAAGTTCCCGAAGATTTACCAGCACCCATCCTACTTTCAGCTGGAGAAACAAAGGCAAAAAGGGCAACTGAGGCTTGGAGCACAACCTGATGGAAGATGCAGAAGGCTCCAGGCAAGCAGGAGTGCCCTGCCTTTGCTTTGTCTTCTTCTTGGAGGAAGAATCCTGTGGCACTGAAGCCTGGCAGGATTTGATCAGCTACATGAGCCCCCCATAGCTTGGTCCTGTTCCTTGCATTCTTTGCACAGTCAGAAATGCCTGTGACTGTGCAGGGTGGCAGGGACCCTGCTTGACCCCCTGCAGGCAGCGGGGGACATTGGATGAGGAACCATGCAACAGAGACATTCTTGTTTCTGGGCTGCCTCCAAGGCCCAGCTGGCCTAGAGCAGCACTCAGGGCCTTAAGATGGTTCTGCCCAGAAAAAGCATCAGATGCCAGGCTGATCCAGATCCCAAAGGCTTAGAGTTACAGGCCCCAAGGTGGAGCTGATGGATATATGCAGCTCCTTAAAGTGCACCTCGGGCAGTGTCAACACACCCACCTAACAACACAATGACCCCTAGAGGGAAAGGGCTACCCCCAAAGCCTTTATCTTCAGAAGAACTCTATCTGAGGGCTTAAAAGAAAAGAAAGTGAAACTCAACATCCAGACAATGAGAAGTGTCTGCACGAAGAGTTAAAATCAGCCACTTAAAAAATGCTGCCAGAGTCCCTGGCAGGTGCAAAGATGGCAAAGAGGGAATCCATTCAGCACAATGCAGAGTCCCACAGGCTTTCATTTACCTGGCCTTTTCCTTCTCTAGAGCATTGACAGAAGCCTGCAATTCTGAATTTTGCGGTGCCACTTCTTCCCATTGAATCCTTTCCCTCTCCAAGTACTCCAGATGCACTTGCAGCTCCTTGTTCTGATGTTGTGCCTTCTCCAGCAGCTTCTGGGTCTGCTCAAGCTCCAACAGCTTCTGCCTGGACTCTTCCTGGGCCTCCCTCACATCTTGCTGGGCTCTCTGTGCAGTCCTTTCCTGGCACTCTTGGGAGGCTGCCAGCTGAGATGTCAACTCTGCCACCTCCAGTCAAACAGAACAAAGCAGTCAGAGGCTACAGCCACAGCTTCTCACACTCAGCCACAGCACAGGCTGTGAGCAAAGGTAAAGGACAACTTTCCACTCCTCCCTGTCCTGAGAGCACCAGATTCACAAAGGACATGGACAACTTGTTTCAGTCTCTACGTGGCCCACCCGCAAGGGCACCTGAGAAAGCACCTGCCAAAGCAAGGCTAGCAAGAAGAGGCCAGCAGGAATCCATGCTGCTGCTTGCTGGCCAGCAGCACAGAGGACTAGCCCAGCTGTCCAGAGCAGCAGCTGACATTCAGCAGAGCCCTGAGTGTCCTTCAGAGCAGCTGCCATGGAGCCCCCAGAGCACGAGACAGCCCCAGGGCTCACCCCAGCAGCTGCTGCTCTGCCATGGAAAAGCAAGAAGGCCACAGACCCCTCGCTGCATGACTGCAGTGCCACTGCTCTTTCACTCACCTGCTTTTCTAGAGCCTCCCTCTGCTCAAGGAGGAGATTCCTTTCCTCTTTGAGGCCTTGTAGCTCTTCCTCGTGCCTCCTCTGTGCTGCCTGGGCTTCACTGTGTGCTTCCTGCAGCTCATCTTGCAGATTTGCCTTGATGGTCTGGCAACAAAACACAGAGCAACTTCCTTGGACCTGCCCTCACGCTCAGCTTTTTCCACTTGCTGCCTCAAAATGCCATTCCCTCAGCTGCTTCTTTTGGCTGCTCTACCCAGCTCTGCTTCCACTGCAAGCCTTCCTTCCTGGGGCTGAGCTCTGGAGCTTACCAGGCTCTGTGCTCCCAGGGCCTGAAGCAGCCCTTGCTTCCTCAGTCCCAGGAGCTGCCTTTTGTGCCCTTGTCACTGCCCTGCCCTCTGTTGCCTGCCTACTCACACTTACCTGCCCCTTCTCCTGCTGCTCTGTCACCTCCTGCCTGAGCTGCTGCACCTGCTGGCGGGCTCGGCTGAGCTCTCCCTGAGTTTGGAGCAGTGCCTCTGATAAAGCACTCTTCTCCTTCTGCTCTTCCAGCAGGACCTGCACAGGAGGAAAGAGCAGAGGGCTTCACGCTCCTCCTGCAGCATGCGTGTGGCAATGGGCAAAGACTGATGGGCTCACGTGCTCTCAGAGCACTTGGCTGCTGCTCCCCTGGGCCACTGCCTGCCCTGGGGGAGACACAGCTTCCCAGGAAGTGACTTAAAACACAGCCCAGAAGACATCTCTGCGTTACTGTTCAGAAATACTCCAGGCAAGCCTTTTAAAAGATTTTTCTCTTGTCAGCGTTCCTGCTGCACCCTTCCCATGCCCACAAAAGAAAAGTCCTACAAACTCACCTTGGCCATGAACATCTACCAGTACACACCAAAAGGGCAGCAGAAGGAGAACAGTGAAGATACCCTGAGGTGCATCTTAGAACAACAGAGCACAAGAGCAGCACAAAAATCTCAGCTGACAGCTGATGTTTCTGCCTGGCTTCCTATGAGAGGGCTCATTCCTGGGGCCAAAGACAGCCCCGTTCAGCTTTCACCTCCCCTAATTCAATGCAGGAGACACGGAGGGCATGCTCCACACAGCCCCCTATCCTGCCATCTCCCACAGCTCCAGCCTTGCAAAAAATCACACCAGCTCTCCTCTCAGAATCATTACCTCTTGCTTGGCATTCTCAAATCTCTTTAGTTCTTCTTGTTGGGCCAGCAGGGTGGCAACTTTCTGCCTCATCTCAAACAGCACCTTCTTGTGCTCCTGCTCTCTCTCTGCCTTCTCTTTTTCCCATTGCTCCAGCGTCTCCTCCATCTCTGCACGGTGCCTTTCACGCTCACTTGCCTGAGGAGGGGAGGAAAAATTTGCAAGATGAAGCCCCAGGCAAGCTCCTGGCTGAAAGATGTGAAGCTCCATCCCTCCCACAACCCCCAACTGGAAAAGACAACAGCACTGGCTTTCTGCACTCCAGAAGCTGTGTCCTGTCAGGGAATTCAAAAGGAGGCTCAGCAGGTGCAAGAATCACAGACTTGTGGAATCTCTTCTGCTGGCAAAGACCTTCCCAAGCACCGAGTCCAAGCACTCAGAGGAGGAGGTGTCACCTTCCCCTCTCTGATGCCCCAGTCACAAGGACTGAAGGACCAGGAACAAGGGGCCTGTTCCATTTGCTTCCAGCCCAAAGCTAATCCCTCTGTCCACCATGGAAGCACAGGGAGAAAGGAAACGAGTTCCCACGCTTGCAGCCAGCAGCACTGTTGGCATCTGCTCCACGCTGGCATCTGCTCCACGCTGGCATCTGCTCTGTGGCAGGTGGCACTCGGGGATGATCCTGCCCTGGGCTGCCGCGCTTTGGGTGGGCACTGCCCAACCTGCTCTGGAACTCCTCTTACACCCTCACTGAAGCCATGGCTGCATTTACTGTCCCAGCACCATCCTGGGGGCCTTCACACTCCTCCAAGTCTCAGCTGCTGGCTCTGCTGCCCGGCCCAGCAGCGGGAGGCCTCTGGCAGAGGATTGCTGCCCTTTCACACCCTCAGCCTCTGCTTGTGCTGCACCAACCCACAGGGCTGGCTTGGACAATTCAGAAGCATATTGTCCCCTACCAGGTCTTGCAGGAGCTTTTTTATTTCCAGTTGCTGAGCAGTTCCCTGAAGCCTGAGGCTTTCCTGATGCTGCTGCTCTGCCTGCAGGAGCTGTTGAGCTGTGTCTTCCTGTTCCTGCCTCCTGAGAGCTCTCTCTGCTTCCAGCTCACCTTGCAGGCACTTCACTTCTCCTGCAAACATGACCAACAGCAAGATTCACGTTCTTGACTGACTTTACTGACCACAGGCCCTTTCAGTGCCTCCAGCCCTACCATTCCTCAGAAGATCTGTGGACAGAGACAGCTTTACAGGGTGCTCAGCTTCTCTAGTCAGGGGCAGCAGCACAAACAAAGCACACGAGGTTCTCACCTTCTATCACCACTTTGTCCTGTGTGACTGTGAGCACTCGAGCTTCCAGATGGTTCCTGGTGATCTCCAGCTGTGATATCTGCAGCTGAGCAGCAAACAGCCTGGATTGCAGGCTCTCCTTTGCTGACCTACAAGTTGCAAAGATGGACAGACATGAGTTGCTTGCTCCAGACACCCACAGCCGGTTATTCCAGGACGACGTGGCTCAAGATCCCCACACCTGAGGATGGAAAATGGCTCCGCTGGAAACTCGTCCAGAGAAGGCACATCTGGGCCATTTCCAGAGCAGAGCAGGGCCTCTGAGGGACTGCCCAGGCCTTCCTTATGGCCTGCCATAGCACAGACAGCCCAGCCCAACTTGGCCTCAACAGCCAAACATTCACTTGCTGCTCCTGACCTATGACTCTGGGTAGCTGTGCCCAAACAGGCTGGAGCAACAAGCAAAAGCCCAGTCCCTGCTCACAGCCCTTCTCTCAGCAGCACTTCCAAGCTGCTCTGCAGGGGGACAGAACAGACTCTTGTCCTGGCTGACTCCTGACTTTTTAATGCTCTTGATAATGGACAGAAAGGTACATCATCTTCCAGACACCCGGGATTTAACGAGGCTTCAGAACTACTTTGCAGATACAGTAAAATCTCATGGTCATGGCAGCACCTGTGAAAAATCAGATCACCCTTTTGTCTGAGCAACAACTACCTCGATGCAGAGACTGCAGTTTCAACTCTTGCAAGGTCCAGGAGTAGACTTGCTGCCTTTATTTGAGTGTTGCTGAACAAGCAGGCAGTAGCCCAAGGGACTTGTCCTTCTTTACACAGTGAGAGGGACCATGCAAAGGCACCTTGGCAGGTTTGGCAGCTGGGTGCCCACCAACAATCAGCAAGAATGCCCAGAGGCTGTTGAGAATTCCAAAGAGCTTTCCCTGCTGCTCTCTAACCAGCTCTACATCCTGTCCCACACTTCTCAAGAGTGTGCTTGGAAGCAGAAATGCCTCAAGATGGTCAGCAGGAGCCTCTGGCTTCACCCTGAATGGCAGCGTGCTACTCCCAATGTGCCAAGGTAAGAGCCTGGAATGCTGAAGATGAGGCTTCCTGGTCTGAAGATCAGGATCATGTCAAGCGACTCAGAAAGGAACGAGGGATGTTCAATGCCCAGAACGAGGAACCAAACCCAAGAGAAACTTGAGGTTTCACTCAGCATCTGCATGGTTTAACTACTCCTCAGTTTAGGGCTGGCTGGATTGCTTTTGACATCCCACAGGAGTGTGCTCGGCGGCACAAACAGGAGTCCAAGGCTGACGAGAGCTTTGCTGGCTTTCGGTGCAAGAAAAACAACCCTCACATTGTGGCTTTTTTTTTTTTTCCCTGAGACTCTTCCATATTGTGTCCACGGAATGTAAAACCATCTGAAAAGTTTCAACTCCCTGCCTTTACCTGGTCTCCTCCAGCTGCCTGGCAAGGTCTTGTCGGAGCCACTCGGTGGCTGCCAGTCGGCCCTCAAGGTCAGCCTTCTGGGCCAGCAGCTCCTCCTCTCGCCACGCCTGGGCCACTTCATGCCCTTGGCCAGAGGATTCCTGGCTCAGCTGCCCCAGACACCAGCTCGATGACTCTTCTTCCTTGGAAACCTGCAAGTGGGACAAGGTACAGCTGGAGCCCTTCCTCGGGAGCCCTGTGCAGAGCCAGCCAGTGCCACCTCACAGGGAACCAGAGGACAAGGAGCACCTGTGCCCTGGCCTCAAAGATTCACAGCATCTGCCCCATGCTGCTCTGATAGCCTGGCCTGCCAAAAGCCTCTGGCACTGTTCCCTTGGAAGTGCTGTGGCAGGCCCTGCTGCCTTGCCTGGGCCCAGACAGCTCCTTCCCAACAAACATCCCTACTGCAAACTCTGTGTTGTCACCCAAAACCACTGCATCTTCCATAACTGCCAATATAATTGACTCTAAGCACCAGCTGTGCTGAACATTTTCAGCCATTACTCCAAAACTCAACTGGCATTAGTCCATCACTCTGCTCACCGGCTCCATTCCTTCCCACACCCAATCCAAACCCCCATGTGTTGCCTCCCCTTTTGTGAGCACAGGAGAAGCAGCTCCCCATGCCCAGCTTTTGGCCTGGAGCTGCTTTGAACAGCAAGCTCCAGAGCTGGATCAGTCATTCTGGGTGTGCCAGGAATCAATCTGGCAGTCAGTGGCCTCTGGCTGGAGCCAGGCAGACAGACAAGGCTCTTTACCCAAGCAGGCCTGCACTGACAGGGATAGAGACCCACCTCTTCATGGGAAAAATCACTTGAATAATTCAGGGACACTGGAGTGGACTGAAGGTCAAGTTCTCTGCCTGCCTGGATACAAATCTTTCCCTTCAGGGAGCCCAAGTGTTGCTTCAGAGCCCCTCTGGCAAGTTCCCTCTTGTTCAGTGCAGCACTCAGTACTTGAGTCTTGTCCCTCGATTTCTTCAAAGCAGCAGCCCCATGCTCCAAATCTTCTTGCAACTCTTCCCTCTCCACTTGTAATTCTTGATTATTTCCCTTATGATTGCTCATCTCAGGTGCATGCATTTGATTCTTCTTTTCCAGATATCTCATCTGCTGCTGGTACAATTCCCTTTCATGCTGCCAAAACAGGGAGAAAAAGGATCACTCATTCCCTCTCTTGCTTTGCTTTTCATACCAGATCTGGACTCCTCCTGCAGGGGCAGGCACAGACTGCCCCTCTCTCTCAGCCTCTCAGCATGCTGCAGAGCTTTGCTGGGCCCCCCTTGATGCTGCATCTTTCCCAGCTCACTCAGCCAATCCCAGCTTCCCTTCTGCCCTTGCCTGACCTCCTGCAGCTCCACTCCAGGGCTCCTTTGGGGAGGAGCTGCCAGAACTGCAGCCAGGATTTCAACCCTGCTAAGCGGGATTCAGGCAGTGCCACGAGGATGTGCTCTCCATCAGGGAGGAAGGGAAGAGCAAACAGCCACAGCCTTTCATTCCCTGGGGCTGGGCTGACAGCAGTGCTTTTCCACCTCTCCTGTGTAGAGTTCCCATGGCTCCATGCCCCAGAGCCCCACTGCCCTCTCTGGGAGCAGCAATGGCCAGATCAGTCTGTCATTCTCTGCTGCCACTCAGGACCAGTTCTCCCCTTGCAGGCACACGTCCTGCTGGGGATCAGACCTTGGCTTTCCTCTCCTCTCTCCCCACTGGCTGCTCTCCCATGGCCAAGGCCAAACACCTTTCTATTAACAGCAAACTTTGTGTTCTCCTCCCTCTTTCCACATCCAGATATTTAGAAAGCTGAACATGGCATTGGACACCAGGAATTCCCCAAACCATGCAATGTCAATAGGGACACTGAGGACATTGAGAACTAAAGGTTCTAGAGCACAGAAGCCCAGCAGGGAGGATAATCAGCAGCCTCAGCAATAACTGGCTTTGCCATGACTACAACATCTCCTCCTCCTTATTCAGTAGAATGCAATTAGAAAAGTTTAACTGGGAAAAGGTGCTCTTTAGAACTATGAGCACAAGGTCCAAACATAGCTAGGAAAGGGCCCTTTGTGGCATCTGCCAATCTCACCAGCACATCCTTCCTTTCCTTCTCCAGGTCCTCTAAATTCCTTTGCAAAGAGGGACAAAGAGTCAAAACATCTTCCTTCAGGGCAATGGCGTCTTGCTTCTGGGAATTTTCATGAGAGATTTTCTGGTGTTCTGCCCTCAACATTGCTGGAGGAGGGAAGGGGAAGGAGGAGGGGAAAAGAAAAGTCAAGTTAAACTGATGTGCATCCTGCAGAGACAACAGCACTGTCTTCTCTACCTGCCTGTGTTTGCCAGGCCCTAAGCCCACAAAGGCTCCAAAGCTGACAGAAATGAAGGAAACTTCCGGGCAGAGAAAAAGGCAGGAATGAAAGGGGCAAGGATAAGAGGGATAGAAAAGTGTGTTTGCTCTTGGCCTTGTGCAGAGTGAGCAATCTAAGAGAGACAAAGCACAGGGGATGCCTGTGCAGCCCTGCTCCAGAGAGGCCAATAGCCTGGAGGCTCTGGCAGGGCCTGGAGTTTGGGGGGAATGGAGCTGAGGCATCCAGCTACAGCTCCTTAGCACAGACACGGAGCCTGAGAGGCACCAGCTGTGCACGGGATCAGCCCTAGCACAGCCAGAGGGCACTGCCAGCCACAGCATCTTTCTCAAGAGAAAGCTTTCACTGGCACGTGGATGGAGAAATCTCCTGCTGGCTGTTTCTCTCTTCTGCCATCTCTGGGCACTTTTCCTCTGCGAGGCATCAGTGAGATCCCCACAGGTCAGACAGCATGGGGCAGTGGATGGGAGAGGAGAAGCTGTACCTTGCTCACTTTGCTCCACCTGTTTCATCAGCTCCTTATTGCGAGCCCTGAGATTGTCTCTCTGAGCCTGTCTCTTCCTCAGCTCCAGCTCCATGGCCTTACACTGTGTGGCCATGGCCTCTGCTCTTTCCTCAGAGCTCTGGAGCCTCACACGCAGCTCAGACTCCTCAGTTTCCAATTGCTTCTGTCGAGTTTCCAAGAAAGCTGCCTTCTCCTTCACTGCCTCCAGCAGGGCCCAGGCCTGGAAGATGGATGCACAGAGCCTCAGGGACAGGGCTGCTCCTGAGGCTGCACAGCGGGCCACAGGGAGAGCAATGAAGGAGAAATGACTTCAAGCCAAACCCAGAAGGCACAGAAGCAAGGATGCCAATGGAGACAAATGGAGAGAAAACAGGGAAAGGGAGGCAATGGGCATCCTTGGGCTGCAGCTCGGAACAGCGGCTGAACTGGCTGTGCTGGAAGTGCCCTGCCCAGCCTGCCACAGCCACCTCTGTGTCCCCACATTGCTCAGTGCCTGGCACAGGCACCAACTCTGTCTGGGACAACACTGCCAACAGAGGGACAGAGAAGCTCCAGAGGAGTCTGCTGCTGCTTCTCCTCCCACATTTCCTGCTGGGACCCAGGAGAGGATGGGGGAAAACTTCTGCAGCTGACACCAGATCCAGGCTCAGCCTCAGGGTGCAGCAGCAGCCCCGGGCAGAACACGACAGCTGTGGATGCTGCTGGCAGGGGCAAGAGGCTGGGGCCTCCAAGGCAAAGGTGCTGTTGTGTGTCCCTGGAGAAGAGGATGCCACTGTACAGCTTACCTGTGTGTTGAGCCCCAGCAGTTCTCTTCTATGCTCAGAATAGAGCTGCTCTGTCTCCTGAAGAGCAGATTGACACTGAGACACCTGATTGTGCAGTGCCAGGTTCTGCTCTTCCAGTGTCCTGAGGCACACCTTCTTTTCTTCAAGAGACAGAATCAGCCTAGAAGGAAAGCAAGCAACTCATTACTAAATGATATCACCTTTTATCAACTCTTAGGACTCACACCACCTCAGGGGGAAACTGCTCTGCCTGATGAGGTTTCTCTAGACAACTTGGCTGTTTAGACTTGACTGTTCCCCCTGCAGTCCCTGACCAGCATGTGCCTACTCTGCTTTTGTCCCAGAATGAACAGCGAGTTCCTGCCTCCATGCCATACGTTCTTTCTGAGCTGGGAATGTGAATACAAACCTAACAAAGTCTTGCAATGAAGACATTAGGGGAGAGGAACAATTTTCTTCTGACTAACCAGGCTCCAAAGCAGGGAGGCTTGGTCAGCATGGAAGAGACATTTCCTTCCCCCATCTTACACATCCAGGTAGGAGGAGCAGCACCCTAGAGCCAGGGAATCTCTGGCAAGTTCCCGAAGATTTACCAGCACCCATCCTACTTTCAGCTGGAGAAACAAAGGCCAAAAGGGCAACTGAGGCTTGGAGCACAAACTGATGGAAGATGCAGAAGGCTCCAGGCAAGCAGGAGTGCCCTGCGTTTGCTTTGTCTTCTTCTTGGAGGAAGAATCCTGTGGCACTGAAGCCTGGCAGGATTTGATCAGCTACATGAGCCCCCCATAGCTTGGTCCTGTTCCTTGCATTCTTTGCACAGTCAGAAATGCCTGTGACTGTGCAGGGTGGCAGGGACCCTGCTTGACCCCCTGCAGGCAGCGGGGGACATTGGATGAGGAACCATGCAACAGAGACATTCTTGTTTCTGGGCTGCCTCCAAGGCCCAGCTGGCCTAGAGCAGCACTCAGGGCCTTAAGATGGTTCTGCCCAGAAAAAGCATCAGATGCCAGGCTGATCCAGATCCCAAAGGCTTCAAGTTACAGGATCCAAGGTAGAGCTGATAGATGTATCCAGCTCCTTACAGTGCACCTCGGGCAGTGTCAACACACCCACCTAACCACACAATAACCCCTAGAGGGAAAGGGCTTCCCCAGAAGACTTTGTCTTCAGAAGAACTCTATCTGAAGGCTTGAAAGAAAAGCAAATGAAACTCAGCATTCAGATAATGAGACGTGTCTGCACGGGGAGTGCAGAACCTGCCATGTAGGAAATGCTGCCAGAGCCCCTGGCAGGTGCAAAGATGGCAAAGAGGGAATCCATTCAGCACAATGCAGAGTCCCACAGGCTTTCATTTACCTGGCCTTTTCCTTCTCTAGAGCATTGACAGAAGCCTGCAATTCTGAATTTTGCTGTGCCACTTCTTCCCATTGAATCCATTCCCTCTCCAAGTAGTCCAGATGCACTTGCAGCTCCTTGTTCTGATGTTGTGCCTCCTCCAGCATCTTCTGGATCTTCTCAAGCTCCAACAGCTTCTGCCTGGACTCTTCCTGTGTCTCCCTCACATCTTGCTGGGCTCTCTGTGCAGTCCTTTCCTGGCACTCTCGCGAGGCTGCCAGCTGAGATGTCAACTCTGCCACCTCCAGTCAAACAGAACAAAGCAGTCAGAGGCTACAGCCACAGCTTCTCACACTCAGCCACAGCACAGGCTGTGAGCAAAGGTAAAGGACAACTTTCCACTCCTCCCTGTCCTGAGAGCACCAGATTCACAAAGGACATGGACAACTTGTTTCAGTCTCTACGTGGCCCACCCGCAAGGGCACCTGAGAAAGCACCTGCCAAAGCAAGGCCAGCAAGAAGAGGCCAGCAGGAATCCATGCTGCTGCTTGCTGGCCAGCAGCACAGAGGACTAGCCCAGCTGTCCAGAGCAGCAGCTGACATTCAGCAGAGCCCTGAGTGTCCTTCAGAGCAGCTGCCATGGAGCCCCCAGAGCACGAGACAGCCCCAGGGCTCACCCCAGCAGCTGCTGCTCTGCCATGGAAAAGCAAGAAGGCCACAGACCCCTCGCTGCATGACTGCAGTGCCACTGCTCTTTCACTCACCTGCTTTTCTAGAGCCTCCCTCTGCTCAAGGAGGAGATTCCTTTCCTCTTTGAGGCCTTGTAGCTCTTCCTTGTGCCTCCTCTGCGCTGCCTGGGCTTCTCTGCGAGCTCCCTGCAGCTCCCCTTGCAGCTCTGCCTCCACACGCTTCCAGGTCATCTCCAGCTGAGCCATCTGCTGCTGAGCGGCAAACAGCCTGGATTGCAGGCTCTCCTTTGCTGACCTACAAGTTGCAAAGATGGACAGACATGAGTTGCTTGCTCCAGACACCCACAGCCGGTTATTCCAGGACGACGTGGCTCAAGATCCCCACACCTGAGGATGGAAAATGGCTCCGCTGGAAACTCGTCCAGAGAAGGCACATCTGGGCCATTTCCAGAGCAGAGCAGGGCCTCTGAGGGACTGCCCAGGCCTTCCTTATGGCCTGCCATAGCACAGGCAGCCCAGCCCAACTTGGCCTCAACAGCCAAACCTTCACTTGCTGCTCCTGACCTATGACTCTGGGTAGCTGTGCCCAAACAGGCTGGAGCAACAAGCAAAAGCCCAGTCCCTGCTCACAGCCCTTCTCTCATCAGCACTTCCAAGCTGCTCTGCAGGGGGACAGAACAGACTCTTGTCCTGGCTGACTCCTGACTTTTTAATGCTCTTGATAATGGACAGAAAGGTACATCATCTTCCAGACACCCGGTATTTAACGAGGCTTCAGAACTACTTTGCAGATACAGTAAAATCTCATGGTCATGGCAGCACCTGTGAAAAATCAGATCACCCTTTTGTCTGAGCAACAACTACCTGGATGCAGAGACTGCAGTTTCAACTCTTGCAAGGTCCAGGAGTAGACTTGCTGCCTTTATTTGAGTGTTGCTGAACAAGCAGGCAGTAGCCCAAGGGACTTGTCCTTCTTTACAAAGTGAGAGGAACCATGCAAAGGCACCTTGGCAGGTTTGGTAGCTGGGTGCCCACCAACAATCAGCAAGAATGCCCAGAGGCTGTTGAGAATTCCAAAGAGCTTTCCCTGCTGCTCTCTAACCAGCTCTACATCCTGTCCCACACTTCTCAAGAGTGTGCTTGGAAGCAGAAATGCCTCAAGATGGTCAGCAGGAGCCTCTGGCTTCACCCTGAATGGCAGCGTGCTACTCCCAACGGGCCAAGGTAAGAGCCTGGAATGCTGAAGATGAGGCTTCCTGGTCTGAAGATCAGGATCATGTCAAGCGACTCAGAAAGGAACGAGGGATGTTCAATGCCCAGAACGAGGAACCAAACCCAAGAGAAACTTGAGGTTTCACTCAGCATCTGCATGGTTATCTACTCCTCAGTTCAGGGCTGGCTGGATTGCTTTTGACATCCCACAGGAGTGTGCTCGGTGGCACAAACAGGAGCCCAAGGCTGACGAGAGCTTTGCTGGCTTTCGGTGCAAGAAAAACAACCTTCACATTGTGGCATTTATATTTTTTCCTTGAGACGCTTCCACATTGTGTCCATGGAATGTAAAACCATCTGAAAAGTTTCAACTCCCTGCCTTTACCTGGTCTCCTCCAGCTGCCTGGCAAGGTCTTGTCGGAGCCACTCGGTGGCTGCCAGTCGGCCCTCAAGGTCAGCCTTCTGGGCCAGCAGCTCCTCCTCTCGCCACGCCTGGGCCACTTCATGCCCTTGGCCAGAGGATTCCTGGCTCAGCAGCTCCAGAGACCAGCTCGATGACTCTTCTTCCTCGGAAACCTGCAAGTGGGACAAGGTACAGCTGGAGCCCTTCCTCGGGAGCCCTGTGCAGAGCCAGCCAGTGCCACCTCACAGGCAGCCAGAGGACAAGGAGCCCCTGTGCCCTGGCCTCAAAGTTTCACAGCATCTGCCCCATGCAGCTCTGATAGCCTGGCCTGCCAAAAGCTTCTGGCACTGTTCCCTTGGAAGTGCTGTGGCAGGCCCTGCTGCCTTGCCTGGGCCCAGACAGCTCCTTCCCAACAAACATCCCTACTGCAAACTCTGTGTTGCCACCCAAAACCACTGCATCTTCCATAACTGCCAATACAATTGACTCTAAGCACCAGCTGTGCTGAACATTTTCAGCCATTACTCCAAAACTCAACTGGCATTTGTCCATCACTCTGCTCACCGGCTCCATTCCTTCCCACACCCAATCCAAACCCCCATGTGTTGCCTCTTCATGTGTGGGCACAGGAGAAGCAGCTCCCCATGCCCAGCTTTTGGCCTGGAGCTGCTTTGAACAGCAAGCTCCAGAGCTGGATCAGTCATTCTGGGTGTGCCAGGAATCAATCTGGCAGTCAGTGGCCTCTGGCTGGAGCCAGGCAGACAGACAAGGCTCTTTACCCAAGCAGGCCTGCACTGACAGGGATAGAGACCCACCTCTTCATGGGAAAAATCACTTGAATAATTCAGGGACACTGGAGTGGACTGAAGGTCAAGTTCTCTGCCTGCCTGGATACAAATCTTTCCCTTCAGGGAGCCCAAGTGTTGCTTCAGAGCCCCTCTGGCAAGTTCCCTCTTGTTCAGTGCAGCACTCAGTACTTGAGTCTTGTCCCTCGATTTCTTCAAAGCAGCAGCCCCATGCTCCAAATCTTCTTGCAACTCTTCCCTCTCCACTTGTAATTCTTGATTATTTCCCTTATGATTGCTCATCTCAGGTGCATGCATTTGATTCTTCTTTTCCAGATATCTCATCTGCTGCTGGTACAATTCCCTTTCATGCTGCCAAAACAGGGAGAAAAAGGGCCACTCATTCCCTCTCTCACTTTGCTTTTCATTCCAGATCTGGACTCCTCCTGCAGGGGCAGGCACAGACTGCCCCTCTCTCTCAGCCTCTCAGCATGCTGCAGAGCTTTGCTGGGCCCCCCTCCCCTTGATGCTGCATCTTTCCCAGCTCACTCAGCCCATCCCAGCTTCCCTTCTGCCCTTGCCTGACCTCCTGCAGCTCCACTCCAGGGCTCCTTTGGGGAGGAGCTGCCAGAACTGCAGCCAGGATTTCAAGTGCCCGCTAAGCGGGATTTAGGCAGTGCCACGAGGATGTGCTCTCCATCAGGGAGGAAGGGAAGAGCAAACAGCCACAGCCTTTCATTCCCTGGGGCTGGGCTGACAGCAGTGCTTTTCCACCTCTCCTGTGTAGCGTTCCCATGGCTCCATGCCCCAGAGCCCCACTGCCCTCTCTGGGAGCAGCAATGGCCAGATCAGTCTGTCATTCTCTGCTGCCACTCAGGACCAGTTCTCCCCTTGCAGGCACACGTCCTGCTGGGGATCAGACCTTGGCTTTCCTCTCCTCTCTCCCCACTGGCTGCTCTCCCATGGCCAAGGCCAAACACCTTTCTATTAACAGCAAACTTTGTGTTCTCCTCCCTCTTTCCACATCCAGATATTTAGAAAGCTGAACATGGCATTGGACACCAGGAATTCCCCAAACCATGCAATGTCAATAGGGACACTGAGGACATTGAGAACTAAAGGTTCTAGAGCTCAGAAGCCCAGCAGGGAGGAAAATCAGCAGCCTCAGCATTAACTGGCTTTGCCATGACTACAACATCTTCTCCTCCTTATTCAGTAGAATGCAATTAGAAAAGTTTAACTGGGAAAAGGTGCTCTTTAGAACTATGAGCACAAGGTCCAAACATAGCTAGGAAAGGGCCCTTTGTGGCATCTGCCAATCTCACCAGCACATCCTTCCTTTCCTTCTCCAGGTCCTCTAAATTCCTTTGCAAAGAGTGACAAAGAGTCACATCATCTTCCTTCAGGGCAATGGCGTCTTGCTTCTGGGAATTTTCATGAGAGATTTTCTGGTGTTCTGCCCTCAACATTGCTGGAGGAGGGAAGGGGAAGGAGGAGGGGAAAAGAAAAGTCAAGTTAAACTGATGTGCATCCTGCAGAGACAACAGCACTGTCTTCTCTACCTGCCTGTGTTTGCCAGGCCCTAAGCCCACAAAGGCTCCAAAGCTGACAGAAATGAAGGAAACTTCCAGGCAGAGAAAAAGGCAGGAATGAAAGGGGCAAGGATAAGAGGGATAGAAAAGTGTGTTTGCTCTTGGCCTTGTGCAGAGTGAGCAATCTAAGAGAGACAAAGCACAGGGGATGCCTGTGCAGCCCTGCTCCAGAGAGGCCAATAGTCTGGAGGCTCTGGCAGGGCCTGGAGTTTGGGGGGAATGGAGCTGAGGCATCCAGCTACAGCTCCTTAGCACAGACACGGAGCCTGAGAGGCACCAGCTGTGCACGGGATCAGCCCTAGCACAGCCAGAGGGCACTGCCAGCCACAGCACCTTTCTCAAGAGAAAGCTTTCACTGGCACGTGGATGGAGAAATCTCCTGCTGGCTGTTTCTCTCTTCTGCCATCTCTGGGCACTTTTCCTCTGCGAGGCATCAGTGAGATCCCCACAGGTCAGACAGCATGGGGCAGTGGATGGGAGAGGAGAAGCTGTACCTTGCTCACTTTGCTCCACCTGTTTCAGCAGCTCCTTATTGCGAGCCCTGAGATTGTCTCTCTGAGCCTGTCTCTTCCTCAGCTCCAGCTCCATGGCCTTACACTGTGTGGCAATGTCCACTGAGATTTCCTCAGAGCTCTGGAGCCTCACAAGCAGCTCAGACTCCTCAGTTTCCAATTGCTTCTGTCGAGTTTCCAAGAAAGCTGCCTTCTCCTTCACTGCCTCCAGCAGGGCCCAGGCCTGGAAGATGGATGCACAGAGCCTCAGGGACAGGGCTGCTCCTGAGGCTGCACAGCGGGCCACAGGGAGAGCAATGAAGGAGAAATGACTTCAAGCCAAACCCAGAAGGCACAGAAGCAAGGATGCCAATGGAGACAAATGGAGAGAAAACAGGGAAAGGGAGGCAATGGGCATCCTTGGGCTGCAGCTCGGAACAGCGGCTGAACTGGCTGTGCTGGAAGTGCCCTGCCCAGCCTGCCACAGCCACCTCTGTGTCCCCACATTGCTCAGTGCCTGGCACAGGCACCAACTCTGTCTGGGACAACACTGCCAACAGAGGGACAGAGAAGCTCCAGAGGAGTCTGCTGCTGCTTCTCCTCCCACATTTCCTGCTGGGACCCAGGAGAGGATGGGGGAAAACTTCTGCAGCTGACACCAGATCCAGCCTCAGCCTCAGGGTGCAGCAGCAGCCCCGGGCAGAACACGACAGCTGTGGATGCTGCTGGCAGGGGAAAGAGGCTGGGGCCTCCAAGGCAAAGGTGCTGTTGTGTGTCCCTGGAGAAGAGGATGCCACTGTACAGCTTACCTGTGTGTTGAGCCCCAGCAGTTCTCTTCTATGCTCAGAATAGAGCTGCTCTGTCTCCTGAAGAGCAGATTGACACTGAGACACCTGATTGTGCAGTGCCAGGTTCTGCTCTTCCAGTGTCCTGAGGCACACCTTCTTTTCTTCAAGAGACAGAATCAGCCTAGAAGGAAAGCAAGCAACTCATTACTAAATGATATCACCTTTTATCAACTCTTAGGACTCACACCACCTCAGGGGGAAACTGCTCTGCCTGATGAGGTTTCTCTAGACAACTTGGCTGTTTAGACTTGACTGTTCCGCCTGCAGTCCCTGACCAGCATGTGCCTACTCTGCTTTTGTCCCAGAATGAACAGCGAGTTCCTGCCTCCATGCCATACGTTCTTTCTGAGCTGGGAATGTGAATACAAACCTAACAAAGTCTTGCAATGAAGACATTAGGGGAGAGGAACAATTTTCTTCTGACTAACCAGGCTCCAAAGCAGGGAGGCTTGGTCAGCATGGAAGAGACATTTCCTTTCCCCATCTTACACATCCAGGTAGGAGGAGCAGCACCCTAGAGCCAGGGAATCTCTGGCAAGTTCCCGAAGATTTACCAGCACCCATCCTACTTTCAGCTGGAGAAACAAAGGCCAAAAGGGCAACTGAGGCTTGGAGCACAAACTGATGGAAGATGCAGAAGGCTCCAGGCAAGCAGGAGTGCCCTGCATTGGCTTTGTCTTCTTCTTGGAGGAAGAATCCTGTGGCACTGAAGCCTGGCAGGATTTGATCAGCTACATGAGCCCCCCATAGCTTGGTCCTGTTCCTTGCATTCTTTGCACAGTCAGAAATGCCTGTGACTGTGCAGGGTGGCAGGGACCCTGCTTGACCCCCTGCAGGCAGCGGGGGACATTGGATGAGGAACCATGCAACAGAGACATTCTTGTTTCTGGGCTGCCTCCAAGGCCAAGCTGGCCTAGAGCAGCACTCAGGGCCTTAAGATGGTTCTGCCCAGAAAAAGCATCAGATGCCAGGCTGATCCAGACCCCAAAGGCTTCAAGTTACAGGATCCAAGGTAGAGCTGATGGATGTATGCAGCTCCTTACAGTGCACCTCGGGCAGTGTCAACACACCCACCTAACCACACAATAACCCCTAGAGGGAAAGGGCTTCCCCAGAAGACTTTGTCTTCAGAAAAACTCTATCTGAAGGCTTGAAAGAAAAGCAAATGAAACTCAGCATTCAGATAATGAGACATGTCTGCACGGGGAGTGCAGAACCTGCCATGTAGGAAATGCTGCCAGAGCCCCTGGCAGGTGCAAAGATGGCAAAGAGGGAATCCATTCAGCATAATGCAGAGTCCCACAGGCTTTCATTTACCTGGCCTTTTCCTTCTCTAGAGCATTGACAGAAGCCTGCAATTCTGAATTTTGCTGTGCCACTTCTTCCCATTGAATCCATTCCCTCTCCAAGTAGTCCAGATGCACTTGCAGCTCCTTGTTCTGATGTTGTGCCTCCTCCAGCATCTTCTGGATCTTCTCAAGCTCCAACAGCTTCTGCCTGGACTCTTCCTGTGTCTCCCTCACATCTTGCTGGGCTCTCTGTGCAGTCCTTTCCTGGCACTCTTGGGAGGCTGCCAGCTGAGATGTCAACTCTACCACCTCCAGTCAAACAGAACAAAGCAGTCAGAGGCTACAGCCACAGCTTCTCACACTCAGCCACAGCACAGGCTGTGAGCAAAGGTAAAGGACAACTTTCCACTCCTCCCTGTCCTGAGAGCACCAGATTCACAAAGGACATGGACAACTTGTTTCAGTCTCTACGTGGCCCACCCGCAAGGGCACCTGAGAAAGCACCTGCCAAAGCAAGGCCAGCAAGAAGAGGCCAGCAGGAATCCATGCTGCTGCTTGCTGGCCAGCAGCACAGAGGACTAGCCCAGCTGTCCAGAGCAGCAGCTGACATTCAGCAGAGCCCTGAGTGTCCTTCAGAGCAGCTGCCATGGAGCCCCCAGAGCACGAGACAGCCCCAGGGCTCACCCCAGCAGCTGCTGCTCTGCCATGGAAAAGCAAGAAGGCCACAGACCCCTCGCTGCATGACTGCAGTGCCACTGCCCTTTCACTCACCTGCTTTTGTAGAGCCTCCCTCTGCTCAAGGAGGAGATTCCTTTCCTCTTTGAGGCCTTGTAGCTCTTCCTCGTGCCTCCTCTGTGCTGCCTGGGCTTCACTGTGTGCTTCCTGCAGCTCCCCTTGCAGCTCTGCCTCCACACGCTTCCAGGTCATCTCCAGCTGAGCCATCTGCTGCTGAGCAGCAAACAGCCTGGATTGCAGGCTCTCCTTTGCTGACCTACAAGTTGCAAAGATGGACAGACATGAGTTGCTTGCTCCAGACACCCACAGCCGGTTATTCCAGGACGACGTGGCTCAAGATCCCCACGCCTGAGGATGGAAAATGGGTCAGCTGGAAACTCGTCCAGAGAAGGCACATCTGGGCCATTTCCAGAGCAGAGCAGGGCCTCTGAGGGACTGCCCAGGCCTTCCTTATGGCCTGCCCTAGCACAGGCAGCCCAGCCCAACTTGGCCTCAACAGCCAAACCTTCACTTGCTGTTCCTGACCTATGACTCTGGGTAGCTGTGCCTAAACAGGCTGGAGCAACAAGCAAAAGCCCAGTCCCTGCTCACAGCCCTTCTCTCATCAGCACTTCCAAGCTGCTCTGCAGGGGGACAGAACAGACTCTTGTCCTGGCTGACTCCTGACTTTTTAATGCTCTTGATAATGGACAGAAAGGTACATCATCTTCCAGACACCCGGGATTTAACGAGGCTTCAGAACTACTTTGCAGATACAGTAAAATCTCATGGTCGTGGCAGCACCTGTGAAAAATCAGATCACCCTTTTGTCTGAACAACAACTACCTGGATGCAGAGACTGCAGTTTCAACTCTTGCAAGGTCCAGGAGTAGACTTGCTGCCTTTATTTGAGTGTTGCTGAACAAGCAGGCAGTAGCCCAAGGGACTTGTCCTTCTTTACACAGTGAGAGGGACCATGCAAAGGCACCTTGGCAGGTTTGGCAGCTGGGTGCCCACCAACAATCAGCAAGAATGCCCAGAGGCTGTTGAGAATTCCAAAGAGCTTTCCCTGCTGCTCTCTAACCAGCTCTACATCCTGTCCCACACTTCTCAAGAGTGTGCTTGGAAGCAGAAATGCCTCAAGATGGTCAGCAGGAGCCTCTGGCTTCACCCTGAATGGCAGCGTGCTACTCCCAATGTGCCAAGGTAAGAGCCTGGAATGCTGAAGATGAGGCTTCCTGGTCTGAAGATCAGGATCATGTCAAGCGACTCAGAAAGGAACGAGGGATGTTCAATGCCCAGAACGAGGAACCAAACCCAAGAGAAACTTGAGGTTTCACTCAGCATCTGCATGGTTCAACTACTCCTCAGTTCAGGGCTGGCTGGATTGCTTTTGACATCCCACAGGAGTGTGCTCGGCGGCACAAACTGGAGCCCAAGGCTGACGAGAGCTTTGCTGGCTTTCGGTGCAAGAAAAACAACCTTCACATTGTGGCATTTATATTTTTTCCTTGAGACGCTTCCACATTGTGTCCACGGAATGTAAAACCATCTGAAAAGTTTCAACTCCCTGCCTTTACCTGGTCTCCTCCAGCTGCCTGGCAAGGTCTTGTCGGAGCCACTCGGTGGCTGCCAGTCGGCCCTCAAGGTCAGCCTTCTGGGCCAGCAGCTCCTCCTCTCGCCACGCCTGGGCCACTTCATGTCCTTGGCCAGAGGATTCCTGGCTCAGCAGCTCCAGAGACCAGCTCGATGACTCTTCTTCCTCGGAAACCTGCAAGTGGGACAAGGTACAGCTGGAGCCCTTCCTCAGGAGCCCTGTGCAGAGCCAGCCAGTGCCACCTCACAGGCAGCCAGAGGACAAGGAGCACCTGTGCCCTGGCCTCAAAGTTTCACAGCATCTGCCCCATGCAGCTCTGATAGCCTGGCCTGCCAAAAGCCTCTGGCACTGTTCCCTTGGAAGTGCTGTGGCAGGCCCTGCTGCCTTGCCCGGGCCCAGACAGCTCCTTCCCAACAAACATCCCTACTGCAAACTCTGTGTTGTCACCCAAAACCACTGCATCTTCCACAACTGCCAATATAATTGACTCTAAGCACCAGCTGTGCTGAACATTTTCAGCCATTACTCCAAAACTCAACTGGCATTTGTCCATCACTCTGCTCACCGGCTCCATTCCTTCCCACACCCAATCCAAACCCCCATGTGTTGCCTCTTCATGTGTGGGCACAGGAGAAGCAGCTCCCCATGCCCAGCTTTTGGCCTGGAGCTGCTTTGAACAGCAAGCTCCAGAGCTGGATCAGTCATTCTGGGTGTGCCAGGAATCAGTCTGGCAGTCAGTGGCCTCTGGCTGGAGCCAGGCAGACAGACAAGGCTCTTTACCCAAGCAGGCCTGCACTGACAGGGATAGAGACCCACCTCTTCATGGGAAAAATCACTTGAATAATTCAGGGACACTGGAGTGGACTGAAGGTCAAGTTCTCTGCCTGCCTGGATACAAATCTTTCCCTTCAGGGAGCCCAAGTGTTGCTTCAGAGCCCCTCTGGCAAGTTCCCTCTTGTTCAGTGCAGCACTCAGTACTTGAGTCTTGTCCCTCGATTTCTTCAAAGCAGCAGCCCCATGCTCCGAATCTTCTTGCAACTCTTCCCTCTCCACTTGTAATTCTTGATTATTTCCCTTATGATTGCTCATCTCAGGTGCATGCATTTGATTCTTCTTTTCCAGATATCTCATCTGCTGCTGGTACAATTCCCTTTCATGCTGCCAAAACAGGGAGAAAAAGGATCACTCATTCCCTCTCTTGCTTTGCTTTTCATACCAGATCTGGACTCCTCCTGCAGGGGCAGGCACAGACTGCCCCTCTCTCTCAGCCTCTCAGCATGCTGCAGAGCTTTGCTGGGCCCCCCTCCCCTTGATGCTGCATCTTTCCCAGCTCACTCAGCCCATCCCAGCTTCCCTTCTGCCCTTGCCTGACCTCCTGCAGCTCCACTCCAGGGCTCCTTTGGGGAGGAGCTGCCAGAACTGCAGCCAGGATTTCAACCCTGCTAAGCGGGATTCAGGCAGTGCCACGAGGATGTGCTCTCCATCAGGGAGGAAGGGAGAGCAAACAGCCGCAGCCTTTCATTCCCTGGGGCTGGGCTGACAGCAGTGCTTTTCCACCTCTCCTGTGTAGAGTTCCCATGGCTCCATGCCCCAGAGCCCCACTGCCCTCTCTGGGAGCAGCAATGGCCAGATCAGTCTGTCATTCTCTGCTGCCACTCAGGACCAGTTCTCCCCTTGCAGGCACACGTCCTGCTGGGGATCAGACCTTGGCTTTCCTCTCCTCTCTCCCCACTGGCTGCTCTCCCATGGCCAAGGCCAAACACCTTTCTATTAACAGCAAACTTTGTGTTCTCCTCCCTCTTTCCACATCCAGATATTTAGAAAGCTGAACATGGCATTGGACACCAGGAATTCCCCAAACCATGCAATGTCAATAGGGACACTGAGGACATTGAGAACTAAAGGTTCTAGAGCACAGAAGCCCAGCAGGGAGGATAATCAGCAGCCTCAGCAATAACTGGCTTTGCCATGACTACAACATCTCCTCCTCCTTATTCAGTAGAATGCAATTAGAAAAGTTTAACTGGGAAAAGGTGCTCTTTAGAACTATGAGCACAAGGTCCAAACATAGCTAGGAAAGGGCCCTTTGTGGCATCTGCCAATCTCACCAGCACATCCTTCCTTTCCTTCTCCAGGTCCTCTAAATTCCTTTGCAAAGAGGGACAAAGAGTCAAAACATCTTCCTTCAGGGCAATGGCGTCTTGCTTCTGGGAATTTTCATGAGAGATTTTCTGGTGTTCTGCCCTCAACATTGCTGGAGGAGGGAAGGGGAAGGAGGAGGGGAAAAGAAAAGTCAAGTTAAACTGATGTGCATCCTGCAGAGACAACAGCACTGTCTTCTCTACCTGCCTGTGTTTGCCAGGCCCTAAGCCCACAAAGGCTCCAAAGCTGACAGAAATGAAGGAAACTTCCGGGCAGAGAAAAAGGCAGGAATGAAAGGGGCAAGGATAAGAGGGATAGAAAAGTGTGTTTGCTCTTGGCCTTGTGCAGAGTGAGCAATCTAAGAGAGACAAAGCACAGGGGATGCCTGTGCAGCCCTGCTCCAGAGAGGCCAATAGCCTGGAGGCTCTGGCAGGGCCTGGAGTTTGGGGGGAATGGAGCTGAGGCATCCAGCTACAGCTCCTTAGCACAGACACGGAGCCTGAGAGGCACCAGCTGTGCACGGGATCAGCCCTAGCACAGCCAGAGGGCACTGCCAGCCACAGCATCTTTCTCAAGAGAAAGCTTTCACTGGCACGTGGATGGAGAAATCTCCTGCTGGCTGTTTTTCTCCTCTGCCATCTCTGGGCACTTTTCCTCTGCGAGGCATCAGTGAGATCCCCACAGGTCAGACAGCATGGGGCAGTGGATGGGAGAGGAGAAGCTGTACCTTGCTCACTTTGCTCCAGCTGTTTCAGCAGCTCCTTATTGCGAGCCCTGAGATTGTCTCTCTGAGCCTGTCTCTTCCTCAGCTCCAGCTCCATGGCCTTACACTGTGTGACCATGGTCTCTGCTCTTTCCTCAGAGCTCTGGAGCCTCACACGCAGCTCAGACTCCTCAGTTTCCAATTGCTTCTGTCGAGTTTCCAAGAAAGCTGCCTTCTCCTTCACTGCCTCCAGCAGGGCCCAGGCCTGGAAGATGGATGCACAGAGCCTCAGGGACAGGGCTGCTCCTGAGGCTGCACAGCGGGCCGCAGGGAGAGCAACGAAGGAGAAATGACTTCAAGCCAAACCCAGAAGGCACAGAAGCAAGGATGCCAATGGAGACAAATGGAGAGAAAACAGGGAAAGGGAGGCAATGGGCATCCTTGGGCTGCAGCTCTGAACAGCGGCTGAACTGGCTGTGCTGGAAGTGCCCTGCCCAGCCTGCCACAGCCACCTCTGTGTCCCCACATTGCTCAGTGCCTGGCACAGGCACCAACTCTGTCTGGGACAACACTGCCAACAGAGGGACAGAGAAGCTCCAGAGGAGTCTGCTGCTGCTTCTCCTCCCACATTTCCTGCTGGGACCCAGGAGAGGATGGGGGAAAACTTCTGCAGCTGACACCAGATCCAGGCTCAGCCTCAGGGTGCAGCAGCAGCCCCGGGCAGAACACGACAGCTGTGGATGCTGCTGGCAGGGGAAAGAGGCTGGGGCCTCCAAGGCAAAGGTGCTGTTGTGTGTCCCTGGAGAAGAGGATGCCACTGTACAGCTTACCTGTGTGTTGAGCCCCAGCAGTTCTCTTCTATGCTCAGAATAGAGCTGCTCTGTCTCCTGAAGAGCAGATTGACACTGAGACACCTGATTGTGCAGTGCCAGGTTCTGCTCTTCCAGTGTCCTGAGGCACACCTTCTTTTCTTCAAGAGACAGAATCAGCCTAGAAGGAAAGCAAGCAACTCATTACTAAATGATATCACCTTTTATCAACTCTTAGGACTCACACCACCTCAGGGGGAAACTGCTCTGCCTGATGAGGTTTCTCTAGACAACTTGGCTGTTTAGACTTGACTGTTCCCCCTGCAGTCCCTGACCAGCATGTGCCTACTCTGCTTTTGTCCCAGAATGAACAGCGAGTTCCTGCCTCCATGCCATACGTTCTTTCTGAGCTGGGAATGTGAATACAAACCTAACAAAGTCTTGCAATGAAGACATTAGGGGAGAGGAACAATTTTCTTCTGACTAACCAGGCTCCAAAGCAGGGAGGCTTGGTCAGCATGGAAGAGACATTTCCTTTCCCCATCTTACACATCCAGGTAGCAGGAGCAGCACCCTAGAGCCAGGGAATCTCTGGCAAGTTCCCGAAGATTTACCAGCACCCATCCTACTTTCAGCTGGAGAAACAAAGGCCAAAAGGGCAACTGAGGCTTGGAGCACAAACTGATGGAAGATGCAGAAGGCTCCAGGCAAGCAGGAGTGCCCTGCATTGGCTTTGTCTTCTTCTTGGAGGAAGAATCCTGTGGCACTGAAGCCTGGCAGGATTTGATCAGCTACATGAGCCCCCCATAGCTTGGTCCTGTTCCTTGCATTCTTTGCACAGTCAGAAATGCCTGTGACTGTGCAGGGTGGCAGGGACCCTGCTTGACCCCCTGCAGGCAGCGGGGGACATTGGATGAGGAACCATGCAACAGAGACATTCTTGTTTCTGGGCTGCCTCCAAGGCCAAGCTGGCCTAGAGCAGCACTCAGGGCCTTAAGATGGTTCTGCCCAGAAAAAGCATCAGATGCCAGGCTGATCCAGACCCCAAAGGCTTCAAGTTACAGGATCCAAGGTAGAGCTGATGGATGTATGCAGCTCCTTACAGTGCACCTCGGGCAGTGTCAACACACCCACCTAACCACACAATAACCCCTAGAGGGAAAGGGCTTCCCCAGAAGACTTTGTCTTCAGAAAAACTCTATCTGAAGGCTTGAAAGAAAAGCAAATGAAACTCAGCATTCAGATAATGAGACGTGTCTGCACGGGGAGTGCAGAACCTGCCATGTAGGAAATGCTGCCAGAGCCCCTGGCAGGTGCAAAGATGGCAAAGAGGGAATCCATTCAGCATAATGCAGAGTCCCACAGGCTTTCATTTACCTGGCCTTTTCCTTCTCTAGAGCATTGACAGAAGCCTGCAATTCTGAATTTTGCTGTGCCACTTCTTCCCATTGAATCCATTCCCTCTCCAAGTAGTCCAGATGCACTTGCAGCTCCTTGTTCTGATGTTGTGCCTCCTCCAGCATCTTCTGGATCTTCTCAAGCTCCAACAGCTTCTGCCTGGACTCTTCCTGTGTCTCCCTCACATCTTGCTGGGCTCTCTGTGCAGTCCTTTCCTGGCACTCTTGGGAGGCTGCCAGCTGAGATGTCAACTCTACCACCTCCAGTCAAACAGAACAAAGCAGTCAGAGGCTACAGCCACAGCTTCTCACACTCAGCCACAGCACAGGCTGTGAGCAAAGGTAAAGGACAACTTTCCACTCCTCCCTGTCCTGAGAGCACCAGATTCACAAAGGACATGGACAACTTGTTTCAGTCTCTACGTGGCCCACCCGCAAGGGCACCTGAGAAAGCACCTGCCAAAGCAAGGCCAGCAAGAAGAGGCCAGCAGGAATCCATGCTGCTGCTTGCTGGCCAGCAGCACAGAGGACTAGCCCAGCTGTCCAGAGCAGCAGCTGACATTCAGCAGAGCCCTGAGTGTCCTTCAGAGCAGCTGCCATGGAGCCCCCAGAGCACGAGACAGCCCCAGGGCTCACCCCAGCAGCTGCTGCTCTGCCATGGAAAAGCAAGAAGGCCACAGACCCCTCGCTGCATGACTGCAGTGCCACTGCCCTTTCACTCACCTGCTTTTGTAGAGCCTCCCTCTGCTCAAGGAGGAGATTCCTTTCCTCTTTGAGGCCTTGTAGCTCTTCCTCGTGCCTCCTCTGTGCTGCCTGGGCTTCACTGTGTGCTTCCTGCAGCTCCCCTTGCAGCTCTGCCTCCACACGCTTCCAGGTCATCTCCAGCTGAGCCATCTGCTGCTGAGCAGCAAACAGCCTGGATTGCAGGCTCTCCTTTGCTGACCTACAAGTTGCAAAGATGGACAGACATGAGTTGCTTGCTCCAGACACCCACAGACGGTTATTCCAGGACGACGTGGCTCAAGATCCCCACGCCTGAGGATGGAAAATGGGTCAGCTGGAAACTCGTCCAGAGAAGGCACATCTGGGCCATTTCCAGAGCAGAGCAGGGCCTCTGAGGGACTGCCCAGGCCTTCCTTATGGCCTGCCATAGCACAGGCAGCCCAGCCCAACTTGGCCTCAACAGCCAAACCTTCACTTGCTGCTCCTGACCTATGACTCTGGGTAGCTGTGCCTAAACAGGCTGGAGCAACAAGCAAAAGCCCAGTCCCTGCTCACAGCCCTTCTCTCATCAGCACTTCCAAGCTGCTCTGCAGGGGGACAGAACAGACTCTTGTCCTGGCTGACTCCTGACTTTTTAATGCTCTTGATAATGGACAGAAAGGTACATCATCTTCCAGACACCCGGGATTTAACGAGGCTTCAGAACTACTTTGCAGATACAGTAAAATCTCATGGTCGTGGCAGCACCTGTGAAAAATCAGATCACCCTTTTGTCTGAACAACAACTACCTGGATGCAGAGACTGCAGTTTCAACTCTTGCAAGGTCCAGGAGTAGACTTGCTGCCTTTATTTGAGTGTTGCTGAACAAGCAGGCAGTAGCCCAAGGGACTTGTCCTTCTTTACACAGTGAGAGGGACCATGCAAAGGCACCTTGGCAGGTTTGGCAGCTGGGTGCCCACCAACAATCAGCAAGAATGCCCAGAGGCTGTTGAGAATTCCAAAGAGCTTTCCCTGCTGCTCTCTAACCAGCTCTACATCCTGTCCCACACTTCTCAAGAGTGTGCTTGGAAGCAGAAATGCCTCAAGATGGTCAGCAGGAGCCTCTGGCTTCACCCTGAATGGCAGCGTGCTACTCCCAATGTGCCAAGGTAAGAGCCTGGAATGCTGAAGATGAGGCTTCCTGGTCTGAAGATCAGGATCATGTCAAGCGACTCAGAAAGGAACGAGGGATGTTCAATGCCCAGAACGAGGAACCAAACCCAAGAGAAACTTGAGGTTTCACTCAGCATCTGCATGGTTCAACTACTCCTCAGTTCAGGGCTGGCTGGATTGCTTTTGACATCCCACAGGAGTGTGCTCGGCGGCACAAACTGGAGCCCAAGGCTGACGAGAGCTTTGCTGGCTTTCGGTGCAAGAAAAACAACCTTCACATTGTGGCATTTATATTTTTTCCTTGAGACGCTTCCACATTGTGTCCACAGAATGTAAAACCATCTGAAAAGTTTCAACTCCCTGCCTTTACCTGGTCTCCTCCAGCTGCCTGGCAAGGTCTTGTCGGAGCCACTCGGTGGCTGCCAGTCGGCCCTCAAGGTCAGCCTTCTGGGCCAGCAGCTCCTCCTCTCGCCACGCCTGGGCCACTTCATGTCCTTGGCCAGAGGATTCCTGGCTCAGCAGCTCCAGAGACCAGCTCGATGACTCTTCTTCCTCGGAAACCTGCAAGTGGGACAAGGTACAGCTGGAGCCCTTCCTCAGGAGCCCTGTGCAGAGCCAGCCAGTGCCACCTCACAGGCAGCCAGAGGACAAGGAGCACCTGTGCCCTGGCCTCAAAGTTTCACAGCATCTGCCCCATGCAGCTCTGATAGCCTGGCCTGCCAAAAGCCTCTGGCACTGTTCCCTTGGAAGTGCTGTGGCAGGCCCTGCTGCCTTGCCCGGGCCCAGACAGCTCCTTCCCAACAAACATCCCTACTGCAAACTCTGTGTTGTCACCCAAAACCACTGCATCTTCCACAACTGCCAATATAATTGACTCTAAGCACCAGCTGTGCTGAACATTTTCAGCCATTACTCCAAAACTCAACTGGCATTTGTCCATCACTCTGCTCACCGGCTCCATTCCTTCCCACACCCAATCCAAACCCCCATGTGTTGCCTCTTCATGTGTGGGCACAGGAGAAGCAGCTCCCCATGCCCAGCTTTTGGCCTGGAGCTGCTTTGAACAGCAAGCTCCAGAGCTGGATCAGTCATTCTGGGTGTGCCAGGAATCAGTCTGGCAGTCAGTGGCCTCTGGCTGGAGCCAGGCAGACAGACAAGGCTCTTTACCCAAGCAGGCCTGCACTGACAGGGATAGAGACCCACCTCTTCATGGGAAAAATCACTTGAATAATTCAGGGACACTGGAGTGGACTGAAGGTCAAGTTCTCTGCCTGCCTGGATACAAATCTTTCCCTTCAGGGAGCCCAAGTGTTGCTTCAGAGCCCCTCTGGCAAGTTCCCTCTTGTTCAGTGCAGCACTCAGTACTTGAGTCTTGTCCCTCGATTTCTTCAAAGCAGCAGCCCCATGCTCCAAATCTTCTTGCAACTCTTCCCTCTCCACTTGTAATTCTTGATTATTTCCCTTATGATTGCTCATCTCAGGTGCATGCATTTGATTCTTCTTTTCCAGATATCTCATCTGCTGCTGGTACAATTCCCTTTCATGCTGCCAAAACAGGGAGAAAAAGGATCACTCATTCCCTCTCTTGCTTTGCTTTTCATACCAGATCTGGACTCCTCCTGCAGGGGCAGGCACAGACTGCCCCTCTCTCTCAGCCTCTCAGCATGCTGCAGAGCTTTGCTGGGCCCCCCTCCCCTTGATGCTGCATCTTTCCCAGCTCACTCAGCCCATCCCAGCTTCCCTTCTGCCCTTGCCTGACCTCCTGCAGCTCCACTCCAGGGCTCCTTTGGGCAGGAGCTGCCAGAACTGCAGCCAGGATTTCAACCCTGCTAAGCGGGATTCAGGCAGTGCCACGAGGATGTGCTCTCCATCAGGGAGGAAGGGAGAGCAAACAGCCACAGCCTTTCATTCCCTGGGGCTGGGCTGACAGCAGTGCTTTTCCACCTCTCCTGTGTAGAGTTCCCATGGCTCCATGCCCCAGAGCCCCACTGCCCTCTCTGGGAGCAGCAATGGCCAGATCAGTCTGTCATTCTCTGCTGCCACTCAGGACCAGTTCTCCCCTTGCAGGCACACGTCCTGCTGGGGATCAGACCTTGGCTTTCCTCTCCTCTCTCCCCACTGGCTGCTCTCCCATGGCCAAGGCCAAACACCTTTCTATTAACAGCAAACTTTGTGTTCTCCTCCCTCTTTCCACATCCAGATATTTAGAAAGCTGAACATGGCATTGGACACCAGGAATTCCCCAAACCATGCAATGTCAATAGGGACACTGAGGACATTGAGAACTAAAGGTTCTAGAGCACAGAAGCCCAGCAGGGAGGATAATCAGCAGCCTCAGCAATAACTGGCTTTGCCATGACTACAACATCTCCTCCTCCTTATTCAGTAGAATGCAATTAGAAAAGTTTAACTGGGAAAAGGTGCTCTTTAGAACTATGAGCACAAGGTCCAAACATAGCTAGGAAAGGGCCCTTTGTGGCATCTGCCAATCTCACCAGCACATCCTTCCTTTCCTTCTCCAGGTCCTCTAAATTCCTTTGCAAAGAGTGACAAAGAGTCACATCATCTTCCTTCAGGGCAATGGCGTCTTGCTTCTGGGAATTTTCATGAGAGATTTTCTGGTGTTCTGCCCTCAACATTGCTGGAGGAGGGAAGGGGAAGGAGGAGGGGAAAAGAAAAGTCAAGTTAAACTGATGTGCATCCTGCAGAGACAACAGCACTGTCTTCTCTACCTGCCTGTGTTTGCCAGGCCCTAAGCCCACAAAGGCTCCAAAGCTGACAGAAATGAAGGAAACTTCCGGGCAGAGAAAAAGGCAGGAATGAAAGGGGCAAGGATAAGAGGGATAGAAAAGTGTGTTTGCTCTTGGCCTTGTGCAGAGTGAGCAATCTAAGAGAGACAAAGCACAGGGGATGCCTGTGCAGCCCTGCTCCAGAGAGGCCAATAGCCTGGAGGCTCTGGCAGGGCCTGGAGTTTGGGGGGAATGGAGCTGAGGCATCCAGCTACAGCTCCTTAGCACAGACACGGAGCCTGAGAGGCACCAGCTGTGCACGGGATCAGCCCTAGCACAGCCAGAGGGCACTGCCAGCCACAGCATCTTTCTCAAGAGAAAGCTTTCACTGGCACGTGGATGGAGAAATCTCCTGCTGGCTGTTTTTCTCCTCTGCCATCTCTGGGCACTTTTCCTCTGCGAGGCATCAGTGAGATCCCCACAGGTCAGACAGCATGGGGCAGTGGATGGGAGAGGAGAAGCTGTACCTTGCTCACTTTGCTCCAGCTGTTTCAGCAGCTCCTTATTGCGAGCCCTGAGATTGTCTCTCTGAGCCTGTCTCTTCCTCAGCTCCAGCTCCATGGCCTTACACTGTGTGGCAATGTCCACTGAGATTTCCTCAGAGCTCTGGAGCCTCACAAGCAGCTCAGACTCCTCAGTTTCCAATTGCTTCTGTCGAGTTTCCAAGAAAGCTGCCTTCTCCTTCACTGCCTCCAGCAGGGCCCAGGCCTGGAAGATGGATGCACAGAGCCTCAGGGACAGGCCTGCTCCTGAGGCTGCACAGCGGGCCACAGCGAGAGCAATGAAGGAGAAATGACTTCAAGCCAAACCCAGAAGGCACAGAAGCAAGGATGCCAATGGAGACAAATGGAGAGAAAACAGGGAAAGGGAGGCAATGGGCATCCTTGGGCTGCAGCTCGGAACAGCGGCTGAACTGGCTGTGCTGGAAGTGCCCTGCCCAGCCTGCCACAGCCACCTCTGTGTCCCCACATTGCTCAGTGCCTGGCACAGGCACCAACTCTGTCTGGGACAACACTGCCAACAGAGGGACAGAGAAGCTCCAGAGGAGTCTGCTGCTGCTTCTCCTCCCACATTTCCTGCTGGGACCCAGGAGAGGATGGGGGAAAACTTCTGCAGCTGACACCAGATCCAGCCTCAGCCTCAGGGTGCAGCAGCAGCCCCGGGCAGAACACGACAGCTGTGGATGCTGCTGGCAGGGGAAAGAGGCTGGGGCCTCCAAGGCAAAGGTGCTGTTGTGTGTCCCTGGAGAAGAGGATGCCACTGTACAGCTTACCTGTGTGTTGAGCCCCAGCAGTTCTCTTCTATGCTCAGAATAGAGCTGCTCTGTCTCCTGAAGAGCAGATTGACACTGAGACACCTGATTGTGCAGTGCCAGGTTCTGCTCTTCCAGTGTCCTGAGGCACACCTTCTTTTCTTCAAGAGACAGAATCAGCCTAGAAGGAAAGCAAGCAACTCATTACTAAATGATATCACCTTTTATCAACTCTTAGGACTCACACCACCTCAGGGGGAAACTGCTCTGCCTGATGAGGTTTCTCTAGACAACTTGGCTGTTTAGACTTGACTGTTCCCCCTGCAGTCCCTGACCAGCATGTGCCTACTCTGCTTTTGTCCCAGAATGAACAGTGAGTTCCTGCCTGCATGCCATACGTTCTTTCTGAGCTGGGAATGTGAATACAAACCTAACAAAGTCTTGCAATGAAGACATTAGGGGAGAGGAACAATTTTCTTCTGACTAACCAGGCTCCAAAGCAGGGAGGCTTGGTCAGCATGGAAGAGACATTTCCTTTCCCCATCTTACACATCCAGGTAGGAGGAGCAGCACCCTAGAGCCAGGGAATCTCTGGCAAGTTCCCGAAGATTTACCAGCACCCATCCTACTTTCAGCTGGAGAAACAAAGGCCAAAAGGGCAACTGAGGCTTGGAGCACAAACTGATGGAAGATGCAGAAGGCTCCAGGCAAGCAGGAGTGCCCTGCATTGGCTTTGTCTTCTTCTTGGAGGAAGAATCCTGTGGCACTGAAGCCTGGCAGGATTTGATCAGCTACATGAGCCCCCCATAGCTTGGTCCTGTTCCTTGCATTCTTTGCACAGTCAGAAATGCCTGTGACTGTGCAGGGTGGCAGGGACCCTGCTTGACCCCCTGCAGGCAGCGGGGGACATTGGATGAGGAACCATGCAACAGAGACATTCTTGTTTCTGGGCTGCCTCCAAGGCCAAGCTGGCCTAGAGCAGCACTCAGGGCCTTAAGATGGTTCTGCCCAGAAAAAGCATCAGATGCCAGGCTGATCCAGACCCCAAAGGCTTCAAGTTACAGGATCCAAGGTAGAGCTGATGGATGTATGCAGCTCCTTACAGTGCACCTCGGGCAGTGTCAACACACCCACCTAACCACACAATAACCCCTAGAGGGAAAGGGCTTCCCCAGAAGACTTTGTCTTCAGAAAAACTCTATCTGAAGGCTTGAAAGAAAAGCAAATGAAACTCAGCATTCAGATAATGAGACATGTCTGCACGGGGAGTGCAGAACCTGCCATGTAGGAAATGCTGCCAGAGCCCCTGGCAGGTGCAAAGATGGCAAAGAGGGAATCCATTCAGCATAATGCAGAGTCCCACAGGCTTTCATTTACCTGGCCTTTTCCTTCTCTAGAGCATTGACAGAAGCCTGCAATTCTGAATTTTGCTGTGCCACTTCTTCCCATTGAATCCATTCCCTCTCCAAGTAGTCCAGATGCACTTGCAGCTCCTTGTTCTGATGTTGTGCCTCCTCCAGCATCTTCTGGATCTTCTCAAGCTCCAACAGCTTCTGCCTGGACTCTTCCTGTGTCTCCCTCACATCTTGCTGGGCTCTCTGTGCAGTCCTTTCCTGGCACTCTTGGGAGGCTGCCAGCTGAGATGTCAACTCTACCACCTCCAGTCAAACAGAACAAAGCAGTCAGAGGCTACAGCCACAGCTTCTCACACTCAGCCACAGCACAGGCTGTGAGCAAAGGTAAAGGACAACTTTCCACTCCTCCCTGTCCTGAGAGCACCAGATTCACAAAGGACATGGACAACTTGTTTCAGTCTCTACGTGGCCCACCCGCAAGGGCACCTGAGAAAGCACCTGCCAAAGCAAGGCCAGCAAGAAGAGGCCAGCAGGAATCCATGCTGCTGCTTGCTGGCCAGCAGCACAGAGGACTAGCCCAGCTGTCCAGAGCAGCAGCTGACATTCAGCAGAGCCCTGAGTGTCCTTCAGAGCAGCTGCCATGGAGCCCCCAGAGCACGAGACAGCCCCAGGGCTCACCCCAGCAGCTGCTGCTCTGCCATGGAAAAGCAAGAAGGCCACAGACCCCTCGCTGCATGACTGCAGTGCCACTGCCCTTTCACTCACCTGCTTTTGTAGAGCCTCCCTCTGCTCAAGGAGGAGATTCCTTTCCTCTTTGAGGCCTTGTAGCTCTTCCTCGTGCCTCCTCTGTGCTGCCTGGGCTTCACTGTGTGCTTCCTGCAGCTCCCCTTGCAGCTCTGCCTCCACACGCTTCCAGGTCATCTCCAGCTGAGCCATCTGCTGCTGAGCAGCAAACAGCCTGGATTGCAGGCTCTCCTTTGCTGACCTACAAGTTGCAAAGATGGACAGACATGAGTTGCTTGCTCCAGACACCCACAGCCGGTTATTCCAGGACGACGTGGCTCAAGATCCCCACGCCTGAGGATGGAAAATGGGTCAGCTGGAAACTCGTCCAGAGAAGGCACATCTGGGCCATTTCCAGAGCAGAGCAGGGCCTCTGAGGGACTGCCCAGGCCTTCCTTATGGCCTGCCCTAGCACAGGCAGCCCAGCCCAACTTGGCCTCAACAGCCAAACCTTCACTTGCTGTTCCTGACCTATGACTCTGGGTAGCTGTGCCTAAACAGGCTGGAGCAACAAGCAAAAGCCCAGTCCCTGCTCACAGCCCTTCTCTCATCAGCACTTCCAAGCTGCTCTGCAGGGGGACAGAACAGACTCTTGTCCTGGCTGACTCCTGACTTTTTAATGCTCTTGATAATGGACAGAAAGGTACATCATCTTCCAGACACCCGGGATTTAACGAGGCTTCAGAACTACTTTGCAGATACAGTAAAATCTCATGGTCGTGGCAGCACCTGTGAAAAATCAGATCACCCTTTTGTCTGAACAACAACTACCTGGATGCAGAGACTGCAGTTTCAACTCTTGCAAGGTCCAGGAGTAGACTTGCTGCCTTTATTTGAGTGTTGCTGAACAAGCAGGCAGTAGCCCAAGGGACTTGTCCTTCTTTACACAGTGAGAGGGACCATGCAAAGGCACCTTGGCAGGTTTGGCAGCTGGGTGCCCACCAACAATCAGCAAGAATGCCCAGAGGCTGTTGAGAATTCCAAAGAGCTTTCCCTGCTGCTCTCTAACCAGCTCTACATCCTGTCCCACACTTCTCAAGAGTGTGCTTGGAAGCAGAAATGCCTCAAGATGGTCAGCAGGAGCATCTGGCTTCACCCTGAATGGCAGCGTGCTACTCCCAATGTGCCAAGGTAAGAGCCTGGAATGCTGAAGATGAGGCTTCCTGGTCTGAAGATCAGGATCATGTCAAGCGACTCAGAAAGGAACGAGGGATGTTCAATGCCCAGAACGAGGAACCAAACCCAAGAGAAACTTGAGGTTTCACTCAGCATCTGCATGGTTCAACTACTCCTCAGTTCAGGGCTGGCTGGATTGCTTTTGACATCCCACAGGAGTGTGCTCGGCGGCACAAACTGGAGCCCAAGGCTGACGAGAGCTTTGCTGGCTTTCGGTGCAAGAAAAACAACCTTCACATTGTGGCATTTATATTTTTTCCTTGAGACGCTTCCACATTGTGTCCACGGAATGTAAAACCATCTGAAAAGTTTCAACTCCCTGCCTTTACCTGGTCTCCTCCAGCTGCCTGGCAAGGTCTTGTCGGAGCCACTCGGTGGCTGCCAGTCGGCCCTCAAGGTCAGCCTTCTGGGCCAGCAGCTCCTCCTCTCGCCACGCCTGGGCCACTTCATGTCCTTGGCCAGAGGATTCCTGGCTCAGCAGCTCCAGAGACCAGCTCGATGACTCTTCTTCCTCGGAAACCTGCAAGTGGGACAAGGTACAGCTGGAGCCCTTCCTCAGGAGCCCTGTGCAGAGCCAGCCAGTGCCACCTCACAGGCAGCCAGAGGACAAGGAGCACCTGTGCCCTGGCCTCAAAGTTTCACAGCATCTGCCCCATGCAGCTCTGATAGCCTGGCCTGCCAAAAGCCTCTGGCACTGTTCCCTTGGAAGTGCTGTGGCAGGCCCTGCTGCCTTGCCCGGGCCCAGACAGCTCCTTCCCAACAAACATCCCTACTGCAAACTCTGTGTTGTCACCCAAAACCACTGCATCTTCCACAACTGCCAATATAATTGACTCTAAGCACCAGCTGTGCTGAACATTTTCAGCCATTACTCCAAAACTCAACTGGCATTTGTCCATCACTCTGCTCACCGGCTCCATTCCTTCCCACACCCAATCCAAACCCCCATGTGTTGCCTCTTCATGTGTGGGCACAGGAGAAGCAGCTCCCCATGCCCAGCTTTTGGCCTGGAGCTGCTTTGAACAGCAAGCTCCAGAGCTGGATCAGTCATTCTGGGTGTGCCAGGAATCAGTCTGGCAGTCAGTGGCCTCTGGCTGGAGCCAGGCAGACAGACAAGGCTCTTTACCCAAGCAGGCCTGCACTGACAGGGATAGAGACCCACCTCTTCAGGGGAAAAATCACTTGAATAATTCAGGGACACTGGAGTGGACTGAAGGTCAAGTTCTCTGCCTGCCTGGATACAAATCTTTCCCTTCAGGGAGCCCAAGTGTTGCTTCAGAGCCCCTCTGGCAAGTTCCCTCTTGTTCAGTGCAGCACTCAGTACTTGAGTCTTGTCCCTCGATTTCTTCAAAGCAGCAGCCCCATGCTCCAAATCTTCTTGCAACTCTTCCCTCTCCACTTGTAATTCTTGATTATTTCCCTTATGATTGCTCATCTCAGGTGCATGCATTTGATTCTTCTTTTCCAGATATCTCATCTGCTGCTGGTACAATTCCCTTTCATGCTGCCAAAACAGGGAGAAAAAGGATCACTCATTCCCTCTCTTGCTTTGCTTTTCATACCAGATCTGGACTCCTCCTGCAGGGGCAGGCACAGACTGCCCCTCTCTCTCAGCCTCTCAGCATGCTGCAGAGCTTTGCTGGGCCCCCCTCCCCTTGATGCTGCATCTTTCCCAGCTCACTCAGCCCATCCCAGCTTCCCTTCTGCCCTTGCCTGACCTCCTGCAGCTCCACTCCAGGGCTCCTTTGGGGAGGAGCTGCCAGAACTGCAGCCAGGATTTCAACCCTGCTAAGCGGGATTCAGGCAGTGCCACGAGGATGTGCTCTCCATCAGGGAGGAAGGGAGAGCAAACAGCCACAGCCTTTCATTCCCTGGGGCTGGGCTGACAGCAGTGCTTTTCCACCTCTCCTGTGTAGAGTTCCCATGGCTCCATGCCCCAGAGCCCCACTGCCCTCTCTGGGAGCAGCAATGGCCAGATCAGTCTGTCATTCTCTGCTGCCACTCAGGACCAGTTCTCCCCTTGCAGGCACACGTCCTGCTGGGGATCAGACCTTGGCTTTCCTCTCCTCTCTCCCCACTGGCTGCTCTCCCATGGCCAAGGCCAAACACCTTTCTATTAACAGCAAACTTTGTGTTCTCCTCCCTCTTTCCACATCCAGATATTTAGAAAGCTGAACATGGCATTGGACACCAGGAATTCCCCAAACCATGCAATGTCAATAGGGACACTGAGGACATTGAGAACTAAAGGTTCTAGAGCACAGAAGCCCAGCAGGGAGGATAATCAGCAGCCTCAGCAATAACTGGCTTTGCCATGACTACAACATCTCCTCCTCCTTATTCAGTAGAATGCAATTAGAAAAGTTTAACTGGGAAAAGGTGCTCTTTAGAACTATGAGCACAAGGTCCAAACATAGCTAGGAAAGGGCCCTTTGTGGCATCTGCCAATCTCACCAGCACATCCTTCCTTTCCTTCTCCAGGTCCTCTAAATTCCTTTGCAAAGAGGGACAAAGAGTCAAAACATCTTCCTTCAGGGCAATGGCGTCTTGCTTCTGGGAATTTTCATGAGAGATTTTCTGGTGTTCTGCCCTCAACATTGCTGGAGGAGGGAAGGGGAAGGAGGAGGGGAAAAGAAAAGTCAAGTTAAACTGATGTGCATCCTGCAGAGACAACAGCACTGTCTTCTCTACCTGCCTGTGTTTGCCAGGCCCTAAGCCCACAAAGGCTCCAAAGCTGACAGAAATGAAGGAAACTTCCGGGCAGAGAAAAAGGCAGGAATGAAAGGGGCAAGGATAAGAGGGATAGAAAAGTGTGTTTGCTCTTGGCCTTGTGCAGAGTGAGCAATCTAAGAGAGACAAAGCACAGGGGATGCCTGTGCAGCCCTGCTCCAGAGAGGCCAATAGCCTGGAGGCTCTGGCAGGGCCTGGAGTTTGGGGGGAATGGAGCTGAGGCATCCAGCTACAGCTCCTTAGCACAGACACGGAGCCTGAGAGGCACCAGCTGTGCACGGGATCAGCCCTAGCACAGCCAGAGGGCACTGCCAGCCACAGCATCTTTCTCAAGAGAAAGCTTTCACTGGCACGTGGATGGAGAAATCTCCTGCTGGCTGTTTTTCTCCTCTGCCATCTCTGGGCACTTTTCCTCTGCGAGGCATCAGTGAGATCCCCACAGGTCAGACAGCATGGGGCAGTGGATGGGAGAGGAGAAGCTGTACCTTGCTCACTTTGCTCCAGCTGTTTCAGCAGCTCCTTATTGCGAGCCCTGAGATTGTCTCTCTGAGCCTGTCTCTTCCTCAGCTCCAGCTCCATGGCCTTACACTGTGTGACCATGGTCTCTGCTCTTTCCTCAGAGCTCTGGAGCCTCACACGCAGCTCAGACTCCTCAGTTTCCAATTGCTTCTGTCGAGTTTCCAAGAAAGCTGCCTTCTCCTTCACTGCCTCCAGCAGGGCCCAGGCCTGGAAGATGGATGCACAGAGCCTCAGGGACAGGGCTGCTCCTGAGGCTGCACAGCGGGCCGCAGGGAGAGCAACGAAGGAGAAATGACTTCAAGCCAAACCCAGAAGGCACAGAAGCAAGGATGCCAATGGAGACAAATGGAGAGAAAACAGGGAAAGGGAGGCAATGGGCATCCTTGGGCTGCAGCTCTGAACAGCGGCTGAACTGGCTGTGCTGGAAGTGCCCTGCCCAGCCTGCCACAGCCACCTCTGTGTCCCCACATTGCTCAGTGCCTGGCACAGGCACCAACTCTGTCTGGGACAACACTGCCAACAGAGGGACAGAGAAGCTCCAGAGGAGTCTGCTGCTGCTTCTCCTCCCACATTTCCTGCTGGGACCCAGGAGAGGATGGGGGAAAACTTCTGCAGCTGACACCAGATCCAGCCTCAGCCTCAGGGTGCAGCAGCAGCCCCGGGCAGAACACGACAGCTGTGGATGCTGCTGGCAGGGGAAAGAGGCTGGGGCCTCCAAGGCAAAGGTGCTGTTGTGTGTCCCTGGAGAAGAGGATGCCACTGTACAGCTTACCTGTGTGTTGAGCCCCAGCAGTTCTCTTCTATGCTCAGAATAGAGCTGCTCTGTCTCCTGAAGAGCAGATTGACACTGAGACACCTGATTGTGCAGTGCCAGGTTCTGCTCTTCCAGTGTCCTGAGGCACACCTTCTTTTCTTCAAGAGACAGAATCAGCCTAGAAGGAAAGCAAGCAACTCATTACTAAATGATATCACCTTTTATCAACTCTTAGGACTCACACCACCTCAGGGGGAAACTGCTCTGCCTGATGAGGTTTCTCTAGACAACTTGGCTGTTTAGACTTGACTGTTCCCCCTGCAGTCCCTGACCAGCATGTGCCTACTCTGCTTTTGTCCCAGAATGAACAGCGAGTTCCTGCCTCCATGCCATACGTTCTTTCTGAGCTGGGAATGTGAATACAAACCTAACAAAGTCTTGCAATGAAGACATTAGGGGAGAGGAACAATTTTCTTCTGACTAACCAGGCTCCAAAGCAGGGAGGCTTGGTCAGCATGGAAGAGACATTTCCTTTCCCCATCTTACACATCCAGGTAGCAGGAGCAGCACCCTAGAGCCAGGGAATCTCTGGCAAGTTCCCGAAGATTTACCAGCACCCATCCTACTTTCAGCTGGAGAAACAAAGGCCAAAAGGGCAACTGAGGCTTGGAGCACAAACTGATGGAAGATGCAGAAGGCTCCAGGCAAGCAGGAGTGCCCTGCATTGGCTTTGTCTTCTTCTTGGAGGAAGAATCCTGTGGCACTGAAGCCTGGCAGGATTTGATCAGCTACATGAGCCCCCCATAGCTTGGTCCTGTTCCTTGCATTCTTTGCACAGTCAGAAATGCCTGTGACTGTGCAGGGTGGCAGGGACCCTGCTTGACCCCCTGCAGGCAGCGGGGGACATTGGATGAGGAACCATGCAACAGAGACATTCTTGTTTCTGGGCTGCCTCCAAGGCCAAGCTGGCCTAGAGCAGCACTCAGGGCCTTAAGATGGTTCTGCCCAGAAAAAGCATCAGATGCCAGGCTGATCCAGACCCCAAAGGCTTCAAGTTACAGGATCCAAGGTAGAGCTGATGGATGTATGCAGCTCCTTACAGTGCACCTCGGGCAGTGTCAACACACCCACCTAACCACACAATAACCCCTAGAGGGAAAGGGCTTCCCCAGAAGACTTTGTCTTCAGAAAAACTCTATCTGAAGGCTTGAAAGAAAAGCAAATGAAACTCAGCATTCAGATAATGAGACGTGTCTGCACGGGGAGTGCAGAACCTGCCATGTAGGAAATGCTGCCAGAGCCCCTGGCAGGTGCAAAGATGGCAAAGAGGGAATCCATTCAGCATAATGCAGAGTCCCACAGGCTTTCATTTACCTGGCCTTTTCCTTCTCTAGAGCATTGACAGAAGCCTGCAATTCTGAATTTTGCTGTGCCACTTCTTCCCATTGAATCCATTCCCTCTCCAAGTAGTCCAGATGCACTTGCAGCTCCTTGTTCTGATGTTGTGCCTCCTCCAGCATCTTCTGGATCTTCTCAAGCTCCAACAGCTTCTGCCTGGACTCTTCCTGTGTCTCCCTCACATCTTGCTGGGCTCTCTGTGCAGTCCTTTCCTGGCACTCTTGGGAGGCTGCCAGCTGAGATGTCAACTCTGCCACCTCCAGTCAAACAGAACAAAGCAGTCAGAGGCTACAGCCACAGCTTCTCACACTCAGCCACAGCACAGGCTGTGAGCAAAGGTAAAGGACAACTTTCCACTCCTCCCTGTCCTGAGAGCACCAGATTCACAAAGGACATGGACAACTTGTTTCAGTCTCTACGTGGCCCACCCGCAAGGGCACCTGAGAAAGCACCTGCCAAAGCAAGGCCAGCAAGAAGAGGCCAGCAGGAATCCATGCTGCTGCTTGCTGGCCAGCAGCACAGAGGACTAGCCCAGCTGTCCAGAGCAGCAGCTGACATTCAGCAGAGCCCTGAGTGTCCTTCAGAGCAGCTGCCATGGAGCCCCCAGAGCACGAGACAGCCCCAGGGCTCACCCCAGCAGCTGCTGCTCTGCCATGGAAAAGCAAGAAGGCCACAGACCCCTCGCTGCATGACTGCAGTGCCACTGCCCTTTCACTCACCTGCTTTTGTAGAGCCTCCCTCTGCTCAAGGAGGAGATTCCTTTCCTCTTTGAGGCCTTGTAGCTCTTCCTCGTGCCTCCTCTGTGCTGCCTGGGCTTCACTGTGTGCTTCCTGCAGCTCCCCTTGCAGCTCTGCCTCCACACGCTTCCAGGTCATCTCCAGCTGAGCCATCTGCTGCTGAGCAGCAAACAGCCTGGATTGCAGGCTCTCCTTTGCTGACCTACAAGTTGCAAAGATGGACAGACATGAGTTGCTTGCTCCAGACACCCACAGCCGGTTATTCCAGGACGACGTGGCTCAAGATCCCCACGCCTGAGGATGGAAAATGGGTCAGCTGGAAACTCGTCCAGAGAAGGCACATCTGGGCCATTTCCAGAGCAGAGCAGGGCCTCTGAGGGACTGCCCAGGCCTTCCTTATGGCCTGCCATAGCACAGGCAGCCCAGCCCAACTTGGCCTCAACAGCCAAACCTTCACTTGCTGCTCCTGACCTATGACTCTGGGTAGCTGTGCCTAAACAGGCTGGAGCAACAAGCAAAAGCCCAGCCCCTGCTCACAGCCCTTCTCTCATCAGCACTTCCAAGCTGCTCTGCAGGGGGACAGAACAGACTCTTGTCCTGGCTGACTCCTGACTTTTTAATGCTCTTGATAATGGACAGAAAGGTACATCATCTTCCAGACACCCGGGATTTAACGAGGCTTCAGAACTACTTTGCAGATACAGTAAAATCTCATGGTCGTGGCAGCACCTGTGAAAAATCAGATCACCCTTTTGTCTGAACAACAACTACCTGGATGCAGAGACTGCAGTTTCAACTCTTGCAAGGTCCAGGAGTAGACTTGCTGCCTTTATTTGAGTGTTGCTGAACAAGCAGGCAGTAGCCCAAGGGACTTGTCCTTCTTTACACAGTGAGAGGGACCATGCAAAGGCACCTTGGCAGGTTTGGCAGCTGGGTGCCCACCAACAATCAGCAAGAATGCCCAGAGGCTGTTGAGAATTCCAAAGAGCTTTCCCTGCTGCTCTCTAACCAGCTCTAGGTCTTGTCCCACACTTCTCAAGAGTGTGCTTGGAAGCAGAAATGCCTCAAGATGGTCAGCAGGAGCCTCTGGCTTCACCCTGAATGGCAGCGTGCTACTCCCAATGTGCCAAGGTAAGAGCCTGGAATGCTGAAGATGAGGCTTCCTGGTCTGAAGATCAGGATCATGTCAAGCGACTCAGAAAGGAACGAGGGATGTTCAATGCCCAGAACGAGGAACCAAACCCAAGAGAAACTTGAGGTTTCACTCAGCATCTGCATGGTTCAACTACTCCTCAGTTCAGGGCTGGCTGGATTGCTTTTGACATCCCACAGGAGTGTGCTCGGCGGCACAAACTGGAGCCCAAGGCTGACGAGAGCTTTGCTGGCTTTCGGTGCAAGAAAAACAACCTTCACATTGTGGCATTTATATTTTTTCCTTGAGACGCTTCCACATTGTGTCCACGGAATGTAAAACCATCTGAAAAGTTTCAACTCCCTGCCTTTACCTGGTCTCCTCCAGCTGCCTGGCAAGGTCTTGTCGGAGCCACTCGGTGGCTGCCAGTCGGCCCTCAAGGTCAGCCTTCTGGGCCAGCAGCTCCTCCTCTCGCCACGCCTGGGCCACTTCATGTCCTTGGCCAGAGGATTCCTGGCTCAGCAGCTCCAGAGACCAGCTCGATGACTCTTCTTCCTCGGAAACCTGCAAGTGGGACAAGGTACAGCTGGAGCCCTTCCTCAGGAGCCCTGTGCAGAGCCAGCCAGTGCCACCTCACAGGCAGCCAGAGGACAAGGAGCACCTGTGCCCTGGCCTCAAAGTTTCACAGCATCTGCCCCATGCAGCTCTGATAGCCTGGCCTGCCAAAAGCCTCTGGCACTGTTCCCTTGGAAGTGCTGTGGCAGGCCCTGCTGCCTTGCCCGGGCCCAGACAGCTCCTTCCCAACAAACATCCCTACTGCAAACTCTGTGTTGTCACCCAAAACCACTGCATCTTCCACAACTGCCAATATAATTGACTCTAAGCACCAGCTGTGCTGAACATTTTCAGCCATTACTCCAAAACTCAACTGGCATTTGTCCATCACTCTGCTCACCGGCTCCATTCCTTCCCACACCCAATCCAAACCCCCATGTGTTGCCTCTTCATGTGTGGGCACAGGAGAAGCAGCTCCCCATGCCCAGCTTTTGGCCTGGAGCTGCTTTGAACAGCAAGCTCCAGAGCTGGATCAGTCATTCTGGGTGTGCCAGGAATCAGTCTGGCAGTCAGTGGCCTCTGGCTGGAGCCAGGCAGACAGACAAGGCTCTTTACCCAAGCAGGCCTGCACTGACAGGGATAGAGACCCACCTCTTCAGGGGAAAAATCACTTGAATAATTCAGGGACACTGGAGTGGACTGAAGGTCAAGTTCTCTGCCTGCCTGGATACAAATCTTTCCCTTCAGGGAGCCCAAGTGTTGCTTCAGAGCCCCTCTGGCAAGTTCCCTCTTGTTCAGTGCAGCACTCAGTACTTGAGTCTTGTCCCTCGATTTCTTCAAAGCAGCAGCCCCATGCTCCAAATCTTCTTGCAACTCTTCCCTCTCCACTTGTAATTCTTGATTATTTCCCTTATGATTGCTCATCTCAGGTGCATGCATTTGATTCTTCTTTTCCAGATATCTCATCTGCTGCTGGTACAATTCCCTTTCATGCTGCCAAAACAGGGAGAAAAAGGATCACTCATTCCCTCTCTTGCTTTGCTTTTCATACCAGATCTGGACTCCTCCTGCAGGGGCAGGCACAGACTGCCCCTCTCTCTCAGCCTCTCAGCATGCTGCAGAGCTTTGCTGGGCCCCCCTCCCCTTGATGCTGCATCTTTCCCAGCTCACTCAGCCCATCCCAGCTTCCCTTCTGCCCTTGCCTGACCTCCTGCAGCTCCACTCCAGGGCTCCTTTGGGGAGGAGCTGCCAGAACTGCAGCCAGGATTTCAACCCTGCTAAGCGGGATTCAGGCAGTGCCACGAGGATGTGCTCTCCATCAGGGAGGAAGGGAGAGCAAACAGCCACAGCCTTTCATTCCCTGGGGCTGGGCTGACAGCAGTGCTTTTCCACCTCTCCTGTGTAGAGTTCCCATGGCTCCATGCCCCAGAGCCCCACTGCCCTCTCTGGGAGCAGCAATGGCCAGATCAGTCTGTCATTCTCTGCTGCCACTCAGGACCAGTTCTCCCCTTGCAGGCACACGTCCTGCTGGGGATCAGACCTTGGCTTTCCTCTCCTCTCTCCCCACTGGCTGCTCTCCCATGGCCAAGGCCAAACACCTTTCTATTAACAGCAAACTTTGTGTTCTCCTCCCTCTTTCCACATCCAGATATTTAGAAAGCTGAACATGGCATTGGACACCAGGAATTCCCCAAACCATGCAATGTCAATAGGGACACTGAGGACATTGAGAACTAAAGGTTCTAGAGCACAGAAGCCCAGCAGGGAGGATAATCAGCAGCCTCAGCAATAACTGGCTTTGCCATGACTACAACATCTCCTCCTCCTTATTCAGTAGAATGCAATTAGAAAAGTTTAACTGGGAAAAGGTGCTCTTTAGAACTATGAGCACAAGGTCCAAACATAGCTAGGAAAGGGCCCTTTGTGGCATCTGCCAATCTCACCAGCACATCCTTCCTTTCCTTCTCCAGGTCCTCTAAATTCCTTTGCAAAGAGGGACAAAGAGTCAAAACATCTTCCTTCAGGGCAATGGCGTCTTGCTTCTGGGAATTTTCATGAGAGATTTTCTGGTGTTCTGCCCTCAACATTGCTGGAGGAGGGAAGGGGAAGGAGGAGGGGAAAAGAAAAGTCAAGTTAAACTGATGTGCATCCTGCAGAGACAACAGCACTGTCTTCTCTACCTGCCTGTGTTTGCCAGGCCCTAAGCCCACAAAGGCTCCAAAGCTGACAGAAATGAAGGAAACTTCCGGGCAGAGAAAAAGGCAGGAATGAAAGGGGCAAGGATAAGAGGGATAGAAAAGTGTGTTTGCTCTTGGCCTTGTGCAGAGTGAGCAATCTAAGAGAGACAAAGCACAGGGGATGCCTGTGCAGCCCTGCTCCAGAGAGGCCAATAGCCTGGAGGCTCTGGCAGGGCCTGGAGTTTGGGGGGAATGGAGCTGAGGCATCCAGCTACAGCTCCTTAGCACAGACACGGAGCCTGAGAGGCACCAGCTGTGCACGGGATCAGCCCTAGCACAGCCAGAGGGCACTGCCAGCCACAGCATCTTTCTCAAGAGAAAGCTTTCACTGGCACGTGGATGGAGAAATCTCCTGCTGGCTGTTTTTCTCCTCTGCCATCTCTGGGCACTTTTCCTCTGCGAGGCATCAGTGAGATCCCCACAGGTCAGACAGCATGGGGCAGTGGATGGGAGAGGAGAAGCTGTACCTTGCTCACTTTGCTCCAGCTGTTTCAGCAGCTCCTTATTGCGAGCCCTGAGATTGTCTCTCTGAGCCTGTCTCTTCCTCAGCTCCAGCTCCATGGCCTTACACTGTGTGACCATGGTCTCTGCTCTTTCCTCAGAGCTCTGGAGCCTCACACGCAGCTCAGACTCCTCAGTTTCCAATTGCTTCTGTCGAGTTTCCAAGAAAGCTGCCTTCTCCTTCACTGCCTCCAGCAGGGCCCAGGCCTGGAAGATGGATGCACAGAGCCTCAGGGACAGGGCTGCTCCTGAGGCTGCACAGCGGGCCGCAGGGAGAGCAACGAAGGAGAAATGACTTCAAGCCAAACCCAGAAGGCACAGAAGCAAGGATGCCAATGGAGACAAATGGAGAGAAAACAGGGAAAGGGAGGCAATGGGCATCCTTGGGCTGCAGCTCTGAACAGCGGCTGAACTGGCTGTGCTGGAAGTGCCCTGCCCAGCCTGCCACAGCCACCTCTGTGTCCCCACATTGCTCAGTGCCTGGCACAGGCACCAACTCTGTCTGGGACAACACTGCCAACAGAGGGACAGAGAAGCTCCAGAGGAGTCTGCTGCTGCTTCTCCTCCCACATTTCCTGCTGGGACCCAGGAGAGGATGGGGGAAAACTTCTGCAGCTGACACCAGATCCAGCCTCAGCCTCAGGGTGCAGCAGCAGCCCCGGGCAGAACACGACAGCTGTGGATGCTGCTGGCAGGGGAAAGAGGCTGGGGCCTCCAAGGCAAAGGTGCTGTTGTGTGTCCCTGGAGAAGAGGATGCCACTGTACAGCTTACCTGTGTGTTGAGCCCCAGCAGTTCTCTTCTATGCTCAGAATAGAGCTGCTCTGTCTCCTGAAGAGCAGATTGACACTGAGACACCTGATTGTGCAGTGCCAGGTTCTGCTCTTCCAGTGTCCTGAGGCACACCTTCTTTTCTTCAAGAGACAGAATCAGCCTAGAAGGAAAGCAAGCAACTCATTACTAAATGATATCACCTTTTATCAACTCTTAGGACTCACACCACCTCAGGGGGAAACTGCTCTGCCTGATGAGGTTTCTCTAGACAACTTGGCTGTTTAGACTTGACTGTTCCCCCTGCAGTCCCTGACCAGCATGTGCCTACTCTGCTTTTGTCCCAGAATGAACAGCGAGTTCCTGCCTCCATGCCATACGTTCTTTCTGAGCTGGGAATGTGAATACAAACCTAACAAAGTCTTGCAATGAAGACATTAGGGGAGAGGAACAATTTTCTTCTGACTAACCAGGCTCCAAAGCAGGGAGGCTTGGTCAGCATGGAAGAGACATTTCCTTTCCCCATCTTACACATCCAGGTAGCAGGAGCAGCACCCTAGAGCCAGGGAATCTCTGGCAAGTTCCCGAAGATTTACCAGCACCCATCCTACTTTCAGCTGGAGAAACAAAGGCCAAAAGGGCAACTGAGGCTTGGAGCACAAACTGATGGAAGATGCAGAAGGCTCCAGGCAAGCAGGAGTGCCCTGCATTGGCTTTGTCTTCTTCTTGGAGGAAGAATCCTGTGGCACTGAAGCCTGGCAGGATTTGATCAGCTACATGAGCCCCCCATAGCTTGGTCCTGTTCCTTGCATTCTTTGCACAGTCAGAAATGCCTGTGACTGTGCAGGGTGGCAGGGACCCTGCTTGACCCCCTGCAGGCAGCGGGGGACATTGGATGAGGAACCATGCAACAGAGACATTCTTGTTTCTGGGCTGCCTCCAAGGCCAAGCTGGCCTAGAGCAGCACTCAGGGCCTTAAGATGGTTCTGCCCAGAAAAAGCATCAGATGCCAGGCTGATCCAGACCCCAAAGGCTTCAAGTTACAGGATCCAAGGTAGAGCTGATGGATGTATGCAGCTCCTTACAGTGCACCTCGGGCAGTGTCAACACACCCACCTAACCACACAATAACCCCTAGAGGGAAAGGGCTTCCCCAGAAGACTTTGTCTTCAGAAAAACTCTATCTGAAGGCTTGAAAGAAAAGCAAATGAAACTCAGCATTCAGATAATGAGACGTGTCTGCACGGGGAGTGCAGAACCTGCCATGTAGGAAATGCTGCCAGAGCCCCTGGCAGGTGCAAAGATGGCAAAGAGGGAATCCATTCAGCATAATGCAGAGTCCCACAGGCTTTCATTTACCTGGCCTTTTCCTTCTCTAGAGCATTGACAGAAGCCTGCAATTCTGAATTTTGCTGTGCCACTTCTTCCCATTGAATCCATTCCCTCTCCAAGTAGTCCAGATGCACTTGCAGCTCCTTGTTCTGATGTTGTGCCTCCTCCAGCATCTTCTGGATCTTCTCAAGCTCCAACAGCTTCTGCCTGGACTCTTCCTGTGTCTCCCTCACATCTTGCTGGGCTCTCTGTGCAGTCCTTTCCTGGCACTCTTGGGAGGCTGCCAGCTGAGATGTCAACTCTGCCACCTCCAGTCAAACAGAACAAAGCAGTCAGAGGCTACAGCCACAGCTTCTCACACTCAGCCACAGCACAGGCTGTGAGCAAAGGTAAAGGACAACTTTCCACTCCTCCCTGTCCTGAGAGCACCAGATTCACAAAGGACATGGACAACTTGTTTCAGTCTCTACGTGGCCCACCCGCAAGGGCACCTGAGAAAGCACCTGCCAAAGCAAGGCCAGCAAGAAGAGGCCAGCAGGAATCCATGCTGCTGCTTGCTGGCCAGCAGCACAGAGGACTAGCCCAGCTGTCCAGAGCAGCAGCTGACATTCAGCAGAGCCCTGAGTGTCCTTCAGAGCAGCTGCCATGGAGCCCCCAGAGCACGAGACAGCCCCAGGGCTCACCCCAGCAGCTGCTGCTCTGCCATGGAAAAGCAAGAAGGCCACAGACCCCTCGCTGCATGACTGCAGTGCCACTGCCCTTTCACTCACCTGCTTTTGTAGAGCCTCCCTCTGCTCAAGGAGGAGATTCCTTTCCTCTTTGAGGCCTTGTAGCTCTTCCTCGTGCCTCCTCTGTGCTGCCTGGGCTTCACTGTGTGCTTCCTGCAGCTCCCCTTGCAGCTCTGCCTCCACACGCTTCCAGGTCATCTCCAGCTGAGCCATCTGCTGCTGAGCAGCAAACAGCCTGGATTGCAGGCTCTCCTTTGCTGACCTACAAGTTGCAAAGATGGACAGACATGAGTTGCTTGCTCCAGACACCCACAGCCGGTTATTCCAGGACGACGTGGCTCAAGATCCCCACGCCTGAGGATGGAAAATGGGTCAGCTGGAAACTCGTCCAGAGAAGGCACATCTGGGCCATTTCCAGAGCAGAGCAGGGCCTCTGAGGGACTGCCCAGGCCTTCCTTATGGCCTGCCATAGCACAGGCAGCCCAGCCCAACTTGGCCTCAACAGCCAAACCTTCACTTGCTGCTCCTGACCTATGACTCTGGGTAGCTGTGCCTAAACAGGCTGGAGCAACAAGCAAAAGCCCAGCCCCTGCTCACAGCCCTTCTCTCATCAGCACTTCCAAGCTGCTCTGCAGGGGGACAGAACAGACTCTTGTCCTGGCTGACTCCTGACTTTTTAATGCTCTTGATAATGGACAGAAAGGTACATCATCTTCCAGACACCCGGGATTTAACGAGGCTTCAGAACTACTTTGCAGATACAGTAAAATCTCATGGTCGTGGCAGCACCTGTGAAAAATCAGATCACCCTTTTGTCTGAACAACAACTACCTGGATGCAGAGACTGCAGTTTCAACTCTTGCAAGGTCCAGGAGTAGACTTGCTGCCTTTATTTGAGTGTTGCTGAACAAGCAGGCAGTAGCCCAAGGGACTTGTCCTTCTTTACACAGTGAGAGGGACCATGCAAAGGCACCTTGGCAGGTTTGGCAGCTGGGTGCCCACCAACAATCAGCAAGAATGCCCAGAGGCTGTTGAGAATTCCAAAGAGCTTTCCCTGCTGCTCTCTAACCAGCTCTAGGTCTTGTCCCACACTTCTCAAGAGTGTGCTTGGAAGCAGAAATGCCTCAAGATGGTCAGCAGGAGCCTCTGGCTTCACCCTGAATGGCAGCGTGCTACTCCCAATGTGCCAAGGTAAGAGCCTGGAATGCTGAAGATGAGGCTTCCTGGTCTGAAGATCAGGATCATGTCAAGCGACTCAGAAAGGAACGAGGGATGTTCAATGCCCAGAAGGAGGAACCAAACCCAAGAGAAACTTGAGGTTTCACTCAGCATCTGCATGGTTCAACTACTCCTCAGTTCAGGGCTGGCTGGATTGCTTTTGACATCCCACAGGAGTGTGCTCGGCAGCACAAACAGGAGCCCAAGGCTGACGGGAGCTTTGCTGGCTTCACATGACAGGAAAACAATCTTCACATTGTGGCATTTATATTTTTTCCTTGAGACGCTTCCATATTGTGTCCATGGAATGTAAAACCATCTGAAAAGTTTCAACTCCCTGCCTTTACCTGGTCTCCTCCAGCTGCCTGGCAAGGTCTTGTCGGAGCCACTCGGTGGCTGCCAGTCGGCCCTCAAGGTCAGCCTTCTGGGCCAGCAGCTCCTCCTCTCGCCACACCTGGGCCACTTCATGCCCTTGGCCAGAGGATTCCTGGCTCAGCTGCTCCAGAGACCAGCTCGATGACTCTTCTTCCTCGGAAACCTGCAAGTGGGACAAGGTACAGCTGGAGCCCTTCCTCGGGAGCCCTGTGCAGAGCCAGCCAGTGCCACCTCACAGGCAGCCAGAGGACAAGGAGCACCTGTGCCCTGGCCTCAAAGTTTCACAGCATCTACCCCATGCAGCTCTGATAGCCTGGCCTGCCAAAAGCTTCTGGCACTGTTCCCTTGGAAGTGCTGTGGCAGGCCCTGCTGCCTTGCCTGGGCCCAGACAGCTCCTTCCCAACAAACATCCCTACTCCAAACTCTGTGTTGCCACATAAAACCACTGCACCTTCCACAACTGCCACTGGGCTAACAAAATTTCTCTTTGGATCTATTTCAGTGAATCAAGGGAAATTCAGCTGAATCAAGGGAAAATATACAGGACTTCTCCCTAATAGAAGAAAACCCGCATCACAGTGTCACCTCTTCACATACTCCAAGCAATTCTCTGCAAGGAGAGGATGCTTTACTGGGAAACGGCTCTTGTGACGAGCAGATATTTAGTGACTGATGGATGTCTGGCTGATGTGGCCAAAGCAAAACCTCTGCTGTGCATTTGCCAAACCTACCACATTGTCCAGACCTGAGAGTGTCTGACAGAGACCCTCTGAAACACAGCCTTCTCTTGCAGCTATCCTGTAACATCCAATCCAAACCTCCCCTGCCACAGCTTGGGACTATTTCCTCTTCTCCTGTCCCTTGTTCCCTGGAAGCAGAGCCTGACCCTCACCTGGCTGCAGCTTCCTGTCACAGGGACTTGGAGAGAGCAAGAAGGTGCCCCCTGAGCCTTCTTTTCTCCAGGCTGAGCCCCCCCAGCTCCCTCAGCTGCTCCTGGTCACACCTGTGCTCCAGACCCTTCCCCAGCTCCCTTCCCTCTTTTAGAGGCTCTGTGGCTGCCCCAAGCAACACATTTTGCAGAAGCATGCCACACTTTGCTGATGAACATGCATATCCCTGGCTAAGAAATGCGTGTGCCCTCTTGAGCCAGGTGTGCACAGCACTGTGCCTGTCTTCTAGTGCCTGAAAGAGCATCAGGCTGATCTGGCTGCCACAACTCCCACTGCCACAGGTGCTGCCTAGCAATAAGGTGTTCAGAGCCCTGCTACCATCATCCCTCCCTTGCTCCAGCACATCCCTCTGAAGCTGCAATTCCTCCAAAGTCTGCCTCTTGACTTCCAGCTCCCTCTGCAAGGATGGCCCTTCTCCCTCGAGTGCAGCCAAGTCCTCCACTGTACAAGAAGGGGCAAGACGAGTTTTCAAGGGAAAACCATCTCATTTCCAAAACCAACCTCCATCCAGTCCTGCTGCTCTGCCTCTTCTGCCTGGGCTGACGCTTCCTTCTGCTGCTTGGTGTTCTGCTGCTGCAGACATAAGGCTCCTGTCTCCGGGATTCCAGTGCATTGCCGCAGCATTTCCTTGGACTTCTCAATTTTTGCACAGTCACTGCAGAGACAAGGCCCAGTCAGAAGAAGCAAGAGGCCTGTAGAGTCAGCAATGCCATTTTCAGCACACCAGGATGGAGCTGGGGGCAGTGGGCTAAGGAAGACCTTGCTCTTTCCCTCCCAAGGAAATCCTCCAGAGGCAAAGGGAAAGGAAGGCAGGATTTTGCCTTCCTTCAGTGACAAGCAGTGGCTGGGCAGGGGCATGCAAGGAACAGAATTCAGGAAGCAGCACGGCAAGAAGAAGGAGTCTTCTATTCCAATATGGCTCTGCATCTCCCAGACAGCCTTGGGAGTCACAGTAGAGCATCCAAAACCTAGACAGGACATTGCTCGAGATCCACACTGAGGCCTACACATGGTAGGCAGGTGATTTCTTCATCCAGGACACCTCTGACCTCCCAGACCTGGAAGCAGATTGCCTCTGGAATGCAGGAGGAGGAGGAGGAGGAGGAAATGCTCACCTACAGATTTCTTCTAGCAGAGAGTCTATGATCTGGTATTGGCTTCTGATCCTCTGGGTTCTCTCCTCTACTTGATCAAACTGTTGCCACATGCGCTCACAGTTCTCTGTAGCTTCCTGAGCCAATTCAAAGGGATGCTGTTCATCAGTGGATGTCAGAGTTGAGAGGATGTTCCCAGGATTGTCGGTGCAGATGATGGAATTGGCCATGCTGTCACCGTCGTCTACCAGCACCTGAAAGGCCACATCCAGCTGTTAGTCAGGTATTCTGTTCCTGTTCCAAAGTAGCACTGAGATGCCTCTTCTGATCCCACAAGAACCAGTGTCCATTCATGGAGAACCAGTTTCAAAAGGCCAGCCAGCTCAGCACAGTTTACTCACCTGAGGGGCTCTGGAGGAACGTCCCTGGTGAGAAAGCCCTCGAGCTCCCTGCAAGTGCACAGGGAAGAGCACACTCAGACTGCATGGCTGCCCCTGAGGCAGTTGCCTCTAAGTGCTTCCCAGCCTGTCCCAGAGCACAGCACTTCCAGCTGAGCTCCTCCTCCCTTCCTTGGCAATATTTTCAGCCCAGGAGTTTGAGAGCAGCGCAAACCAACATGCTGCAAGGTGTCTGATCACTTCTAAGAACACCAGAAGGGGAGCTGCCCAGAGCCCAATCCAACCTGGCCTTGAACACTCCCAGGGATCCAGGGGCAGCCACAGCTTCTCTGGGCAACCTGTGCCACGGCCTCAGCACCCTCAGAGGGCAGAATCCCCTCCCAATATCCCATCCATCCTTGCCATGTCTCACTGGGAAGCCTTGTCCTGTCCCTGCAGGCCCCTGGCTTAAGTCCCTCTCCAGCTCTCTTGCAGCCCTTTCATGCATTGGAAGGGACTCTAAGGTCACCCTGGAACCTTCTCTAGTCAGGACAACCCCAACTCTTGCATCCTTTTCCCTTGGCACAGGTGCTCCAGCCCTTGCAGCATCTTCCTATCATCCTTGTGACCTCCTCTGGGCCACTGGGGATCATTTTGGAGATGTCTGGGAGAAACTCATTCTTGACTCTGGGAAGCGCTGAGGCTGCGCTGTAATTTGGGTGAGGGGAAGGCAATGAAAAGCTGCTCCCTTGTTTGTGCCCACGGCCTCCAGTGGGACAAGGAGAGTGGAGGAGATGTGGCTGTGCTCTGGGATAGCCAGGAGCCCCCCATTCCCTCCCAGGCCTGTCCCCATGGCAAGCACCACAGCTGCTGCCAGCTCTGGAACAACCAACTGTTAATCCCTTGCTAATCCCAAAGGGAACTGTTCCCTAAGGCACAGCCCAGGCCCACCCAGGTCCCTGCTGGGCTTGGCACAAGGAGAGCAGCGGCTTTGTCACTCACCCTCCGGGTCTCCATCCGCCCCTCGCACGAAGAGACAGATAATATCAGAGAGAGATAATATCAGTGCCCAAAGGCCCTTGGCCTTTGCAGGGTCTAAACCCCAAATATCCAAAGGCCCTTGGCCTTTGCAGGGTCTAAAGCCCAGTGCCCAAAGGCCCTTGACCTTTGCAGGGTCTAAAGCCCAGTGCCCAAAGGCCCTTGACCTTTGCAGGGTCTAAACCCTGATATCCAAAGGCCCTTGGCCTTTGCAGGGTCTAAACCGCAAAAACCCAAAGGCCCTTGGCCTTTGCAGGGTGTAAACACCAATATCCAAAGGCCCTTGGCCTTTGCAGGGTGTAAACACCAATATCCAAAGGCCCTTGGCCTTTGCAGGGTGTAAACACCAATATCCAAAGGCCCTTGGCCTTTGCAGGGTGTAAACACCAATATTCAAAGGTTCTTGGCCTTTGCAGGGTCAATAGCACACAATCTAAGTGCCGTTGGCCTTTGCAAGGTCCAAGCCCCAAAGTTCACGAGCTGTTGACAGCTCCAGGGTCCAAACCCCAATAGCCAGGAGCTGTTGATTGTTGCCAGGATCCAACCCCCAGCATTCCATGGCCTTTGTGACACTTGCCAGGGTCATACCCCCAGTGTTCCATGGCCTTTGTGATGGCTGCCAGGGCCCAAAGCCCAGCATTCCAGGGGCTGTTGGGAGGCCCTCCCTGGCTCTCCCCCCATCCCTGCTCCCTGCTGGTCCTGGCACTGGCCCTGCCTCCCCCATGTCCCCAGAGCCCTCCTGGGCAGCTGGGCAGGGACCTGGCTCAGAAGTCAGTTTTAAGGCTCAGCATTCTCAAGACTTGCAGGCTCTTTAGGGATGCGCTTCATTCCTGAGTCACAGGAATTCTTCTGTCTTCTCTGACAAAGGGCACATGAAAGAAAAAGCCTAAAAAGGTTCTTGGTGCCTACAAATATTCATGGAAAATAAAGCTTTGCCTTTAGAACAGCCATATGAGGAGGAAGAATGGTGTTTCAGGGGCTTTTCAAATTTCTACAGAGAAATGCTGAGAGCTGCAGTGTTTAAGGCTCATAAAATGAGACAATCACGAGTACATTTTTTTCTCTGCTCTCTGTTTGGCAATATATCACTAGGTCTTGTAGGCAGAAGAAAATCTTGCTGCTTCCATCAAAGATTCCTCACTAGGAACAGATCTTCAAGAACCAAATGGGTCTGCTTGCAGAAACTTTGGCAGGTATTTTTGCCCTCATTTTTGGTTGCATTCATCTGTGTCCTAGGGAGGATTTTTGTGCCCGCGTTGACAGGAATTGGCTTCTGAGCAGGGCACAAATCCTGTGTGGAAGAGCAGAGCTGCAGCTGCCTTCTGTAAGGCCTCTCTCTCCAGAGAGGGACGGCCCAAGGATGTCACTGCCAAGTTAAGGTTCAGAGAGTGATGCAGCTTCAAGTCTCTGCTTCCACAAGAGCAGCTTTGGGCTCCTTGCACAGCTGCAAAGGAGCAGCACAGCTCCTGGTGAAGGTCTGACAGCTCCTGCCTGGTCCTTGCGCAGCTCTCAGTGGAGTTCTGCCGCTGCTGTTGCTCTTGGGCCAGCTGTGACTGCAGCAGGGATACCTGAAAGAGGCACAAGGCCCGGCTCAGACAAGCCCACGCTGGCAGGAGCACCTGCAGCCCCACGGTACCGCCTCTCGGGGCAGACACAGCCTCCAACTCCAGCCCTCACCAACACTCTGCCCTTGGGCAAGGGCAAAGGAACAGGCTCCCAGACACAACAGAGCTCAGAGCATCAACAAGTCCACTTCCAGGCTGCCAAACCCTTCCCACATACATCCCTCAGCCACCACAGGTCTATTACAGACACTTCCAATGGGATTTAGGAACCCAGCTCTGATTTCCAGAGCACACATTTGGGCCACTGACCCCTTTCTCCACAGGCTGTGCCTCAGCACGAGGGCTGCTGCTCCCCTGAGCTCCTGGAGGACTCTTCTACTTGAGCTGCTGGACCGTCAGCCCAGCCATGAGGGGAGTGTGGTGCTTGGGTTTTTTTGGTGCTTTCTTGAGGCATTTGAGCACCCCAAGCCCCATTTTACACATCCTCATTGTGAAAAACAAGGTTCACTCTCCAGTAAAAATTTAAAAGTTGAATAAAGGACAATAAGAGACAAAGAGAATAAAGCAATGTTTTTGTGGCCAGGTGCCTGGCATTCAGCCAAGAGCACACCTGCTGTTTCAGAGATGTCCCTTACATACACTTTCTATTGCATCAGCCTACTGCATAGTCATAAGCAATTATGCATATTTAAACTTTTCCCCAAATTACTTTACATGTTCTAAGAATTGTTTAGCATGTCTCCTCCTTGGGCCCACCTTTTCAGAGCCTGTGCATTTTGTGGCGGTGATTTGAGTTCGCCCTTGTTATCACCTCCTGTTTGGGCTTTGGTCCATTTTTTCTAGAGATGGTGGGTGCTGATAATTGGCATGTCAGCAGCAGGGGTCTCCATCATAGGTTTATTGAATGTTATCCCAACCAAGCAGGCAGTTTAACACAAACATGCTATATCAGCTATTTAACTACTATGTCTAGGTTTAGTTAACAACAGAAAAAACCCTATGTTTTTATAGCAAAGTTACTCTAATATACATATAGAATCCATCTTAATATTTGCAAAAAGCCAATATTGTAATATGTATTTATAACAATCCTTTCCCCAACAGCACCCATATCTGCACCCCTGATAGGTGAACAGAGGGGTGGGTTTGGTTCCACAGGGGTCCGGCAGAAATTTTGGAAACAATGTATTACATATCAGTGCCCCACATGCCAATGCAGAGTGACTCTGAAAGGCAAAGACATCGTCTGAACAGGACTCAGTGACACTGGTGCTAAGTGTGACCGTGTGACAGAGACAAGGAATGTGTGAGCCAGAGCACAAATGCTGCTCTGAGCCCTGGGGCCCAGGGAGCCCTGATATCAGCAGGTGTGGCAGAGTCCCTGCCAAAGCAGAGTCCCCCTGAGGCCCTGGCAGCGCTGGTGCCCATCTCCTGCCCCAGGGACCTGTGCCTCCAGAGGGCTTCTCTGCCAGAGGGCAGCCAAAGCTGACTTTGTGCACTGGGGCCTGGGCTCCATCCTACAGGGGCTCTTGGTAGGAGCACCTGGAGCAACTGGTGGCAACACTTGGTACGTGTCAGATGATGTTGCTCCTTCCTGGAATGATCTTTTCAAGGAAGGGATTAGCAGTAGCACAGAAAGACCAGTAGCTACAGAATTTCACAGAAGAGACTCCACCAAAACACTGTCATGTTCCTTGTGCTTTTTTGTCTTTCTTGCATTCTGAAAGAAAAAGAATTGGCCCAGCCTCTGCTATTCAACGCTCCACTTACTGTGTGTCTTCCTGTGGCAGCTCACGTGCAAACACAACTGGCTGCCTGCTGAGCATGGCAAAGGACGGCCACAAACAGGGAGGTCCCCGGTGAACATCAAGACAGACACCTGGGGAAGTGCAGAGGATAGGGATAACTCTGGCAGGAGAAGCTGTTCTGTGTCTCTGATGATGCTGCCAGCCCCCTGAAGGCACGGCCAAGACAAGTGCTGGAAGCAGCCATGTCCTGCTCTTTTCTGCTCTCAGATGCACACGGGACAGACTTGTTGCCCACAGGTCCACCAGACTTGATCCAGGAAAAAATGGAAGCCCCTGCATTGGTAGGGAAGGGGCTACAGCAAGAGCAAAGCAGGATCTTCCAGCAGCAAAACCTGAGCTTGTGAAGAGGGCCATGTCCTCAGCAGACACCAAAGTGCTTCCCTCCAGCCTTGAATGTTGGCCACAAGTGCCTGCCTTTCTTCAGAGCCTGCTACTGCTTCCTTTGTTCCAAGCCCATCCCGGATTTAGGTTGGAAGCTCATGCACATGTTTTTAAGGTGCCTGCACAGAGGAGAGGGACGGCAGCTGCAGCGCAGGGCTCGTGCTGCCTCTCATGATGGCATCAATGCCGCTGCCTTGGGACGCCTGCCAGTGGAGGGCGAGTCTGCCCTCAAGCACAGTCACTGTAGTCAGTCAGGGGCCCAGGCTGCAGCGGCAGCTGCCAAGCATTGCCGTGAGGCTGGCAAGCCAAGGGAAAGCCATTGTGGCCGAGTGCGCTGAAGCCTTTTGCTAAATCACACGCAATAGTGCCCAGAGTATGGCCCCTTTGGAATGGCGGCTGGTGCAGACGCCTTCTGGAGCAGGTGCCGGCGTTGGGGCTGCTGCTGTTCCTGTGCGCGCTCTGGTGCTGTTTCTGTGGCGTCCAGAGCCGCTTTGGCAGCAGCGACTCAGCAGCCCTGCTTGAGGAGACATCGCCGCCCTGGCCACAGAGGCAGAAGCTCTGTGGGCCCAGAGCTTGTGTCAGCAGGGCCTCATCCTCAGCACCATGGCCTGGGCAGCTGCGGGGGCCTGGGCTGGCCGCCAGCCCTGCTCTGCCCAATGCCCTGGCAGCAAGCAGTGACCGTGCCCCGGCAGGGCCCCCTTGCCCTCCTTGTCCCCAGCCAGGCCAGTCTGGACACCTCGGGGGGTCCCCACCCTCCTGCTGAGGCCCAGCCACCAGGGCTTCTGCCCCAGGCGTGGGAGCCTCTCTGGGGAAGCGCCCGGCTGTCAGGAACAAGGCTGACACCCAATTCCTCAGGGCTTCCCAGCAGCCCGGCCCCTCAGGGGCCTCCTGTCCCTTTGGAGCCTCCTGCCAGCCACTCCCTCCCACAGGGCCCTCGTGCCTTCCCAGCTCCTTGTCCTATCAGGGCCTCTGCAGCACCTCATCCCTTCATGGCCTCCCATCACCCCGTCATCCCCTCAGGCTCTCCCCCAGCCCGGCCAAGCTGCCTGGCAGTGGCACAGCCCCGAGGGAGCTCCAGAGGAGCCACATCGAGAGGCACCTCAGAGGCCTCAGCAATGCAGCCAGCAAGACACGGGCAGGAGGACACACATGGCCCTTCCTGGCTGGGCAGGAGGGCTTGTGGCCATCTCCAGGCACCAGTCCAGCAGGGATCCCTGCAGCTCCGGCCCCTGCCCGGCTGCTCTGTCGCCAGCACAAAGGCTTCAGCAGAACCACCCAAGGCCAAGGGGCTTCTGGCCATTTCTCCTTTCCCACTCCACACCAGGGCTGCTCGCTTGGCACAAGGACCCCTTTTCCCCTCTTCCCCCGTGCCCTGCGGACATTGGGCACCAAAGAGAGCTCCTGGGAGTCTGGGTATTAGAACACATTCTATATTTATATCCTAAAGAACAACAAAAAAGAAGGAATAAAGCAATCTTAAAGAAAAGAAAAGAAAAATCGCCCCTGGGGCTCAGAAGGCCCCAGCAGACAGAGAGCCTCTCAAATCAGCTCTCCTCAGAGCTCCAGTAGCACAGCCAGCTGTGGCCCCAGGGACAAGGCCGTTTCTTGCGGGCCCTGTGAAACTGATCTTGCAGCTTCTGCAAGATGGAGCCTGGAGCTCGGAGCTCTCTCCACAGCCCGGAGGACAAAGGCTGTTTCGAGAGCCAGGCTTCTGGTGGCAGGGCTGATGTCCTCTGCCTTGTCTTCAAGGGCTGCGAGAGAGAGGAACAGAGGCACGGTCAGATCCCGGATCTTTGGGGAGCCAAGGAGACCCCTGAGGCAGGGCCATGCCAGCCGGCTCTGGCCAAGGCCAGGAGGGAGCAGGGAGCAAGGGGATGGGCCCGAAGCTAGCGGACACTATTGCCCCACGTGGGCCTGAAATGGGAGCGTGTGCTGTGGCCACGGCAGCCCTGCTGCGCACAGGGAGCAGAGCCCTCGGCACCGGGGGAGGGATTGCAGGGCAGAGTGGGGAGGGGCAAGGTGGGGTTTGGTTGCGTGGAGTAGGACAGGGCAGAACAGGGCAGGGCAGGATAGGGCAGGCTTAGATGGGGTTGGGTTGGGGAGGAAGTTTGGGGCAGGGCACAGGAGGGCAGGGCTGGGTGGGGCGGATAATGAAGGGGATCTTTGGCTTGTGGTTTCCTGATGAACCTGATGCCTTCCTGTTGCACGATCTCCTGTGGGCTGTCCAAGTATGGCAGGGCTTGGTGCAAGTGCTCAGCCCTTCGGCTCCTCTCCTCTGCCAGCTGGAGAGAGCTCCAGGAGGGTGCATGTTGCAGTGTGGGCTGATGGTTGGTTGCTGCAGTCTTCCTAAAGTGTCCCCACAAGGAGAGCGCACCACCAAGCACACAGCAAATACCACGCTCACACACAGCAGCTTAATATCGACGATGGCAGAGGCAGGAAGGGTCATTGTATAGGTTTCCAGTGGTAGTTTATTTCACCTACACTCTGAAAGGGTCCAGGAACAAAGACAGTGAGATACAGAGGTCCAGGGTTATATACTGCTATAAAGGGGCAGAGCCAACAGCAACAACCAATTGAATCATCATTTTAAATGGTTAAGATTTCAGCTGAGGGTAAGAGCCAATTCATATTGAAGTTAGATACACCAGCGATAGGTTAATGATTATTAGATGCTTAAGCTAAAGCTAATTGTTATATTATGAGCTCATTTGTAAAAGAAAGCGGAGCAAGTGAACCATTATAGGAGCCATTATTGAAACCAACAGTACAATGCCCATCACTTGGACTCTATGCCAATCTATCATGAAGCAGAGGGGCTTGGATCATGCCAGAGGGTCCCAGAGACCTGACAAAGACTTTCCTGACTTAATCCCTGGGACCACTGACCCAGTTTGAGATCACCCACCCAATTCAAGGGAAGAATTGTGGAGGCATGAAGGACTAATAAACTCATTTTAATACAGAGAGGGGATTGGAGGTGCTGGGGGTATGCATATGTATTATTTTGGGAAAAAATGGAAGGCAAAAATCCTTGTGTGGCACAATCACACATTTGGGGACGATCCCCACGGTGCCACCCTCCGGCGTAATAAACATAACACTTTCTAACTTTGACAAGTTAGAGAGTCTTTGTCTGTGATTTTCGGTTTTAACGATTCAATTGGCGAGCCAAGGCAGGAGGAGACACTGCTCAGCTGTGAGAGCAGCTCAGGACATGGACGTCCTCGGGGTAAGCCCAGGGATATTCCTGGAAGAGCAGCCTCTGCTGCCCAGCCTGTTCATCCAGCAGGAGACAAGGACTCCTGACTACTAAAACTCTGAACAAAACGGTATGTTTAAAAATTTAAACAGTTTTGAGTAGTGATCTCTAAGGCGTACATGTGGTCAGGAAAGGCCATTTGGTAAGCTGTGGGAGACGTTCCATGCGCAACTTGTGCCTCTGCAGTGTGCTTGCAGGCTGAAGTTGCAGTTGAAATCTGGTTGTCAGCAGAAAGAGTTGTTGAACCATTGTACTGAGCTTGGGCTTTTGAAAGAAGGGGATTTTGCCATTTGTTTCATCGTAGAGGGCTCAGTTGGGTAGCAATTGGGGCTACCAGTCATAAGGGCAAATCCTGGTCTAAAGTGGTTCTGTTGTTGTGAATGTGTCCTGACAGTGAGAATGATTGTGAGAGCATTTGTTGAGACGTGCTGTTAGCATGATGCAAGTTTGGACCCACGGTTCCCTTTTTGGGCAACTGAAACAGCTGGGGAAAAACAAAGTGAGTGGGGTGCATGATCCTTAATAAAATCCCCTCCCCACTGTGACAGTGTGTGTGTCTGCGTTTTAGTTATGGGGGACAGAATTTATGGTAACAGGTGGAGTTCATGGTAAAAGGGTGTTTATGTTTGTGGAATTTGAAATATACAAGTTGAGTGCTTTAGTATAATGTATTTCTATATTGTTAGATTGTATGAAGTGTTTCCCGCGGGAATAAGAAGATTGTGTTGTTGTAGTCGCATTTGGAGCTGTGATGTATTTTTGAGGCAACGTTGCCAACTTGTGTCAAAAGTTGTAAGTGTAGCACACGTTGAGTGTGAAGTTGTTCAACTGGTTTGTTTGGAGCCTTTGCTAAGGGCTTACTTGTGGTTTTAGGTACGGGGTTTGTGTTTGTAATTATAATAGGGATAGTTTTGGTCTGAGAATCCAATCTGGCCAGACAGACAGGAGGAACTCCTTTGCTTCATTGGTTTGGGCTCGATGGGAAGCAACCAGAGTAAAGAGATCCCCAAAAGTAGTCCTTTAGGGTGTATTTTGGCACACTGGAAGGAACTAGTAGGGTATGGAGGGATAGAAAATAAAAGGACCCTTGTGAAATTTTCCACACAGTGGAAGCCACTCTATAGGCTCGAAGAGGGGGTCAGATGGCCCCCGACTGGAACCCTACATTATGAGACTTTGTTACAGCATATGTTGTTTTTGAGGCGGGAGCAAGAATGGGAAGAGGTGATGTATGCTGACATGTTTTTCTCCCAATTACCCTGAGTGGCAGAGGGATTTTGGACTCAGGTCTCCCTCTAACCCCTTTGTGTTGGCCCTGGAAAAAGATAATGAAGCTAACAGGGGAAGGCTGAAATGGTGTTGTAATGCATGCTCCATAAATCAGTGCTGCACACACCCAGACGAGGTATACCCAGCTGACTCACTGAAGCAAGAGTTGGGGGATCTGTTTGAACCACCCCCTAGGAGGCAAGGGGGACAGAGAGAGGCAGCAAATTTGGGAACAACCTCAACCTCAACTCCAACTCTTATTCTACCTTGTGAGACTACACCTTTAACTCCAACTCCAACTTTTGTTTCACCCCCTGACATCCCTGTCTGGACTTCAGCTTTTGTTCCACCCGCTAAGACTTCACCCTCAAGTCCAACTCCAGCTCTTGCTCCACCCTCTAACACCTCTGTCCAAACTCCAGCTCATATTCCAGCCCCCACTCCAATTAAAGCCACTACTATTTCAGCCCCAGCTCCAGCTTTAAACAAAGCTATTACTATTTCAACTCCAGCTCTGATTTTAAGCCCAGCTGAACCAGCTCCGGCTTCTATGTCAAGTTCAACTCCCGTTTCTATTCTATCCCCCACCTCAACTACTCCTCAAGTTTTCCAACTACCCAGCAGAGACAGCGAACGAGAGGAGTCCCCTCCAGAGGGTCCTATAGCCTCCTGGACTTGGAAACACACTAAGGAAATGATACAAGCACCTTTGAGGGAGGCACTAAGCCCTGAAGGGAAGACAATGTTAGTGAAAATTCCTTTTTCTACACTGGATTTAGAGGGTTGAGGAAAGCTTGCTAAACGTTATCAGAGTGACCCGATAGGTGTTGCAAAGGAATTGAAGTTTATGATTCAACAGCATCGACTTGATTGGTCAGATCTCCAGTTGTTATTGTATGCCTTAACTGAAACAGAAAAACAATTGATGTTAAAGGTAGCAGGGGGCTTAGCAGAAGATGCTTGTAGAATATACAGAGTGATAGAAGAGATGACATTCCTCTTCAGGATCCACATTGGAATGCTAATGATGGTAGTGATGTTGAAAGACTAGAGGATTATCAAGACTTCATAGTAAGGGGGTTAGAAAGGGCAATTCCTAGAACAATGAACTGGTCAGCCCTATATACAATTAAGCCAGGTCCCTCCAAAACACCTTCTGAATTTCTAGAACATTTGTGGGCTGCAATGTGTCATTCTACAACCTTAGATCCTGAATCTGAGGAAGGGATACGACATCTAGTGAGTTTATTCTTAGGACAATCTGCAGGGGACATTAGACGCAAACTTCAGAAGATACAGGGTCTGACAGCATGAGATTTAGAGACTTTGCTAGAGGAGGCATGGAGAGTATTTAGTAACCAGGAAGAAAAGTGCAAAGAAGGGATGAAAAAATTATTAGCAGTAGTAAGGGAAGAAGAAAAAGGGAAATGTGGACAAAGGCCACAAAGGCAGGGAGCACCTTGGCTAAGGAGAGATCAACATGCATTCTGCAAGAGAGTTGGACACTGGAAGAACCAGTGCCCGGAACGAAGAAAAGGTGATGGACAAAGAAGAGATCAAAAAGGGGGGTGGTGGTTGCCCATGTTAAGGAAGACTGATGTGGACCCGAGGATCTTACCCTAGGAGACCCTCTGGTTATAATGAAACTTGGGAACAAAGAAAAGGAAATGGATTTCCTGATGGACACAGGGGCAACATCTTTGGTGCTAAATAAAGCTTTAATGCCAATAACAGATGATGATGTCATGGTAAAGGGGCCAACTGGCCAATTTGAAAGAGCTTATTTTTGTAGGTCATTGAAATATAAACTTGGGAAACAGTGGGGAATTCACAAGTTCTTATATTTACCCAATACTCCATCAGCACTTTTGGGTAGAGATCTATTGGAACAATTAGAAGCAAATGGAGAGATTACTGTGGAGGTTAAGGAGGTTAAGTGACGCTGTTGAGTCAGGGACGGAATGAAAGACTCCAGTCTTCAGAAGATGAATCAGAAGACAATTTAATGAAGGCAGCAGGTCTTTTATAATGTGACTCGCTAAGCTGAGACTTGATTGGTCTCAAAGCAAAAACCTCTCACACTATTGGTGAACCGTGAATAGCACACTCTGGAGAACCATATCTATAAACAATGGTTACAGAGAGAGAGAGAGAGAGAATAATTGTTTTAAATCTTTTCTCTAAGTTTCCCAGGCTCAGCCTGGGAGAATTTATCTCTGTTCTTTCTTTGACTGAACTGAGAATATCCACAGTTAAGGACCAACAATATGTTAAGCCTGATGCTAATAACCAATGAGGCTAAAGTTGAAAGTGAAGATGAGATTCATAGGAAAATTCTGGATCAGGTATTTCCTGGGGTGTGGGCTTCTAACATACCAGGGAGAGCAAAGAATGCACCCCCAGTGCAAATTAGGCTTAAAGAAGGAAGACAACCGGTTAGGGTCAAGTAGGACCCTTTGAGAAAGGAAGATAGAGAAAAGATTAGCCCAGTAACTGAACACTTTTCACAGATAGGCCTATTGAAAGAGTGTCAGTCTGAGTTCCACACTCCTATTTTACCTGTTAAAAAGCCTGATGGATCATACCAAATAGTACAAGATTTAAGAGCTGTTAATAAGATAACTGAGGATTTATACCCGACCCCTACACTCTGTTAACTCGTTTAACATCTGAACCAACATGGTTTACTGTTTTTGAGGTGAACGATGGTTTCTTTTGCCTTCCTCTCCATAAGGGAAGCCAGAAAATTTTTGCATTTGACTGGGAAAATCCCAAAACTGGACACAAAACCCAGCTCACATGGTTAGTTTTGCCTCACGGCTTCAAGAACTCCCCTACAACATCTGGGGAACAACTTGCAAAAGTTCTGGAATCCTGGGAAGCTCCATCAGAAGAAGGAGAGCTGTTACAGAATGTGGACAACCTTCTGGTAGCTACCAAAACTCAAGAGCCATGTATAGAATGGATGGAAAGTCTCATAAACTTTTTGGGCCTACAGGGGTATTGAGTATCCCAGAAGAAAGCCCAAATGGTGAAGCAAACAGTTGTTTATTTGGGCTACGAGGTTAGTGCTGGACAAAGAACTTTAGGACAGGATCTCAAGGAAGCAATATGCCAGACCCCAAAGCCCCAGACAGTAAAGAACTGAGAACCATTTTAAGCATGACCGGGTGGTGCAGGCTGTGGGTTTGTAATTACTGACTGTTAGTCAAACCCCTGCATGCCTTGATCACGGAAGGAATCAGAGATCTCCAATGGACAAAAGAAGCAACACAAGCCTTCAGCCAACTGAAGAAGGCCCTCATGTCAGCTCCAGCCCTGGGACTTCCAGATGTGAGCAAACCATTCTTTTTTGTTTTCTCACAAAATGCATGGAATTGCTTTGGGAATGCTGGCACAAGATCTGGGCCCGTAGCACAGGGCAGTCGCCTTCCTCTCTAAGCAACTGGATGCAGTGGCTAAGGGATGGCCAGGATGCCTCAGAGCGGTTGTAGCAGTGGCAGTGAACATCCAGGAAGCACGTAAACTCACCCTGGGCCAGAAGAGGACTGTGCTAGTGTCCCACACAGTGTCTGCAATGCTGGAAGTAAACGGGGTATTAAATATTGGACCCCGAATGTTTCTGGGTGTGTCCTGCCTGGCTTTGTCTGGCCTTGCTGCTGGACCAAAGGCGGCAGCTGTGGTGTTTTCACCACAGAGATACCTTTGGCCGGCTGGGTGCTGCAGCTGGGCGCTCAGAACAAATCCAGGCAAAATAGGAACTCAGTTTACCTTTGATGGAAAAGGTTCAGATGGTGAAGAGAAAAGAAGCGGGTTCTGCCGTACAGCTTAAATCCAGAGTTTTATTTCAGCATGGTAGACTTCTGAATGTGGTAACAGCTCTCAGACAGACACACCGGCCGCATGGTCTCGTATCCTTTTAAGCCCCGGGGACAGGGGGAGGGGAGGGACAGGTGAGGGCCAACAAGGTGTGAGGAGGGGAAGGCTCAGGGGATATACAGGCCAATGAGCCCGGACCTGGGGGCATCTTTTGAAATTCTGCCAACCATTTGATGCCTTGCTGGAATGTTAAGATTGATGGACAGCTCTTAGGCAGGAGGGCAAAAGGGGGAGGAGGAAAGGTTGGCGCACCTGAGGGGGCTGGGATGGGTCAAACAGGAAACCGCACTGCAACAACGGGGGACATTGGGTCTCCCCACAGAGATTCTTGAAATACCAAGCCATAAGGGTAGAACAAGATGATGTAGAAACTGTGGAATCTAACATTATGATACCCAGCTTCTTTCCTCAGTGGTAGTATGGGAGAACCAGTGATCCATGATTGCCTGGAGACTATGGAAGCTACCTACTCCAGTCACCCAGATCTGATGGACACCCCTCTCAAGGACACTGAGACCTGGTTTTCTGATGGAAGCAGCTACGTTGTCAGCAGAAAAAGGCACGCTGGGTATGCAGTTACCACAAGGCAAGAGGTAATAGAGTCTGGATCCTTACCAACCAACACCACGGCACAGAAGGCTGAAATAATTGCCTTAACCTGGGCTTTAGAGGTGGCAAAAGGAAAGAAAATCAATATTTACACAGACTCGAGGTATGCGTTTGGGGTAGTCCATGCGCATGGAGCTATCTGGAAGGAAAGAGGACTTGAACTCACAAGGAAAGAGCATTAAACATGCACAAGAGATAATAAAACTGTTAGAGACAGTCCAGTTACCTGAAAAGGTAGCCATCATGCCCATCAAGGCACACCAAAAAGTGTGCTCTGAATCAGGGAAGGAAATGAGCTGGCCAACAGAGAGGCAAAAGAAGCAGCTAAAGATGAGGTTGTTGAGACACATGAGGCAGACTTAATCATAGATGGACTAAATTCTATTGAAGGTAAGCCAAGGTAAGTAAAAAAGAAAAAAGGCTGATTGAGAAAGAGAATGGAAGTTATAATCAAGAGGGATGGGCTGTTACAGATGAAGGGAAAGGAAGGCTTGTGATCCCCTCTTCCATGCTTTGGTCATTAGTCAAAGACGAACATGAGAAAATACACTGGGGAATAGATGCCTTGTATAATTACTGGAAAGACAGAATCCTAGCCAGAAACCTGCAAAGTACACTGATTCAGATGACTCGTCAATGTACCCTTTGCCTCCAAACTAATCCCAGAAATATTCCTGAACCAAAACTTGGGCAAATTGGGGAAGGCTATGGACCTGAGGGCAGCAATGGCAAATTGATTTTTCAGAAGTGCCCAGGAAAGGGGGGTACCGATACCCATTGGTGTTAACAGATACCTTCTTAGGGTGGCCAGAAGGTTTCCCTACGAGAACTGCCAAAGCGCGGGAGGTAACCAAAGCATTGTTACAAGAAATAATACCACGTTTTGGAGTCCCAGCCACAATGTCTTCAGCTAGAGGGCCACATTGTATTTCAAAAATTGTGCAGCAAACTAGCCACCATTTAGGCATAGACTGGGAACTTCATACTCCATATCATGCTCAGTCAAGCGGTCAAGTGGAAAAAATGAATCACTTGATAAAGCAGCAAATAATAATACTGAGACAAGAGGTGCAGTTACCTTGGCCTCAGGTTCTTCCATTGATGGGGTCTCTGAGGTCGAGATGACCCCGAGGTGTTAGAATGTCTCTTTTTCCCAGCCCCGAGACCGAAGAATAAGAAGGGCTTCCTTGGCTCTCGTTCTCAAGGTTGTTCATTTTTCTTATCTCTAACACTCTTTCTCTGACCCGCTGAGGTCTGTCTAGTGGGTTGGGTTCAGGCACACTGACCGCCCTCAGGGTGGTGTTATCTTATTATACTAAAAACTAGGTGTACTTTATTTACAATAATTTTCCAATACCTGTCACCTATGTTAGACAGTTTGTCTCTACTCTAATAAAGCAATGCAAAAGTGCCACCATCACAGCAGAAGATGGGGGGTAAGAAGAAGAAGCAGAAGGAGAAAGACAGAACACGCCCAGATTCCTCCATCTTGCTTCTTGAACCCCCATTCTAAAAACCCCCAAATTCTACATTTTTACCCGGTGCTAAATTCACTATCATTCTACTCAAACTCTTGTGGCTTGTACATCTTTGCACAAAGTTGGTAATTGTTTCCATGGGTTAAAATCGAAGGCATGGGTGTCTTTGACTTCATGCCAAGGTCTCTGAGCCCCCTGCCAGGGTCTCGAGTCCTTCAGGGCAGTCAGAGGAATATCCTGGGTTCTGACATTCCATTAGCATTATTATGAATCCAGACCAAAGCAAGAGTAAAGGAGAAACTGAGTGCCTTTGAAATACTGTATGGAAGGCCATATGGAATTCAAGAAGGGACAACACCCACTCAAGCAGGGGAAGAAACCCTACACAAATATGCGGTGGCCCTAAACAAACAACTTAGAGAAATTGAGAAACATGTGGCTGGGGCTTGAAGCAGAGAATTAGATGGACCAGTACATGATGTACAGCCTGGGGATTATGTATATGTAAGTCTTTTGCAGAGAAGACTCTGGAACTGCAGTGGGAAGGACCATTCCAAGTGCTCCTCACCATCTTTACTGCAATCAAGTATAAGGAACAGAGTGCCTGGATCCATCATTCCCAAGGGAAGAAGGCTCCCGAGGGACTCTGGAAAGTTACACCGGGTGACAGCAAACTGAAATGAAAACTTTCTCGGGAGAATAAATAAGGTGTGAGTAATATGATAAGCATAGTTTAAGAATAAAAGTTTGTAGTTATAATGGATAATCAGGGGAGTGTAGCCTGGAGAGTTGGGGCATATGTGATTATCATTATAGCCACAGCTAATGCAGTATCACTTTTATGTAATGTGACTGGTATAGATAAGTGCCACGTGAAAGCCTATGGCTCTGACTCCTGTAAGTCTCTGCATCAGATGCTAAAAGTTACAAATACAAGTGTGTGGGAAAGGAGAAATATTTGGGGATGGGAATATGTGTTTGTCCAGGATGGGTTCCATGAATTTCATCAAAAATCCATGAAACTTATTCAGATTGGCCCTGGATGCTGTGACAAATGCTTAACCAATTGCCCAAAATTTAGACTCATAATAGAAGGTTGTGCAATCAAGGATTTTAAGATTGATTATATTATAACTCAGTTTTGTACTGCTTCCCAAATGCATAGGGTTAAAATTACTCAACCAGTACCAACACTGAGAGAAACCATGACTACTCAAATCACCCTAGATCCCATGGTTCCCATAATGACCAAAACTGGACCGTATACTGTTAAGAAGGCTGGAATTCAAAAATTGCTGATTAAAATTGGGTAGAGATGGCAATGCAAGTAAATGCCTCTGCCATTTGGCCTGAGTGTGCTCCATTTTTAAGAACTGATTTTATGGACTGGACTATGTGGCTGCAGAAGCATATGCTTTATATGTCCAGAGAGAAGAAAGAGCTTACTGGATTATTGGGAATGGGACTAGGGCTTCTAAATACAATGGATTCTGAAGTATTAATGAACAAATTGACAGCACCTGGTAGTGATATGCTTAAGTTGCAACAACCTTTGCAATCTTCCTTGTGGGCATTAGGTACCAGCCAGGGGAAATTATCCAAAATATTGCCAGAATGGGAAAATACAGAAAGGACAAGATCATCAATTGATAATTGATACTTTAGGCACAGCTATTTTATGTTTTGGTAAATGAATTGAAATTTGCCCTGGGTAGCTGTCAAGGGTGAACTGGAGGTGTTCGTTGGTCTGGAGCAAAGTGTCCAGACTACTTAAAGTAGCGTTCTAAGTTGCAAGGCAAGATGTATTCTATTACTATCCGTGTGGGAGTTGTCTTTTGTCAAGTGGGCAGTTTGTCTTATCTCTCTCTCTGAGTGATCACAACCACTACTCCCTTGGGAGGAGACATCTGCTGATAACAGGCTATTGAACGCCACTGCATGACTGATAAAAACCATAGCATCCCATTGTGAGATGCTCCACCCAGAGGGAGGAGCCAAGCATTGCTACACAGATATAATCCAGAAGTTCTGAAACACCAGCACAGCTTCTCCACTAAATTTCCCAGAAGAACAGCAGCTGCCTCTTCTTCCACTAGATCTTCAGAAAAAGCATACACCCTTTTCTACAAGATCCCCTGCTCCAACAGAACCACACCTGACACTTCAAGAAGTCTGCAGCCACATTTCCAATTAGACTGCTACCAACACCCTGACCAACAGGGTGTCGAGTTCTGACTCTGTCAGTGTTGTTCTAGTGTATTGCATTGTTTTATATTATCCTTTTATTTTTTCTTCCCTATTAAAGAACTGTGTTTTCCTGCTCCCATATTTTTTGCCTGAGAGTCCCTTAATTTAAAATTCATAGCAATTCAGAGAGATGAAGAAGATTTCCATTTTCCATTTCAGGGGAGGCTCCTGCCTTCCTTAGCAGGCACCTGTCTTTCGAAACCAAGACAAGTAGCCAATGGGATGTAGATGCATGTAAAGTCACATCCCGCTAGGGTCCAGAGATGAGCTCTAGCTCTTATAATGGGTTGAGCCATCACTTCTTGTGCTGTTGTTATACTTTTGATTGGCTGATGGGACCTCAACACCCAATCAGTGATTAAGAGTTGATCTTTTAGGGTGGGATCCCATTGAAAAGTCAATCCATGAAATCTGGGTGACATACCCAGAACTACAAATTGAAATGGTAAAGCAGGATCCACCCAATGAGCCTGCCTCATGGATGGGGCATGAGATACCTTTTGGATAGATTCCCAGGCCTCTGGCGTGATGGGTCCTCACAACCTCGCAGGATGTTAAAGAGTGGTGCAAGGTCCTCCCATTGTGATTCCCAGAAGTGGACAAACCAAACTTCTGCTCTGCACAGTTGATGTAGGTCCCTTAGGGTTCTTGTGTTGTCCTTGATGGAGAGTTGCTGGGGTGCCATGGTCTGCTCGCCAATTTGAAGTTGCAGGTAGGTCCATGGGCGGGTACGCTGGATTTTTCCCTTGGCTCAGGAATCCCTGCTTCTTTGGTAGTTTGAGTAGTCCTTTTGAGCACAAGCTCAACATAAGAGCTAGGAGTTAGTCTCGGCACAGATTAGGATATCATCCATATAATGTAAAATTATTGCATCTGGAAATGTTTCTTGAATAGGTGAAAGGATGTGGGCCACATGCATTTGGCAAATGGCTGGTGAATTCTTCATTCCTTACAGAAGAGCTAACCAATGCCAATCTTTGAGGGGAGCTTGTCTATTTCAAGATGGTCCTGAAAAAGCAAATCTTAGCACATGTCAGGGATGGAGTGGAATATTAAAGAAACAGTCCTTGATGTCAATAATGGCTAATTTCCAATCCCGGGGCAACACTGAGGCTGAGGGCAGGCCAGGCTGGAGGGGGCCCATGTCCTCAATGATGGCATTGACTTTACGAAGGTCCTGTAGGAGCTGCCATTTATTTTTTCCAGGTTTTTTGATAACAAAGACTGGAGTATTCAAAGTGCTATTTGATGGAACAATATGCCTTTTGAGTAACTGTTCTTCTCTCAGGGTTTTGAGCGCCTTTAGCTTGGTTTCAGTGAAGGGCCACTGAACCACCCAAACTGGATCATCTCTTTTCCATGTGAGCAGAGGAGTGGTGTGCTCTGTACTGTCCCCAGCTAGAAATCCTGTGGTGGAGAAGGGATTTCTAGCCTGGTACCCCATTGTGATAGTATGTCTCTGCCCCACAGCATGACAGTTGCCCTCACTAGAAACGGTCCAACCATACCAATTTGGCCGCCAGCTCCTTCCCTGAAGACTGTTCTTTTACTTCTCATAGAAGTGGCTGCTCCTCCAGTTCCTGAGATGACACTATTTGTGGGGACAAGCTCCCATTCTTCTGGTCACACAGAGCGGGCGATGATGGTGGCATCTACTCCAGTGTCCACCACTCCTAAGAGAAAGACTTTAACCCCTTTGCTCAATAGGCCACATTCTGTGATGGGTCTGTCATGGCCCACAATCTCTGCCCAGAAAGCAGTAGGATTTTCAGGGACAATATCTGTAGAATCCGGTAATAAAAAAGCCTGAGCAATAGGTGTATGTTGAGGCAAAAACCAAGGGGGACTAGTGCATGCAACAGTCACTGTAATTTCATCATTCCATTGTACAGTTTGAACCTCCAGTAACACTTGTAAATAATCAAGTCAGAAACTAGAGTCCCCAATAACTAAAACGTCCCTTGGTGTTGTGAAATGGCCGGATTTACCAGTTGGAAGGTGGTAAATGATTTCATTAGAGAAATGGATTGCAAATGTGCTTACCAGTATGCTTCAGGTACCTGGTTGAACTTTTGGATAGGATTCCTGGAGTTTGAATTCCTTTTTATAGTAGGTGTCATCATAAATTACTTCCCTGCATGTTGGCTCTCTAAGGTGGTCAGGAGAGAGGCGTGAAATGGCTTGGCATTTGCTATTGTTGCACAGGCCCACCCGGCACTCAGCTGAAAGTTGCCCAGACGGCGTTGATGATTTGGTTGGTAAGCTGGCTGATGATAGAGCTGTTGGTGGCTTTGAAAGTGGGGACAGTATTTATAATGTTCTCTACAATCGGAACAAGATGCAGATGGACAGTTTGAGGAGGGGTGCCGCTGAACAAAATCACTGTTACATTCGGACCTTTAATTGTTATTTCCACAATGACTCCCACAAAAGGAGTTCAGTAGGCAAGAGGAGGAGAGACATCATGTGCTGGACGTCATGCGGCACAAGAGCATGGGCTGAGAAAGTCACATTAAGTAAATTTTTAAAGTAAGGTGACCTCCATCCATAGTCTTTGCAAGCCTTGCAAAGCTCTTTTAATTCCTTGTAAGGCATTGCTTCCCATTTTGGGCTCCTTCCCTGTTTGAACACAACTGGTGCGGCTAATTTCCCAGCTATCTCCCAATTTCCATCCCAAGCAGCAAACTTCCGCACCTCTGTCCAGTTATCCACAGGCTCGGTATCAGAGCTTGAGGAATCACTGGACTCCTCTGTAGAGGGGGGTGTTTGAATAAGAGGGGTGCAGGGCCTGCAGTTGACCGCTAAGGCTCAATGCCACGGGGTGCCGGTAACCAAGATGGCTTCCTTCCACTCACCATCATATCTACTTCCGGTCCCAGGGACATGGGAACCAGAAGTGTCATTGTTGCTAAGGGTGGAGCTGGAGGAGGGAAGGGAGACAGGGCCCGCATTGGAAAGGGAGGAGCCCGACGGAAGAGTGGGAGCGGGAACAGGAGGAGGGTCACGTACGCTATTTTGATGTGACAAGGTGAGAAATGTTGGTGAAGAAGGGCTCCAAATGGCAGATCCCCTCATGAGATCAGTGCCATTTTGGGCAGCAGGATTTGGCAGAATTCAGTCAGAAGGGCGGGTCCCCTCATGGGCCGGTACCCATTTTGACACATAAGAATCGATGGAGAGAAAGGGTAAATGGGCAGAGGAAGGAGGTTTAGGTTAGAACCCAGGATGGGTTGTACGGGCCCATCCTGAGAAGGGGACAGAGGAAGGCAGGAGATGGCAGAAGGCTGGTGGCACTCCTGCGCCTTTGGGCGGGTTCCAACTCCTGGCCTCTCCTGAGGGGACAAGGGTGATGGTACATGGGGAGAGGGATACAACAACTGGGGCTGTAACCGGCATGTAGAACTATTAACAGCTGCCAAACTTTTCCCCAAGCCTGCAATCATGTCATAAATTAAACGAAAAATAGGGTAAAACTTCCCAACTTGAAAATTCCCCTCTGATTGTAAGAGATACAATTTCCTCCCCATTATTTTTATCCCACAAACTAAGTGAAAGAACAGAATTCCGTGTTGCATCATTAAAATGTTTGAAGACTCAACAAATAAAAGCCCTTAAATTTGCCTTTGAATATTTAACATTCTTATCTATCATGGTCTTTTTAACTTGTATATAAACTTCCTGCTATGAGAAGGAAAGACTGGAACCCATCTCACACACTCTGCCCCCTAAGATATTAAAAGGAAACAAGAAAAATTGACCCCAACCAAACCAACACTCACCACATTGGTGGGTCAAAGGAAAAAATCTCCTAGAGGCTCCTGAGGAAGGAACCGGTCTTCTGCTTCCTCAGGAACTTACAGGAATGTTGGTCACCGCCTCCGAAAAGTCCACAGAAAATTGGAAATCTTTGGGGATCAGGAGCACCGAATGGACCGTGAAAATCCCAGGGCCATGGCCTCTTGGAGAGGCTTTTTAGGGACACTGCAGAACGGGTCCAGGTTTGGGGCTCCAGATGGCTCCACTCTGAAAGGGTCCAGGGACAAAGACAGGGAGAGGTAGAGGAGCCAGGATTATATAGTGGTACAAAAGGGCAGAGCCAACAGCAACAAGCAATCACCTGAAAGTGTGAGCGGGAAAAGGATTACAGTGACCAAAAGGGAAACACAAGGATAAACAGACAAGGGTACAGGCCAATGAGGGTACACAGAAACTGCTACAAGCTTGACCATATATGGTTAACAGGCGGTTGAATAGTCAATGGACCAACAGGTGGAATGGCACTAGGGTTGATTGACAGCATGTCACATGAGCCCATGGGAGGGGTTAAAATCTAGAGGACGTTCTTCCAGGGCATAGTTTCAGGAAGTCACCTGGCAGGCCCAGAGGTCTCCACAGGTGCAGTGGGTGCAGGCTCAGCCCCTTGGCCAGGCGCTCCATGCAGCCAGCACTGGCCTCTCCTTGCCACACAGCCCTGGAGCCAGGCTCTGGAGGGAGCAGCAGACTGGGCTGGGGCTCCATCGGCGCCCGCCTCGGGGCCACAGGAGCCTGGAGCAGAGCCTGCGTGGCCCAGGGAAGGCAGCGGCGTGTGGGGCGCAGGCTGGCGGCCCTGGCTGCAGCGCTGGGCAGGGGCGCAGCTGCCAGCTGCACTCACTGAGCAGCGCGGCCAGGGGGCTTCTGCAGCCCGAGGCTGGGGCTTGCAGGCCGTCCTTACCAGGCCCTTGCTGAACCTCCAGGTCTGATCCAGCCGCAGCACGTGTTGGAGATCCTTCCTGTGCAGGAATGTGGCTGAACAATGCAGTGTTTCCCGGGAGGCCTGGAGAGCAGCAGAGACCCCCAAATGGCACCACAGCCCAGGGCACGGGACCCGCACAGGTGCCTGTGCCAAGGCCAGGAGGAGGCTGCAGCCCACAAGGTGCCAGAGCAGGAGGCAGGCTTCTGGTGGAAGGGCTAATGTCCTTGTCCTTTTCTTCAAGGGCTGCCAGAGAGGGTAACAGAGCCACGGTCAGATCCTGGATCTGCAGGGAAATGAGGACACCCCCTGTGCCTGGGCCATGCCAGCCAGCTCTGGCCATGGCCAGGAGGGAGCAGGGAGCAAGGGGATGAGCCCAAAGCTACCGGACATTATTGCCCCACGTGGGCCTGAAGTCTGTGCGTGTGCTCTGGCCTCACCAGGCAGGGCGTGGCAAGGTGGGGTGGGGAGGGGCTGGGTGGGGCAGGGCGGAGCAGGGCGGGGTGGGGAGGGGCTGGGTGGGGCAGGGCATGGAGGGGAGCCCGTGTTTGTGGCCTGGGAGAGGCTGGGCCAATGAGGATGGAGCACAACAGGATGGAGCAGGGTGGGTTTGTGTGGGGCAGAGTGAAGTTGGGTGGGGTGGGGTGTGGCAGGGTGTGGCAGGGCTGGGTGGGGCAGGTTGTGGAGGGAAGCCAAGGCCCATGGCTCACCAAAGAACCTGATAGCCACCCGTCACAGAGACACCTGTGGGCTTTTCAGCCACAGCAGGGTGTGGCACAGGTACTGGACTTCTTGGCTCCTGTCCCCTGCCAGCTGGAGAGAGCGCCAGGAGGGTGTGCTTGGTGCGGGCTCAGCCCCTTTTCCAAGGGCTCCGTGTAGTCAGCACTGGCTTTCCCTCCCTTCACAGCCCTGCCAGGCAGTCAGCAGCCGCGGGCACTGGGCTCTGGAGGGGGCAGCGGGGCGGCTGCTGCCCGGGGAGCCGCGATGCCACCCTCCCCACAGCCCAGCTGGGCCAGGCTCCATTGGCACCCAGCTCAGGGCACAGGAGCCTGGAGCAGAGCCCACAGTGAAAGGAGCTGATGAAGAGGTAACTCATGTGTGCATGATTCCAGTATTAATGGTCAGCAATATTAAGCAGCTGCCAAAGAAGCAAGATGTGCTTTTGCCATTTTATGATAAGAGAAAGAGAATGCACCAAGCTAAGAGGAACAGAATGTGTTGAAACCACTGAAACAGCCAACGATGGACTGTGCATGCTTCAGAACGAAAGCTGGTAAGTGCAGACTGAATAAGACTGTTGGCCTTCATTGGAATGACCCCAGTGTAAGACTCGGAGCCTTCTTCAGTGGCACCACCAGAGTACACTGAACTTGCTGTCACGTATGCTAATGATATTAATGTCTTTTGGGAAGTAATTTTATAACCTCTCCTAACCAAGGAATGGAATGAAAGTACTTGAAGTGGAACCATATATTGTGCTGTGCAAAGTGCTGAGTGTGCCTGTTAGGAGGAATGCTGGAAAATCCCAGCCTTACAGAGATGGGGCCACTGAGAGGCATTTTAAAAATTTTATTCCATTACCAGTCTCACAGAAGGGTGAGACATAAGAGATGGAAAACCTAACACCATTCTATCAGAAGCCACCCTGTTTCCTGGTTACAATTCCTTATCAATGTTTTTCAGCCACTTCCTTTTGCCACACAGTGCTGCTAATACTTCTAACCCCAACCACCAATTATTTTACCCCACGTGGTCTTGCTGCAATGCATCTTTCACAGTTCTAGTTGTCCAAAATATCAGGTCTTTTTGCAAGGCCATCTTTTGAAACTTGTTTCTAGTTCAATCTCTCTCTCAACAATGTCATCTTTATTCCATGGCCTTCCTAAGACAGCACACCTTATCTCAGAGTTTGCATACAGATGTACAAGAGCCTGTGAGCTTTCAGTCAGGTTTTGAGAATCCTTTACAAATCCATTTCTCACAGAGGAGCAATCCCCACGTAGCCAGTGCCAAATAAAGCAAATGCCCACCTCACTGAGTCAGTCTCTTTGGTGGCTCTCGGCTCAGTGTTGGAGCCAATCAGTTCTTTTCTCAAAATGTTAAAACCAAGTTGTATCTATGAACTAAAGCACAGCATCTGGTTGTGGCAAAACAAACACATTGCTTGTCCTTCCTTCAACCTTTGTATTTGTGGACAGGTTTGTTTTCTTGATTGCTGGATTAGGTACACACTCTTACATACACTGCAATGATGAAGAGAAAGCCCATCCCAGTCAGTGCCAGTATCACAACTGCAGGATGTAGCTTAGGCTGGAAAAGCCTGGGGCAGTTGGGGACCATCCAAGCGAGTTTTCCCACCAGTGATTCTCTCCATGCCTCTTCATTTGTTCTAGGACATGATGTGCCTTTTCTATATTGTGATGCACGCTGATCAGTGTCTTCTGACTTTTCTTCTTCCGCTGTTGTAGCAGTTTGTGCAGGCCACGATGTTCCAACAGTTTTTTGACCATGGTAATGTTCATTTCAATTGGTGGTGGAGAAAAGTTGACGTGTAGGCTCTGTAACACAGCTTCTGGTAGGTAATAGTTGAAATCACATCCTGCTCTGTTAGTAAAGTTACAAATACTGACTTCTGAGTGCTTGGCAAGCTGAGTGTGTTACCTACTGTTAAGTGGTCACTGGGGGTTCTGAAACACAGACGTCCTTGCCTTATCCATACGAGGATGGATTCAGGGTCATTGTTGGAGGAGATTTCCATGTGACAGACCCTTTGTTCTGGGCTTTCAGAGGGTTACTTTCACCTAGTCTTGAAGGGTGTCTTGTGGTGAGGGGGAAATCTCATGGTCATTTGTGCCAGGAACTGTCCCTGTTTCCTGCCCTGGGACATCCACAGCTTGGGGTGACATCAGGGCAGGTGTAAGCCCCACCTGGGATCCCACCGAGGGTGGGGCCAGGGCTGCCTCTTCCCTTCCAGGGCAGGAATGGGAGGGGTGGCTGTGGGGGTGTTGGGGTGTTCATGTTTATCTAGCCGGGGGTATGGCTGCGTTTTTTAACTTGGCACTAGAATCTGATCTGCCTGCCTTCAAGGTTTCTGCTGGCTGATCCTGAGATCCACTGCTGCTTGATCTGATCTGCCTGCCCTCTCTGTTTTCTGCCTGCTGCTGCTGATGGTGCTGAGACTGCTTGCTGCCCGTGGAAGCAATTGCTCCCCAAAGGAGCAATTTCCCCTCTTCCCCCTCACCCGAGACTCCATCACAGCTGGGAACGGTGCCGCGCTCCCGTTGGAGCGCCCCCTGCTGGCTGGGGGGAATCATTGCACCTGCCCGGCCTCCCTGGGGCCTGCCAGCGCCCTCTGCCGGCTGTGCTTGTAACTACACCAAAGGGGAAAGTGGTGCTTGACGGGTGGAAAACTCCTGTTATTGTTTTCTCTTGTACTTTGTTGTTCATTCTGCTTTATATATATATATATATAAAACATATATATATATATATATATGTGTATATATATAGCAGAGAACTGTTATTCCTTTTCCTTTCTTTTTGCCTGGAAAGCCTGTAATTTGGAAGTTGTAATAATTTGGCAGGAAGGGGTCATCTTCTCCGGTCCAGGAAGGTTCTAGCTTTGCTTGGCAGACATCTGTCTTTTAAAACCAAGACAATTACTTGTGCCCAGTATATGTCATGAAAGCATGGAGAGGAAATGTGAAAAGAGAATAACAGCTCTTGGGTAACCCATTTTCATACAGGATAAAGAACCTCCTTAATTGGCACCATGTGGTCTGGCTTACCACTTTTGGTTGGCACATGTTTGTGGCTATATTTTTCCAATTTGCAGCTCCTTATGGCAACAAGGGTCTTGTGACTAAGAGCACTGTGGCTGTTGGTCGCGGCACAGACTATGCCCCGGCCAGGTGACGACGACAACAGGGGCACGACAGATCCCCCTCACAAGCTCGGCAAATCTCAGCACAAGCAGTGGTTTGGCGCAGGAGGAAAAAAGGCAGCAGCACGGGTCTTGGGGGTGAAACAGGGGTGTCTTTATTTCATGACCAGCTCCCAAGACAAAGACTTGGGGTGAACAAGAGCCTATATAACATCACTCAAGAGGAGGGGTTTAGGGTAGCAAACCAATAGGGGAGGGGTTGAAGGCCGGACATTTTACACTTGAACCAATAAGGGAGCAACAGGGAGGGACATTACGTGGGTAAGCCAACAGGGTTCTAAAAGATACATGTGGGAACTCAGCACATCACTCCGGAACTCCAGAGTTACCGAGAGAACCCTTAGAGGGGGGTCGGAAATCCTGGAATGGTGCCAGGATTGTCTGGTAGCTTGATTTTGATCCTTCTAAGGAGGTGACACCTGTTTGAGAACGTGAGAGCCACTTGGGAGTGAAGGGTGCAAAAAAGATATAAGTACAGGGTGAAATATAGATTTTGGGGTTTTTGGTACAGGGGGGTTATGGAGACAAGATGGAGGGATCAGGGCGTGTCTCGTCCTTCTTCTTTCTTCTTCTTGTCATCCATTTTCTGTGGTGATGTTGGCACTTGGGGATGGGTCCATGGTGAAGGTGCACTTGCTAATGTGGGTGAAAGGTATTGGGAAATAAAGGTAAATATGATATATGTCGTTTTTAGTATAAAAAGACACGACCGCCCCATGGGTGGTCAGAGTGCCCTTGGCTGCCTTGCAGGTCAGACATCTGTTGGGCAGAAAGAAAATTCTGTAGATAAGAAATAATAAACAATCTGAAGACCAAGTAACTGAAGAGTCCAGACTCGTCCTTTGAAGCGCGGGCTGCCCCAGAACCACCCTACCCGTGTCCGGGCAGAGACAGACAGCTGAACCAGACATCTGGCATCCCTAGGTGGGCACAAGGCGGCAGCTGGCGGGCATCTGCTGAGCCCCGGTGGGCTCTGGTGTGTACCTCTCACAGAGGGGCAACCTTGAAGCGCCGAGTGGGCAGCTCCCAAGCTGGACCTGTTCCCAGGAGAACGCTGATAACTCCTTGGGAAAGTGGCCAGAGGAGTCTGAAGACGCAGCAGCCACTGAGAACAACCCACTCCACTTCTGCCGAAGAGGGTTCGTAGCAGAACAGCCCCGATCGGAATCGGAAAGGTGCCTCTGAATCCATCTCCTGTGACCTGCAGGCTGGTGACCAGGAGCCTTCGGACTGCTCTGACGACAAATTTGGTGAGAAGGTCAAAACTTAAGAACATGGGGGGTGTACTCTCCCAGGAACAATTAGAGATTCTGTCCGACCTACAAGGCGTGGGGACCTACACACGGTGGGGATCCCAAAGAAAAAGCTTAAAGATCTGTTGCTATGGGTGTGGTGTAATTACCCGTAGTCAGAGACGCGTCTGTTGTTTGAAGAAGTGGGTTTTTGGCAGGAAATTATTAGGCACCTCTATCTCTTAGCTACAAAGGATGATAAGACGGCCTTGAAACTGCTGTCTTCTGCAAGAATTTTGTTAGAAGCGACCTCAGCTCAGGCTAGGGGGTCGGCCAGGCAACAACTTGCTATAAATCCCACAGGGGCGGAGGGAGGAGAGCAAGGCTCGAAACGGAGATGGGATCCGATCCCAATTGGCCCAGGGGAAACAGCTCCCGAGGAAGGGGAGCAGGGAGAAATGTCATTGCCTTCAGTCTCACCATCCCGAAAACCCAAGGGACTTCCAAAACGTCCTGAAACCCCAGAGAGTACAGGGCCTTCAGGCTCCGACTCAGGCACAGACGACACCATTCCAATCCCAGACGAGTTAAGGTTCTCTCCCAGCGAGATCGAGGAAACTGGTCGTTCCTTAAGAGCGTACCTTCCCGATTCGCAGGAGTCAAAGGGAGATGGGATGAAACACGTGGTGGAGTCAGGAAGGGGGGTCGAAGGGGGACCAGAGGGAAGGAGGGATGCGCTTTCTCGCGGTGGGCGTGGCGCAGCGGCGGCGCTAGCTGGCGGGAGGGGCACGGAGGCAATGGGAGACACGGGTTCTGGTGCGGCTTTTGCGAGCGCAGCGTCGAGGGCGGCGGCAATCTCGGCTGGCACGGTGCCAAAATTGCGCTCGACGTGCAAGGCTCGCGGGACATTCGGGGAGGGCTCTCAAACCCGTGGAAGCATCAGACACGGGCAATGAGGGTGGAGCAGCTGCAGGGCTCCAGCCAGCTACCGTGGGGAGACGTGAGGAATGTGCAGTGATGATGTCAAACCCGGAAGTCGGGACGCGGAGATTGGCCCGAATCGTGGCGCGAATGGGGATACCGGCAGGGGGAGGGCTGCATGTTCCGGCGGGGGGTGTACATACGGCATCAGAGGAGGAGGAGAGAGGGTCAGGAACGGATCCTAGGGAGGAGACTTCAGAGGCGGAGCTGGGTAGAGACAGTGACGTCAGTTCAGGTAGGCAGGAAGCGTTCCCGATGGCGCACGTGCATGGAAAGTACAGGCAGAGCGCGGTCAGAGGCGGGTCCGATCCCCTGCGACGTCTCGGGTGAGGAGGAGGGGCCATGCTCAGGGTTCAACATACCAGGGCTCCACCCCCTCTCCGATCCTGATGCCTTCAGTTTCAATCCCTGTGGTCCAAACCTCTTCCATCCAAGGGAGACATTCACGTATTCAACCTTCACTGTCAGCTCAGTCAACAGCCATGCAGACTCGGTCTCAAACATGATTGCAAGCATTGCAGTCTGTTGAACAGGAGCCGATCGAGTTTGTGTCCCCATCACGGTCGTCCAGGCAGATGACAGCGCCACCTAATGGGGGGATGACCGCAGTGCAGGACATGCCAGGCCTGTTCGACAGTGCCACAACGCCACCTGCTGGCGGGACTGCAACAATGCAGTGATTTTTTCCAACAACGTATAAAAAGAAAACTACATCAAAGAAAACAACAACAACACAACAAATGGACAATCTTTCGTCAACTTCGGGATATCACGAAATTGAAGACAATTCAGATGAAGCGCAATCACAAGGAGAAGACATGATACGAATCACAGCATCAGAAAGAATTTCGGCATGGATGTTTTCGGCAGCGGAAGCAGCAAAAAATCTTCTGCAGTCTTTTGATATAGCAAGAAGAACACAATCACGAGAACCTCAAGTTTCTTTTTCAGATTTGGGAACGAGACCAAAAACTTCAAAACAAAGAATGTGGAACAAAGAATCACCAAGGACCTCCACGATTCCATTGTGCATGCAACTGCCAATGGGGTTTTCAGAGGAGGAAGAAGAACAGCCAATGGAACCATAGACTGGAAAAAAATAAGAAAAATGTTGGCAAAAGAAAAGGGTTTGATTAAAGGATCAGGAGATATAATAATGCCAGTGACATACGATGCACAAGGTCAAAATCCAAGGTGGGAAAGGTTGGGTCATGAAGTAGTCAAAGACTTAGCAAAGGCCATTCAAATTAATGGGCTGAATTCACAATTCTTCAAACAACTCCTGAGGGGGACATTCAATATGTACGACCTCACACCATATAGATATCCGAAGCCTTGTGTCAATGATTCTCACGGACACACAGAGTCTCATCTGGGAAAGAAGATGGCGAAGGTATCTCACAGAGTTGAGAAACAGTTATCAAGCTGTGCCAAATGCAAATCTCACAGAGGCACAGTTGGCAGGGGATCCTCCAGATGACAATCCAGCAGAGCAAGCAGCACGACTTCCACGACGAGTGTTGAATGACATCAAGGAAGCAGCACGCAGAGCGATCTTGCAGATCGCTCCTGCGGGAGTTCCGGATGTTCCATTCTCATGCATCAGGCAAGGTCCCATGGAACCATTCTCGTCATTCATAGATCGACTCTCACAAGTTGCGGATCGACAAGTGACTGATGAGGCAGTGAAAAGACCTCTCATGGAAAGTCTAGCCTTTGGCAATGCCAACCCAGATTGTCAACAGGTAATCAGCACAATTGGCAGAGCTGGTGGAGGCATGCAGCAAGGTGGGAACACCTCGGCATGTCGCGTCAATCGTGAGGAAAGAGCTGAGAGGAGAATGGGAAGAACAGATGAAAAAACACTCGGAAAAGCAGCCGGAAGACAAGGTGGTGGAAAAAATTCTGGAAGAAGTGCTTCAACAACAAAGCAAAGTTCTTGCAACCATCCAGAAAAAGAACAATTCGTCAGGAGGACAAAAATGCTACAAGTGTGGAGCGTTTGGGCATTTGAAGAAGAATTGTCCACAAGCGCACGCACAAGTGCAGATGCAAAAACCAGAAAAGCCACTTGGTGCACGATGCAGAAGAGGAAGACACTCTGTGAAAGAATGTTATTCTCAGACGGACGTGGAAGGGAATCCTTTACCGTATCAGGGAAACGGGAAAAGGAGCGCGCCCACAAACCGTCAGCGCGCGTTGACACAAGTGATGGCGGTGACACAACAGCAAACAGAACAGTCATCGGAGAACGTCAAGCAGACACCCTCAGCAAAGTCTTCAGCCAATTCCCAGTGACCCAGACCTCCTTCCACCAGGAGCACAGTGCACATTGGCAGCTTCAAAATTAGTATGCTTTCTGGATGAAAGACATGCGGAGATTCCAACAGGTATCCGCGGAGATTCATGTAAGAGACAAGATTTCTTAATAATAGGACAGGACAAAAGCAGCATCCTTGGACTCATTGTTTATCCAACAGTTGTTTCAGCGGACAAAAATACAGAGCTGACAGTTTTGGCAAAAGCGCTTCGTCCACCGTTGACTGTGGCAGAAAACACTCAGGTCACGAGAGCTTTCGCCTTGCCACCACACGCCATTGAAGAAGTCATGTCAATCTTCGATGAGGAAGGGCTTCCTTTGAAGGAGCATGTTGAAATACATACTACATGGATAAAGCACATATGTCGAGACCCACCCACACTCACTTGTCAGTTGGCTTGTGGAGACAGAACAATAGCGGTCAGAGGCATGCTCGACACAGGGGCAGATGTCACAGTAATATCTTACGTCTTTTGGCCCCACAATTGGAGCTTGATTGCACCTTTGGGATCTCTCTCAGGCATAGGGGGAGTTTCTCTGTGTCTGCAGAGTGAGAATTCCATCATTGTCATGGGACCAGGAAACAAGACAGCGATCATTCGTCCTTTCGTTGTGCAGAAGCCAATCACAGTTTGGGGATGAGATCTTTTGGCACAATGGGGCACAAAGATCAAGGTGGATTTTTAGTAGGGGTCACTGCGGCACTCGCCACACTGAAGTTGACTTGGAAAACAGATGATCCAGTTTGGGTGGATCAGTGGCCCCTGGAGCGAAAAAAATTGAGTGCGCTGAAAAACCTGGTCCAAGAACAATTGCAGAAGGGACACATCAAGCCAACAAACAGCCCTTGGAACTCTCCAGTGTTCATCATCAAAAGAAGCTGTCAGGCAAATGGAGGCTGTTGCACGATCTCAGGAAGATCAACGAAGTTCTCGAAGACATGGGACCGCTTCAGCTGGGTCTTCCATCTGTTTCGATGATTCCTAGAGATTGGCCGCTTGTGGTCATTGACCTCAAGGATTTTTTTTCAGTATTCCGCTTCATCCAGATGATGTTCCAAGGCTTGTCTTTTTTGTTCCAAGTATTAACAAGGAAACCCCTCTGCAGCGGTACCATTGGATGGTTCTTCCACAGGGCCACAAGAACTCGCCAACAATCTGCCAATAGTATGTGGCATGAGCTTTGTCACCAGCGCGGAAGAAATTTCCGAAGGTGAAAATCATTCATTATATGGATGATTTGCTCATTGCGGCACCAACACAACAAGAGCTGCAAAAAGCTCGTGACTGTGTGATTGCAGAAGTGCAAAAGGCAGGTCTGGAAATCAGTGTTTCAAAGATTCAGGAGGTCGCGCCTTGGAAATATCTAGGGTGGAAGATCTTGGAGAAAACAATAAGACCACAAAAAATGGAGATCAGCACAAAAGTCAACAATCTGCATGATTTACAGCAACTGCTAGGAGAGATCAACTGGATGAGATCAATTTTGGGAATCACGAACAGTGACATTCCAGCGTTGCTCAATCTCTTGAGAGGAGACACAGATATTTGATCTCCCAGGACACTCCCACGGGAAGCAAAAAAAGAATTGGAGAAAGTTACAGATGCTATTCAGAAGAGACAAGCACATCGATTCGTTGCATCGTTGCCTTTTCAGTTGGCAGTGCTGGGAAGGAAACCGCAATTCCATGGTTTGATCTTCCAATGAGATTCATCTCAAAGAGATCCTTTGATAATCATAGAGTGGATTTTCTTACCATACAGGCCTTCAAAACCAATTCTCACAGATCTGGAGATGGCAGCACAGATCATCATAAAGGCGAGAACAAGGTTGCTGACAATGGCAGGACGAGAATTCTCAAAGATTTATTTACCTTTGAAGAAAGATTATTTCAACTGGGCGATGCAGAAATCAAAAGATTTGTTAATCGCATTGTTAGCTTTTCCAGGAACCTGCACAATCAATTTTGTGCAATTTTCCACAGCACAAAATGTTGCAATCACATATATGTTACAGAGCAAAGCCAAGAATAAGTGAAGAACCTCTGGACGGGATCACAGTGTTCACTGATGGCTCAGGGAAGACACATAAATCAGTGATCATGTGGATGAACTCAACGACAGGGGAATGGGAATCAGATGTGAAGACGGTTCAAGGCTCTCCACAAATTGTGGAATTGGCAGCTGTTGTCTGAGCATTTCAGTTGTTTCAACAACCGCTCAATTTGGTCACGGATTCCGCATACGTTGCGGGTGTGGTCAGATGATTGGAAGGTTCACTCTTGAAAGAAGTCAGCAGTAAAGTTTTATATTCATATCTGGCAAGCATGAAAACATTGCTAGAAAGCAGGGAACAAGAATATTTTATCACTCACATCAGAGCGCACACAACACTGTCGCAGACATCTTTCATGAAAAATCCTTTCTTAGGATTTTTCCTTGTAAGAAGCTGCAGTTTCAGCAACCAAAAGTAAACAATGGTTATCTGCTGCTGTGGAATGCAACAGATAGACCTGTGATTGGTCTCCTGTGGATGTTGGGATTTCCTGACCACTCATGGCAGAGCTGGCTCTTGCTCTGTCGGAGACACAGATCTTTGTTATTCATTCTTTTCTATTCTTAGCTTAGCTAGCTTCGGAAGAAACCTTTTCCTTTCTATTGCTTTTTAGTATAGTCTAATGTAACATATATCATAAAATAATAAATCAAGCCTTCTGATCATGGAGTCAACATTCTCGTCTCTTCTTCCTCCTGAAAACCCTTGTGACCACAGTCACAGACAACCAAGAGACTGTGAGTTCTGTAGCAAGCAAGCTCAGGAATGATGAGACCATCGTCCATGGCCTGATACACACTCATGTCTCTTCTGTGGTTGAGTTTCAAGGATGAACAGGAAAAATTCAGAGAGAAGATGAGAAAGGAGCTAAGCAAGAATAGTTCCCATGTAACACCAGTGCACACCTGTGAGAAACAACTGCTCGCTTTGAAAATTTAAAAAAGGTTTATTAAACCTTGACAAAAATACAACAAAAGGACTACAAAAGGAAAAATTTGCAGCGCTGGGGACTGCTGTTGTGCATACCAGGTGGCAGGTTCATCTTCAAGATGGATGCTCAGTCTTTTATACACCTGGGGGTTGCATCAGCCAGCCCTGGCCCCTCCCAAGGTCTGTCAGCCAGCTCTTCTTTGCCATTTATCATTGGAGACTGCTTTCTTGTAACTGGATTGGAGATCAGGTGTTGCCATGCCACCCCCCTTAAGCACCAAGCTTGTCCATTCCCAACTGCCCCATGCAAGGGGCACATGTGCAGCCTTCTTTGTACCTGTCCTAGACAACCCCGGCTGTCTGATGGTAACAATACAGGGGGGGAAAAGGGAACTATGGGGAGAGCAGAGGACATCTAAACTACAATAACATAACTATACATCATTAAAGCTTTTCTTAATATTCACACAATAGTTATCCCTGAATTGCCAGAGCCAATCATCTCATTATCCATCTGTAACAAAACCAGAGGCCCCAGTGTCAGTGCCCAACATCCCCAGCTAGGGAGAGGGAGTACACCCCATGAGTTGACCTGTGGCTCTTCCTGGATGGCCAGGTAGAGGCCAGGGAAAATTGTGTCTTTTGGGCTGTGTGAGAGCCATAGAAATCCAAGGCTTTTGTTGGCATTGGTGCACAGTGTACTCCAATCCCATCAGGACATGTGGGGGCAGAGCCCGTTTCTATTGCTGGGGTGATGGGGGATCGCAGTGAAATGATACACGGAATAAATAGACTCCACACCCTGATGTAGGTATGAAGTGGACTTGTATTGTCAGCGCCTGGCACCAGCACAATAGCTCTCGTGAAAACTTGTGCCCTGAGCCCTGGTCTGAGCCACATCTTTATTCACAGAGGTGTTCCATATACATCACATTGCACAACCTTTCCGTGCATATTCGCCCCTTGGCCCCGCCTCTCCTGGCCTCAGATGGTAATGAGATCCACGCCCTTCTGAGCATGCGTTGTTCACGGTGGTGGTTGCATGGGGGTCTTTTGGTGGTCTCTGAGGCTGAAGGCCGTGGTCTTCCTCATGATTGATCTTTTGAACTTTTGTCCTTTGCACGCCTGCTTTGGTCCCTTGGTGCTTATCTGAGTACGTCTGTTGATTTTGATCAGCTTGGAGACAGAGGAGCCCCTTTATTTAGGTTTCTTGCATTCCTCAGTCTTCTCCTGGTATTGTTCTTCATGCAAGAAGCTTCAGAAATTTGCATTTTCCTATGCCCTTTGTACCATGGCAGAGGTTTCTTAAGTAAAAGGTTAAAATTCAATGCACAAATCTACAAGCTAAAACTTAAATGCTTAATTCATATTGCTAATTTAAGCAATCCCCAAAACCTCCATTTCAGCAGCAGTTGACCCTGCTGGAAGCTGAGGAGAGTTAGACTGGGAAAGAGTGGAAGAAACATCCTATTGTGACTGGCCCAGAGGCCCCGTCTATTCTGGGCATAGATTTCCTCCAGAGTGGTTATTTCAAAGACACAAAAGGACTCAGTGGGCTTTTGAAACAGCTGCTGTGGAGGCAGAGGGCGTTAGGCAAAGGAAAGTTCTTGCTTGGGATGTCCGAAAATCCTGCTGCTCTTGGACTCTTGAAGGCAGGAGAACAACAAGTACCAATTGCCACCTCAGAGGTGCATTGACCACAATATCAGAGAAATTGGGATGCCATGATCCACATCCACAAAATGATCCAAGAGCTGGAGAGCCAAGGGGTGGTCAGCAAGGCCCACTCACCCTTCAACAGCCCCATTTGGCCTGTGCACAAGTCTGATGGAGAATGGAGATTGACTGTGGACAATTGTGCCTTGAATGAAGTGACTCCACCGCTGGACGCTGCTGGGCCGGACATGCTGGAGCTCCAGTACGAGCTGGAGTCCAAGGCAGCAAAGTGGTGTGCCACTACTGACATTACCAATGCATTTTTGTCCATTCCTCTGGCAGCTGAATGCAGGCCTCAGTTTGCCTTCTCCTGGAGAATCATGCAGTACACCTGGAACCAACTGCCCCAGGGGTGGAAACACAGCCCCACCATCTGCCATGGACCGATCCAGGCTGCACTGGAAAAGGGTGAAGCTCCAGAACATCTGCAGTACATCAGTGACATCATTGTGTGGGGAACTGGGAAATGGAAGTATTTGAGAAAGGAGAAAAAATCATCCAGATTCTGCTGGAAGCCAGCTTCTCCATCAAAAAGAGCAAAGTCAAGAGACCTGTCCAGGAGGTCCAGTTCCTGGGAGTAAAGTGGCAGGACAGACAATGCCAGATACCCCTGAGGTAATCAACAAGATCACAGCAATGTCTCCACCGACCAACAAGAAGAAAACACTGACTCGTGGATGGTAGACATTGCTCTGTGGAGGCCTTTCCTGGCTGGAAAGGTGGAAAAAGGCCAATTGGCAGCATAGGGGAAAAGCAATCTGGGCTGCAGACGAATGGCAAGACATTTCCAGGCGGGTAGAGAAGCTCCCTGTGAAAGTCTGTCATGTGGGTGCCCACGTGCCCCAGAGTTGAGCTAATGAGGAGCACTGAAAGAATGAAGAGGTGCATCAGGCTGCAAAAATCGAGGTGTTACAGATAGGTTTGGATTGGCAACACAAGGGACAGTTGTTCCCAGCTCGATGGGCCCATGGTGCCTCAGGCCATCGGGGCTGAGATGCCAGCTCTAAGTGGGCACGAGAGCCAGGGCTGGATGTAACCATGGGCAGCATCTCCCGGGATATCCATGATTGTGAGACGTGAGCTGCCATCAAGCAAAGCTAAGCGGGTGCAGCCCCTCTGGTATGGGGGCCATGGTTCAAACAGAATATGGCGAGGCCTGGCAGATTGACTACATCACGCTGCCTCAAGCCCGCCAAGGCAAGTGCTACATGCTCCCAATGGTAGAAGCCACCACTGGATGGTTGGAGACCTACCCTGTGCCTCATGGAACTGCCCAGAACACCATGCTGGGCCTTGAAAAGCAGGTCCTTTGGAGGCACGGTACCTGTGAGAGAATTGAGTCCAACAAAGGGACTCATCTCAAGGACAGCCTGATCAACACCTGGGCTAGAGAACCTGGCACTGAGTGGGTATATCACATTCCTTACCGTGCACCAGCGGCCAGGAAAGGTCAGCAGTGCAATGAACTCTTCACAAACACATTGAAGGCAATGGGGGGATGGGACCCTCAGGCAGTGGGAGCTGCATTTAGCAAAGGCTGCATGGTTAGTTAATAGCAGAGATTCCACCAACCAAGCTGGCCATGCCCAATGCAAACCCCTGTGCACAGCGGGTGGGGACAAAGTTCTGGTGGTGCACATGAGAGGTGTGCTAGGAAAGACTGTTGGGATTCATTCTGCCTCGAGCAAAGACAAACCCACCTGTCTTTGCTCAGGGACTGGATTGGACTTGGTGGATGATGCAGAAAGATGGATCAACACAATGGACATCTCCAGGGGACCTTGTTTTTGGGGTGAATTGCCCAAACCACTGTGCCTGTATCCATATCTGCATGTATGTATGTATGTATGTATGTATATAATTGGGATAATGTATGGATGTATATAGTTTAAAAGTGAAAGTTTGATGTAACATGTTGGTATGGGAAAAATTCAGGGTGGAAAATGTTGTGTGTTTGGGGTGGTTTTTTGGGGAATTTTCTCTCCTTTGTTACCTGAAAAGGGGGACGTGGCAAGGAGAGGGCAGTTGATGCCTGTGGGGAATGAATTGCCTGTGGGGCAACTGAGATGCAAAAGAACTGGCCAATGACTCTCCCATTCCACTGGAAGCTTCCAGGGAGGGAAGGCAGGGTTGGGCACTGGCCTGCCAAGGGAAGAACCAGCTGGCCATGCTAGGAGCAGGGCACTTTGGGCAGTTTTTGGTGATGGACCTGGCACTGCTTCAGGATTCTCCTTGACATCCATAGGTGAGCCCATTGGTTGCTGCAGCTGCTGATTGATGGGGACTTTTCCACACTCACCATCACCAAGGAAGATCCTCACCATCTGCGTGTGTGCTTGAGGGGAAACGGGACCACCCCACCTATTCTCTCTCTCTCTGGAGAGAGGGAGCCCCAGGGGCTGCTTGGCTGGAACCAGAGCAGAGCTGGCATGGCCAGGATACTGCAAGAGCCAGGTGAGAAGCTGGGAAAAGCAGAGCCCCAGCTTCCCTGTGTCCCCGAGGCTGCCGTTAACCCCTGGGCTGGCTCAGGGCTCGCAGCCGTGGCCCCTGAAGCCGCCTGGGCCGACAGCGCCCCCTGGAGCCAGGGCAGAGTCACTGCAGCAACTCTGCCTGGCCTCAGCTCACAGCGCCCTCTGCCGGCTGAGGTCAGAACTACAGCAAAGGCAGAACTGCTCAACGGGTGGGAAGAGTCTGGCATTGCTTTGGGGGCGCTGCTGCTTCTTCTCTCTTCCTCACCTATATATATATATATATATATATATATGTATATTCTAGTGAAGAAGTGATATTTCTCTTCCCATATCTTTGCCTGGAAGCCCTGTAATTTCAAGTTATAATGATTTGGAGGGAGGGGGCTATCTCTCCATTCCAGGAAGATTCCCAGCTTCCTTGGAAGACACCTGTCTTTTCAACCAGGACAATCTGCTATCATTAATGGAGAAATTGACCTAGGAGGTAAAGGAACTCACAGATATTAGGCTTCAGCCCTTACCTAGGAATTGTTCCTGATCTTCACAAAACAGGGGCTTCTATGGCTTGAAGAATAGTCTTTGAATGATCTCTACAGCCCAGCTTTTACTTCCCTCAGAGTGCTCCTTCCCACAGTATGTCACACCAGTCTGGCACAGTTCCTGTGCAGGTGACATCCACTGCCACCAACAACAGGACCACTTTACTCACCACCAGTGAGAGGGAGTGTGGATCATTCCATTTTTTCCCACATAAGGTATGGATCAGAAGTCTCTGTTGTAAATCCTGCCAAATCTTTCTGAATAAGTACATACAAGCAAAGATGCCTTGCACAGGATCTACCTTCTTGGATCCCTGGTGATCAGTGGCACAGAGTCTAGCAGTGGACCCTGGAAGGACAATGCTGAGCCCAGTCCTTCCTGAGTGCTTTGTCAGTAAACTGGGTGAGGGGGCCAGGCTGTGCCCTCCCACAAACCAGGAGCAGTGGCTGATCTGCCAGAGACAAGTGCTGCCATGCAGAGGGACAGTTCAGCAAGGGGGACAGTCCAATGACAAGTGCTGAGTCCTGTCCTTGGCAGGGAACAACCACAGGCAGCGGTGACTGCTGGGGGCCACCCAGTTGGAAAACTGAAGTTTGTCCGGGTTCTGCTGGACACCAGGATGCCCATGGGCCAGCAATGTGCTCCTGCAGCAATGCAGAACAGCGTCCTGGGCTGCACTGGGAGCTGTGTCACAGCTGGCAGAGGGAGGGGATCCATTCCCTCTGCTCCACACCAGTGAGGCCAGCCCTGGAGTGCTGGGCCCAGAGCTGGGCTGCCCAGGACGGGACACAGGGACAGACTGGACAGAGTCCAGCACAGGGCCATGAAGTTGATGGAGGGACTGGAGCGTCTCTGCCATGAGCAGAGGCTGAGAGAGCTGGCCCTGCCCAGCCTGGAGCAGAGCAGGCTCAGGGCATCTCATCCCTGTGGATGAAAAGCCAGGGGGAGGCTGCAGAGGGGACAGGGCCAGGGACAGCCCCGGGGGCCTCGGGCACAAAGTGACCCACAGGAGGGGCCCTCCGAGCTCAGGAGACACTTCTGCACTGGGAGGGTGGCCGAGCACTGCCGCAGGTGCCCGGGGAGCTGGGGGAGTCTCCATCCCTGCAGAGACTCAAAAGCCACCTGGACACTTCCTGGGCAGCCGGCTCTGGGTGGCCCTGATGGAGCAGGGGCTGGGCCAGGTGACCTCCAGAGGTGCCTCCAGCCTCCCCCAGCCTGAGATTCTGTGACTCTGAGAACAAACAGGCTGCAGCTTCCTGAGGACAAATGAAAAAGCTCCACACATGGCAGGTTTCTCCTGCCCTCACCAAAGTGGTTCATGGCACATGTCTCCCTTCTGCAGATTCCTCCCTGGAGTCAGGATGCTCCTCAAGGTCACTTCTTGAGGCTGAGAGAAATGTTTGCCCATTATCATTGGTTTGGGTGAGTAGCATCAATCATTAAGAATTGGTTATTGCTGGCTTGACAGAAATTGCTTCAATGTTGCTTCAAAATATAATGCACTATACTGGAAGTTAGAGGTCTCTGCACTGGGTAGTAAATAAGCCTGATACAGATTTATTAGTTTAATGGCAATCATAAGAAACTCTTTATTTTTCTATAAATATATCTTTCATCCTATGGAACACAGTTGTATAAAGGTTCAATTACACCTATACTATCCTTTAAACATAAACTACTGACTAAGTCTAAAACTACATCCAGCTGCAGCCTGGCTCCTCTCTGAGACGTTCAGGAAGCAAGGAGGTCCCTTCTGCACCTTGTGTCTCCTGCCTGCTCCCTGCACAGCTCTCCAGGTGGTGCTGTCGCTCTTGGGCCAGCTGTGACTGCAGCAGGGCCACCTGAAAGAGGCACAAGGCCCGGCTCAGACAAGCCCACGCTGGCAGGAGCACCTGCAGCCCCACGGTACCGGCTCTCGGGGCAGACACAGCCTCCAACTCCAGCCCTCACCAACACTCTGCCCTTGGGCAAGGGCAAAGGAACAGGCTCCCAGACACAACAGAGCTCAGAGCATCAACAAGTCCACTTCCAGGCTGCCAAACCCTTCCCACGTACATCCCTCAGCCACCACAGGTCTATTACAGACACTTCCAATGGGATTTAGGAACCCAGCTCTGATTTCCAGAGCACACATTTGGGCCACTGACCCCTTTCTCCACAGGCCATGCCTCAGTATGAGGGCTGCTGCTCCTCTGAGATACTGGAGGACTCTTCTATTTCAGACTCAGGGACAGGCAAGATAAAGTAGTCTGGGGGGAACACTCTCCTAAAAGTTCTGATTCTTCTCCTTTCAGGTTCCACCTGCACATTGGATGGGAGAGAGGGTCACAGAAACCTGTCAGCAAACATGGAGCAAAAGGACCTCTGGACATCAAGGCAAGGAGATCCCTGCTCTGAGACCCTGAAGTGCACCAGACAACAGTGGGGGCAAAAAGCTCTCACTGGAGGCTGTGCAAGAGAGGCCAGTGTGTGTGTGCAGGGACACGGGGCCAGGGAGGGAGGCAGCGCAGTGAAGGTGCCCTTGTGAAAGCCATGGGCTGCCACAAGAGAGAGAACAAACAAAGGGGTGTGCCACAGCAGGGACAGGGAGAGGCAAGGCAACGAGCAGAGGTCTCCAAAGCACTGCCTGGCCTAAGGTGCCAAGTTCCAGAGGAGCCTGAGGCTCTGCAGAGGCAGCCAAAGCCCAATTTACCTGCTCACCACTTCTGGGCACAGTGGATAATTCAGGCCTCTCTCTCTTCTCCTTCTCTGCTGATGCAAGTGGTTCCTTAGATTCCAGACTGGTCCTTGAGCCACCTAACAGCTGCTCCTCTTGTGCTCCAACAGCCTGCTGGGTGTTCAGAGAGGAGATGATGCCCATATTTCAAACACCACAGAAGCTGTCCCTCAGAAATCTCAGTCTCAGGCAGCATCCTCAAAGCACCAGCAATGCAGCTGCTGTTCAGCCCTCTCAGTACAAAACTCAGCTGGGTTTAGTTCATCACTCTGCTCACCTGCTCCATTCCTTTGCACACAGAATCCGAACCCCCACGTGTTGCCTCCCCTTTTGTGGGCACAGGAGAAGCAGCTCCCCATGCCCAGCTTTGGCCTGGAGATGTTTGATCAGCATGTTCCTGCAAAGGCAGCCCAAGGTCAGGGAGCAAATTCTCCCTCTCCCAAACATGGTAGCATTCCACATGGAGCAGAGCACAATGTGGGAAACCAAGCCCAGGGGAAGAATGAGCCTTCAAGCAATGCCGAGGCCTTGAAACTCCTCTAACTCTTCTTTCCTGACACCACAGGCTTCTGTTCCAGAGGAGCCTGAGGCTCTGAAGAGGCAGCCAAAGCCCAATTTACCTGCTGGCCACATCTCCTGGGCACAGTGGATAATCCAGGCCTCTCTCTCTTCTCCTTCTCTGCTGATGCAAGTGGTTCCTTAGATTCCAGACTGGTCCTTGAGCCACCTAACAGCTGCTCCTCTTGTGCTCCAACAGCCTGCTGGGTGTTCAGAGAGGAGATGATGCCCATATTTCAAACACCACAGAAGCTGTCCCTCAGAAATCTCCATCTCAGGAAGCATCCTCAAAGCACCAGCAGTGCAGCTGCTGTTCAGCCCTCTCAGTACAAAACTCAGCAGGGTTTAGTTCATCACTCTGCTCAGCTGCTCCATTCCCTCCCATACGCAATTCCAAACCCCCATGTGTTGCCTCTTCATGTGTGGGCACAGGAGAAGCAGCTCCCCATGCCCAGCTTTTGGCCTGGAGCTGCTTTGAACAGCAAGCTCCAGAGCTGGATCAGTCATTCTGGGTGTGCCAGGAATCAATCTGGCAGTCAGTGGCCTCTGGCTTGAGCCAGGCAGACAGACAAGGCTCTTTACCCAAGCAGGCCTGCACTGACAGGGATAGAGACCCACCTCTTCAGGGGAAACATCACTTGAATACTTCAGGGACACTGGAGTGGACTGAAGGTCAACGTCTCGGCCTGCCTGGATACAAGTCTTTCCCTTCAGGGAGCCCAAGTGTTTCTTCAGAGACCCTCTGGCAATTTTACACTTGTTCAGTGCAGCACTCAGAGTGCTCCCTCTTCCTTCCTTCAAAGCAGCAGTCCCATGCTTCAACTCTTCCTGCATGGCTTGCTTTTCACTGTCTAAGTGTTGCATTCTCTCCTGCTGACTTTGCATGTTGAGTGCACGCATTTGATTCTTCTTTTCCATATATCTCATCTGCTGCTGGTACAATTCCCTTTCATGCTGCCAAAACAGGGAGAAAAAGGGTCACTCATTCCCTCTCTCACTTTGCTTTTCATACCAGATCTGGACTCCTCCTGCAGGGGCAGGCACAGACTGCCCCTCTCTCTCAGCCTCTCAGCATGCTGCAGAGCTTTGCTGGGCCCCCCTCCCCTTGATGCTGCATCTTTCCCAGCTCACTCAGCCCATCCCAGCTTCCCTTCTGCCCTTGCCTGACCTCCTGCAGCTCCACTCCAGGGCTCCTTTGGGGAGGAGCTGCCAGAACTGCAGCCAGGATTTCAAGTGCCCGCTAAGCGGGATTCAGGCAGTGCCACGAGGATGTGCTCTCCATCAGGGAGGAAGGGAAGAGCAAACAGCCACAGCCTTTCATTCCCTGGGGCTGGGCTGACAGCAGTGCTTTTCCACCTCTCCTGTGTAGAGTTCCCATGGCTCCATGCCCCAGAGCCCCACTGCCCTCTCTGGGAGCAGCAATGGCCAGATCAGTCTGTCATTCTCTGCTGCCACTCAGGACCAGTTCTCCCCTTGCAGGCACACGTCCTGCTGGGGATCAGACCTTGGCTTTCCTCTCCTCTCTCCCCACTGGCTGCTCTCCCATGGCCAAGGCCAAACACCTTTCTATTAACAGCAAACTTTGTGTTCTCCTCCCTCTTTCCACATCCAGATATTTAGAAAGCTGAACATGGCATTGGACACCAGGAATTCCCCCAAACCATGCAATGTCAATAGGGACACTGAGGACATTGAGAACTAAAGGTTCTAGAGCACAGAAGCCCAGCAGGGAGGAAAATCAGCAGCCTCAGCATTAACTGGCTTTGCCATGACTACAACATCTCCTCCTCCTTATTCAGAAGAATGCAATTAGAAAAGTTTAACTGGGAAAAGGTGCTCTTTAGAACTATGAGCACAAGGTCCAAACATAGCTAGGAAAGGGCCCTTTGTGGCATCTGCCAATCTCACCAGCACATCCTTCCTTTGCTTCTCCAGGATTTCTAATTTCTTCTTCAGAGATGCCACCTCCTGACGAAGAGCCACAGCCTCTTCCTGCCTTTCAGTGGCCTCTTTTTCCAGAGCAGATTCTCGAGAAATGTGCTTGACTTCCTCCTTCCACCAATCTGCAGCAGGAAAGGGGAAAGGAGAAGGAGAAAGAGGCAAGCAAAGCAAAGGCAAACTGATGTGCATCCTGCAGAGACAACAGCACTGTCTTCTCTACCTGCCTGTGGTTGCCAGGCACTAAGCCCAAAAAGGCTCCAAAGCTGACAGAAATGAAGGAAACTTCCAGGCAGAGAAAAAGGCAGGAATGAAAGGAGCAAGGTTCAGAGGGATAGGAGAGTGTGTTTGTTCTTGTCCTTGTGCAGAGTGAGCAACTCAAGAGAGACAAAGCACAGGGGATGCCTGTGCAGCCCTGCTCCAGAGAGGCCAATAGCCTGGAGGCTCTGGCAGGGCCTGGAGTTTGGGGGAATGGAGCTGAGGCATCCAGCTACAGCTCCTCAGCTGGTGAGACAGCATGGGGCAGTGAGTGGCAGAGGAGAAGCTGTACCTTGCTCACTTTCATCCAACTCCTTCTGCAGCTCCAGATTGTGGGCTTTGAGGTTGTCTCTCTGAGCTTGTGTCTTCCTCAGCTCCAGCTCCACAGCCTCACACTGTATGGCCAAGGCAAGAGCTTTGTCATCAGAGCTCTGGAGCTTCACACGCAGCTCAGACACCTCAGCCTGCAGCACGTGCACAGAGTCCCTCAAAGAGCGTTCTCCTGCTCGAGACTCCTCCAGCTCCTTCAGCAGCTGCTTCTGTTGAGTTGCCTGGGAAGCCTCCATCTGCAGCACTGCGTCCTGCAGGGCCCGGATCTGGAAGATGGATGCACAGAGCCTCAGGGACAGGGCTGCTCCTGAGGCTGCACAGCGGGCCGCAGGGAGAGCAACGAAGGAGAAATGACTTCAAGCCAAACCCAGAAGGCACAGAAGCAAGGATGCCAATGGAGACAAATGGAGAGAAAACAGGGAAAGGGAGGCAATGGGCATCCTTGGGCTGCAGCTCGGAACAGCGGCTGAACTGGCTGTGCTGGAAGTGCCCTGCCCAGCCTGCCACAGCCACCTCTGTGTCCCCACATTGCTCAGTGCCTGGCACAGGCACCAACTCTGTCTGCGACAACACTGCCAACAGAGGGACAGAGAAGCTCCAGAGGAGTCTGCTGCTGCTTCTCCTCCCACATTTCCTGCTGGGACCCGGGAGAAAATGGGGGAAAACTTCTGCAGCAGACACCAGATCCAGCCTCAGCCTCAGGGTGCAGCAGCAGCCCCGGGCAGAACACGACAGCTGTGGATGCTGCTGGCAGGGGAAAGAGGTTGGGGCCTCCAAGGCAAAGGTGCTGTTGTGTGTCCCTGGAGAAGAGGATGCCACTGCACAGCTTACCTGTGTGTTGAGCTCCCGCAGTTGTCCAGCGCGGTTTGAGGAGAGCTGTTCGGCCTGCTGGAGAGCAGATTGACACTGAGACACCTGATTGTTCAGTGCCGAGTTCTGCTCTTCCAGCGTTCTGAGGCACACATTCTTTTCTTCAAGAGACAGAATCAGCCTAGAAGGAAAGCAAGCAACTCATTACTAAATGGTATCACATTTTATCAACTCTTAGGACTCACACCACCTCAGGGGGAAACTGCTCTGCCTGATGAGGTTTCTCTCAACAACTTGGCTGTTTAGACTTGACTGTTCCGCCTGCAGTCCCTGACCAGCATGTGCCTACTCTGCTTTTGTCCCAGAATGAACAGCGAGTTCCTGCCTCCATGCCATACGTTCTTTCTGAGCTGGGAATGTGAATACAAACCTAACAAAGTCTTGCAATGAAGACATTAGGGGAGAGGAACAATTTTCTTCTGACTAACCAGGCTCCAAAGCAGGGAGGTTTGGTCAGCATGGAAGAGACATTTCCTTTCCCCATCTTACACATCCAGGTAGCAGGAGCAGCACCCTAGAGCCAGGGAATCTCTGGCAAGTTCCCGAAGATTTACCAGCACCCATCCTACTTTCAGCTGGAGAAACAAAGGCAAAAAGGGCAACTGAGGCTTGGAGCACAAACTGATGGAAGATGCAGAAGGCTCCAGGCAAGCAGGAGTGCCCTGCCTTTGCTTTGTCTTCTTCTTGGAGGAAGAATCCTGTGGCACTGAAGCCTGGCAGGATTTGATCAGCTACATGAGCCCCCCATAGCTTGGTCCTGTTCCTTGCATTCTTTGCACAGTCAGAAATGCCTGTGACTGTGCAGGGTGGCAGGGACCCTGCTTGACCCCCTGCAGGCAGCGGGGGACATTGGATCAGGAACCATGCAACAGAGACATTCTTGTTTCTGGGCTGCCTCCAAGGCCCAGCTGGCCTAGAGCAGCACTCAGGGCCTTAAGATGGTTCTGCCCAGAAAAAGCATCAGATGCCAGGCTGATCCAGATCCCAAAGGCTTCAAGTTACAGGCCCCAAGGTGGAGCTGATGGATGTATGCAGCTCCTTACAGTGCACCTCGGGCAGTGTCAACACACCCACCTAACAACACAATGACCCCTAGAGGGAAAGGGCTACCCCCAAAGCCTTTATCTTCAGAAGAACTCTATCTGAGGGCTTAAAAGAAAAGAAAGTGAAACTCAACATCCAGACAATGAGAAGTGTCTGCACGGAGAGTTAAAATCAGCCACTTAAAAAATGCTGCCAGAGTCCCTGGCAGGTGCAAAGATGGCAAAGAGGGAATCCATTCAGCACAATGCAGAGTCCCACAGGCTTTCATTTACCTGGCCTTTTCCTTCTCTAGAGCATTGACAGAAGCCTGCAATTCTGAATTTTGCGGTGCCACTTCTTCCCATTGACTCCTTTCCCTCTCCAAGTTCTGCAGATGCACTTGAAGCTCCTTGTTCTGATGTTGTGCCTCCTCCAGCAGCTTCTGGGTCTGCTCAAGCTCCAACAGCTTCTCCCTGGACTCTTCCTGGGCCTCCCTCACATCTTGCTGGGCTCTCTGTGCAGTCCTTTCCTGGCACTCTTGGGAGGCTGCCAGCTGAGATGTCAACTCTGCCACCTCCAGTCAAACAGAACAAAGCAGTCAGAGGCTACAGCCACAGCTTCTCACACTCAGCCACAGCACAGGCTGTGAGCAAAGGTAAAGGACAACTTTCCACTCCTCCCTGTCCTGAGAGCACCACATTCACAAAGGACATGGACAACTTGTTTCAGTCTCTATGTGGCCCACCCGCAAGGGCACCTGAGGAAGCACCTGCCAAAGCAAGGCTAGCAAGAAGAGGCCAGCAGGAATCCATGCTGCTGCTTGCTGGCCAGCAGCACAGAGGACTAGCCCAGCTGTCCAGAGCAGCAGCTGACATTCAGCAGAGCCCTGAGTGTCCTTCAGAGCAGCTGCCATGGAGCCCCCAGAGCACGAGACAGCCCCAGGGCTCACCCCAGCAGCTGCTGCTCTGCCATGGAAAAGCAAGAAGGCCACAGACCCCTCGCTGCATGACTGCAGTGCCACTGCTCTTTCACTCACCTGCTTTTCTAGAGCCTCCCTCTGCTCAAGGAGGAGATTCCTTTCCTCTTTGAGGCCTTGTAGCTCTTCCTCGTGCCTCCTCTGAGCTGCCTGGGCTTCTCTGCGAGCTCCCTGCAGCTCATCTTGCAGATTTGCCTTGATGGTCTGGCAACAAAACACAGAGCAACTTCCTTGGACCTGCCCTCAGGCTCAGCTTTTTCCACTTGCTGCCTCAAAATGCCATTCCCTCAGCTGCTTCTTTTGGCTGCTCTACCCAGCTCTGCTTCCACTGCAAGCCTTCCTTCCTGGGGCTGAGCTCTGGAGCTTACCAGGCTCTGTGCTCCCAGGGCCTGAAGCAGCCCTTGCTTCCTCAGTCCCAGGAGCTGCCTTTTGTGCCCTTGTCACTGCCCTGCCCTCTGTTGCCTGCCTACTCACACTTACCTGCCCCTTCTCCTGCTGCTCTGTCACCTCCTGCCTGAGCTGCTGCACCTGCTGGCGGGCTCGGCTGAGCTCTCCCTGAGTTTGGAGCAGTGCCTCTGATAAAGCACTCTTCTCCTTCTGCTCTTCCAGCAGGACCTGCACAGGAGGAAAGAGCAGAGGGCTTCACGCTCCTCCTGCAGCATCCGTGTGGCAATGGGCAAAGACTGATGGGCTCACGTGCTCTCAGAGCACTTGGCTGCTGCTCCCCTGGGCCACTGCCTGCCCTGGGGGAGACACAGCTTCCCAGGAAGTGACTTAAAACACAGCCCAGAAGACATCTCTGCGTTACTGTTCAGAAATACTCCAGGCAAGCCTGGAAAGATTTTTCTCTTGTCAGCGTTCCTGCTGCACCCTTCCCATGCCCACAAAAGAAAAGTCCTACAAACTCACCTTGGCCATGAACATCTACCAGTACACACCAAAAGGGCAGCAGAAGGAGAACAGTGAAGATACCCTGAGGTGCATCTTAGAACAACAGAGCACAAGAGCAGCACAAAAATCTCAGCTGACAGCTGATGTTTCTGCCTGGCTTCCTATGAGAGGGCTCATTCCTGGGGCCAAAGACAGCCCCGTTCAGCTTTCACCTCCCCTAATTCAATGCAGGAGACACAGAGGGCATGCTCCACACAGCCCCATATCCTGCCATCTCTCACAGCTCCAGCCTTGCAAAAAATCACACCAGCTCTCCTCTCACAATCATTACCTCTTGCTTGGCATTCTCAAATCTCTTTAGCTCTTCTTGTTGGGCCAGCAGGGTGGCAACTTTCTGCCTCATCTCAAACAGCACCTTCTTGTGCTCCTGCTCTCTCTCTGCCTTCTCTTTTTCCCATTGCTCCAGCGTCTCCTCCATCTCTGCACGGTGCCTTTCACGCTCACTTGCCTGAGGAGGGGAGGAAAAATTTGCAAGATGAAGCCCCAGGCAAGCTCCTGGCTGAAAGATGTGAAGCTCCATCCCTCCCACAACCCCCAACTGGAAAAGACAACAGCACTGGCTTTCTGCACTCCAGAAGCTGTGTCCTGTCAGGGAATTCAAAAGGAGGCTCAGCAGGTGCAAGAATCACAGACTTGTGGAATCTCTTCTGCTGGCAAAGACCTTCCCAAGCACCGAGTCCAAGCACTCAGAGGAGGAGGTGTCACCTTCCCCTCTCTGATGCCCCAGTCACAAGGACTGAAGGACCAGGAACAAGGGGCCTGTTCCATTTGCTTCCAGCCCAAAGCTAATCCCTCTGTCCACCATGGAAGCACAGGGAGAAAGGAAACGAGTTCCCACGCTTGCAGCCAGCAGCACTGTTGGCATCTGCTCCACGCTGGCATCTGCTCCACGCTGGCATCTGCTCTGTGGCAGGTGGCACTCGGGGATGATCCTGCCCTGGGCTGCCGCGCTTTGGGTGGGCACTGCCCAACCTGCTCTGGAACTCCTCTTACACCCTCACTGAAGCCATGGCTGCCTTTACTGTCCCAGCACCATCCTGGGGGCCTTCACACTCCTCCAAGTCTCAGCTGCTGGCTCTGCTGCCCGGCCCAGCAGCAAGAGGCCTCTGGCAGAGGATTGCTGCCCTTTCACACCCTCAGCCTCTGCTTGTGCTGCACCAACCCACAGGGCTGGCTTGGACAATTCAGAAGCATATTGTCCCCTACCAGGTCTTGCAGGAGCTTCTTTATTTCCAGTTGCTGAGCAGTTCCCTGAAGCCTGAGGCTTTCCTGAGGCTGCTGCTCTGCCTGCAGGAGCTGTTGAGCTGTGTCTTCCTGTTCCTGCCTCCTGAGAGCTCTCGCTGCTTCCAGCTCACCTTGCAGGCACTTCACTTCTCCTGCAAACATGACCAACAGCAAGATTCACATTCTTGACTGACTTTACTGACCACAGGCCCTTTCAGTGCCTCCAGCCCTACCATTCCTCAGAAGTTCTGTGGACAGAGACAGCTTTACAGGGTGCTCAGCTTCTCTAGTCAGGGGCAGCAGCACAAACAAAGCACACGAGGTTCTCACCTTCTATCACCACTTTGTCCTGTGTGACTGTGAGCACTCGAGCTTCCAGATGGTTCCTGGTGATCTCCAGCTGTGATATCTGCAGCTGAGCAGCAAACAGCCTGGATTGCAGGCTCTCCTTTGCTGACCTACAAGTTGCAAAGATGGACAGACATGAGTTGCTTGCTCCAGACACCCACAGCCGGTTATTCCAGGACGACGTGGCTCAAGATCCCCACGCCTGAGGATGGAAAATGGCTCCGCTGGAAACTCGTCCAGAGAAGGCACATCTGGGCCATTTCCAGAGCAGAGCAGGGCCTCTGAGGGACTGCCCAGGCCTTCCTTATGGCCTGCCCTAGCACAGGCAGCCCAGCCCAACTTGGCCTCAACAGCCAAACCTTCACTTGCTGCTCCTGACCTATGACTCTGGGTAGCTGTGCCCAAACAGGCTGGAGCAACAAGCAAAAGCCCAGTCCCTGCTCACAGCCCTTCTCTCAGCAGCACTTCCAAGCTGCTTTGCAGGGGGACAGAACAGACTCTTGTCCTGGCTGACTCCTGACTTTTTAATGCTCTTGATAATGGACAGAAAGGTACATCATCTTCCAGACACCCGGGATTTAACGAGGCTTCAGAACTACTTTGCAGATACAGTAAAATCTCATGGTCATGGCAGCACCTGTGAAAAATCAGATCACCCTTTTTTCCGAGCAACAACTACCTCGATGCAGAGACTGCAGTTTCAACTCTTGCAAGGTCCAGGAGTAGACTTGCTGCCTTTATTTGAGTGTTGCTGAACAAGCAGGCAGTAGCCCAAGGGACTTGTCCTTCTTTACACAGTGAGAGGGACCATGCAAAGGCACCTTGGCAGGTTTGGCAGCTGGGTGCCCACCAACAATCAGCAAGAATGCCCAGAGGCTGTTGAGAATTCCAAAGAGCTTTCCCTGCTGCTCTCTAACCAGCTCTAGGTCTTGTCCCACACTTCTCAAGAGTGTGCTTGGAAGCAGAAATGCCTCAAGATGGTCAGCAGGAGCATCTGGCTTCACCCTGAATGGCAGCGTGCTACTCCCAATGTGCCAAGGTAAGAGCCTGGAATGCTGAAGATGAGGCTTCCTGGTCTGAAGATCAGGATCATGTCAAGCGACTCAGAAAGGAACAAGGGATGTTCAATGCCCAGAAGGAGGAACCAAACCCAAGAGAAACTTGAGGTTTCACTCAGCATCTGCATGGTTTAACTACTCCTCAGTTCAGGGCTGGCTGGATTGCTTTTGACATCCCACAGGAGTGTGCTCGGTGGCACAAACAGGAGCCCAAGGCTCACGAGAGCTTTGCTGGCTTCACATGACAGAAAAACAACCCTCACATTGTGGCTTTTTTTTTTTTTCCCTGAGACTCTTCCATATTGTGTCCACGGAATGTAAAACCATCTGAAAAGTTTCAACTCCCTGCCTTTACCTGGTCTCCTCCAGCTGCCTGGCAAGGTCTTGTCGGAGCCACTCGGTGGCTGCCAGTCGGCCCTCAAGGTCAGCCTTCTGGGCCAGCAGCTCCTCCTCTCGCCACACCTGGGCCACTTCATGCCCTTGGCCAGAGGATTCCTGGCTCAGCAGCTCCAGAGACCAGCTCGATGACTCTTCTTCCTTGGAAACCTGCAAGTGGGACAAGGTACAGCTGGAGCCCTTCCTCGGGAGCCCTGTGCAGAGCCAGCCAGTGCCACCTCACAGGGAACCAGAGGACAAGGAGCACCTGTGCCCTGGCCTCAAAGTTTCACAGCATCTGCCCCATGCAGCTCTGATAGCCTGGCCTGCCAAAAGCCTCTGGCACTGTTCCCTTGGAAGTGCTGTGGCAGGCCCTGCTGCCTTGCCTGGGCCCAGACAGCTCCTTCCCAACAAACATCCCTACTGCAAACTCTGTGTTGTCACCCAAAACCACTGCATCTTCCATAACTGCCAATATAATTGACTCTAAGCACCAGCTGTGCTGAACATTTTCAGCCATTACTCCAAAACTCAACTGGCATTAGTCCATCACTCTGCTCACCGGCTCCATTCCTTCCCACACCCAATCCAAACCCCCATGTGTTGCCTCCCCTTTTGTGGGCACAGGAGAAGCAGCTCCCCATGCCCAGCTTTTGGCCTGGAGCTGCTTTGAACAGCAAGCTCCAGAGCTGGATCAGTCATTCTGGGTGTGCCAGGAATCAGTCTGGCAGTCAGTGGCCTCTGGCTGGAGCCAGGCAGACAGACAAGGCTCTTTACCCAAGCAGGCCTGCACTGACAGGGATAGAGACCCACCTCTTCATGGGAAAAATCACTTGAATAATTCAGGGACACTGGAGTGGACTGAAGGACAATGCCAGTGTCTGCCGGGATCTTTTCCTGCAGGATATCCAAGTGTTGCTTCAGAACCCCTTTGGCCAGTTCACTCTTGTTCAGTGCAGCACTCAGTACTTGAGTCTTGTCCCTCGATTTCTTCAAAGCAGCAGCCTCATGCTCCAAATCTTCTTGCAACTCTTCCCTCTCCACTTGTAATTCTTGATTATTTCCCTTATGATTGCTCATCTCAGGTGCATGCATTTGATTCTTCTTTTCCAGATATCTCATCTGCTGCTGGTACAATTCCCTTTCATGCTGCCAAAACAGGGAGAAAAAGGGTCACTCATTCCCTCTCTTGCTTTGCTTTTCATACCAGATCTGGACTCCTGCTGCAAGGGCAGGCACAGGCTGCCCCTCTCTCTCAGCCTCTCAGGATGCTGCAGAGCTTTGCTGGGCCCCCCTCCCCTTGATGCTGCATCTTTCCCAGCTCACTCAGCCCATCCCAGCTTCCCTTCTGCCCTTGCCTGACCTCCTGCAGCTCCACTCCAGGGCTCCTTTGGGGAGGAGCTGCCAGAACTGCAGCCAGGATTTCAAGTGCCCGCTAAGCAGGATTCAGGCAGTGCCACGAGGATGTGCTCTCCATCAGGGAGCAAGGGAAGAGCAAACAGCCGCAGCCTTTCATTCCCTGGGGCTGGGCTGACAGCAGTGCTTTTCCACCTCTCCTGTGTAGAGTTCCCATGGCTCCATGCCCCAGAGCCCCACTGCCCTCTCTGGGAGCAGCAATGGCCAGATCAGTCTGTCATTCTCTGCTGCCACTCAGGACCAGTTCTCCCCTTGCAGGCACACGTCCTGCTGGGGATCAGACCTTGGCTTTCCTCTCCTCTCTCCCCACTGGCTGCTCTCCCATGGCCAAGGCCAAACACCTTTCTATTAACAGCAAACTTTGTGTTCTCCTCCCTCTTTCCACATCCAGATATTTAGAAAGCTGAACATGGCATTGGACACCAGGAATTCCCCAAACCATGCAATGTCAATAGGGACACTGAGGACATTGAGAACTAAAGGTTCTAGAGCACAGAAGCCCAGCAGGGAGGATAATCAGCAGCCTCAGCAATAACTGGCTTTGCCATGACTACAACATCTTCTCCTCTTTTTTCAGAAAAATGAAATTGGAAAAGTAAAAATGGAAAAGGATGCTTCTTAGAAATATGGACACAAGGCCTAACCCTAGGTATAAAATGGCGCTCTGTGGCATCTGCCAATCTCACCAGCACATCTTTCCTTTCCTCCTGCAGGCTCTGCAATTCATTCTCCAGAGAATGACGAAGAACCACATCCTCTTCCTTCACAGCAATGGCATCTTTCTTCTGGGAATTTTCTAGAGAGATTTTCTGGTGTTCTGCCCTCAACATTGCTGGAGGAGGGAAGGGGAAGGAGGAGGGGAAAAGAAAAGTCAAGTTAAACTGATGTGCATCCTGCAGAGACAACAGCACTGTCTTCTCTACCTGCCTGTGGTTGCCAGGCCCTAAGCCCACAAAGGCTCCAAAGCTGACAGAAATGAAGGAAACTTCCGGGCAGAGAAAAAGGCAGGAATGAAAGGGGCAAGGATAAGAGGGATAGAAAAGTGTGTTTGCTCTTGGCCTTGTGCAGAGTGAGCAATCTAAGAGAGACAAAGCACAGGGGATGCCTGTGCAGCCCTGCTCCAGAGAGGCCAATAGCCTGGAGGCTCTGGCAGGGCCTGGAGTTTGGGGGGAATGGAGCTGAGGCATCCAGCTACAGCTCCTTAGCACAGACACGGAGCCTGAGAGGCACCAGCTGTGCACGGGATCAGCCCTAGCACAGCCAGAGGGCACTGCCAGCCACAGCACCTTTCTCAAGAGAAAGCTTTCACTGGCACGTGGATGGAGAAATCTCCTGCTGGCTGTTTCTCTCTTCTGCCATCTCTGGGCACTTTTCCTCTGCGAGGCATCAGTGAGATCCCCACAGGTCAGACAGCATGGGGCAGTGGATGGGAGAGGAGAAGCTGTACCTTGCTCACTTTGCTCCAGCTGTTTCAGCAGCTCCTTATTGCGAGCCCTGAGATTGTCTCTCTGAGCCTGTCTCTTCCTCAGCTCCAGCTCCACGGCCTTACACTGTGTGGCAATGTCCACTGAGATTTCCTCAGAGCTCTGGAGCCTCACACGCAGCTCAGACTCCTCAGTTTCCAATTGCTTCTGTCGAGTTTCCAAGAAAGCTGCCTTCTCCTTCACTGCCTCCAGCAGGGCCCAGGCCTGGAAGATGGATGCACAGAGCCTCAGGGACAGGCCTGCTCCTGAGGCTGCACAGCGGGCCACAGGGAGAGCAACGAAGGAGAAATGACTTCAAGCCAAACCCAGAAGGCACAGAAGCAAGGATGCCAATGGAGACAAATGGAGAGAAAACAGGGAAAGGGAGGCAATGGGCATCCTTGGGCTGCAGCTCGGAACAGCGGCTGAACTGGCTGTGCTGGAAGTGCCCTGCCCAGCCTGCCACAGCCACCTCTGTGTCCCCACATTGCTCAGTGCCTGGCACAGGCACCAACTCTGTCTGGGACAACACTGCCAACAGAGGGACAGAGAAGCTCCAGAGGAGTCTGCTGCTGCTTCTCCTCCCACATTTCCTGCTGGGACCCAGGAGAGGATGGGGGAAAACTTCTGCAGCTGACACCAGATCCAGCCTCATCCTCAGGGTGCAGCAGCAGCCCCGGGCAGAACACGACAGCTGTGGATGCTGCTGGCAGGGGAAAGAGGCTGGGGCCTGCAAGGCAAAGGTGCTGTTGTGTGTCCCTGGAGAAGAGGATGCCACTGTACAGCTTACCTGTGTGTTGAGCCCCAGCAGTTCTCTTCTATGCTCAGAATAGAGCTGCTCTGTCTCCTGAAGAGCAGATTGACACTGAGACACCTGATTGTTCAGTGCCAGGTTCTGCTCTTCCAGTGTCCTGAGGCACACCTTCTTTTCTTCAAGAGACAGAATCAGCCTAGAAGGAAAGCAAGCAACTCATTACTAAATGATATCACCTTTTATCAACTCTTAGGACTCACACCACCTCAGGGGGAAACTGCTCTGCCTGATGAGGTTTCTCTAGACAACTTGGCTGTTTAGACTTGACTGTTCCCCCTGCAGTCCCTGACCAGCATGTGCCTACTCTGCTTTTGTCCCAGAATGAACAGCGAGTTCCTGCCTCCATGCCATACGTTCTTTCTGAGCTGGGAATGTGAATACAAACCTAACAAAGTCTTGCAATGAAGACATTAGGGGAGAGGAACAATTTTCTTCTGACTAACCAGGCTCCAAAGCAGGGAGGCTTGGTCAGCATGGAAGAGACATTTCCTTCCCCCATCTTACACATCCAGGTAGCAGGAGCAGCACCCTAGAGCCAGGGAATCTCTGGCAAGTTCCCGAAGATTTACCAGCACCCATCCTACTTTCAGCTGGAGAAACAAAGGCCAAAAGGGCAACTGAGGCTTGGAGCACAAACTGATGGAAGATGCAGAAGGCTCCAGGCAAGCAGGAGTGCCCTGCATTTGCTTTGTCTTCTTCTTGGAGGAAGAATCCTGTGGCACTGAAGCCTGGCAGGATTTGATCAGCTACATGAGCCCCCCATAGCTTGGTCCTGTTCCTTGCATTCTTTGCACAGTCAGAAATGCCTGTGACTGTGCAGGGTGGCAGGGACCCTGCTTGACCCCCTGCAGGCAGCGGGGGACATTGGATCAGGAACCATGCAACAGAGACATTCTTGTTTCTGGGCTGCCTCCAAGGCCAAGCTGGCCTAGAGCAGCACTCAGGGCCTTAAGATGGTTCTGCCCAGAAAAAGCATCAGATGCCAGGCTGATCCAGACCCCAAAGGCTTCAAGTTACAGGATCCAAGGTAGAGCTGATGGATGTATGCAGCTCCTTACAGTGCACCTCGGGCAGTGTCAACACACCCACCTAACCACACAATAACCCCTAGAGGGAAAGGGCTTCCCCAGAAGACTTTGTCTTCAGAAAAACTCTATCTGAAGGCTTGAAAGAAAAGAAAATGAAACTCAGCATTCAGATAATGAGACGTGTCTGCACGGGGAGTGCAGAACCTGCCATGTAGGAAATGCTGCCAGAGCCCCTGGCGGGTGCAAAGATGGCAAAGAGGGAATCCATTCAGCACAATGCAGAGTCCCACAGGCTTTCATTTACCTGGCCTTTTCCTTCTCTAGAGCATTGACAGAAGCCTGCAATTCTGAATTTTGCTGTGCCACTTCTTCCCATTGAATCCATTCCCTCTCCAAGTACTCCAGATGCACTTGCAGCTCCTTGTTCTGATGTTGTGCCTCCTCCAGCATCTTCTGGATCTTCTCAAGCTCCAACAGCTTCTGCCTGGACTCTTCCTGTGTCTCCCTCACATCTTGCTGGGCTCTCTGTGCAGTCCTTTCCTGGCACTCTTGGGAGGCTGCCAGCTGAGATGTCAACTCTGCCACCTCCAGTCAAACAGAACAAAGCAGTCAGAGGCTACAGCCACAGCTTCTCACACTCAGCCACAGCACAGGCTGTGAGCAAAGGTAAAGGACAACTTTCCACTCCTCCCTGTCCTGAGAGCACCACATTCACAAAGGACATGGACAACTTGTTTCAGTCTCTACGTGGCCCACCCGCAAGGGCACCTGAGAAAGCACCTGCCAAAGCAAGGCTAGCAAGAAGAGGCCAGCAGGAATCCATGCTGCTGCTTGCTGGCCAGCAGCACAGAGGACTAGCCCAGCTGTCCAGAGCAGCAGCTGACATTCAGCAGAGCCCTGAGTGTCCTTCAGAGCAGCTGCCATGGAGCCCCCAGAGCACGAGACAGCCCCAGGGCTCACCCCAGCAGCTGCTGCTCTGCCATGGAAAAGCAAGAAGGCCACAGACCCCTCGCTGCATGACTGCAGTGCCACTGCTCTTTCACTCACCTGCTTTTCTAGAGCCTCCCTCTGCTCAAGGAGGAGATTCCTTTCCTCTTTGAGGCCTTGTAGCTCTTCCTTGTGCCTCCTCTGCGCTGCCTGGGCTTCTCTGCGAGCTCCCTGCAGCTCCCCTTGCAGCTCTGCCTCCACACGCTTCCAGGTCATCTCCAGCTGAGCCATCTGCTGCTGAGCAGCAAACAGCCTGGATTGCAGGCTCTCCTTTGCTGACCTACAAGTTGCAAAGATGGACAGACGTGAGTTGCTTGCTCCAGACACCCACAGCCGGTTATTCCAGGACGACGTGGCTCAAGATCCCCACGCCTGAGGATGGAAAATGGCTCCGCTGGAAACTCCTCCTGAGAAGGCACATCTGGGCCATTTCCAGAGCAGAGCAGGGCCTCTGAGGGACTGCCCAGGCCTTCCTTATGGCCTGCCCTAGCACAGGCAGCCCAGCCCAACTTGGCCTCAACAGCCAAACCTTCACTTGCTGCTCCTGACCTATGACTCTGGGTAGCTGTGCCCAAACAGGCTGGAGCAACAAGCAAAAGCCCAGCCTCTGCTCACAGCCCTTCTCTCATCAGCACTTCCAAGCTGCTCTGCAGGGGGACAGAACAGACTCTTGTCCTGGCTGACTCCTGACTTTTTAATGCTCTTGATAATGGACAGAAAGGTACATCATCTTCCAGACACCCGGGATTTAACGAGGCTTCAGAACTACTTTGCAGATACAGTAAAATCTCATGGTCATGGCAGCACCTGTGAAAAATCAGATCACCCTTTTGTCTGAGCAACAACTACCTCGATGCAGAGACTGCAGTTTCAACTCTTGCAAGGTCCAGGAGTAGACTTGCTGCCTTTATTTGAGTGTTGCTGAACAAGCAGGCAGTAGCCCAAGGGACTTGTCCTTCTTTACAAAGTGAGAGGAACCATGCAAAGGCACCTTTGCAGGTTTGGTAGCTGGGTGCCCACCAACAATCAGCAAGAATGCCCAGAGGCTGTTGAGAATTCCAAAGAGCTTTCCCTGCTGCTCTCTAACCAGCTCTACATCCTGTCCCACACTTCTCAAGGGTGTGCTTGGAAGCAGAAATGCCTCAAGATGGTCAGCAGGAGCCTCTGGCTTCACCCTGAATGGCAGCGTGCTACTCCCAATGTGCCAAGGTAAGAGCCTGGAATGCTGAAGATGAGGCTTCCTGGTCTGAAGATCAGGATCATGTCAAGCGACTCAGAAAGGAACAAGGGATGTTCAATGCCCAGAACGAGGAACCAAACCCAAGAGAAACTTGAGGTTTCACTCAGCATCTGCATGGTTCAACTACTCCTCAGTTCAGGGCTGGCTGGATTGCTTTTGACATCCCACAGGAGTGTGCTCAGCGGCACAAACAGGAGCCCAAGGCTCACGAGAGCTTTGCTGGCTTTCGGTGCAAGAAAAACAACCTTCACATTGTGGCATTTATATTTTTTCCTTGAGACGCTTCCATATTGTGTCCACGGAATGTAAAACCATCTGAAAAATTTCAACTCCCGGCCTTTACCTGGTCTCCTCCAGCTGCCTGGCAAGGTCTTGTCGGAGCCACTCGGTGGCTGCCAGTCGGCCCTCAAGGTCAGCCTTCTGGGCCAGCAGCTCCTCCTCTCGCCACGCCTGGGCCACTTCATGCCCTTGGCCAGAGGATTCCTGGCTCAGCAGCTCCAGAGACCAGCTCGATGACTCTTCTTCCTCGGAAACCTGCAAGTGGGACAAGGTACAGCTGGAGCCCTTCCTCGGGAGCCCTGTGCAGAGCCAGCCAGTGCCACCTCACAGGCAGCCAGAGGACAAGGAGCCCCTGTGCCCTGGCCTCAAAGTTTCACAGCATCTGCCCCATGCAGCTCTGATAGCCTGGCCTGCCAAAAGCCTCTGGCACTGTTCCCTTGGAAGTGCTGTGGCAGGCCCTGCTGCCTTGCCCGGGCCCAGACAGCTCCTTCCCAACAAACATCCCTACTGCAAACTCTGTGTTGTCACCCAAAACCACTGCATCTTCCATAACTGCCAATATAATTGACTCTAAGCACCAGCTGTGCTGAACATTTTCAGCCATTAATCCAAAACTCAACTGGCATTTGTCCATCACTCTGCTCACCGGCTCCATTCCTTCCCACACCCAATCCAAACCCCCATGTATTGCCTCCCCTTTTGTGGGCACAGGAGAAGCAGCTCCCCATGCCCAGCTTTTGGCCTGGAGCTGCTTTGAACAGCAAGCTCCAGAGCTGGATCAGTCATTCTGGGTGTGCCAGGAATCAGTCTGGCAGTCAGTGGCCTCTGGCTGGAGCCAGGCAGACAGACAAGGCTCTTTACCCAAGCAGGCCTGCACTGACAGGGATAGAGACCCACCTCTTCATGGGAAAAATCACTTGAATAATTCAGGGACACTGGAGTGGACTGAAGGTCAAGTTCTCTGCCTGCCTGGATACAAATCTTTCCCTTCAGGGAGCCCAAGTGTTGCTTCAGAGCCCCTCTGGCAAGTTCCCTCTTGTTCAGTGCAGCACTCAGTACTTGAGTCTTGTCCCTCGATTTCTTCAAAGCAGCAGCCCCATGCTCCAAATCTTCTTGCAACTCTTCCCTCTCCACTTGTAATTCTTGATTATTTCCCTTATGATTGCTCATCTCAGGTGCATGCATTTGATTCTTCTTTTCCAGATATCTCATCTGCTGCTGGTACAATTCCCTTTCATGCTGCCAAAACAGGGAGAAAAAGGATCACTCATTCCCTCTCTTGCTTTGCTTTTCATACCAGATCTGGACTCCTCCTGCAGGGGCAGGCACAGACTGCCCCTCTCTCTCAGCCTCTCAGCATGCTGCAGAGCTTTGCTGGGCCCCCCTCCCCTTGATGCTGCATCTTTCCCAGCTCACTCAGCCCATCCCAGCTTCCCTTCTGCCCTTGCCTGACCTCCTGCAGCTCCACTCCAGGGCTCCTTTGGGGAGGAGCTGCCAGAACTGCAGCCAGGATTTCAAGTGCCCGCTAAGCGGGATTCAGGCAGTGCCACGAGGATGTGCTCTCCATCAGGGAGGAAGGGAGAGCAAACAGCCACAGCCTTTCATTCCCTGGGGCTGGGCTGACAGCAGTGCTTTTCCACCTCTCCTGTGTAGAGTTCCCATGGCTCCATGCCCCAGAGCCCCACTGCCCTCTCTGGGAGCAGCAATGGCCAGATCAGTCTGTCATTCTCTGCTGCCACTCAGGACCAGTTCTCCCCTTGCAGGCACACGTCCTGCTGGGGATCAGACCTTGGCTTTCCTCTCCTCTCTCCCCACTGGCTGCTCTCCCATGGCCAAGGCCAAACACCTTTCTATTAACAGCAAACTTTGTGTTCTCCTCCCTCTTTCCACATCCAGATATTTAGAAAGCTGAACATGGCATTGGACACCAGGAATTCCCCAAACCATGCAATGTCAATAGGGACACTGAGGACATTGAGAACTAAAGGTTCTAGAGCACAGAAGCCCAGCAGGGAGGATAATCAGCAGCCTCAGCAATAACTGGCTTTGCCATGACTACAACATCTCCTCCTCCTTATTCAGTAGAATGCAATTAGAAAAGTTTAACTGGGAAAAGGTGCTCTTTAGAACTATGAGCACAAGGTCCAAACATAGCTAGGAAAGGGCCCTTTGTGGCATCTGCCAATCTCACCAGCACATCCTTCCTTTCCTTCTCCAGGTCCTCTAAATTCCTTTGCAAAGAGGGACAAAGAGTCACATCATCTTCCTTCAGGGCAATGGCGTCTTGCTTCTGGGAATTTTCATGAGAGATTTTCTGGTGTTCTGCCCTCAACATTGCTGGAGGAGGGAAGGGGAAGGAGGAGGGGAAAAGAAAAGTCAAGTTAAACTGATGTGCATCCTGCAGAGACAACAGCACTGTCTTCTCTACCTGCCTGTGGTTGCCAGGCCCTAAGCCCACAAAGGCTCCAAAGCTGACAGAAATGAAGGAAACTTCCGGGCAGAGAAAAAGGCAGGAATGAAAGGGGCAAGGATAAGAGGGATAGAAAAGTGTGTTTGCTCTTGGCCTTGTGCAGAGTGAGCAATCTAAGAGAGACAAAGCACAGGGGATGCCTGTGCAGCCCTGCTCCAGAGAGGCCAATAGCCTGGAGGCTCTGGCAGGGCCTGGAGTTTGGGGGGAATGGAGCTGAGGCATCCAGCTACAGCTCCTTAGCACAGACACGGAGCCTGAGAGGCACCAGCTGTGCACGGGATCAGCCCTAGCACAGCCAGAGGGCACTGCCAGCCACAGCACCTTTCTCAAGAGAAAGCTTTCACTGGCACGTGGATGGAGAAATCTCCTGCTGGCTGTTTTTCTCCTCTGCCATCTCTGGGCACTTTTCCTCTGCGAGGCATCAGTGAGATCCCCACAGGTCAGACAGCATGGGGCAGTGGATGGGAGAGGAGAAGCTGTACCTTGCTCACTTTGCTCCAGCTGTTTCAGCAGCTCCTTATTGCGAGCCCTGAGATTGTCTCTCTGAGCCTGTCTCTTCCTCAGCTCCAGCTCCATGGCCTTACACTGTGTGGCAATGTCCACTGAGATTTCCTCAGAGCTCTGGAGCCTCACAAGCAGCTCAGACTCCTCAGTTTCCAATTGCTTCTGTCGAGTTTCCAAGAAAGCTGCCTTCTCCTTCACTGCCTCCAGCAGGGCCCAGGCCTGGAAGATGGATGCACAGAGCCTCAGGGACAGGCCTGCTCCTGAGGCTGCACAGCGGGCCACAGGGAGAGCAACGAAGGAGAAATGACTTCAAGCCAAACCCAGAAGGCACAGAAGCAAGGATGCCAATGGAGACAAATGGAGAGAAAACAGGGAAAGGGAGGCAATGGGCATCCTTGGGCTGCAGCTCGGAACAGCGGCTGAACTGGCTGTGCTGGAAGTGCCCTGCCCAGCCTGCCACAGCCACCTCTGTGTCCCCACATTGCTCAGTGCCTGGCACAGGCACCAACTCTGTCTGGGACAACACTGCCAACAGAGGGACAGAGAAGCTCCAGAGGAGTCTGCTGCTGCTTCTCCTCCCACATTTCCTGCTGGGACCCGGGAGAAAATGGGGGAAAACTTCTGCAGCAGAGACCAGATCCAGCCTCAGCCTCAGGGTGCAGCAGCAGCCCCGGGCAGAACACGACAGCTGTGGATGCTGCTGGCAGGGGAAAGAGGCTGGGGCCTCCAAGGCAAAGGTGCTGTTGTGTGTCCCTGGAGAAGAGGATGCCACTGTACAGCTTACCTGTGTGTTGAGCCCCAGCAGTTCTCTTCTATGCTCAGAATAGAGCTGCTCTGTCTCCTGAAGAGCAGATTGACACTGAGACACCTGATTGTGCAGTGCCAGGTTCTGCTCTTCCAGTGTCCTGAGGCACACCTTCTTTTCTTCAAGAGACAGAATCAGCCTAGAAGGAAAGCAAGCAACTCATTACTAAATGATATCACCTTTTATCAACTCTTAGGACTCACACCACCTCAGGGGGAAACTGCTCTGCCTGATGAGGTTTCTCTAGACAACTTGGCTGTTTAGACTTGACTGTTCCCCCTGCAGTCCCTGACCAGCATGTGCCTACTCTGCTTTTGTCCCAGAATGAACAGCGAGTTCCTGCCTCCATGCCATACGTTCTTTCTGAGCTGGGAATGTGAATACAAACCTAACAAAGTCTTGCAATGAAGACATTAGGGGAGAGGAACAATTTTCTTCTGACTAACCAGGCTCCAAAGCAGGGAGGCTTGGTCAGCATGGAAGAGACATTTCCTTCCCCCATCTTACACATCCAGGTAGCAGGAGCAGCACCCTAGAGCCAGGGAATCTCTGGCAAGTTCCCGAAGATTTACCAGCACCCATCCTACTTTCAGCTGGAGAAACAAAGGCCAAAAGGGCAACTGAGGCTTGGAGCACAAACTGATGGAAGATGCAGAAGGCTCCAGGCAAGCAGGAGTGCCCTGCATTTGCTTTGTCTTCTTCTTGGAGGAAGAATCCTGTGGCACTGAAGCCTGGCAGGATTTGATCAGCTACATGAGCCCCCCATAGCTTGGTCCTGTTCCTTGCATTCTTTGCACAGTCAGAAATGCCTGTGACTGTGCAGGGTGGCAGGGACCCTGCTTGACCCCCTGCAGGCAGCGGGGGACATTGGATCAGGAACCATGCAACAGAGACATTCTTGTTTCTGGGCTGCCTCCAAGGCCAAGCTGGCCTAGAGCAGCACTCAGGGCCTTAAGATGGTTCTGCCCAGAAAAAGCATCAGATGCCAGGCTGATCCAGACCCCAAAGGCTTCAAGTTACAGGATCCAAGGTAGAGCTGATGGATGTATGCAGCTCCTTACAGTGCACCTCGGGCAGTGTCAACACACCCACCTAACCACACAATAACCCCTAGAGGGAAAGGGCTTCCCCAGAAGACTTTGTCTTCAGAAAAACTCTATCTGAAGGCTTGAAAGAAAAGAAAATGAAACTCAGCATTCAGATAATGAGACGTGTCTGCACGGGGAGTGCAGAACCTGCCATGTAGGAAATGCTGCCAGAGCCCCTGGCGGGTGCAAAGATGGCAAAGAGGGAATCCATTCAGCACAATGCAGAGTCCCACAGGCTTTCATTTACCTGGCCTTTTCCTTCTCTAGAGCATTGACAGAAGCCTGCAATTCTGAATTTTGCTGTGCCACTTCTTCCCATTGAATCCATTCCCTCTCCAAGTACTCCAGATGCACTTGCAGCTCCTTGTTCTGATGTTGTGCCTCCTCCAGCATCTTCTGGATCTTCTCAAGCTCCAACAGCTTCTGCCTGGACTCTTCCTGTGTCTCCCTCACATCTTGCTGGGCTCTCTGTGCAGTCCTTTCCTGGCACTCTTGGGAGGCTGCCAGCTGAGATGTCAACTCTGCCACCTCCAGTCAAACAGAACAAAGCAGTCAGAGGCTACAGCCACAGCTTCTCACACTCAGCCACAGCACAGGCTGTGAGCAAAGGTAAAGGACAACTTTCCACTCCTCCCTGTCCTGAGAGCACCAGATTCACAAAGGACATGGACAACTTGTTTCAGTCTCTACGTGGCCCACCCGCAAGGGCACCTGAGAAAGCACCTGCCAAAGCAAGGCCAGCAAGAAGAGGCCAGCAGGAATCCATGCTGCTGCTTGCTGGCCAGCAGCACAGAGGACTAGCCCAGCTGTCCAGAGCAGCAGCTGACATTCAGCAGAGCACTGAGTGTCCTTCAGAGCAGCTGCCATGGAGCCCCCAGAGCACGAGACAGCCCCAGGGCTCACCCCAGCAGCTGCTGCTCTGCCATGGAAAAGCAAGAAGGCCACAGACCCCTCGCTGCATGACTGCAGTGCCACTGCTCTTTCACTCACCTGCTTTTCTAGAGCCTCCCTCTGCTCAAGGAGGAGATGCATTTCCTCTTTGAGGCCTTGTAGCTCTTCCTCGTGCCTCCTCTGCGCTGCCTGGGCTTCTCTGCGAGCTCCCTGCAGCTCCCCTTGCAGCTCTGCCTCCACACGCTTCCAGGTCATCTCCAGCTGAGCCATCTGCTGCTGAGCGGCAAACAGCCTGGATTGCAGGCTCTCCTTTGCTGACCTACAAGTTGCAAAGATGGACAGACGTGAGTTGCTTGCTCCAGACACCCACAGCCGGTTATTCCAGGACGACGTGGCTCAAGATCCCCACGCCTGAGGATGGAAAATGGCTCCGCTGGAAACTCGTCCAGAGAAGGCACATCTGGGCCATTTCCAGAGCAGAGCAGGGCCTCTGAGGGACTGCCCAGGCCTTCCTTATGGCCTGCCCTAGCACAGGCAGCCCAGCCCAACTTGGCCTCAACAGCCAAACCTTCACTTGCTGCTCCTGACCTATGACTCTGGGTAGCTGTGCCCAAACAGGCTGGAGCAACAAGCAAAAGCCCAGCCCCTGCTCACAGCCCTTCTCTCATCAGCACTTCCAAGCTGCTCTGCAGGGGGACAGAACAGACTCTTGTCCTGGCTGACTCCTGACTTTTTAATGCTCTTGATAATGGACAGAAAGGTACATCATCTTCCAGACACCCGGTATTTAACGAGGCTTCAGAACTACTTTGCAGATACAGTAAAATCTCATGGTCATGGCAGCACCTGTGAAAAATCAGATCACCCTTTTGTCTGAACAACAACTACCTGGATGCAGAGACTGCAGTTTCAACTCTTGCAAGGTCCAGGAGTAGACTTGCTGCCTTTATTTGAGTGTTGCTGAACAAGCAGGCAGTAGCCCAAGGGACTTGTCCTTCTTTACACAGTGAGAGGGACCATGCAAAGGCACCTTGGCAGGTTTGGCAGCTGGGTGCCCACCAACAATCAGCAAGAATGCCCAGAGGCTGTTGAGAATTCCAAAGAGCTTTCCCTGCTGCTCTCTAACCAGCTCTAGGTCTTGTCCCACACTTCTCAAGAGTGTGCTTGGAAGCAGAAATGCCTCAAGATGGTCAGCAGGAGCCTCTGGCTTCACCCTGAATGGCAGCGTGCTACTCCCAACGGGCCAAGGTAAGAGCCTGGAATGCTGAAGATGAGGCTTCCTGGTCTGAAGATCAGGATCATGTCAAGCGACTCAGAAAGGAACAAGGGATGTTCAATGCCCAGAACGAGGAACCAAACCCAAGAGAAACTTGAGGTTTCACTCAGCATCTGCATGGTTCAACTACTCCTCAGTTTAGGGCTGGCTGGATTGCTTTTGACATCCCACAGGAGTGTGCTCGGCGGCACAAACAGGAGTCCAAGGCTGACGAGAGCTTTGCTGGCTTTCGGTGCAAGAAAAACAACCCTCACATTGTGGCATTTATATTTTTTCCTTGAGACGCTTCCATATTGTGTCCACGGAATGTAAAACCATCTGAAAAGTTTCAACTCCCTGCCTTTACCTGGTCTCCTCCAGCTGCCTGGCAAGGTCTTGTCGGAGCCACTCGGTGGCTGCCAGTCGGCCCTCAAGGTCAGCCTTCTGGGCCAGCAGCTCCTCCTCTCGCCACGCCTGGGCCACTTCATGCCCTTGGCCAGAGGATTCCTGGCTCAGCAGCTCCAGAGACCAGCTCGATGACTCTTCTTCCTCGGAAACCTGCAAGTGGGACAAGGTACAGCTGGAGCCCTTCCTCGGGAGCCCTGTGCAGAGCCAGCCAGTGCCACCTCACAGGCAGCCAGAGGACAAGGAGCCCCTGTGCCCTGGCCTCAAAGTTTCACAGCATCTGCCCCATGCAGCTCTGATAGCCTGGCCTGCCAAAAGCCTCTGGCACTGTTCCCTTGGAAGTGCTGTGGCAGGCCCTGCTGCCTTGCCCGGGCCCAGACAGCTCCTTCCCAACAAACATCCCTACTGCAAACTCTGTGTTGTCACCCAAAACCACTGCATCTTCCATAACTGCCAATATAATTGACTCTAAGCACCAGCTGTGCTGAACATTTTCAGCCATTAATCCAAAACTCAACTGGCATTTGTCCATCACTCTGCTCACCGGCTCCATTCCTTCCCACACCCAATCCAAACCCCCATGTATTGCCTCCCCTTTTGTGGGCACAGGAGAAGCAGCTCCCCATGCCCAGCTTTTGGCCTGGAGCTGCTTTGAACAGCAAGCTCCAGAGCTGGATCAGTCATTCTGGGTGTGCCAGGAATCAGTCTGGCAGTCAGTGGCCTCTGGCTGGAGCCAGGCAGACAGACAAGGCTCTTTACCCAAGCAGGCCTGCACTGACAGGGATAGAGACCCACCTCTTCATGGGAAAAATCACTTGAATAATTCGGGGACACTGGAGTGGACTGAAGGTCAAGTTCTCTGCCTGCCTGGATACAAATCTTTCCCTTCAGGGAGCCCAAGTGTTGCTTCAGAGCCCCTCTGGCAAGTTCACTCTTGTTCAGTGCAGCACTCAGTACTTGAGTCTTGTCCCTCGATTTCTTCAAAGCAGCAGCCCCATGCTCCAAATCTTCTTGCAACTCTTCCCTCTCCACTTGTAATTCTTGATTATTTCCCTTATGATTGCTCATCTCAGGTGCATGCATTTGATTCTTCTTTTCCAGATATCTCATCTGCTGCTGGTACAATTCCCTTTCATGCTGCCAAAACAGGGAGAAAAAGGATCACTCATTCCCTCTCTTGCTTTGCTTTTCATACCAGATCTGGACTCCTCCTGCAGGGGCAGGCACAGGCTGCCCCTCTCTCTCAGCCTCTCAGCATGCTGCAGAGCTTTGCTGGGCCCCCCTCCCCTTGATGCTGCATCTTTCCCAGCTCACTCAGCCCATCCCAGCTTCCCTTCTGCCCTTGCCTGACCTCCTGCAGCTCCACTCCAGGGCTCCTTTGGGGAGGAGCTGCCAGAACTGCAGCCAGGATTTCAAGTGCCCGCTAAGCGGGATTCAGGCAGTGCCACGAGGATGTGCTCTCCATCAGGGAGGAAGGGAAGAGCAAACAGCCACAGCCTTTCATTCCCTGGGGCTGGGCTGACAGCAGTGCTTTTCCACCTCTCCTGTGTAGAGTTCCCATGGCTCCATGCCCCAGAGCCCCACTGCCCTCTCTGGGAGCAGCAATGGCCAGATCAGTCTGTCATTCTCTGCTGCCACTCAGGACCAGTTCTCCCCTTGCAGGCACACGTCCTGCTGGGGATCAGACCTTGGCTTTCCTCTCCTCTCTCCCCACTGGCTGCTCTCCCATGGCCAAGGCCAAACACCTTTCTATTAACAGCAAACTTTGTGTTCTCCTCCCTCTTTCCACATCCAGATATTTAGAAAGCTGAACATGGCATTGGACACCAGGAATTCCCCAAACCATGCAATGTCAATAGGGACACTGAGGACATTGAGAACTAAAGGTTCTAGAGCACAGAAGCCCAGCAGGGAGGAAAATCAGCAGCCTCAGCATTAACTGGCTTTGCCATGACTACAACATCTCCTCCTCCTTATTCAGTAGAATGCAATTAGAAAAGTTTAACTGGGAAAAGGTGCTCTTTAGAACTATGAGCACAAGGTCCAAACATAGCTAGGAAAGGGCCCTTTGTGGCATCTGCCAATCTCACCAGCACATCCTTCCTTTCCTTCTCCAGGTCCTCTAAATTCCTTTGCAAAGAGGGACAAAGAGTCAAAACATCTTCCTTCAGGGCAATGGCGTCTTGCTTCTGGGAATTTTCATGAGAGATTTTCTGGTGTTCTGCCCTCAACATTGCTGGAGGAGGGAAGGGGAAGGAGGAGGGGAAAAGAAAAGTCAAGTTAAACTGATGTGCATCCTGCAGAGACAACAGCACTGTCTTCTCTACCTGCCTGTGGTTGCCAGGCCCTAAGCCCACAAAGGCTCCAAAGCTGACAGAAATGAAGGAAACTTCCGGGCAGAGAAAAAGGCAGGAATGAAAGGGGCAGGGTTCAGAGGGACAGAAAAGTGTGTTTGCTCTTGGCCTTGTGCAGAGTGAGCAATCTAAGAGAGACAAAGCACAGGGGATGCCTGTGCAGCCCTGCTCCAGAGAGGCCAATAGCCTGGAGGCTCTGGCAGGGCCTGGAGTTTGGGGGGAATGGAGCTGAGGCATCCAGCTACAGCTCCTTAGCACAGACACAGCACCTGAGAGGCACCAGCTGTGCACGGGATCAGCCCTAGCACAGCCAGAGGGCACTGCCAGCCACAGCACCTTTCTCAAGAGAAAGCTTTCACTGGCACGTGGATGGAGAAATCTCCTGCTGGCTGTTTCTCTCTTCTGCCATCTCTGGGCACTTTTCCTCTGCGAGGCATCAGTGAGATCCCCACAGGTCAGACAGCATGGGGCAGTGGATGGGAGAGGAGAAGCTGTACCTTGCTCACTTTGCTCCAGCTGTTTCAGCAGCTCCTTATTGCGAGCCCTGAGATTGTCTCTCTGAGCCTGTCTCTTCCTCAGCTCCAGCTCCATGGCCTTACACTGTGTGGCAATGTCCACTGAGATTTCCTCAGAGCTCTGGAGCCTCACACGCAGCTCAGACTCCTCAGTTTCCAATTGCTTCTGTCGAGTTTCCAAGAAAGCTGCCTTCTCCTTCACTGCCTCCAGCAGGGCCCAGGCCTGGAAGATGGATGCACAGAGCCTCAGGGACAGGCCTGCTCCTGAGGCTGCACAGCGGGCCACAGGGAGAGCAACGAAGGAGAAATGACTTCAAGCCAAACCCAGAAGGCACAGAAGCAAGGATGCCAATGGAGACAAATGGAGAGAAAACAAGGAAAGGGAGGCAATGGGCATCCTTGGGCTGCAGCTCGGAACAGCGGCTGAACTGGCTGTGCTGGAAGTGCCCTGCCCAGCCTGCCACAGCCACCTCTGTGTCCCCACATTGCTCAGTGCCTGGCACAGGCACCAACTCTGTCTGGGACAACACTGCCAACAGAGGGACAGAGAAGCTCCAGAGGAGTCTGCTGCTGCTTCTCCTCCCACATTTCCTGCTGGGACCCGGGAGAAAATGGGGGAAAACTTCTGCAGCAGAGACCAGATCCAGCCTCAGCCTCAGGGTGCAGCAGCAGCCCCGGGCAGAACACGACAGCTGTGGATGCTGCTGGCAGGGGAAAGAGGCTGGGGCCTGCAAGGCAAAGGTGCTGTTGTGTGTCCCTGGAGAAGAGGATGCCACTGCACAGCTTACCTGTGTGTTGAGCCCCAGCAGTTCTCTTCTATGCTCAGAATAGAGCTGCTCTGTCTCCTGAAGAGCAGATTGACACTGAGACACCTGATTGTGCAGTGCCAGGTTCTGCTCTTCCAGTGTCCTGAGGCACACCTTCTTTTCTTCAAGAGACAGAATCAGCCTAGAAGGAAAGCAAGCAACTCATTACTAAATGATATCACCTTTTATCAACTCTTAGGACTCACACCACCTCAGGGGGAAACTGCCCTGCCTGATGAGGTTTCTCTAGACAACTTGGCTGTTTAGACTTGACTGTTCCCCCTGCAGTCCCTGACCAGCATGTGCCTACTCTGCTTTTGTCCCAGAATGAACAGCGAGTTCCTGCCTCCATGCCATACGTTCTTTCTGAGCTGGGAATGTGAATACAAACCTAACAAAGTCTTGCAATGAAGACATTAGGGGAGAGGAACAATTTTCTTCTGACTAACCAGGCTCCAAAGCAGGGAGGCTTGGTCAGCATGGAAGAGACATTTCCTTCCCCCATCTTACACATCCAGGTAGCAGGAGCAGCACCCTAGAGCCAGGGAATCTCTGGCAAGTTCCCGAAGATTTACCAGCACCCATCCTACTTTCAGCTGGAGAAACAAAGGCCAAAAGGGCAACTGAGGCTTGGAGCACAAACTGATGGAAGATGCAGAAGGCTCCAGGCAAGCAGGAGTGCCCTGCATTTGCTTTGTCTTCTTCTTGGAGGAAGAATCCTGTGGCACTGAAGCCTGGCAGGATTTGATCAGCTACATGAGCCCCCCATAGCTTGGTCCTGTTCCTTGCATTCTTTGCACAGTCAGAAATGCCTGTGACTGTGCAGGGTGGCAGGGACCCTGCTTGACCCCCTGCAGGCAGCGGGGGACATTGGATGAGGAACCATGCAACAGAGACATTCTTGTTTCTGGGCTGCCTCCAAGGCCAAGCTGGCCTAGAGCAGCACTCAGGGCCTTAAGATGGTTCTGCCCAGAAAAAGCATCAGATGCCAGGCTGATCCAGACCCCAAAGGCTTCAAGTTACAGGATCCAAGGTAGAGCTGATGGATGTATGCAGCTCCTTACAGTGCACCTCGGGCAGTGTCAACACACCCACCTAACCACACAATAACCCCTAGAGGGAAAGGGCTTCCCCAGAAGACTTTGTCTTCAGAAAAACTCTATCTGAAGGCTTGAAAGAAAAGAAAATGAAACTCAGCATTCAGATAATGAGACGTGTCTGCACGGGGAGTGCAGAACCTGCCATGTAGGAAATGCTGCCAGAGCCCCTGGCAGGTGCAAAGATGGCAAAGAGGGAATCCATTCAGCACAATGCAGAGTCCCACAGGCTTTCATTTACCTGGCCTTTTCCTTCTCTAGAGCATTGACAGAAGCCTGCAATTCTGAATTTTGCTGTGCCACTTCTTCCCATTGAATCCATTCCCTCTCCAAGTAGTCCAGATGCACTTGCAGCTCCTTGTTCTGATGTTGTGCCTCCTCCAGCATCTTCTGGATCTTCTCAAGCTCCAACAGCTTCTGCCTGGACTCTTCCTGTGTCTCCCTCACATCTTGCTGGGCTCTCTGTGCAGTCCTTTCCTGGCACTCTTGGGAGGCTGCCAGCTGAGATGTCAACTCTACCACCTCCAGTCAAACAGAACAAAGCAGTCAGAGGCTACAGCCACAGCTTCTCACACTCAGCCACAGCACAGGCTGTGAGCAAAGGTAAAGGACAACTTTCCACTCCTCCCTCTCCTGAGAGTACCAGATTCACAAAGGACATGGACAACTTGTTTCAGTCTCTACGTGGCCCACCCGCAAGGGCACCTGAGAAAGCACCTGCCAAAGCAAGGCCAGCAAGAAGAGGCCAGCAGGAATCCATGCTGCTGCTTGCTGGCCAGCAGCACAGAGGACTAGCCCAGCTGTCCAGAGCAGCAGCTGACATTCAGCAGAGCACTGAGTGTCCTTCAGAGCAGCTGCCATGGAGCCCCCAGAGCACGAGACAGCCCCAGGGCTCACCCCAGCAGCTGCTGCTCTGCCATGGAAAAGCAAGAAGGCCACAGACCCCTCGCTGCATGACTGCAGTGCCACTGCTCTTTCACTCACCTGCTTTTCTAGAGCCTCCCTCTGCTCAAGGAGGAGATTCCTTTCCTCTTTGAGGCCTTGTAGCTCTTCCTCGTGCCTCCTCTGAGCTGCCTGGGCTTCTCTGCGAGCTTCCTGCAGCTCCCCTTGCAGCTCTGCCTCCACACGCTTCCAGGTGATCTGCAGCTGAGCCATCTGCTGCTGAGCAGCAAACAGCCTGGATTGCAGGCTCTCCTTTGCTGACCTACAAGTTGCAAAGATGGACAGACGTGAGTTGCTTGCTCCAGACACCCACAGCCGGTTATTCCAGGACGACGTGGCTCAAGATCCCCACGCCTGAGGATGGAAAATGGCTCCGCTGGAAACTTGTCCTGAGAAGGCACATCTGGGCCATTTCCAGAGCAGAGCAGGGCTTCTGAGGGACTGCCCAGGCCTTCCTTATGGCCTGCCCTAGCACAGGCAGCCCAGCCCAACTTGGCCTCAACAGCCAAACCTTCACTTGCTGCTCCTGACCTATGACTCTGGGTAGCTGTGCCCAAACAGGCTGGAGCAACAAGCAAAAGCCCAGCCCCTGCTCACAGCCCTTCTCTCATCAGCACTTCCAAGCTGCTCTGCAGGGGGACAGAACAGACTCTTGTCCTGGCTGACTCCTGACTTTTTAATGCTCTTGATAATGGACAGAAAGGTACATCATCTTCCAGACACCCGGGATTTAACGAGGCTTCAGAACTACTTTGCAGATACAGTAAAATCTCATGGTCATGGCAGCACCTGTGAAAAATCAGATCACCCTTTTGTCTGAACAACAACTACCTGGATGCAGAGACTGCAGTTTCAACTCTTGCAAGGTCCAGGAGTAGACTTGCTGCCTTTATTTGAGGGTTGCTGAACAAGCAGGCAGTAGCCCAAGGGACTTGTCCTTCTTTACACAGTGAGAGAGACCATGCAAAGGCACCTTGGCAGGTTTGGCAGCTGGGTGCCCACCAACAATCAGCAAGAATGCCCAGAGGCTGTTGAGAATTCCAAAGAGCTTTCCCTGCTGCTCTCTAACCAGCTCTACATCCTGTCCCACACTTCTCAAGAGTGTGCTTGGAAGCAGAAATGCCTCAAGATGGTCAGCAGGAGCCTCTGGCTTCACCCTGAATGGCAGCATGCTACTCCCAACGGGCCAAGGTAAGAGCCTGGAATGCTGAAGATGAGGCTTCCTGGTCTGAAGATCAGGATCATGTCAAGCGACTCAGAAAGGAACGAGGGATGTTCAATGCCCAGAACGAGGAACCAAACCCAAGAGAAACTTGAGGTTTCACTCAGCATCTGCATGGTTCAACTACTCCTCAGTTTAGGGCTGGCTGGATTGCTTTTGACATCCCACAGGAGTGTGCTCGGTGGCACAAACAGGAGCCCAAGGCTGACGAGAGCTTTGCTGGCTTTCGGTGCAAGAAAAACAACCTTCACATTGTGGCATTTATATTTTTTCCTTGAGACGCTTCCATATTGTGTCCACGGAATGTAAAACCATCTGAAAAGTTTCAACTCCCTGCCTTTACCTGGTCTCCTCCAGCTGCCTGGCAAGGTCTTGTCGGAGCCACTCGGTGGCTGCCAGTCGGCCCTCAAGGTCAGCCTTCTGGGCCAGCAGCTCCTCCTCTCGCCACGCCTGGGCCACTTCATGCCCTTGGCCAGAGGATTCCTGGCTCAGCAGCTCCAGAGACCAGCTCGATGACTCTTCTTCCTCAGAAACCTGCAAGTGGGACAAGGTACAGCTGGAGCCCTTCCTCGGGAGCCCTGTGCAGAGCCAGCCAGTGCCACCTCACAGGCAGCCAGAGGACAAGGAGCACCTGTGCTCTGGCCTCAAAGTTTCACAGCATCTGCCCCATGCAGCTCTGATAGCCTGGCCTGCCAAAAGCTTCTGGCACTGTTCCCTTGGAAGTGCTGTGGCAGGCCCTGCTGCCTTGCCCGGGCCCAGACAGCTCCTTCCCAACAAACATCCCTACTCCAAACTCTGTGTTGCCACATAAAACCACTGCACCTTCCACAACTGCCTCTGGGCTAACAAAATTTCTCTTTGGATCTATTTCAGTGAATCAAGGGAAATTCAGCTGAATCAAGGGAAAATATACAGGACTTCTCCCTAACAGAAGGAAACCCGCATCACAGTGTCACCTCTTCACATACTCCAAGCAATTCTCTGCAAGGAGAGGATGCTTTACTGGGAAACGGCTCTTGTGCTCAGCAGATATTTAGTGACTGATGGATGTCTGGCTGATGTGGCCAAAGCAAAACCTCTGATGTGCATTTGCCAAACCTACCACATTGCCCAGACCTGAGAGTGTCTGACAGAGACCCTCTGAAACACAGCCTTCTCTTGCAGCTATCCTGTAACATCCAATCCAAACCTCCCCTGCCACAGCTTGGGACTGTTTCCTCTTCTCCTGTCCCTTGTTCCCTGGAAGCAGAGCCTGACCCTCACCTGGCTGCAGCTTCCTGTCACAGGGACTTGGAGAGAGCAAGAAGGTGCCCCCTGAGCCTTCTTTTCTCCAGGCTGAGCCCCCCCAGCTCCCTCAGCTGCTCCTGGTCACACCTGTGCTCCAGACCCTTCCCCAGCTCCCTTCCCTCTTTTAGAGGCTCTGTGGCTGCCCCAAGCAACACATTTTGCAGAAGCATGCCACACTTTGCTGATGAACATGCATATCCCTGGCTAAGAAATGCGTGTGCCCTCTTGAGCCAGGTGTGCACAGCACTGTGCCTGTCTTCTAGTGCCTGAAAGAGCATCAGGCTGATCTGGCTGCCACAACTCCCACTGCCACAGGTGCTGCCTAGCAATAAGGTGTTCAGAGCCCTGCTACCATCATCCCTCCCTTGCTCCAGCACATCCCTCTGAAGCTGCAATTCCTCCAAAGTCTGCCTCTTGACTTCCAGCTCCCTCTGCAAGGATGGCCCTTCTCCCTCGAGTGCAGCCAAGTCCTCCACTGTACAAGAAGGGGCAAGACAAGTTTTCAAGGGAAAACCATCTCATTTCCAAAACCAACCTCCATCCAGTCCTGCTGCTCTGCCTCTTCTGCCTGGGCTGACGCTTCCTTCTGCTGCTTGGTGTTCTGCTGCTGCAGACAAAAGGCTCCTGTCTCCGGGATTCCAGTGCATTGCCGCAGCATTTCCTTGGACTTCTCAATTTTTGCACAGTCACTGCAGAGACAAGGCCCAGTCAGAAGAAGCAAGAGGCCTGAAGAGTCAGCAATGCCATTTTCAGCACACCAGGATGGAGCTGGGGGCAGTGGGCTAAGGAAGACCTTGCTCTTTCCCTCCCAAGGAAATCCTCCAGAGGCAAAGGGAAAGGAAGGCAGGATTTTGCCTTCCTTCAGTGACAAGCAGTGGCTGGGCAGGGGCATGCAAGGAACAGAATTCAGGAAGCAGCACGGCAAGAAGAAGGAGTCTTCTATTCCAATATGGCTCTGCATCTCCCAGACAGCCTTGGGAGTCCCAGTAGAGCATGAAAAACCCAGACAGGACATTGCTCAAGATCCACACTGAGGCCTACACATGGTAGGCAGGTGATTTCTTCATCCAGGACACCTCTGACCTCCCAGACCTGGAAGCAGATTGCCTCTGGAATGCAGGAGGAGGAGGAGGAGGAGGAAATGCTCACCTACAGATTTCTTCTAGCAGAGAGTCTATGATCTGGTATTGGCTTCTGATCCTCTGGGTTCTCTCCTCTACTTGATCAAACTGTTGCCACATGCGCTCACAATTCTCTGTAGCTTCCCGAGCCAAGTCAAAGGGATGCTGTTCATCAGTGGATGTCAGAGTTGAGAGGATGTTCCCAGGATTGTCGGTGCAGATGATGGAATTGGCCATGCTGTCACCGTCGTCCACCAGCACCTGAAAGGCCACATCCAGCTGTTAGTCAGGTATTCTGTTCCTGTTCCAAAGTAGCACTGAGATGCCTCTTCTGATCCCACAAGAACCAGTGTCCATTCATGGAGAACCAGTTTCAAAAGGCCAGCCAGCTCAGCACAGTTTACTCACCTGAGGGGCTCTGGAGGAACGTCCCTGGTGAGAAAGCCCTCGAGCTCCCTGCAAGTGCACAGGGAAGAGCACACTCAGACTGCATGGCTGCCCCTGAGGCAGTTGCCTCTAAGTGCTTCCCAGCCTGTCCCAGAGCACAGCACTTCCAGCTGAGCTCCTCCTCCCTTCCTTGGCAATATTTTCAGTCCACGAGTTTGACAGCAGCGCAAACAAACATGCTGCAAGGTGTCTGATCACTTCTAAGAACACCAGAAGGGGAGCTGCCCAGAGCCCAATCCAACCTGGCCATGAACACTCCCAGGGATCCAGGGGCAGCCACAGCTTCTCTGGGCAACCTGTGCCAGGGCCTCAGCACCCTCAGAGGGCAGAATCCCCTCCCAATATCCCATCCATCCTTGCCATGTCTCACTGGGAAGCCTTGTCCTGTCCCTGCAGGCCCCTGGCTTAAGTCCCTCTCCAGCTCTCTTGCAGCCCTTTCATGCATTGGAAGGGACTCTAAGGTCACCCTGGAACCTTCTCTAGTCAGGACAACCCCAACTCTTGCATCCTTTTCCCTTGGCACAGGTGCTCCAGCCCTTGCAGCATCTTCCTATCATCCTTGTGACCTCCTCTGGGCCACTGGGGATCATTTTGGAGATGTCTGGGAGCAACTCATTCTTGACTCTGGGAAGCGCTGAGGCTGCGCTGTAATTTGGGTGAGGGGAAGGCAATGAAAAGCTGCTCCCTTGTTTGTGCCCACGGCCTCCAGTGGGACAAGGAGAGTGGAGGAGATGTGGCTGTGCTCTGGGATAGCCAGGAGCCCCCCATTCCCTCCCAGGCCTGTCCCCATGGCAAGCACCACAGCTGCTGCCAGCTCTGGAACAGCCAACAGTTAATCCCTTGCAAATCCCAAAGGGAACTGTTCCCTAAGGCACAGCCCAGGCCCACCCAGGTCCCTGCTGGGCTTGGCACAAGGAGAGCAGCGGCTTTGTCACTCACCCTCCGGGTCTCCATCCGCCCCTCGCACGAAGAGACAGATAATATCAGAGACAGATAATATCAGTGACCAAAGGCCCTTGGTCTTTGCAGGGTTGAAACCCCAGTGACCAAAGATCCTTGGTCTTTGCAGGGTCGAAACCCCAGTGCCCAAAGGCCCTTGGCCTTTGCAGGGTCTAAACCCCAAATATCCAAAGGCCCTTGGCAATTGCAGGGTCTAAACCCTGATATCCAAAGGCCCTTGGCCTTTGCAGGGTCTAAACCGCAAAAACCCAAAGGCCCTTGGCCTTTGCAGGGTGTAAACACCAATACCCAAAGGCCCTTGGCCTTTGCAGGGTGTAAACACCAATATTCAAAGGTTCTTGGCCTTTGCAGGGTCAATAGCACACAATCTAAGTGCCGTTGGCCTTTGCAAGGTCCAAGCCCCAAAGTTCACGAGCTGTTGACAGCTCCAGGGTCCAAACCCCAATAGCCAGGAGCTGTTGATTGTTGCCAGGATCCAACCCCCAGCATTCCATGGCCTTTGTGACACTTGCCAGGGTCATACCCCCAGTGTTCCATGGCCTTTGTGATGGCTGCCAGGGCCCAAAGCCCAGCATTCCAGGGGCTGTTGGGAGGCCCTCCCTGGCTCTCCCCCCATCCCTGCTCCCTGCTGGTCCTGGCACTGGCCCTGCTTCCCTTGGGTCCCCAGAGCCCTCCTGGGCAGCTGGGCAGGGACCTGGCTCAGAAGTCAGTTTTAAGGCTCAGCATTCTCAAGACTTGCAGGCTCTTTAGGGATGCGCTTCATTCCTGAGTCACAGGAATTCTTCTGTCTTCTCTGACAAAGGGCACATGAAAGAAAAAGCCTAAAAAGGTTCTTGGTGCCTACAAATATTCATGGAAAATAAAGCTTTGCCTTTAGAACAGCCATATGAGGAGGAAGAATGGTGTTTCAGGGGTGTTTCAAATTTCTACAGAGAAATGCTGAGAGCTGCAGTGTTTAAGGCTCATAAAATGAGACAACCACAAGTACATTTTTTTCTCTGCTCTCTGTTTGGCAATATATCACTAGGTCTTGTAGGCAGAAGAAAATCTTGCTGCTTCCATCAAAGATTCCTCACTAGGAACAGATCTTCAAGAACCAAATGGGTCTGCTTGCAGAAACTTTGGCTGGTATTTTTGCCCTCATTTTCGGTTGCATTCATCTGTGTCCTAGGGAGGATTTTTGTGCCTGCGTTGACAGGAATTGGCTTCTGAGCAGGGCACAAATCCTGTGTGGAAGAGCAGAGCTGCAGCTGCCTTCTGTAAGGCCTCTCTCTCCAGAGAGAGAGATGTCACTGCCCAAGGATGTCACTGCCAAGTTAAGGTTCAGAGAGTGATGCAGCTTCAAGTCTCTGCTTCCACAAGAGCAGCTTTGGGCTCCTTGCACAGCTGCAAAGGAGCAGCACAGCTCCTGGTGAAGGTCTGACAGCTCCTGCCTGGTCCTTGCGCAGCTCTCAGTGGAGTTCTGCCGCTGCTGTCGCTCTTGGGCCAGCTGTGACTGCAGCAGGGATACCTGAAAGAGGCACAAGGCCCGGCTCAGACAAGCCCACGCTGGCAGGAGCACCTGCAGCCCCACGGTACCGGCTCTCGGGGCAGACACAGCCTCCAACTCCAGCCCTCACCAACACTCTGCCCTTGGGCAAGGGCAAAGGAACAGGCTCCCAGACACAACAGAGCTCAGAGCATCAACAAGTCCACTTCCAGGCTGCCAAACCCTTCCCACGTACATCCCTCAGCCACCACAGGTCTATTACAGACACTTCCAATGGGATTTAGGAACCCAGCTCAGATTTCCAAAGCACACATTTGGGCCACCGACCCCTTTCTCCACAGGCTGTGCCTCAGCACGAGGGCTGCTGCTCCCCTGAGTTCCTGGAGGACTCTTCTACTTGAGCTGCTGGACCGCCAGCCCAGCCATGAGGGGAATGTGGTGCTTGGGTGTTTTTGGTGCTTTCTTGAGGCATTTGAGCACCCCAAGCCCCATTTTACACATCCTCATTGTGAAAAACAAGGTTCACTCTCCAGTAAAAATTTAAAAGTTGAATAAAGGACAATAAGAGACAAAGAGAATAAAGCAATGTTTTTGTGGCCAGGTGCCTGGCATTCAGCCAAGAGCACACCTGCTGTTTCAGAGATGTCCTTTACATACCCTTTCTATTACATCAGCCTACTGCATAGTCATAAGCAATTATGCATATTTAAACTTTTCCCCAAATCACTTTACATGTTCTAAGAATTGTTTAGCATGTCTCCTCCTTGGGCCCACCTTTTCAGAGCATGTGCATTTCGTGGCGGTGATTTGAGTTCGCCCTTGTTATCACCTCCTGTTTGGGCTTTGGTCCATTTTTTCTAGAGATGGTGGGTGCTGATAATTGGCATGTCAGCAGCAGGGATCTCCATCATAGGTTTATTGAATGTTATCCCAACCAAGCAGGCAGTTTAACACAAACATGCTATATCAGCTATTTAACTACTATGTCTAGGTTTAGTTAACAACAGAAAAAACCCTATGTTTTTATAGCAAAGTTACTCTAATACACATATAGAATCCATCTTAATATTTGCAAAAAGCCAATATTGTAATATGTATTTATAACAAAACTTTCCCCAACAGCACCCATATCTGCACCCCTGATAGGTGAACAGAGGGGTGGGGGTTGGTTCCACAGGGGTCCGGCAGAAATTTTGGACACAATGTATTACATATCAGTGCCCCACATGCCAATGCAAAGTGACTCTGAAAGGCAAAGACATCGTCTGAACAGGACTCAGTGACACTGGTGATAAGTGTGACCGTGTGACAGAGACAAGGAAGGTGTGTTCCAGGGCACAAATGCTGCTCTGAGCCCTGGGGCCCAGGGAGCCCTGATATCAGCAGGTGTGGCAGAGTCCCCGCCAAAGCAGAGTCCCCCTGAGGCCCTGGCAGCACTGGTGCCCATCTCCTGCCCCAGGGACCTGTGCCTCCAGAGGGCTTCTCTGCCAGAGGGCAGCCAAAGCCGACTTTGTGCACTGGGGCCTGGGCTCCATCCTCCAGGGGCTCTTGGTAGGACCACCTGGAGCAACTGGTGGCAACACTTGGTACGTGTCAAATGATGTTGCTCCTTCCTGGAATGATCTTTTCAAGGAAGGGATTAGCAGTAGCACAGAAAGACCAGTAGCTACAGAATTTCACAGGACAAAGAGACTCCACCAAAACACTGTCATGTTTCCTTGTGTTTTTCTGTCTTTCTTGCATTCTGAAAGAAAGAGAATTGGCCCAGCCTCTGCTATTCAACACTCCACTTACTGTGTGTCTTCCTGTGGCAGCTCATGTGCAAACACAACTGGCTGCCTGCTGAGCATGGCAAAGGACGGCCACAAACAGGGAGGTCCCCGGTGAACATCAAGACAGACACCTGGGGAAGTGCAGAGGATAGGGATAACTCTGGCAGGAGAAGCTGTTCTGTGTCTCTGATGATGCTGCCAGCCCCCTGAAGGCACGGCCAAGACAAGTGCTGGAAGCAGCCATGTCCTGCTCTTTTCTGCTCTCAGATGCACACGGGACAGACTTGTTGCCCACAGGTCCACCAGACTTGATCCAGGAAAAAATGGAAGCCCCTGCATTGGTAGGGAAGGGGCTCCAGCAAGAGCAAAGCAGGATCTTCCAGCAGAAAAGCCTGAGCTTGTGAAGAGGGCCATGTCCTCAGCAGACACCAAAGTGCTTCCCTCCAGCCTTGAATGTTGGCCACAAGTGCCTGCCTTTCTTCAGCGCCTGCTACTGCTTCCTTTGTTCCAAGCCCATCCCGGATTTAGGTTGGAAGCTCATGCACATGTTTTTAAGGTGCCTGCACAGAGGAGAGGGACGGCAGCTGCAGCGCAGGGCTCGTGCTGCCTCTCATGATGGCATCAATGCCGCTGCCTTGGGACGCCTGCCAGTGGAAGGCGAGTCTGCCCTCAAGCACAGTCACTGTAGTCAGTCAGGGGCCCAGGCTGCAGCGGCAGCTGCCAAGCATTGCCGTGAGGCTGGCAAGCCAAGGGAAAGCCATTGTGGCCGAGTGCGCTGAAGCCTTTTGCTAAATCACATGCAATAGTGCCCAGAGTATGGCCCCTTTGGAATGGCGGCTGGTGCAGACGCCTCCTGGAGCAGGTGCCGGCGTTGGGGCTGCTGCTGTTCCTGTGCGCGCTCTGGTGCTGTTTCTGTGGCGTCCAGAGCCGCTTTGGCAGCAGCGACTCAGCAGCCCTGCTTGAGGAGACATCGCCGCCCTGGCCACAGAGGCAGAAGCTCTGCGGGCCCAGAGCTCTGTGTCAGCAGGGCCTCATCCTCAGCACCATGGCCTGGGCAGCTGCGGGGGCCTGGGCTGGCTGCCAGCCCTGCTCTGCCCACTGCCCTGGCAGCAAGCAGTGACTGTGCCCCGGCAGGGCCCCCTTGCCCTCCTTGTCCCCAGCCAGGCCAGTCTGGACACCTCGGGGGGTCCCCACCCTCCTGCTGAGGCCCAGCCACCAGGGCTTCTGCCCCAGGCATGGGAGCCTCTCTGGGGAAGTGCCCGGCTGTCAGGAACAAGGCTGACACCCAATTCCTCAGGGCTTCCCAGCAGCCCGGCCCCTCAGGGGCCTCCTGTCCCTTTGGAGCCTCCTGCCAGCCACTCCCTCCCACAGGGCCCTCGTGCCTTCCCAGCTCCTTGTCCCATCAGGGCCTCTGCAGCACCTCATCCCTTCATGGCCTCCCATCACCCCGTCATCCCCTCAGGCTCTCCCCCAGCCCGGCCAAGCTGCCCGGCAGCAGCGCAGGCCCGAGGGAGCTCCAGAGGAGCCACATCGAGAGGCACCTCAGAGGCGTCAGCAATGCAGCCAGCAACACACGGGCAGGAGGACACACATGGCCCTTCCTGGCTGGGCAGGAGGGCTTGTGGCCATCTCCAGGCACCAGTCCAGCAGGGATCCCTGCAGCTCCGGCCCCTGCCCGGCTGCTCTGTCGCCAGCACAAAGGCTTCAGCAGAACCACCCAAGGCCAAGGGGCTTCTGGCCATTTCTCCTTTCCCACTCCACACCAGGGCTCCTCGCTTGGCACAAGCACCCCTATTCCCCTCTTCCCCCGTGCCCTGCGGACATTGGGCACCAAAGAGAGCTCCTGGGAGTCTGGGTATTAGAACACATTCTATATTTATATCCCAAAGAACAACAAAAAAGAAGGAATAAAACAATCTTAAAGAAAAGAAAAGAAAAATCGCCCCTGGGGCTCAGATGGCCCCAGCAGATAGAGAGCCTCTCAAATCAGCTCTCCTCAGAGCTCCAGTAGCACAGCCAGCTGTGGCCCCAGGGACAAGGCCGTTTCTTGCGGGCCCTGTGAAACTGATCTTGCAGCTTCTGCAAGATGGAGCCTGGAGCTCGGAGCTCTCTCCACAGCCCGGAGGACAAAGGCTGTTTCGAGAGCCAGGCTTCTGGTGGCAGGGCTGATGTCCTCTGCCTTGTCTTCAAGGGCTGCAAGAGAGAGGAACAGAGGCACGGTCAGATCCCGGATCTTTGGGGAGCCAAGGAGACCCCTGAGGCAGGGCCATGCCAGCCGGCTCTGGCCATGGCCAGGAGGGAGCAGGGAGCAAGGGGATGAGCCCGAAGCTAGCGGACACTATTGCCCCACGTGGGCCTGAAATGGGAGCGTGTGCTGTGGCCATGGCAGCCCTGCTGCGCACAGGGAGCAGAGCCCTCGGCACCGGGGGAGGGATTGCAGGGCAGAGTGGGGAGGGGCAAGGTGGGGTTTGGTTGCGTGGAGTAGGACAGGGCAGAACAGGGCAGGGCAGGATAGGGCAGGCTTAGATGGGGTTGGGTTGGGGAGGAAGTTTGGGGCAGGGCACAGGAGGGCAGGGCTGGGTGGGGCGGATAATGAAGGGGATCTTTGGCTTGTGGTTTCCTGATGAACCTGATGCCTTCCTGTTGCACGATCTCCTGTGGGCTGTCCAAGTATGGCAGGGCTTGGTGCAAGTGCTCAGCCCTTCGGCTCCTCTCCTCTGCCAGCTGGAGAGAGCTCCAGGAGGGTGCATGTTGCAGTGTGGGCTGATGGTTGGTTGCTGCAGTCTTCCTAAAGTGTCCCCACAAGGAGAGCGCACCACCAAGCATACAGCAAATACCACGCTCACACACAGCAGCTTAATATCAACAATGGCAGAGGCAGGAAGGGTCATAGTATAGGTTTCCAGTGGTAGTTTATTTCACCTACACTCTGAAAGGGTCCAGGAACAAAGACAGTGAGATACAGAGGTCCAGGCTTATATACTGCTATAAAGGGGCAGAGCCAACAGCAACAACCAATTGAATCATCATTTTAAATGGTTAAGATTTCAGCTGAGGGTTAGAGCCAATTCATTGAAGTTAGATATTGAAGTTAGATACACCAGCGATAAGTTAATGATTATTAGATGCTTAACCTAAAGCTAATTGTTATATTATGAGCTCATTTGTAAAAGAAAGTGGAGCAAGTGAACCATTATAGGAGCCATTATTGAAACCAGGAGGACAATGCCCATCACTTGGACTCTATGTCAATCCATCATGAAGCAGAGGGGCTTGGATCATGCCAGAGGGTCCCAGAGACCTGACAAAGACTTTCCTGACTTAATCCCTGGGACCACTGACCCAGTTTGAGATCACCCACCCAATTCAAGGGAAGAATTGTGGAGGCATGAAGGACTAATAAACTCATTTTAATTACAGAGAGGGGATTGGAGGTGCTGGGGGTATGCATGTGTATTATTTTGGGAAATAATGGAAGGCAAAAATCCTTGTGTGGCACAATCACACATTTGGGGACGATCCCCACGGTGCCACCCTCTGGCGTAATAAACATAGCACTTTCTAACTTTGACAAGTTAGAGAGTCTTTGTCTGTGATTTTCGGTTTTAACGATTCAATTGGCGAGCCAAGGCAGGAGGAGACACTGCTCAGCTGTGAGAGCAGCTCAGGACATGGACGTCCTCGGGGTAAGCCCAGGGATATTCCTGGAAGAGCAGCCTCTGCTGCCCAGCCTGCTCATCCAGCAGGAGATAAGGACCCCTGACTACTAAAACTCTGAACAAAACGGTATGTTTAAAAATTTAAACAGTTTTGAGTAGTGATCTCTAAGGCGTACATGTGGTCAGGAAAGGCCATTTGGTAAGCTGTGGGAGACGTTCAATGTGCAACTTGTGCCTCTGTAGTGTGCTTACAGGCTGAAGTTGCAGTTGAAATCTGGTTGTCAGCAGAAAGAGTTGTTGAACCATTGTACTGAGCTTGGGCTTTTGAAAGAAGGGGATTTTGCCATTTGTTTCATCGTAGAGGGCTCAGTTGGGTAGCAATTGGGGCTACCAGTCATAAGGGCAAATCCTGGTCTAAAGTGGTTCTGTTGTTGTGAATGTGTCCTGACAGTGAGAATGATTGTGAGAGCATTTGTTGAGACGTGCTGTTAGCATGATGCAAGTTTGGACCCACGGTTCCCTTTTTGGGTGACTGAAACAGCTGGGGAAAAACAAAGTGAGTGGGGTGCATGATCCTTAATAAAATCCCCTCTCCACTGTGACAGTGTGTGTGTCTGCGTTTTAGTTATGGGGGACAGAATTTATGGTAACAGGTGGAGTTCATGGTAAAAGGGTGTTTATGTTTGTGGAATTTGAAATATACAAGTTGAGTGCTTCAGTGTAATGTATTTCTATATTGTTAGATTGTATGAAGTGTTTCCTGCGGGAATAAGAAGATTGTGTTGTTGTAGTCGCATTTGGAGCTGTGATGTATTTTTGAGGCAACATTGCCAACTTGTGTCAAAAGTTGTAAGTGTAGCACACGTTGAGTGTGAAGTTGTTCAACTGGTTTGTTTGGAGCCTTTGCTAAGGGCTCACTTGTGGTTTTAGGTACGGGGTTTGTGTTTGTAATTATAATAGGGATAGTTTTGGTCTGAGAATCCAATCTGGCCAGACAGACAGGAGGAACTCCTTTGCTTCATTGGTTTGGGCTCGATGGGAAGCAACCAGAGTAAAGAGATCCCCAAAAGTAGTCCTTTAGGGTGTATTTTGACACACTGGAAGGAACTAGTAGGGTATGGAGGGATAGAAAATAAAAGGACCCTTGTGAAATTTTCCACACAGTGGAAGCCACTCTATAGGCTCGAAGAGGGGGTCAGGTGGCCCCCGACTGGAACCCTACATTATGAGACTTTGTTACAGCATATGTTGTTTTTGAGGCGGGAGCAAGAATGGGAAGAGGTGATGTATGCTGACATGTTTTTCTCCCTCCGGAATTACCCTGAGTGGCAGAGGGATTTTGGACTCAGGTCTCCCTCTAACCCCTTTGTGTTGGCCCTGGAAAAAGATAATGAAGCTAACAGGGGAAGGCTGAAATGGTGTTGTAATGCATGCTCCATAAATCAGTGCTGCACACACCCAGACGAGGTATACCCAGCTGACTCACTGAAGCAAGAGTTGGGGGATCTGTTTGAACCACCCCCTAGGAGGCAAGGGGGACAGAGAGAGGCAGCAAATTTGGGAACAACCTCAACTCCAACTCTTGTTCTACCTTGTGAGACTACACCTTCAACTCCAACTCCAACTTTTGTTTCACCCCCTGACATCCCTGTCTGGACTTCAGCTTTTGTTCCACCCGCTAAGACTTTACCCTCAAGTCCAACTCCAGCTCTTGCTCCACCCTCTAACACCTCTGTCCAAACTCCAGCTCATATTCCAGCCCCCACTCCAATTAAAGCCACTACTATTTCAGCCCCAGCTCCAGCTTTAAACAAAGCTATTACTATTTCAACTCCAGCTCTGATTTTAAGCCCAGCTGAACCAACTCCAGCTTCTATCTCAAGTTCAACTCCAGTTTCTATTCTATCCCCCACCTCAACTACTCCTCAAGTTTTCCAACTACCCAGCAGAGACAGCGAACGAGAGGAGTCCCCTCCAGAGGGTCCTATAGCCTCCTGGACTTGGAAACACACTAAGGAAATGATACAAGCACCTTTGAGGGAGGCACTAAGCCCTGAAGGGAAGACAATGTTAGTGAAAATTCCTTTTTCTACAATGGATTTAGAGGGTTGAGGAAAGCTTGCTAAACGTTATCAGAGTGACCCGATAGGTGTTGCAAAGGAATTAAAGTTTATGATTCAACAGCATCGACTTGATTGGTCAGATCTCCAGTTGTTATTGGATGCCTTAACTGAAACAGAAAAACAATTGATGTTAAAGGTAGCAGGGGGCTTAGCAGAAGATGCTTGTAGAATATACAGAGTGATAGAAGAGATGACATTCCTCTTCAGGATCCACATTGGAATGCTAATGATGGTAGTGATGTTGAAAGACTAGAGGATTATCAAGACTTCATAGTAAGGGGGTTAGAAAGGGCAATTCCTAGAACAATGAACTGGTCAGCCCTATATACAATTAAGCCAGGTCCCTCCAAAACACCTTCTGAATTTCTAGAACATTTGTGGGCTGCAATGTGTCATTCTACAACCTTAGATCCTGAATCTGAGGAAGGGATACAACATCTAGTGAGTTTATTCTTAGGACAATCTGCAGGGGACATTAGACGCAAACTTCAGAAGATACAGGGTCTGACAGCATGAGATTTAGAGACTTTGCTAGAGGAGGCATGGAGAGTATTTAGTAACCAGGAAGAAAAGTGCAAAGAAGGGATGAAAAAATTATTAGCAGTAGTAAGGGAAGAAGAAAAAGGGAAATGTGGACAAAGGCCACAAATGCAGGGAGCACCTTGGCTAAGGAGAGATCAACGTGCATTCTGCAAGAGAGTTGGACACTGGAAGAACCAGTGCCCGGAACAAAGAAAAGGTGATGGACAAAGAAGAGATCAAAAAGGGGGGTGGTGGTTGCCCATGTTAAGGAAGACTGATGTGGACCCGAGGATCTTACCCTAGGAGACCCTCTGGTTATAATGAAACTTGGGAACAAAGAAAAGGAAATGGATTTCCTGATGGACACAGGGGCAACATCTTTGGTGCTAAATAAAGCTTTAATGCCAATAACAGATGATGATGTCATGGTAAAGGGGCCAACTGGCCAATTTGAAAGAGCTTATTTTTGTAGGTCATTGAAATATAAACTTGGGAAACAGTGGGGAATTCACAAGTTCTTATATTTACCCAATACTCCATCAGCACTTTTGGGTAGAGATCTATTGGAACAATTAGAAGCAAATGGAGAGATTACTGTGGAGGTTAAGGAGGTTAAGTGATGCTGTTGAGTCAGGGACGGAATGAAAGACTCCAGTCTTCAGAAGATGAATCAGAAGGCAATTTAATGAAGGCAGCAGGTCTTTTATAATGTGACTCACTAAGGTGAGACTTGATTGGTCTCAAAGTAAAAATCTCTCACACTATTGGTGAACCGTGAATAGAACACTGGAGAACCATATCTATAAACAATGGTTACAGAGAGAGAGAGAGAGAGAATAATTGTTTTAAATCTTTTCTCTAAGTTTCCCAGGCTCAGCCTGGGAGAATTTATCTCTGTTCTTTCTTTGACTGAACTGAGAATATCCACAGTTAAGGACCAACAATATGTTAAGCCTGATGCTAATAACCAATGAGGCTAAAGTTGAAAGTGAAGATGAGATTCATAGGAAAATTCTGGATCAGGTATTTCCTGGGGTGTGGGCTTCTAACATACCAGGGAGAGCAAAGAATGCACCCCCAGTGCAAATTAGGCTTAAAGAAGGAAGACAACCGGTTAGGGTCAAGCAGTATCCTTTGAGAAAGGAAGACAGAGAAGGGATTAGCCCAGTAACTGAACACTTTTCACAGATAGGGCTATTAAAAAGAGTGTCAGTCTGAGTTCCACACTCCTATTTTACCTGTTAAAAAGCCTGATGGATCATACCAAATAGTTCAAGATTTAAGAGCTGTTAATAAGATAACTGAGGATTTATACCCGACCCCTACACTCTGTTAACTCATTTAACATCTGAACCCACATGGTTTACTGTTTTTGAGTTGAACGATGGTTTCTTTTACCTTCCTCTCCATAAGGGAAGCCAGAAAATTTTTGCATTTGACTGGGAAAATCCCAAAACTGGACACAAAACCCAGCTCACATGGTTAGTTTTGCCTCACGGCTTCAAGAACTCCCCTACAACATCTGGGGAACAACTTGCAAAAGATCTGGAATCCTGGGAAGCTCCATCAGAAGAAGGAGAGCTGTTACAGAATGTGGACAACCTTCTGGTAGCTACCAAAACTCAAGAGCCATGTATAGAGTGGGTGGAAAGTGTCTTAAACTTTTTGGGCCTACAGGGGTATTGAGTATCCCAGAAGAAAGCCCAAATGGTGAAGCAAACAGTTGTTTATTTGGGCTACGAGGTTAGTGCTGGACAAAGAACTTTAGGACAGGATCTCAAGGAAGCAATATGCCAGACCCCAAAGCCCCAGACAGTAAAGAACTGAGAACCATTTTAAGCATGACCGGGTGGTGCAGGCTGTGGGTTTGTAATTACTGACTGTTAGTCAAACCCCTGTATGCCTTGATCACGGAAGGAATCAGAGATCTCCAATGGACAAAAGAAGCAACACAAGCCTTCAGCCAACTGAAGAAGGCCCTCATGTCAGCTCCAGCCCTGGGACTTCCAGATGTGAGCAAACCATTCTTTTTGTTTTCTCACAAAATGCAGGGAATTGCTTTGGGAATGCTGGCACAAGATCTGGGCCTGTAGCACAGGGCAGTCGCCTTCCTCTCTAAGCAACTGGATGCAGTGGCTAAGGGATGGCCAGGATGCCTCAGAGCGGTTGTAGCAGTGGCAGTGAACATCCAGGAAGCACGTAAACTCACCCTGGGCCAGAAGAGGACTGTGCTAGTGTCCCACACAGTGTCTGCAATGCTGGAAGTAAACGGGGTATTAAATATTGGACCCCGAATGTTTCTGGGTGTGTCCTGCCTGGCTTTGTCTGGCCTTGCTGCTGGACCAAAGGCGGCAGCTGTGGTGTTTTCACCACAGAGATACCTTTGGCCGGCTGGGTGCTGCAGCTGGGCGCTCAGAACAAATCCAGGCAAAATAGGAACTCAGTTTACCTTTGATGGAAAAGGTTCAGATGGTGAAAAGAAGCGGGTTCTGCCGTACAGCTTAAATCCAGAGTTTTCTTTCAGCATGGTAGACTTCTGAATGTGGTAACAGCTCTCAGACAGACACACCGGCCACATGGTCTCGTATCCTTTTAAGCCCCGGGGACAGGGGGAGGGGAGGGACAGGTGAGGGCCAACAAGGTGTGAGGAGGGGAAGGCTCAGGGGATATACAGGCCAATGAGCCCGGACCTGGGGGCATCTTTTGAAATTCTGCCAACCATTCGATGCCTTGCTGGAATGTTAAGATTGATGGACAGCTCTTAGGCAGGAGGGCAAAAGGGGGAGGAGGAAAGGTTGGCGCACCTGAGGGGGCTGGGACGGGTCAAACAGGAAACCACACTGCAACAACGGGGGACATTGGGTCTCCCCACAGAGATTCTTGAAATACCAAGCCATAAGGGTAGAACAAGATGATGTAGAAACTGTGGAATCTAACATTATGATACCCAGCTTCTTTCCTCAGTGGTAGTATGGGAGAACCAGTGATCCATGATTGCCTGGAGACTATGGAAGCTACCTACTCCAGTCACCCAGATCTGATGGACACCCCTCTCAAGGACACTGAGACCTGGTTTTCTGATGGAAGCAGCTACGTTGTCAGCGGAAAAAGGCACGCTGGGTATGCAGTTACCACAAGGCAAGAGGTAATAGAGTCTGGATCCTTACCAACCAACACCACAGCACAGAAGGCTGAAATAATTGCCTTAACCTGGGCTTTAGAGGTGGCAAAAGGAAAGAAAATCGATATTTACACAGACTCGAGGTATGCGTTTGGGGTAGTCCATGCGCATGGAGCTATCTGGAAGGAAAGAGGACTTGAACTCACAAGGAAAGAGCATTAAACATGCACAAGAGATAATAAAACTGTTAGAGACAGTCCAGTTACCTGAAAAGGTAGCCATCATGCCCATCAAGGCACACCAAAAAGTGTGCTCTGAATCAGGGAAGGAAATGAGCTGGCCAACAGAGAGGCAAAAGAAGCAGCTAAAGATGAGGTTGTTGAGACACATGAGGCAGCGTTAATCATAGATGGACAAAATTCTATTGAAGGTAAGCCAAGGTAAGTAAAAAAGAAAAAAGGCTGATTGAGAAAGAGAATGGAAGTTATAATCAAGAGGGATGGGCTGTTACAGATGAAGGGAAAGGAAGGCTTGTGATCCCCTCTTCCATGCTTTGGTCATTAGTCAAAGACGAACATGAGAAAATACACTGGGGAATAGATGCCTTGTATAATTACTGGAAAGACAGAATCCTAGCCAGAAACTTGCAAAGTACACTGATTCAGATGACTCGTCAATGTACCCTTTGCCTCCAAACTAATCTCAGAAATATTCCTGAACCAAAACTTGGGCAAACTGGGGAAGGCTATGGACCTGAGGGCAGCAATGGCAAATTGATTTTTCAGAAGTGCCCAGGAAAGGGGGGTACCGATACCCATTGGTGTTAACAGATACCTTCTTAGGGTGGCCAGAAGGTTTCCCTACGAGAACTGCCAAAGCGCGGGAGGTAACCAAAGCATTGTTACAAGAAATAATACCGCGTTTTTTGGAGTCCCAGCCACAATGTCTTCAGCTAGAGGGCCACATTGTATTTCAAAAATTGTGCAGCAAACTAGCCACCATTTAGGCATAGACTGGGAACTTCATACTCCATATCATGCTCAGTCAAGCGGTCAAGTGGAAAAAATGAATCACTTGATAAAGCAGCAAATAATAATACTGAGACAAGAGGTGCAGTTACCTTGGCCTCAGGTTCTTCCATTGATGGGGTCTCTGAGGTCGAGATGACCCCGAGGTGTTAGAATGTCTCTTTTTCCCAGCCCCGAGACTGAAGAAGAAGAAGGGATTCCTTGGCTCTCGTTCTCAAGGTTGTTCATTTTTTCTTATCTCTAACACTCTTTCTCTGACCCACTGAGGTCTGTCTAGCGGGTCGGGTTCAGGCACACTGACCGCCCTCAGGGTGGTGCTATCTTATTATACTAAAAACTAGGTGTACTTTATTTACAATAATTTTCCAATACCTGTCACCTATGTTAGACAGTTTGTCTCTACTCTAATAAAGCAATGCAAAAGTGCCACCATCACAGCAGAAGATGGAGGCTAAGAAGAAGCAGAAGGAGAAAGACAGAACACGCCCAGATTCCTCCATCTTGCTTCTTGAACCCCCATTCTAAAAACCCCCAAATTCTACATTTTTACCCGGTGCTAAATTCACTATCATTCTATTCAAACTCTTGTGGCCTGTACATCTTTGCACAAAGTTGGTAATTGTTTCCATGGGTTAAAGTTGAAGGCATGGGTGTCTTTGACTTCATGCCAAGGTCTCTGAGCCCCCTGCCAGGGTCTCGAGTCCTTCAGGGCAGTCAGAGGAATATCCTGGGTTCTGACATTCCATTAGCATTATTATGAATCCAGACCAAAGCAAGAGTAAAGGAGAAACTGAGTGCCTTTGAAATACTGTATGGAAGGCCATATGGAATTCAAGAAGGGACAACACCCACTCAAGCAGGGGAAGAAACCCTACACAAATATGCGGTGGCCCTAAACAAACAACTTAGAGAAATTGAGAAACATGTGGCTGGGGCTCGAAGCAGAGAATTAGATGGACCAGTATATGATGTACAGCCTGGGGATTATGTATATGTGTCCCAGGGTGACGTTATGATGCTTGTATCCCCATTCATGTGTTCTGTTAATGTTGGATATTATGTTCTGTACCTTTAAGACTGGCTCTGAAGAGGGAAAGTTTTGTTTTGGTTTTCTTATCAGCCTGGCGGGACACAGAGACTGCAGCTCTTGCTTTTTCTGCTTTTGCTTTTCACTTTGCTCTCTCTCGCTCTTGCTTGCTTCGCTTCTGCTTGCTTCTGCTCATTAGCTAGTTTAGCTAAACTGTCCAATTTCTTCCTGGACTGTTTCTCCTTTCCTTTTTCTGACCATTTCGAACCTGCTCCGGACTGGGACCTTGGAAATGCCAAGATTCTGCATCTTGTGGCCTGCAGCAGCTGCCCCAGCGCCGGAGGAACTGAGAACAGAGTGACCACCCCCCCAAGAGAGACGTTCTGAATTTGTCATCTCTTTTCAGAGCGGTGTCATCTGGTATTGTTCATTTTGTGTGCTGGGTGTGCTGTGCCTATTACATAAACAGGTTCTTTCCACTCCTCTCCGAGGAATCCTTCCCGAACCGGTTGGGGGGAGGGGCTGTGTGGGTTTGCTTACTGGAGGGGCCCTAATTTGGAAATTCTCCTCCAAATTTGCCCTAAACCACGACAATATGTTAAGTCTTTTGCAGAGAAGACTCTGGAACTGCAGTGGGAAGGACCATTCCAAGTGCTCCTCACCATCTTTACTGCAATCAAGTATAAGGAACAAAGTGCCTGGATCCATCATTCCCAAGGGAAGAAGGCTCCCGAGGGACTCTGGAAAGTTACACCGGGTGACAGCAAACTGAAATGAAAACTTTCTCGGGAGAATAAATAAGGTGTGAGTAATATGATAAGCATAGTTTAAGAATAAAAGTTTGTAGTTATAATGGATAATCAGGGGAGTGTAGCCTGGAGAGTTGGGGCATATGTAATTATCATTATAGCCACAGCTAATGCAGTATCACTTTTATGTAATGTGACTGGTATAGATAAGTGCCACGTGAAAGCCTATGGCTCTGACTCCTGTAAGTCTCTGCATCAGATGCTAAAAGTTACAAATACAAGTGTGTGGGAAAGGAGAAATATTTGGGGATGGGAATATGTGTTTGTCCAGGATGGGTTCCATGAATTTCATCAAAAATCCATGAAACTTATTCAGATTGGCCCTGGATGCTGTGACAAATGCTTAACCAATTGCCCAAAATTTAGACACAAAATAGAAGGTTGTGCAATCAAGGATTTTAAGATTGATTATATTATAACTCAGTTTTGTACTGCTTCCCAAATGCATAGGGTTAAAATTACTCAACCAGTACCAACACTGAGAGAAACCATGACTACTCAAATCACCCTAGATCCCATGGTTCCCATAATGACCAAAACTGGACCATATACTGTTAAGAAGGCTGGAATTCAAAAATTGCTGATTAAAATCGGGTAGAGATGGCAATGCAAGTAAATGCCTCTGCCATTTGGCCTGAGTGTGCTCCATTTTTAAGAACTGATTTTATGGACTGGATTATGTGGCTGCAGAAGCGTATGCTTTATATGTCCAGAGAGAAGAAAGAGCTTACTGGATTATTGGGAACAGGACTAGGGCTTCTAAATACAATGGATTCTGAAGTATTAATGAAGAAATTGACAGCACCTGGTAGTGATATGCTTAAGTTGCAACAACCTTTGCAATCTTCCTTGTGGGCATTAGGTACCAGCCAGGGGAAATTATCCAAAATATTGCCAGAATGGGAAAATACAGAAAGGACAAGATCATCAATTGATAATTGATACTTTAGGCACAGCTATTTTATGTTTTGGTAAATGAATTGAAATTTGCCCTGGGTAGCTGTCAAGGGTGAACTGGAGGTGTTCGTTGGTCTGGAGCAAAGTGTCCAGACTACATAAAGTAGCGTTCTAAGTTGCAAGGCAAGATGTATTCTATTACTATCTGTGTGGGAGTTGTCTTTTGTCAAGTGGGCAGTTTGTCTTATCTCTCTCTCTGAGTGATGACAACCACTACTCCCTTGGGAGGAGACATCTGCTGATAACAGGCTATTGAATGGCACTGCATGACTGATAAAAACCATAGCATCCCATTGTGAGATGCTCCACCCAGAGGGAGGAGCCAAGCATTGCTACACAGATATAATCCAGAAGTTCTGAAACACCAGCACAGCTTCTCCACTAAATTTCCCAGAAGAACAGCAGCTGCCTCTTCTTCCACTAGATCTTCAGAAAAAGCATACACCCTTTTCTACAAGATCCCCTGCTCCAACAGAACCACACCTGACACTTCAAGAAGTCTGCAGCCACATTTCCAATTAGACTGCTACCAACACCCGGACCAACAGGGTGTCGAGTTCTGACTCTGTCAGTGTTGTTCTAGTGTATTGCATTGTTTTATATTATCCTTCTATTTTTTCTTCCCTATTAAAGAACTGTGTTTTCCTGCTCCCATATTTTTTGCCTGAGAGCCCCTTAATTTAAAATTCATAGCAATTCAGAGAGATGAAGAAGATTTCCATTCTCCATTTCAGGGGAGGCTCCTGCCTTCCTTAGCAGGCACCTGTCTTTCGAAACCAAGACAAGTAGCCAATGGGATGTAGATGCATGTAAAGTCACATCCCGCTAGGGTCCAGAGATGAGCTGTAGCTCTTATAATGGGTTGAGCCATCACTTCTTGTGCTGTTGTTATACTTTTGATTGGCTGATGGGACCTCAACACCCAATCAGTGATTAAGAGTTGATCTCTTAGGGTGGGATCCCATTGAAAAGTCAATCCATGAAATCTGGGTGACATACCCAGAACTACAAATTGAAATGGTAAAGCAGGATCCACCCCATGAACCTGCCTCATGGATGGGGCCTGAGATACCTTTTGGATAGATTCCCAGGCCTCTGGCGTGATGGGTCCTCACAACCTCGCAGGATGTTAAAGAGTGGTGCAAGGTCCTCCATTGTGATTCCCAGCAGTGGACAAACCAAACTTCTGCTCTGCACAGTTGATGTAGGTCCCTTAGGGTTCTTGTGTTGTCCTTGATGGAGAGTTGCTGGGGTGCCATGGTCTGCTCGCCAATTTGAAGTTGCAGGTAGGTCCATGGGCGGGTACGCTGGATTTTTCCCTTGGCTCAGGAATCCCTGCTTCTTTGGTAGTTTGAGTAGTCCTTTTGAGCATAAGCTCAACATAAGAGTTAGGAGTTAGTCTCGGCACAGATTAGGATATCATCCATATAATGTAAAATTATTGCATCTGGAAATGTTTCTTGAATAGGTGAAAGGATGTGGGCCACATGCATTTGGCAAATGGCTGGTGAATTCTTCATTCCTTACAGAAGAGCTAACCAATGCCAATGTTTGAGGGGGGCTTGTCTATTTCAAGATGGTCCTGAAAAAGCAAATCTTAGCACATGTCAGGGATGGAGTGGAATATTAAAGAAACAGTCCTTGATGTCAATAATGGCTAATTTCCAATCCCGGGGCAACACTGAGGCTGAGGGCAGGCCAGGCTGGAGGGGGCCCATGTCCTCAATGATGGCATTGACTTTACGAAGGTCCTGTAGGAGCTGCCATTTATTTTTTCCAGGTTTTTTGATAACAACGACTGGAGTATTCCAAGTGCTATTTGATGGAACAATATGCCTTTTGAGTAACTGTTCTTCTATCAGGGTTTTGAGCGCCTTTAGCTTGGTTTCAGTGAAGGGCCACTGAACCACCCAAACTGGATCATCTCTTTTCCATGTGAGCAGAGGAGTGGCGTGCTCTGCACTGTCCCCAGCTAGAAATCCTGTGGTGGAGAAGGGATTTCTAGCCTGGTACCCCATTGTGATAGTATGTCTCTGCCCCACAGCGTGACAGTTGCCCTCACTAGAAACGGTCCAACCATACCAATTTTGCCGCCAGCTCCTTCCCTGAAGACTGTTCTTTTACTTCTCATAGAAGTGGCTGCTCCTCCAGTTCCTGAGATGACACTATTTGTGGGGACAAGCTCCCATTCTTCTGGTCACACAGAGCGGGCGATGATGGTGGCATCTACTCCAGTGTCCACCACTCCTAAGAGAAAGACTTTAACCCCTTTGCTAAATAGGCCACATTCTGTGATGGGTCTGTCATGGCCCACAATCTCTGCCCAGAAAGCAGTAGGATTTTCAGGGACAATATCAGTAGAATCCGGTAATAAAATAGCCTGAGCAATAGGTGTATGTTGAGGCAAAAACTAAGGGGGACTAGTGCATGCAACAGTCAGTGTAATTTCATCATTCCATTGTAAAGTTTGAACCTCCAGTAACACTTGTAAATAATCAAGTCAGAAACTAGAGTCCCCAATAACTAAAACGTCCCTTGGTGTTGTGAAATGGCCGGATTTACCAGTTGGAAGGTGGTAAATGATTTCATTAGAGAAATGGATTGCAAATGTGCTTACCAGTATGCTTCAGGTACCTGGTTGAACTTTTGGATAGGATTCCTGGAGTTTGAATTCCTTTTTATAGTAGGTGTCATCATAAATTACTTCCCTGCATGTTGGCTCTCTAAGGTGGTCAGGAGAGAGGCGTGAAATGGCTTGGCATTTGCTATTGTTGCACAGGCCCACCCAGCACTCAGCTGAAAGTTGCCCAGACGCCGTTGATGATTTGGTTGGTAAGCTGGCTGATGATAGAGCTGTTGGTGGCTTTGAAAGTGGGGACAGTATTTATAATGTTCTCTACAATCGGAACAAGATGCAGATGGACAGTTTGAGGAGGGGTGCCGCTGAACAAAATCACTGTTACATTCGGACCTTTAATTGCTATTTCCACAATGACTCCCACAAAAGGAGTTCAGTAGGCAAGAGGAGGAGAGACATCATGTGCTGGACGTCATGTGGCACAAGAGCATGGGCTGAGAAAGTCACATTAAGTAAATTTTTAAAGTAAGGTGACCTCCATCCATAGTCTTTGCAAGCCTTGCAAAGCTCTTTTAATTCCTTGTAAGGCATTGCTTCCCATTTTGGGCTCCTTCCCTGTTTGAACACAACTGGTGCGGCTAATTTCCCAGCTATCTCCCAATTTCCATCCCAAGCAGCAAACTTCCGCACCTCTGTCCAGTTATCCACAGGCTCGGTATCAGAGCTTGAGGAATCACTGGACTCCTCTGTAGAGGGGGGTGTTTGAATAAGAGGGGTGCAGGGCCTGCAGTTGACCGCTAAGGCTCAATGCCACGGGGTGCCGGTAACCAAGATGGCTTCCTTCCACTCACCATCATATCTACTTCCGGTCCCAGGGACATGGGAACCAGAAGTGTCATTGTTGCTAAGGGTGGAGCTGGAGGAGGGAAGGGAGACAGGGCCCGCATTGGAAAGGGAGGAGCCCGACGGAAGAGTGGGAGCGGGAACAGGAGGAGGGTCACGTACGCTATTTTGATGTGACAAGGTGAGAAATGTTGGTGAAGAAGGGCTCCAAATGGCAGATCCCCTCATGAGATCAGTGCCATTTTGGGCAGCAGGATTTGGCAGAATTCAGTCAGAAGGGCGGGTCCCCTCACGGGCCGGTATCCATTTTGACACATAAGAATCGATGGAGAGAAAGGATAAATGGGCAGAGGAAGGAGGTTTAGGTTAGAACCCAGGATGGGTTGTACGAGCCCATCCTGAGAAGGGGACAGAGGAGGGCAGGAGATGGCAGAAGGCTGGTGGCACTCCTGCGCCTTTGGGCGGGTTCCAACTCCTGGCCTCTCCTGAGGGGACAAGGGTGATGGTACATGGGGAGAGGGATACAACAACTGGGGCTGTAACCGGCATGTAGGACTATTAACAGCTGCCAAACTTTTCCCCAAGCCTGCAATCATGTCATAAATTAAACGAAAAATAGGGTAAAACTTCCCAACTTGAAAATTCCCCTCTGATTGTAAGAGATACAATTTCCTCCCCATTATTTATATCCCACAAACTAAGTGAAAGAACAGAATTCCGTGTTGCATCATTAAAATGTTTGAAGACTCAACAAATAAAAGCCCTTAAATTTGCCTTTGAATATTTAACATTCTTATCTATCATGGTCTTTTTAACTTGTATATAAACTTCCTGCTATGAGAAGGAAAGACTGGAACCCATCTCACACACTCTGCCCCCTAAGATATTAAAAGGAAACAAGAAAAATTGACCCCAACCAAACCAACACTCACCACATTGGTGGGTCAAAGGAAAAAATCTCCTAGAGGCTCCTGAGGAAGGAACCGGTCTTCTGCTTCCTCAGGAACTTACAGGAATGTTGGTCACCCCCTCCAAAAAGTCCACAGAAAATTGGAAATCTTTGGGGATCAGGAGCACCGAATGGACCGTGAAAATCCCAGGGCCATGGCCTCTTGGAGAGGCTTTTTAGGGACACTGCAGAACGGGTCCAGGTTTGGGGCTCCAGATGGCTCCACTCTGAAAGGGTCCAGGGACAAAGACAGGGAGAGGTAGAGGAGCCAGGATTATATAGTGGTACAAAAGGGCAGAGCCAACAGCAACAAGCAATCACCTGAAAGTGTGAGCGGGAAAAGGATTACAGTGACCAAAAGGGAAACACAAGGATAAACAGACAAGGGTACAGGCCAATGAGGGTACACAGAAACTGCTACAAGCTTGACCATATATGGTTAACAGGCGGTTGAATAGTCAATGGACCAACAGGTGGAATGGCACTAGGGTTGATTGACAGCATGTCACATGAGCCCATGGGAGGGGTTAAAATCTAGAGGACATTCTTCCAGGGCATGGTTTCAGGAAGTCACCTGGCAGGCCCAGAGGTCTCCACAGGTGCAGTGGGTGCAGGCTCAGCCCCTTGGCCAGGCGCTCCATGCAGCCAGCACTGGCCTCTCCTTGCCACACAGCCCTGGAGCCAGGCTCTGGAGGGAGCAGCAGACTGGGCTGGGGCTCCATCGGCGCCCGCCTCGGGGCCACAGGAGCCTGGAGCAGAGCCCGCGCGGCCCAGGGAAGGCAGCGGCGTGTGGGGCGCAGGCTGGCGGCCCTGGCTGCAGCGCTGGGCAGGGGCGCAGCTGCCAGCTGCACTCACTGAGCAGCGCGGCCAGGGGGCTTCTGCAGCCCGAGGCTGGGGCTTGCAGGCCGTCCTTACCAGGCCCTCACCGAACCTCCAGGTCTGATCCAGCCGCAGCACGTGTTGGAGATCCTTCCTGTGCAGGAATGTGGCTGAACAATGCAGTGTTTCCCGGGAGGCCTGGAGAGCAGCAGAGACCCCAAAATGGCACCACAGCCCAGGGCACGGGACCCGCACAGGTGCCCCTGCCAAGGCCAGGAGGAGGCTGCAGCCCACAAGGTGCCAGAGCAGGAGGCAGGCTTCTGGTGGAAGGGCTAATGTCCTTGTCCTTTTCTTCAAGGGCTGCCAGAGAGGGTAACAGAGCCACGGTCAGATCCTGGATCTGCAGGGAAATGAGGACACCCCCTGTGCCTGGGCCATGCCAGCCAGCTCTGGGTGGGGCAGGGCATGGAGGGGAGCCCGTGTTTGTGGCCTGGGAGAGGCTGGGCCAATGAGGATGGAGCACAACAGGGTGGAGCAGGGTGGGTTTGTGTGGGGCAGAGTGAAGTTGGGTGGGGTGGGGTGTGGCAGGGTGTGGCAGGGCTGGGTGGGGCAGGTTGTGGAGGGAAGCCAAGGCCCATGGCTCACCAAAGAACCTGATAGCCACCCGTCACAGAGACACCTGTGGGCTTTTCAGCCACAGCAGGGTGTGGCACAGGTACTGGACTTCTTGGCTCCTGTCCCCTCACAGCTGGAGAGAGCGCCAGGAGGGTGTGCTTGGTGCAGGCTCAGCCCCTTTTCCAAGGGCTCCATGTAGTCAGCACTGGCTTTCCCTCCCTTCACAGCCCTGCCAGGCAGTCAGCAGCCGCGGGCACTGGGCTCTGGAGGGGGCAGCGGGGCGGCTGCTGCCCGGGGAGCCGCGATGCCACCCTCCCCACAGCCCAGCTGGGCCAGGCTCCATTGGCACCCAGCTCAGGGCACAGGAGCCTGGAGCAGAGCCCACAGTGAAAGGAGCTGATGAAGAGGTAACTCATGTACGCATGATTTCAGTATTAATGGTCAGCAATATTAAGCAGCTGCCAAAGAAGCAAGATGTGCTTTTGCCATTTTATGATAAGAGAAAGAGAATGCACCAAGCTAAGAGGAACAGAATGTGTTGAAACCACTGAAACAGCCAACGATGGACTGTGCATGCTTCAGAACGAAAGCTGATAAGTGCAGACTGAATAAGACTGTTGGCCTTCATTGGAATGACTCTCAGTGGGGTAAGTCTCGGAGCCTTCTTCAGTGGCACCACCAGAGTACACTGAACTTGCTGTCACGTATGCTAATGATATTAATGTCTTTTGGGAAGTAATTTTATAACCTCTCCTAACCAAGGAATGGAATGAATGTACTTGAAGTGGAACCATATATTGTGCTGTGCAAAGTGCTGAGTGTGCCTGTTAGGAGGAATGTTGGAAAATCCCAGCCTTACAGAGATGGGGCCACTGAGAGGCATTTTAAAAATTTTGTTCCATTACCAGTCTCACAGAAGGGTGAGACATAAGAGATGGAAAACCTAACACCATTCTATCAGAAGCCACCCTGTTTCCTGGTTACAATTCCTTATCAATGTTTTTCAGCCACTTCCTTTTGCCACACAGTGCTGCTAATACTTCTAACCTCAACCACCAATTATTTTACCCCACGTGGTCTTGCTGCAATGCATCTTTCACAGTTCTAGTTGTCCAAAATATCAGGTCTTTTTGCAAGGCCATCTTTTGAAACTTGTTTCTAGTTCAATCTCTCTCTCAACAATGTCATCTTTATTCCATGGCCTTCCTAAGACAGCACACCTTATCTCAGAGTTTGCATACAGATGTACAAGAGCCTGTGAGCTTTCAGTCAGGTTTTGAGAATCCTTTACAAATCCATTTCTCACAGAGGAGCAATCCCCACATAGCCAGTGCCAAATAAAGCAAATGCCCACCTCACTGAGTCAGTCTCTTTGGTGGCTCTCGGCTCAGTGTTGGAGCCAATCAGTTCTTTTCTCAAAATGTTAAAACCAAGTAGTATCTATGAACGAAAGCACAGCATCTGGTTGTGGCAAAACAAACACATTGCTTGTCCTTCCTTCAACCTTTGTATTTGTGGACAGGTTTGTTTTCTTGATTGCTGGATTAGGTACACACTCTTACATACACTGCAATGATGAAGAGAAAGCCCATCCCAGTCAGTGCCAGTATCACAACTGCAGGATGTAGCTTAGGCTGGAAAAGCCTGGGGCAGTTGGGGACCATCCAAGCGAGTTTTCCCACCAGTGATTCTCTCCATGCCTCTTCATTTGTTCTAGGACATGATGTGCCTTTTCTATATTGTGATCCACGCTGATCAGTGTCTTCTGACTTTTCTTCTTCCGCTGTTGTAGCAGTTTGTGCAGGCCACGATGTTCCAACAGTTTTTTGCCCATGGTAATGTTCATTTCAATTGGTGGTGGAGAAAAGTTGACGTGTAGGCTCTGTAACACAGCTTCTGGTAGGTAATAGTTGAAATCACATCCTGCTCTGTTAGTAAAGTTACAAATACCGACTTCTGAGTGCTTGGCAAGCTGGATGTGTTACCTACTGTTAAGTGGTCACTGGGGGTTCTGAAACACAGACGTCCTTGCCTTATCCATACGAGGATGGATTCAGGGTCATTGTTGGAGGAGATTTCCATGTGACAGACCCTTTGTTCTGGGCTTTCAGAGGGTTACTTTCACCTAGTCTTGAAGGGTGTCTTGTGGTGAGGGGGAAGTCTCATGGTCATTTGTGCCAGGAACTGTCCCTGTTTCCTGCCCTGGGACATCCACAGCTTGGGGTGACATCAGGGCAGGTGTAAGCCCCACCTGGGATCCCACCGAGGGTGGGGCCAGGGCTGCCTCTTCCCTTCCAGGGCAGGAATGGGAGGGGTGGCTGTGGGGGTGTTGGGGTGCTCATGTTTATCTAGCCGGGGGTATGGCTGCGTTTTAACTTGGCACTAGAATCGGATCTGCCTGCCTTCAAGGTTTCTGCTGGCTGCCGGTGGGTGATCCTGAGATCTACTGCTGCTTGATCTGATCTGCCTGCCCTCTCTGTTTTCTGCCTGCTGCTGCTGACGGTGCTGAGATTGCTTGCTGCCCATGAATTTACCAAAGGAGCAATTTCCCCTCTTCCCCCTCACCCGAGACTCCATCACAGCTGGGAACGGTGCCGCGCTCCCGTTGGAGCGCCCCCTGCTGGCTGGGGGGAATCATCGCACCTGCCCGGCCTCCCTGGGGCCTGCCAGCGCCCTCTGCCGGCTGTGCTTGTAACTACACCAAAGGGGAAAGTGGTGCTTGACGGGTGGAAAACTCCTGTTATTGTTTTCTCTTGTACTTTGTTGTTCATTCTGCTTTATATATATATATATAAAACATATATATATATATATATATATGTGTATATATATAGCAGAGAACTGTTATTCCTTTTCCTTTCTTTTTGCCTGGAAAGCCTGTAATTTGGAAGTTGTAATAATTTGGCAGGAAGGGGTCATCTTCTCCAGTCCAGGAAGGTTCTAGCTTTGCTTGGCAGACATCTGTCTTTTAAAACCAAGACAATTACTTGTGCCCAGTATATGTCATGAAAGCATGGAGAGGAAATGTGAAAAGAGAATAACAGCTCTTGGGTAACCCATTTTCATACAGGATAAAGAACCTCCTTAATTGGCACCATGTGGTCTGGCTTACCACTTTTGGTTGGCACATGTTTGTGGCTATATTTTTCCAATTTGCAGCTCCTTATGGAAACAAGGGTCTTGTGACTAAGAGCACTGTGGCTGTTGGTCGCGGCACAGACTATGCCCCGGCCAGGTGACGACGACAACAGGGGCACGACAGATCCCCCTCACAAGCTCGGCAAATCTCAGCACAAGCAGTGGTTTGGCGCAGGAGGAAAAAAGGCAGCAGCACGGGTCTTGGGGGTGAAACAGGGGTGTCTTTATTTCATGACCAGCTCCCAAGACAAAGACTTGGGGTGAACAAGAGCCTATATAACATCACTCAAGAGGAGGGGTTTAGGGTAGCAAACCAATAGGGGAGGGGTTGAAGGCCGGACATTTTACACTTGAACGAATAAGGGAGCAACAGGGAGGGACATAACGTGGGTAAGCCAACAGGGTTCTAAAAGATACATGTGGGAACTCAGCACATCACTCCGGAACTCCAGAGTTACCGAGAGAACCCTTAGAGGGGGGTCGGAAATCCTGGAATGGTGCCAGGATTGTCTGGTAGCTTGATTTTGATCCTTCTAAGGAGGTGACACCTGTTTGAGAACGTGAGAGCCACTTGGGAGTGAAGGGTGCAAAAAAGATATAAGTACAGGGTGAAATATAGATTTTGGGGTTTTTGGTACAGGGGGGTTATGGAGACAAGATGGAGGGATCAGGGCGTGTCTCGTCCTTCTTCTTTCTTCTTCTTGTCATCCATTTTCTGTGGTGATGTTGGAACTTGGGGATGGGTCCATGGTGAAGGTGCACTTGCTAATGTGGGTGAAAGGTATTGGGAAATAAAGGTAAATATGATATATGTAGTTTTTAGTATAAAAAGACACGACCGCCCCATGGGTGGTCAGAGTGCCCTTGGCTGCCTTGCAGGTCAGACATCTGTTGGGCAGAAAGAAAATTCTGTAGATAAGAAATAATAAACAATCTGAAGACCAAGTAACTGAAGAGTCCAGACTCGTCCTTTGAAGCGCGGGCTGCCCCAGAACCACCCTACCCGTGTCCGGGCAGAGACAGACAGCTGAACCAGACATCTGGCGTCCCTAGGTGGGCACAAGGCGGCAGCTGGCGGGCATCTGCTGAGCCCCGGTGGGCTCTGGTGTGTACCTCTCACAGAGGGGCAACCTTGAAGCGCCGAGTGGGCAGCTCCCAAGCTGGACCTGTTCCCAGGAGAACGCTGATAACTCCTTGGGAAAGTGGCCAGAGGAGTCTGAAGACGCAGCAGCCACTGAGAACAACCCACTCCACTTCTGCCGAAGAGGGTTCGTAGCAGAACAGCCCTGATCGGAATCGGAAAGGCACCTCTGAATCCATCTCCTGTGACCTGCAGGCTGGTGACCAGGAGCCTTCGGACTGCTCTGACGACAAATTTGGTGAGAAGGTCAAAACTTAAGAACATGGGGGGTGTACTCTCCCAGGAACAATTAGAGATTCTGTCCGACCTACAAGGCGTGGCAGAGACACACACGGTGGGGATCCCAAAGAAAAAGCTTAAAGATCTGTTGCTATGGATGTGGTGTAATTACCCGTAGTCAGAGACGCGTCTGTTGTTTGAAGAAGTGGGTTTTTGGCAGGAAATTATTAGGCACCTCTATCTCTTAGCTACAAAGGATGATAAGACGGCCTTGAAACTGCTGTCTTCTGCAAGAATTTTGTTAGAAGCGACCTCAGCTCAGGCTAGGGGGTCGGCCAGGCAACAACTTGCTATAAATCCCACAGGGGCGGAGGGAGGAGAGCAAGGCTCGAAACGGAGATGGGATCCGATCCCAATTGGCCCAGGGGAAACAGCTCCCGAGGAAGGGGAGCAGGGAGAAATGTCATTGCCTTCAGTCTCACCATCCCGAAAACCCAAGGGACTTCCAAAATGTCCTGAAACCCCAGAGAGTACAGGGCCTTCAGGCTCCGACTCAGGCACAGACGACACCATTCCAATCCCAGACGAGTTAAGGTTCTCTCCCAGCGAGATCGAGGAAACTGGTCGTTCCTTAAGAGCGCACCTTCCCGATTCGCAGGAGTCAAAGGGAGATGGGATGAAACACGTGGTGGAGTCAGGAAGGGGGGTCGAAGGGGGACCAGAGGGAAGGAGGGATGCGCTTTCTCGCGGTGGGTGTGGCGTGGCGGCGGCGCTAGCTGGCAGGAGGGGCACGGAGGCAATGGGAGACACGGGTTCTGGTGCGGCTTTTGCGAGCGCAGCGTCGAGGGCGGCGGCAATCTCGGCTGGCACGGTGCCAAAATTGCGCGCGACGTGCAAGGCTCGCGGGACATTCGGGGAGGGCTCTCAAACCTGTGGCAGTATCAGACACGGGCAATGAGGGTGGAGCAGCTGCAGGGCTCCAGCCAGCTACCGTGGGGAGACGTGAGGAACGTGCAGTGATGATGTCAAACCCGGAAGTCGGGACGCGGAGATCGGCCCGAATCGTGGCGCGAATGGGGATACCGGCAGGGGGAGGGCTGCATGCTCCGGCGGGGGGTGTACATACGGCATCAGAGGAGGAGGAGAGAGGGTCAGGAACGGATCCTAGGGAGGAGACTTCAGAGGCGGAGCTGGGTAGAGACAGTGACGTCAGTTCAGGTAGGCAGGAAGCGTTCCCGAGGGCGCACGTGCATGGAAAGTACAGGCAGAGCGCAGTCAGAGGCGGGTCCGATCCCCTGTGATGTCTCGGGTGAGGAGGAGGGGCCATGCTCAGGGTTCAACATACCGGGGCTCCACCCCCTCTCCGATCCTGATGCCTTCAGTTTCAATCCCTGTGGTCCAAACCTCTTCCATCCAAGGGAGACATTCACGTATTCAACCTTCACTGTCAGCTCAGTCAACAGCCATGCAGACTCGGTCTCAAACATGATTGCAAGCATTGCAGTCTGTTGAACAGGAGCCGATCGAGTTTGTGTCCTCATCACGGTCGTCCAGGCAGATGACAGCGCCACCTAATGGGGGGATGACCGCAGTGCAGGACATGCCAGGCCTGTTCGACAGTGCCACAACGCCACCTGCTGGCGGGACTGCAACAATGCAGTGATTTTTTCCAACAATGTATAAAAAGAAAACTACATCAAAGAAAACAACAACAACACAACAAATGGACAATCCTTCGTCAACTTCGGGATATCACGAAATTGAAGACAATTCAGATGAAGCGCAATCACAAGGAGAAGACATGATACGAATCACAGCATCAGAAAGAATTTCGGCATGGATGTTTTCGGCAGCGGAAGCAGCAAAAAATCTTCTGCAGTCTTTTGATATAGCAAGAAGAACACAATCACGAGAACCTCAAGTTTCTTTTTCGGATTTGGGAACGAGACCAAAAACTTCAAAACAAAGAATGTGGAACAAAGAATCACCAAGGACCTCCATGATTCCATTGTGCATGCAACTGCCAATGGGGTTTTCAGAGGAGGAAGAAGAACAGCCAATGGAACCATAGACTGGAAAAAAATTAGAAAAATGTTGACAAAAGAAAAGGGTTTGATTAAAGGATCAGGAGATATAATAATGCCAGTGACATACGATGCACAAGGTCAAAATCCAAGGTGGGAAAGGTTGGGTCATGAAGTAGTCAAAGACTTAGCAAAGGCCATTCAAAATAATGGGCTGAATTCACAATTCTTCAAACAACTCCTGAGGGGGACATTCAATATGTACGACCTCACACCATATGATATCCGAAGCCTTGTGTCAATGATTCTCACGGACACACAGAGTCTCATCTGGGAAAGAAGATGGCGAAGGTATCTCACAGAGTTGAGAAACAGTTATCAAGCTGTGCCAAACGCAAATCTCACAGAGGCACAGTTGGCAGGGGATCCTCCAGATGACAATCCAGCAGAGCAAGCAGCACGACTTCCACGACGAGTGTTGAATGACATCAAGGAAGCAGCACGCAGAGCGATCTTGCAGATCGCTCCAGCGGGAGTTCCGGATGTTCCATTCTCATGCATCAGGCAAGGTCCCAAGGAACCATTCTCGTCATTCATAGATCGACTCTCACAAGTTGCGGATCGACAAGTGACTGATGAGGCAGTGAAAAGACCTCTCATGGAAAGTCTAGCCTTTGGCAATGCCAGCCCAGATTGTCAACAGGTAATCAGCACAATTGGCAGAGCTGGTGGAGGCATGCAGCAAGGTGGGAACACCTCGGCATGTCGCGTCAATCGTGAGGAAAGAGCTGAGAGGAGAATGGGAAGAACAGATGAAAAAACACTCGGAAAAGCAGCCGGAAGACAAGGTGGTGGAAAAAATTCTGGAAGAAGTGCTTCAACAACAGAGCAAAGTTCTTGCAACCATCCAGAAAAAGAACAATTCGTCAGGAGGACAAAAATGCTACAAGTGTGGAGCGTTTGGGCATTTGAAGAAGAATTGTCCACAAGCGCACGCACAAGTGCAGATGCAAAAACCAGAAAAGCCACTTGGTGCACGATGCGGAAGAGGAAGACACTCTGTGAAAGAATGTTATTCTCAGACGGATGTGGAAGGGAATCCTTTACCGTATCAGGGAAACGGGAAAAGGAGCGCGCCCACAAACCGTCAGCGCGCGTTGACACAAGTGATGGCGGTGACACAACAGCAAACAGAACAGTCATCGGAGAACGTCAAGCAGACACCCTCAGCAAAGTCTTCAGCCAATTCCCAGTGACCCAGACCTCCTTCCACCAGGAGCACAGTGCACATTGGCAGCTTCAAAATTAGTATGCTTTCTGGATGAAAGACATGCGGAGATTCCAACAGGTATCCGCGGAGATTCATGTAAGAGACAAGATTTCTTAATAATAGGACAGGACAAAAGCAGCATCCTTGGACTCATTGTTTATCCAACAGTTGTTTCAGCGGACAAAAATACAGAGCTGACAGTTTTGGCAAAAGCGCTTCGTCCACCGTTGACTGTGGCAGAAAACACTCAGGTCATGAGAGCTTTCGCCTTGCCACCACACGCCATTGAAGAAGTCATGTCAATCTTCGATGAGGAAGGGCTTCCTTTGAAGGAGCATGTTGAAATACATACTACATGGATAAAGCACATATGTCGAGACCCACCCACACTCACTTGTCAGTTGGCTTGTGGAGACAGAACAATAGCGGTCAGAGGCATGCTCGACACAGGGGCAGATGTCACAGTAATATCTTACGTCTTTTGGCCCCACAATTGGAGCTTGATTGCACCTTTGGGATCTCTCTCAGGCATAGGGGGAGTTTCTCTGTGTCTGCAGAGTGAGAATTCCATCATTGTCATGGGACCAGGAAACAAGACAGCGATCATTCGTCCTTTCGTTGTGCAGAAGCCAATCACAGTTTGGGGACGAGATCTTTTGGCACAATGGGGCACAAAGATCGAGGTGGATTTTTAGTAGGGGTCACTGCGGCACTCGCCACACTGAAGTTGACTTGGAAAACAGATGATCCAGTTTGGGTGGATCAGTGGCCCCTGGAGCGAAAAAAGTTGAGTGCGCTGAAAAACCTGGTCCAAGAACAATTGCAGAAGGGACACATCAAGCCAACAAACAGCCCTTGGAACTCTCCAGTGTTCATCATCAAAAAGAAGCTGTCAGGCAAATGGAGGCTGTTGCACGATCTCAGGAAGATCAACGAAGTTCTCGAAGACATGGGACCGCTTCAGCTGGGTCTTCCATCTGTTTCGATGATTCCTAGAGATTGGCCGCTTGTGGTCATTGACCTCAAGGATTTTTTTTCAGTATTCCGCTTCATCCAGATGATGTTCCAAGGCTTGTCTTTTTTGTTCCAAGTATTAACAAGGAAACCCCTCTGCAGCGGTACCATTGGGTGGTTCTTCCACAGGGCCACAAGAACTCGCCAACAATCTGCCAATAGTATGTGGCATGAGCTTTGTCACCAGCGCGGAAGAAATTTCCGAAGGTGAAAATCATTCATTATATGGATGATTTGCTCATTGCGGCACCAACACAACAAGAGCTGCAAAAAGCTCGTGACTGTGTGATTGCCGAAGTGCAAAAGGCAGGTCTGGAAATCAGTGTTTCAAAGATTCAGGAGGTCGCGCCTTGGAAATATCTAGGGTGGAAGATCTTGGAGAAAACAATAAGACCACAAAAAATGGAGATCAGCACAAAAGTCAACAATCTGCATGATTTACAGCAACTGCTAGGAGAGATCAACTGGATGAGATCAATTTTGGGAATCACGAACAGTGACATTCCAGCGTTGCTCAATCTCTTGAGAGGAGACACAGATATTTGATCTCCCAGGACACTCCCACGGGAAGCAAAAAAAGAATTGGAGAAAGTTACAGATGCTATTCAGAAGAGACAAGCACATTGATTCGTTGAATCGTTGCCTTTTCAGTTGGCAGTGCTGGGAAGGAAACCGCAATTCCATGGTTTGATCTTCCAATGAGATTCATCTCAAAGAGATCCTTTGATAATCATAGAGTGGATTTTCTTACCATACAGGCCTTCAAAACCAATTCTCACAGATCTGGAGATGGCAGCACAGATCATCATAAAGGCGAGAACAAGGTTGCTGACAATGGCAGGACGAGAATTCTCAAAGATTTATTTACCTTTGAAGAAAGATTATTTCAACTGGGCGATGCAGAAATCAAAAGATTTGTTAATCGCATTGTTAACTTTTCCAGGAACCTGCACAATCAATTTTGTGCAATTTTCCACAGCACAAAATGTTGCAATCACATATATGTTACAGAGCAAAGCCAAGAATAAGTGAAGAACCTCTGGACGGGATCACAGTGTTCACTGATGGCTCAGGGAAGACACACAAGTCAGTGATCAGGTGGATGAACTCAACGACAGGGGAATGGGAATCAGATGTGAAGACGGTTCAAGGCTCTCCACAAATTGTGGAATTGGCAGCTGTTGTCTGAGCATTTCAGTTGTTTCAACAACCGCTCAATTTGGTCACGGATTCCGCATACGTTGCGGGTGTGGTCAGATGATTGGAAGGTTCACTCTTGAAAGAAGTCAGCAGTAAAGTTTTATATTCATATCTGGCAAGCATGAAAACATTGCTAGAAAGCAGGGAACAAGAATATTTTATCACTCACATCAGAGCGCACACAACACTGTCGCAGACATCTTTCATGAAAAATCCTTTCTTAGGATTTTTCCTTGTAAGAAGCTGCAGTTTCAGCAACCAAAAGTAAACAATGGTTATCTGCTGCTGTGGAATGCAACAGATAGACCTGTGATTGGTCTCCTGTGGATGTTGGGATTTCCTGACCACTCATGGCAGAGCTGGCTCTTGCTCTGTCGGAGACACAGATCTTTGTTATTCATTCTTTTCTATTCTTAGCTTAGCTAGCTTCGGAAGAAACCTTTTCCTTTCTATTGCTTTTTAGTATAGTCTAATGTAACATATATCATAAAATAATAAATCAAGCCTTCTGATCATGGAGTCAACATTCTCGTCTCTTCTTCCTCCTGAAAACCCTTGTGACCACAGTCACAGACAACCAAGAGACTGTGAGTTCTGTAGCAAGCAAGCTCAGGGATGAGACCATCGTCCATGGCCTGATACACACTCATGTCTCTTCTGTGGTTGAGTTTCAAGGATGAACAGGAAAAATTCAGAGAGAAGATGAGAAAGGAGCTAAGCAAGAATAGTTCCCATGTAACACCAGAGCACACCTGTGAGAAACAACTGCTCACTTTGAAAATTTAAAAAAGGTTTATTAAACCTTGACAAAAATACAACAAAAGGACTACAAAAGGAAAAATTTGCAGCGCTGGGGACTGCTGTTGTGCATACCAGGTGGCAGGTTCATCTTCAAGATGGATGCTCAGTCTTTTATACCCCTGGGGGTTGCATCAGCCAGCCCTGGCCCCTCCCAAGGTCTGCCAGCCAGCTCTTCTTTGCCATTCATCATTGGAGACTGCTTTCTTGTAACTGGATTGGAGATCAGGTGTTGCCATGCCACCCCCCTTAAGCACCAAGCTTATCCATTCCCAACTGCCCCATGCAAGGGGCACATGTGCAGCCTTCTTTGTACCTGTCCTAGACAACCCCGGCTGTCTGATGGTAACAATACAGGGGGGGAAAAGGGAACTATGGGGAGAGCAGAGGACATCTAAACTACAATAACATAACTATACATCATTAAAGCTTTTCTTAATATTCACACAATAGTTATCCCTGAATTGCCAGAGCCAATCATCTCATTATCCATCTGTAACAAAACCAGAGGCCCCAGTGTCAGTGCCCAACATCCCCAGCTAGGGAGAGGGAGTACACCCCATGAGTTGACCTGTGGCTCTTCCTGGATGGCCAGGTAGAGGCCAGGGAAAATTGTGTCTTTTGGGCTGTGTGAGAGCCATAGAAATCCGAGGCTTTTGTTGGCATTGGTGCACAGTGTACTCCAATCCCATCAGGACATGTGGGGGCAGAGCCCGTTTCTATTGCTGGGGTGATGGGGGATCGCAGTGAAATGATACACGGAATAAATAGACTCCACACCCTGATGTAGGTATGAAGTGGACTTGTATTGTCAGCACCTGGCACCAGCACAATAGCTCTCGTGAAAACTTGTGCCCTGAGCCCTGGTCTGAGCCACATCTTTATTCACAGAGGTGTTCCATATACATCACATTGCACAACCTTTCCGTGCATATTCGCCCCTTGCCCCGCCTCTCCTGGCCTCAGATGGTAATGAGATCCACGCCCTTCTGAGCATGCGTTGTTCACGGTGGTGGTTGCATGGGGGTCTTTTGGTGGTCTCTGAGGCTGAAGGCCGTGGTCTTCCTCATGATTGAGCTTTTGAACTTTTGTCCTTTGCACGCCTGCTTTGGTCCCTTGGTGCTTATCTGAGTACGTCTGTTGATTTTGATCAGCTTGGAGACAGAGGAGCCCCTTTATTTAGGTTTCTTGCATTCCTCAGTCTTCTCCTGGTATTGTTCTTCATGCAAGAAGCTTCAGAAATTTGCATTTTCCTATGCCCTTTGTACCATGGCAGAGGTTTCTTAAGTAAAAGGTTAAAATTCAATGCACAAATCTACAAGCTAAAACTTAAATGCTTAATTCATATTGCTAATTTAAGCAATCCCCAAAACCTCCATTTCAGCAGCAGTTGACCCTACTGGAAGCTGAGGAGAGTTAGACTGGGAAAGAGTGGAAGAAACATCCTATTGTGACTGGCCCAGAGGCCCCGTCTATTCTGGGCATAGATTTCCTCCAGAGTGGTTATTTCAAAGACACAAAAGGACTCAGTGGGCTTTTGAAACAGCTGCTGTGGAGGCAGAGGGCGTTAGGCAAATGAAAGTTCTTGCTTGGGATGTCCGAAAATCCTGCTGCTCTTGGACTCTTGAAGGCAGGAGAACAACAAGTACCAATTGCCACCTCAGAGGTGCATCACTGGCAATATCAGAGAAATTGAGATGCCATGATCCACATCCACAAAATGATCCAAGAGCTGGAGAGCCAAGGGGTGGTCAGCAAGGCCCACTCACCCTTCAACAGCCCCGTTTGGCCTGTGCACAAGTCTGATGGAGAATGGAGATTGACTGTGGACAATTGTGCCTTGAATGAAGTGACTCCACCGCTGGACGCTGCTGGGCCGGACATGCTGGAGCTCCAGTACGAGCTGGAGTCCAAGGCAGCAAAGTGGTGTGCCACTACTGACATTGCCAATGCATTTTTGTCCATTCCTCTGGCAGCTGAATGCAGGCCTCAGTTTGCCTTCTCCTGGAGAATCATGCAGTACACCTGGAACCAACTGCCCCAGGGGTGGAAACACAGCCCCACCGTCTGCCATGGACTGATCCAGGCTGCACTGGAAAAGGGTGAAGCTCCAGAACATCTGCAGTACATCAGTGACATCATTGTGTGGGGAACTGGGAAATGGAAGTATTTGAGAAAGGAGAAAAAATCATCCAGATTCTGCTGGAAGCCAGCTTCTCCATCAAAAAGAGCAAAGTCAAGAGACCTGTCCAGGAGGTCCAGTTCCTGGGAGCAAAGTGGCAGGACAGACAATGCCAGATACCCCTGAGGTAATCAACAAGATCACAGCAATGTCTCCACCGACCAACAAGAAGAAAACACTGACTCGTGGATGGTAGACATTGCTCTGTGGAGGCCTTTCCTGGCTGGAAAGGTGGAAAAAGGCCAATTGGCAGCATAGGGGAAAAGCAATCTGGGCTGCAGACGAATGGCAAGACATTGCCAGGTGGGTAGAGAAGCTCCCTGTGAAAGTCTGTCATGTGGGTGCCCACGTGCCCCAGAGTTGAGCTAATGAGGAGCACTGAAAGAATGAAGAGGTGCATCAGGCTGCAAAAATCGAGGTGTTACAGATAGCTTTGGATTAGCAACACAAGGGACAGTTGTTCCCAGCTCGATGGGCCCATGGTGCCTCAGGCCATCGGGGCTGAGATGCCAGCTCTAAGTGGGCACGAGAGCCAGGGCTGGATGTAACCATGGGCAGCATCTCCCAGGTTATCCATGATTGTGAGACGTGAGCTGCCATCAAGCAAAGCTAAGCGGGTGCAGCCCCTCTGGTATGGGGGCCATGGTTCAAACAGAAGTATGGCGAGGCCTGGCAGATTGACTACATCACGCTGCCTCAAGCCCGCCAAGGCAAGTGCTACATGCTCCCAATGGTAGAAGCCACCACTGGAAGGTTGGAGACCTACCCTGTGCCTCATGGAACTGCCCAGAACACCATGCTGGGCCTTGAAAAGCAGGTCCTTTGGAGGCACAGTACCTGTGAGAGAATTGAGTCCAACAAAGGGACTCATCTCAAGGACAGCCTGATCAACACCTGGGCTAGAGAACGTGGCACTGAGTGGGTATATCACATTCCCTACCGTGCACCAGCGGCCAGGAAAGGTCAGCAGTGCAATGAACTCTTCACAAACACATTGAAGGCAATGGGGGGATGGGACCCTCAGGCAGTGGGAGCTGCATTTAGCAAAGGCTGCATGGTTAGTTAATAGCAGAGATTCCACCAACCAAGCTGGCCATGCCCAATGCGAAGCCCTGTGCACAGCGGGTGGAGACAAAGTTCTGGTGGTTCACATGAGAGGTGTGCTAGGAAAGACTGTTGGGATTCATTCTGCCTCGAGCAAAGACAAACCCACCTGTGGGGTTGTCTTTGCTCAGGGACTGGATTGGACTTGGTGGATGATGCAGAAAGATGGATCAACACAATGGACATCTCCAGGGGACCTTGTTTTTGGGGTGAATTGCCCAAAACACTGTGCCTGTATCCATATCTGCATGTATGTATGTATGTATGTATACAATTAGGATAATGTATGGATGTATATAGTTTAAAAGTCAAAGTTTGATGTAACATGTTGGTATGGGAAAAATTCAGGGTGGAAAATGTTGTGTGTTTGGGGTGGGTTTTTGGGGAATTTTCTCTCCTTTGTTACCTGAAAAGGGGGACGTGGCAAGGAGAGGGCAGTTGATGCCTGTGGGGAATGAATTGCCTGTGGGGCAACTGAGATGCAAAAGAACTGGCCAATGACTCTCCCATTCCACTGGAAACTTCCAGGGAGGGAAGGCAGGGTTGGGCACTGGCTTGCCAAGGGAAGAACCAGCTGGCCATGCTAGGAGCAGGGCACTTTGGGCAGTTTTTGGTGATGGACCTGGCACTGTTTCAGGATTCTCCTTGCCATCCATATGTGAGCCCATTGGTTGCTGCAGCTGCTGGTTGATGGGGACTTTTCCACACTCACCATCACCAAGGAAGATCCTCACCATCTGCGTGGGTGCTTGAGGGGAAACGGGACCACCCCACGTATTCTCTCTCTCTCTGGAGAGAGGGAGCCCCGGGGGCTGCTTGGCTGGAACCAGAGCAGAGCTGGCATGGCCAGGATACTGCAAGAGCCAGGTGAGAAGCTGGGAAAAGCAGAGCCCCAGCTTCCCTGTGTCCCCGAGGCTGCCGTTAACCCCTGGGCTGGCTCAGGGCTCGCAGCCGTGGCCCCTGAAGCCGCCTGGGCCGACAGCGCCCCCTGGAGCCAGGGCAGAGTCACTGCAGCCACTCTGCCTGGCCTCAGCTCACAGCGCCCTCTGCCGGCTGAGGTCAGAACTACAGCAAAGGCAGAACTGCTCAATGGGTGGGAAGAGTCTGGCATTGCTTTGGGGGCGCTGCTGCTTCTTCTCTCTTCCTCACCTATATATATATATATATATATATATATATATATATGTATATTCTAGTGAAGAAGTGATATTTCTCTTCCCATATCTTTGCCTGGAAGCCCTGTAATTTCAAGTTATAATGATTTGGAGGGAGGGGGCTATCTCTCCATTCCAGGAAGATTCCCAGCTCCCTTGGAAGACACCTGTCTTTTAAACCAGGACAATCTGCTATCATTAATGGAGAAATTGACCTAGAAGGTAAAGGAACTCACAGATATTAGGCTTCAGCCCTTGCCTAGGAATTGTTCCTGATCTTCACAAAACAGGGGCTTCTATGGCTTGAAGAATAGTCTTTGAATGATCTCTACAGCCCAGCTTTTACTTCCCTCAGAGTGCTCCTTCCCACAGTATGTCACACCAGTCTGGCACAGTTCCTGTGCAGGTGACATCCACTGCCACCAACAACAGGACCACTTTACTCACCACCAGTGAGAGGGAGTGTGGATCATTCCATTTTTTCCCACATAAGGTATGGATCAGAAGTCTCTGTTGTAAATCCTGCCAAATCTTTCTGAATAAGTACATACAAGCAAAGATGCCTTGCACAGGATCTACCTTCTTGGATCCCTGGTGATCAGTGGCACAGAGTCTAGCAGTGGACCCTGGAAGGACAATGCTGAGCCCAGTCCTTCCTGAGTCCTTTGTCAGTAAACTGGGTTAGGGGGCCAGGCTGTGCCCTCCCAGAAACCAGGAGCAGTGGCTGATCTGCCAGAGACAAGTGCTGCCATGCAGAGGGACAGTTCAGCAAGGGGGACAGTCCAATGACAAGTGCTGAGTCCTGTCCTTGGCAAGGAACAACCACAGGCAGCGGTGACTGCTGGGGGCCACCCAGTTGGAAAACTGAAGTTTGCCCAGGTTCTGCTGGACACCAGGATGCCCATGGGCCAGCAATGTGCTCCTGCAGCAATGCAGAACAGCGTCCTGGGCTGCACTGGGAGCTGTGTCACAGCTGGCAGAGGGAGGGGATCCTTTCCCTCTGCTCCACACCAGTGAGGCCAGCCCTGGAGTGCTGGGCCCAGAGCTGGGCTGCCCAGGACGGGACACAGGGACAGACTGGACAAAGTCCAGCACAGGGCCATGAAGCTGATGGAGGGACTGGAGCGTCTCTGCCATGAGCAGAGGCTGAGAGAGCTGGCACTGCCCAGCCTGGAGCAGAGCAGGCTCAGGGCATCTCATCCCTGTGGATGAAAAGCCAGGGGGAGGCTGCAGAGGGGACAGGGCCAGGGACAGCCCCGGGGGCCTCGGGCACAAAGTGACCCACAGGAGGGGCCCTCCGAGCTCAGGAGACACTTCTGCACTGGGAGGGTGGCCGAGCACTGCCGCAGGTGCCCGGGGAGCTGGGGGAGTCTCCATCCCTGCAGAGACTCAAAAGCCACCTGGACACATCCTGGGCAGCCGGCTCTGGGTGGCCCTGATGGAGCAGGGGCTGGGCCAGGTGACCTCCAGAGGTGCCTCCAGCCTCCCCCAGCCTGAGATTCTGTGACTCTGAGAACAAACAGGCTGCAGCTTCCTGAGGACAAATGAAAAAGCTCCACACATGGCAGGTTTCTCCTGCCCTCACCAAAGTGGTTCATGGCACATGTCTCCCTTCTGCAGATTCCTCCCTGGAGTCAGGATGCTCCTCAAGGTCACTCCTTGAGGCTGAGAGAAATGTTTGCCCATTATCATTGATTTGGGTGAGTAGCATCAATCGTTAAGAATTGGTTATTGCTGGCTTGACAGAAATTGCTTCAATGTTGCTTCAAAATATAATGCACTATACTGGAAGTTAGAGGTCTCTGCACTGGGTAGTAAATAAGCCTGATACAGATTTATTAGTTTAATGGCAATCATAAGAAACTCTTTATTTTTCTATAAATATATCTTTCATCCTATGGAACACAGTTGTATAAAGGTTCAATTACACCTATACTATCCTTTAAACATAAACTACTGACTAAGTCTAAAACTACATCCAGCTGCAGCCTGGCTCCTCTCTGAGACGTTCAGGAAGCAAGGAGGTCCCTTCTGCACCTTGTGTCTCCTGCCTGCTCCCTGCACAGCTCTCCAGGTGGTGCTGTCGCTCTTGGGCCAGCTGTGACTGCAGCAGGGATACCTGAAAGAGGCACAAGGCCCGGCTCAGACAAGCCCACGCTGGCAGGAGCACCTGCAGCCCCACGGTACCGGCTCTCGGGGCAGACACAGCCTCCAACTCCAGCCCTCACCAACACTCTGCCCTTGGGCAAGGGCAAAGGAACAGGCTCCCAGACACAACAGAGCTCAGAGCATCAACAAGTCCACTTCCAGGCTGCCAAACCCTTCCCACGTACATCCCTCAGCCACCACAGGTCTATTACAGACACTTCCAATGGGATTTAGGAACCCAGCTCTGATTTCCAGAGCACACATTTGGGCCACTGACCCCTTTCTCCACAGGCCGTGCCTCAGTATGAGGGCTGCTGCTCCTCTGAGATACTGGAGGACTCTTCTATTTCAGACTCAGGGACAGGCAAGATAAAGTAGTCTGGGGGGAACACTCTCCTAAAAGTTCTGATTCTTCTCCTTTCAGGGTCCACCTGCACATTGGATGGGAGAGAGGGTCACAGAAACCTGTCAGCAAACATGGAGCAAAAGGACCTCTGGACATCAAGGCAAGGAGATCCCTGCTCTGAGACCCTGAAGTGCACCAGACAACAGTGGGGGCAAAAAGCTCTTGCTGGAGGCTGTGCAAGAGAGGCCAGTGTGTGTGTGCAGGGACACGGGGCCAGGGAGGGAGGCAGCGCAGTGAAGGTGCCCTTGTGAAAGCCATGGGCTGCCACAAGAGAGAGAACAAACAAAGGGGCCACAGCAGGGACAGGGAGAGGCAAGGCAACAAGCAGAGGTCTCCAAAGCACTGCCTGGCCTAAGGTGCCAAGTTCCAGAGGAGCCTGAGGCTCTGCAGAGGCAGCCAAAGCCCAATTTACCTGCTCACCACTTCTGGGCACAGTGGATAATTCAGGCCTCTCTCTCTTCTCCTTCTCTGCTGATGCAAGTGGTTCCTTAGATTCCAGACTGGTCCTTGAGCCACCTAACAGCTGCTCCTCTTGTGCTCCAACAGCCTGCTGGGTGTTCAGAGAGGAGATGATGCCCATATTTCAAACACCACAGAAGCTGTCCCTCAGAAATCTCAGTCTCAGGCAGCATCCTCAAAGCACCAGCAATGCAGCTGCTGTTCAGCCCTCTCAGTAGAAAACTCATCTGGGTTTAGTTCATCACTCTGCTCACCTGCTCCATTCCTTTGCACACAGAATCCGAACCCCCACGTGTTGCCTCCCCTTTTGTGGGCACAGGAGAAGCAGCTCCCCATGCCCAGCTTTGGCCTGGAGATGTTTGATCAGCATGTTCCTGGAAAGGCAGCCCAAGGTCAGGGAGCAAATTCTCCCTCTCCCAAACATGGTAGCATTCCACATGGAGCAGAGCACAATGTGGGAAACCAAGCCCAGGGGAAGAATGAGCCTTCAAGCAATGCCGAGGCCTTGAAACTCCTCTAACTCTTCTTTCCTGACACCACAGGCTTCTGTTCCAGAGGAGCCTGAGGCTCTGAAGAGGCAGCCAAAGCCCAATTTACCTGCTGGCCACATCTCCTGGGCACAGTGGATAATCCAGGCCTCTCTCTCTTCTCCTTCTCTGCTGATGCAAGTGGTTCCTTAGATTCCAGACTGGTCCTTGAGCCACCTAACAGCTGCTCCTCTTGTGCTCCAACAGCCTGCTGGGTGTTCAGAGAGGAGATGATGCCCATATTTCAAACACCACAGAAGCTGTCCCTCAGAAATCTCCATCTCAGGCAGCATCCTCAAAGCACCAGCAGTGCAGCTGCTGTTCAGCCCTCTCAGTAGAAAACTCATCTGGGTTTAGTTCATCACTCTGCTCAGCTGCTCCATTCCCTCCCATACGCAATTCCAAACCCCCATGTATTGCCTCTTCATGTGTGGGCACAGGAGAAGCAGCTCCCCATGCCCAGCTTTTGGCCTGGAGCTGCTTTGAACAGCAAGCTCCAGAGCTGGATCAGTCATTCTGGGTGTGCCAGGAATCAGTCTGGCAGTCAGTGGCCTCTGGCTGGAGCCAGGCAGACAGACAAGGCTCTTTACCCAAGCAGGCCTGCACTGACAGGGATAGAGACCCACCTCTTCAGGGGAAACATCACTTGAATACTTCAGGGACACTGGAGTGGACTGAAGGTCAACGTCTCGGCCTGCCTGGATACAAGTCTTTCCCTTCAGGGAGCCCAAGTGTTTCTTCAGAGACCCTCTGGCAATTTTACACTTGTTCAGTGCAGCACTCAGAGTGCTCCCTCTTCCTTCCTTCAAAGCAGCAGTCCCATGCTTCAACTCTTCCTGCATGGCTTGCTTTTCACTGTCTAAGTGTTGCATTCTCTCCTGCTGACTTTGCATGTTGAGTGCACGCATTTGATTCTTCTTTTCCATATATCTCATCTGCTGCTGGTACAATTCCCTTTCATGCTGCCAAAACAGGGAGAAAAAGGGTCACTCATTCCCTCTCTCACTTTGCTTTTCATACCAGATCTGGACTCCTCCTGCAGGGGCAGGCACAGACTGCCCCTCTCTCTCAGCCTCTCAGCATGCTGCAGAGCTTTGCTGGGCCCCCCTCCCCTTGATGCTGCATCTTTCCCAGCTCACTCAGCCCATCCCAGCTTCCCTTCTGCCCTTGCCTGACCTCCTGCAGCTCCACTCCAGGGCTCCTTTGGGGAGGAGCTGCCAGAACTGCAGCCAGGATTTCAAGTGCCCGCTAAGCAGGATTCAGGCAGTGCCACGAGGATGTGCTCTCCATCAGGGAGGAAGGGAAGAGCAAACAGCCACAGCCTTTCATTCCCTGGGGCTGGGCTGACAGCAGTGCTTTTCCACCTCTCCTGTGTAGAGTTCCCATGGCTCCATGCCCCAGAGCCCCACTGCCCTCTCTGGGAGCAGCAATGGCCAGATCAGTCTGTCATTCTCTGCTGCCACTCAGGACCAGTTCTCCCCTTGCAGGCACACGTCCTGCTGGGGATCAGACCTTGGCTTTCCTCTCCTCTCTCCCCACTGGCTGCTCTCCCATGGCCAAGGCCAAACACCTTTCTATTAACAGCAAACTTGGGACTCTCCCCCCTCCTTCCACATCCAGATATTTAGAAAGCTGAACATGGCATTGGACACCAGGAATTCCCCAAACCATGCAATGTCAATAGGGACACTGAGGACATTGAGAACTAAAGGTTCTAGAGCACAGAAGCCCAGCAGGGAGGAAAATCAGCAGCCTCAGCATTAACTGGCTTTGCCATGACTACAACATCTCCTCCTCCTTATTCAGAAGAATGCAATTAGAAAAGTTTAACTGGGAAAAGGTGCTCTTTAGAACTATGAGCACAAGGTCCAAACATAGCTAGGAAAGGGCCCTTTGTGGCATCTGCCAATCTCACCAGCACATCCTTCCTTTGCTTCTCCAGGATTTCTAATTTCTTCTTCAGAGATGCCACCTCCTGACGAAGAGCCAAAGCCTCTTCCTGCCTTTCAGTGGCCTCTTTTTCCAGAGCAGATTCTCGAGAAATGTGCTTGACTTCCTCCTTCCACCAATCTGCAGCAGGAAAGGGGAAAGAAGAAGGAGAAAGAGGCAAGCAAAGCAAAGGCAAACTGATGTGCATCCTGCAGAGACAAGAGCACTGTCTTCTCTAACTGCCTGTGGTTGCCAGGCACTAAGCCCACAAAGGCTCCAAAGCTGACAGAAATGAAGGAAACTTCCAGGCAGAGAAAAAGGCAGGAATGAAAGGAGCAAGGTTCAGAGGGATAGGAGAGTGTGTTTGTTCTTGTCCTTGTGCAGAGTGAGCAACTCAAGAGAGACAAAGCACAGGGGATGCCTGTGCAGCCCTGCTCCAGAGAGGCCAATAGCCTGGAGGCTCTGGCAGGGCCTGGAGTTTGGGGGAATGGAGCTGAGGCATCCAGCTACAGCTCCTCAGCTGGTGAGACAGCATGGGGCAGTGAGTGGGAGAGGAGAAGCTGTACCTTGCTCACTTTCATCCAACTCCTTCTGCAGCTCCAGATTGTGGGCTTTGAGGTTGTCTCTCTGAGCTTGTGTCTTCCTCAGCTCCAGCTCCACAGCCTCACACTGTATGGCCAAGGCAAGAGCTTTGTCATCAGAGCTCTGGAGCTTCACACGCAGCTCAGACACCTCAGCCTGCAGCACGTGCACAGAGTCCCTCAAAGAGCGTTCTCCTGCTCGAGACTCCTCCAGCTCCTTCAGCAGCTGCTTCTGTCGAGTTGCCTGGGAAGCCTCCATCTGCAGCACTGCATCCTGCAGGGCCCGGATCTGGAAGATGGATGCACAGAGCCTCAGGGACAGGCCTGCTCCTGAGGCTGCACAGCGGGCCGCAGGGAGAGCAACGAAGGAGAAATGACTTCAAGCCAAACCCAGAAGGCACAGAAGCAAGGATGCCAATGGAGACAAATGGAGAGAAAACAGGGAAAGGGAGGCAATGGGCATCCTTGGGCTGCAGCTCTGAACAGCGGCTGAACTGGCTGTGCTGGAAGTGCCCTGCCCAGCCTGCCACAGCCACCTCTGTGTCCCCACATTGCTCAGTGCCTGCCACAGGCACCAACTCTGTCTGGGACAACACTGCCAACAGAGGGACAGAGAAGCTCCAGAGGAGTCTGCTGCTGCTTCTCCTCCCACATTTCCTGCTGGGACCCGGGAGAAAATGGGGGAAAACTTCTGCAGCAGAGACCAGATCCAGCCTCATCCTCAGGGTGCAGCAGCAGCCCCGGGCAGAACACGACAGCTGTGGATGCTGCTGGCAGGGGAAAGAGGTTGGGGCCTCCAAGGCAAAGGTGCTGTTGTGTGTCCCTGGAGAAGAGGATGCCACTGCACAGCTTACCTGTGTGTTGAGCTCCCGCAGTTGTCCAGCGCGGTTTGAGGAGAGCTGTTCGGCCTGCTGGAGAGCAGATTGACACTGAGACACCTGATTGTTCAGTGCCGAGTTCTGCTCTTCCAGCGTTCTGAGGCACACATTCTTTTCTTCAAGAGACAGAATCAGCCTAGAAGGAAAGCAAGCAACTCATTACTAAATGATATCACCTTTTATCAACTCTTAGGACTCACACCACCTCAGGGGGAAACTGCTCTGCCTGATGAGGTTTCTCTAGACAACTTGGCTGTTTAGACTTGACTGTTCCCCCTGCAGTCCCTGACCAGCATGTGCCTACTCTGCTTTTGTCCCAGAATGAACAGCGAGTTCCTGCCTCCATGCCATACGTTCTTTCTGAGCTGGGAATGTGAATACAAACCTAACAAAGTCTTGCAATGAAGACATTAGGGGAGAGGAACAATTTTCTTCTGACTAACCAGGCTCCAAAGCAGGGAGGCTTGGTCAGCATGGAAGAGACATTTCCTTCCCCCATCTTACACATCCAGGTAGCAGGAGCAGCACCCTAGAGCCAGGGAATCTCTGGCAAGTTCCCGAAGATTTACCAGCACCCATCCTACTTTCAGCTGGAGAAACAAAGGCCAAAAGGGCAACTGAGGCTTGGAGCACAAACTGATGGAAGATGCAGAAGGCTCCAGGCAAGCAGGAGTGCCCTGCGTTTGCTTTGTCTTCTTCTTGGAGGAAGAATCCTGTGGCACTGAAGCCTGGCAGGATTTGATCAGCTACATGAGCCCCCCATAGCTTGGTCCTGTTCCTTGCATTCTTTGCACAGTCAGAAATGCCTGTGACTGTGCAGGGTGGCAGGGACCCTGCTTGACCCCCTGCAGGCAGCGGGGGACATTGGATGAGGAACCATGCAACAGAGACATTCTTGTTTCTGGGCTGCCTCCAAGGCCAAGCTGGCCTAGAGCAGCACTCAGGGCCTTAAGATGGTTCTGCCCAGAAAAAGCATCAGATGCCAGGCTGATCCAGATCCCAAAGGCTTCAAGTTACAGGCCCCAAGGTGGAGCTGATGGATGTATGCAGCTCCTTACAGTGCACCTCGGGCAGTGTCAACACACCCACCTAACAACACAATGACCCCTAGAGGGAAAGGGCTACCCCCAAAGCCTTTATCTTCAGAAGAACTCTATCTGAGGGCTTAAAAGAAAAGAAAGTGAAACTCAACATCCAGACAATGAGAAGTGTCTGCACGGAGAGTTAAAATCAGCCACTTAAAAAATGCTGCCAGAGTCCCTGGCAGGTGCAAAGATGGCAAAGAGGGAATCCATTCAGCACAATGCAGAGTCCCACAGGCTTTCATTTACCTGGCCTTTTCCTTCTCTAGAGCATTGACAGAAGCCTGCAATTCTGAATTTTGCGGTGCCACTTCTTCCCATTGACTCCTTTCCCTCTCCAAGTTCTGCAGATGCACTTGAAGCTCCTTGTTCTGATGTTGTGCCTCCTCCAGCAGCTTCTGGGTCTGCTCAAGCTCCAACAGCTTCTCCCTGGACTCTTCCTGGGCCTCCCTCACATCTTGCTGGGCTCTCTGTGCAGTCCTTTCCTGGCACTCTTGGGAGGCTGCCAGCTGAGATGTCAACTCTGCCACCTCCAGTCAAACAGAACAAAGCAGTCAGAGGCTACAGCCACAGCTTCTCACACTCAGCCACAGCACAGGCTGTGAGCAAAGGTAAAGGACAACTTTCCACTCCTCCCTGTCCTGAGAGCACCAGATTCACAAAGGACATGGACAACTTGTTTCAGTCTCTATGTGGCCCACCCGCAAGGGCACCTGAGAAAGCACCTGCCAAAGCAAGGCTAGCAAGAAGAGGCCAGCAGGAATCCATGCTGCTGCTTGCTGGCCAGCAGCACAGAGGACTAGCCCAGCTGTCCAGAGCAGCAGCTGACATTCAGCAGAGCCCTGAGTGTCCTTCAGAGCAGCTGCCATGGAGCCCCCAGAGCACGAGACAGCCCCAGGGCTCACCCCAGCAGCTGCTGCTCTGCCATGGAAAAGCAAGAAGGCCACAGACCCCTCGCTGCATGACTGCAGTGCCACTGCTCTTTCACTCACCTGCTTTTCTAGAGCCTCCCTCTGCTCAAGGAGGAGATTCCTTTCCTCTTTGAGGCCTTGTAGCTCTTCCTCGTGCCTCCTCTGAGCTGCCTGGGCTTCTCTGCGAGCTCCCTGCAGCTCATCTTGCAGATTTGCCTTGATGGTCTGGCAACAAAACACAGAGCAACTTCCTTGGACCTGCCCTCAGGCTCAGCTTTTTCCACTTGCTGCCTCAAAATGCCATTCCCTCAGCTGCTTCTTTTGGCTGCTCTACCCAGCTCTGCTTCCACTGCAAGCCTTCCTTCCTGGGGCTGAGCTCTGGAGCTTACCAGGCTCTGTGCTCCCAGGGCCTGAAGCAGCCCTTGCTTCCTCAGTCCCAGGAGCTGCCTTTTGTGCCCTTGTCACTGCCCTGCCCTCTGTTGCCTGCCTACTCACACTTACCTGCCCCTTCTCCTGCTGCTCTGTCACCTCCTGCCTGAGCTGCTGCACCTGCTGGCGGGCTTGGCTGAGCTCTCCCTGAGTTTGGAGCAGTGCCTCTGATAAAGCATTCTTCTCCTTCTGCTCTTCCAGCAGGACCTGCACAGGAGGAAAGAGCAGAGGGCTTCACGCTCCTCCTGCAGCATCCGTGTGGCAATGGGCAAAGACTGATGGGCTCACGTGCTCTCAGAGCACTTGGCTGCTGCTCCCCTGGGCCACTGCCTGCCCTGGGGGAGACACAGCTTCCCAGGAAGTGACTTAAAACACAGCCCAGAAGACATCTCTGCGTTACTGTTCAGAAATACTCCAGGCAAGCCTGGAAAGATTTTTCTCTTGTCAGCGTTCCTGCTGCACCCTTCCCATGCCCACAAAAGAAAAGTCCTACAAACTCACCTTGGCCATGAACATCTACCAGTACACACCAAAAGGGCAGCAGAAGGAGAACAGTGAAGATACCCTGAGGTGCATCTTAGAACAACAGAGCACAAGAGCAGCACAAAAATCTCAGCTGACAGCTGATGTTTCTGCCTGGCTTCCTATGAGAGGGCTCATTCCTGGGGCCAAAGACAGCCCCGTTCAGCTTTCACCTCCCCTAATTCAATGCAGGAGACACAGAGGGCATGCTCCACACAGCCCCATATCCTGCCATCTCCCACAGCTCCAGCCTTGCAAAAAACCACACCAGCTCTCCTCTCACAATCATTACCTCTTGCTTGGCATTCTCAAATCTCTTTAGCTCTTCTTGTTGGGCCAGCAGGGTGGCAACTTTCTGCCTCATCTCAAACAGCACCTTCTTGTGCTCCTGCTCTCTCTCTGCCTTCTCTTTTTCCCATTGCTCCAGCGTCTCCTCCATCTCTGCACGGTGCCTTTCACGCTCACTTGCCTGAGGAGGGGAGGAAAAATTTGCAAGATGAAGCCCCAGGCAAGCTCCTGGCTGAAAGATGTGAAGCTCCATCCCTCCCACAACCCCCAACTGGAAAAGACAACAGCACTGGCTTTCTGCACTCCAGAAGCTGTGTCCTGTCAGGGAATTCAAAAGGAGGCTCAGCAGGTGCAAGAATCACAGACTTGTGGAATCTCTTCTGCTGGCAAAGACCTTCCCAAGCACCGAGTCCAAGCACTCAGAGGAGGAGGTGTCACCTTCCCCTCTCTGATGCCCCAGTCACAAGGACTGAAGGACCAGGAACAAGGGGCCTGTTCCATTTGCTTCCAGCCCAAAGCTAATCCCTCTGTCCACCATGGAAGCACAGGGAGAAAGGAAACGAGTTCCCACGCTTGCAGCCAGCAGCACTGTTGGCATCTGCTCCACGCTGGCATCTGCTCCACGCTGGCATCTGCTCTGTGGCAGGTGGCACTCGGGGATGATCCTGCCCTGGGCTGCCGCGCTTTGGGTGGGCACTGCCCAACCTGCTCTGGAACTCCTCTTACACCCTCACTGAAGCCATGGCTGCCTTTACTGTCCCAGCACCATCCTGGGGGCCTTCACACTCCTCCAAGTCTCAGCTGCTGGCTCTGCTGCCCGGCCCAGCAGCGGGAGGCCTCTGGCAGAGGATTGCTGCCCTTTCACACCCTCAGCCTCTGCTTGTGCTGCACCAACCCACAGGGCTGGCTTGGACAATTCAGAAGCATATTGTCCCCTACCAGGTCTTGCAGGAGCTTCTTTATTTCCAGTTGCTGAGCAGTTCCCTGAAGCCTGAGGCTTTCCTGATGCTGCTGCTCTGCCTGCAGGAGCTGTTGAGCTGTGTCTTCCTGTTCCTGCCTCCTGAGAGCTCTCGCTGCTTCCAGCTCACCTTGCAGGCACTTCACTTCTCCTGCAAACATGACCAACAGCAAGATTCACATTCTTGACTGACTTTACTGACCACAGGCCCTTTCAGTGCCTCCAGCCCTACCATTCCTCAGAAGTTCTGTGGACAGAGACAGCTTTACAGGGTGCTCAGCTTCTCTAGTCAGGGGCAGCAGCACAAACAAAGCACACAAGGTTCTCACCTTCTATCACCACTTTGTCCTGTGTGACTGTGAGCACTCGAGCTTCCAGATGGTTCCTGGTGATCTCCAGCTGTGATATCTGCTGCTGAGCAGCAAACAGCCTGGATTGCAGGCTCTCCTTTGCTGACCTACAAGTTGCAAAGATGGACAGACGTGAGTTGCTTGCTCCAGACACCCACAGCCGGTTATTCCAGGACGACGTGGCTCAAGATCCCCACGCCTGAGGATGGAAAATGCCTCAGCTGGAAACTCCTCCTGAGAAGGCACATCTGGGCCATTTCCAGAGCAGAGCAGGGCCTCTGAGGGACTGCCCAGGCCTTCCTTATGGCCTGCCCTAGCACAGGCAGCCCAGCCCAACTTGGCCTCAACAGCCAAACCTTCACTTGCTGCTCCTGACCTATGACTCTGGGTAGCTGTGCCCAAACAGGCTGGAGCAACAAGCAAAAGCCCAGCCCCTGCTCACAGCCCTTCTCTCAGCAGCACTTCCAAGCTGCTTTGCAGGGGGACAGAACAGACTCTTGTCCTGGCTGACTCCTGACTTTTTAATGCTCTTGATAATGGACAGAAAGGTACATCATCTTCCAGACACCCGGGATTTAACGAGGCTTCAGAACTACTTTGCAGATACAGTAAAATCTCATGGTCATGGCAGCACCTGTGAAAAATCAGATCACCCTTTTTTCCGAGCAACAACTACCTCGATGCAGAGACTGCAGTTTCAACTCTTGCAAGGTCCAGGAGTAGACTTGCTGCCTTTATTTGAGTGTTGCTGAACAAGCAGGCAGTAGCCCAAGGGACTTGTCCTTCTTTACACAGTGAGAGAGACCATGCAAAGGCACCTTGGCAGGTTTGGTAGCTGGGTGCCCACCAACAATCAGCAAGAATGTCCAGAGGCTGTTGAGAATTCCAAAGAGCTTTCCCTGCTGCTCTCTAACCAGCTCTAGGTCTTGTCCCACACTTCTCAAGAGTGTGCTTGGAAGCAGAAATGCCTCAAGATGGTCAGCAGGAGCATCTGGCTTCACCCTGAATGGCAGCGTGCTACTCCCAATGTGCCAAGGTAAGAGCCTGGAATGCTGAAGATGAGGCTTCCTGGTCTGAAGGTCAGGATCATGTCAAGCTACACAGAAGGAACAAGGGATGTTCAATGCCCAGAACGAGGAACCAAACCCAAGAGAAACTTGAGGTTTCACTCAGCATCTGCATGGTTTAACTACTCCTCAGTTCAGGGCTGGCTGGATTGCTTTTGACATCCCACAGGAGTGTGCTCGGTGGCACAAACAGGAGCCCAAGGCTCACGAGAGCTTTGCTGGCTTCACATGACAGAAAAACAACCCTCACATTGTGGCTTTTTTTTTTTTTCCCTGAGACTCTTCCATATTGTGTCCACGGAATGTAAAACCATCTGAAAAGTTTCAACTCCCTGCCTTTACCTGGTCTCCTCCAGCTGCCTGGCAAGGTCTTGTCGGAGCCACTCGGTGGCTGCCAGTCGTCCCTCAAGGTCAGCCTTCTGGGCCAGCAGCTCCTCCTCTCGCCACACCTGGGCCACTTCATGCCCTTGGCCAGAGGATTCCTGGCTCAGCTGCCCCAGACACCAGCTCGATGACTCTTCTTCCTTGGAAACCTGCAAGTGGGACAAGGTACAGCTGGAGCCCTTCCTCGGGAGCCCTGTGCAGAGCCAGCCAGTGCCACCTCACAGGGAACCAGAGGACAAGGAGCACCTGTGCCCTGGCCTCAAAGTTTCACAGCATCTGCCCCATGCAGCTCTGATAGCCTGGCCTGCCAAAAGCCTCTGGCACTGTTCCCTTGGAAGTGCTGTGGCAGGCCCTGCTGCCTTGCCTGGGCCCAGACAGCTCCTTCCCAACAAACATCCCTACTGCAAACTCTGTGTTGTCACCCAAAACCACTGCATCTTCCATAACTGCCAATATAATTGACTCTAAGCACCAGCTGTGCTGAACATTTTCAGCCATTACTCCAAAACTCAACTGGCATTAGTCCATCACTCTGCTCACCGGCTCCATTCCTTCCCACACCCAATCCAAACCCCCATGTGTTGCCTCTTCATGTGTGGGCACAGGAGAAGCAGCTCCCCATGCCCAGCTTTTGGCCTGGAGCTGCTTTGAACAGCAAGCTCCAGAGCTGGATCAGTCATTCTGGGTGTGCCAGGAATCAGTCTGGCAGTCAGTGGCCTCTGGCTGGAGCCAGGCAGACAGACAAGGCTCTTTACCCAAGCAGGCCTGCACTGACAGGGATAGAGACCCACCTCTTCATGGGAAAAATCACTTGAATAATTCAGGGACACTGGAGTGGACTGAAGGACAATGCCAGTGTCTGCCGGGATCTTTTCCTGCAGGATATCCAAGTGTTGCTTCAGAACCCCTTTGGCCAGTTCACTCTTGTTCAGTGCAGCACTCAGTACTTGAGTCTTGTCCCTCGATTTCTTCAAAGCAGCAGCCTCATGCTCCAAATCTTCTTGCAACTCTTCCCTCTCCACTTGTAATTCTTGATTATTTCCCTTATGATTGCTCATCTCAGGTGCATGCATTTGATTCTTCTTTTCCAGATATCTCATCTGCTGCTGGTACAATTCCCTTTCATGCTGCCAAAACAGGGAGAAAAAGGGTCACTCATTCCCTCTCTTGCTTTGCTTTTCATACCAGATCTGGACTCCTGCTGCAAGGGCAGGCACAGGCTGCCCCTCTCTCTCAGCCTCTCAGCATGCTGCAGAGCTTTGCTGGGCCCCCCTCCCCTTGATGCTGCGTCTTTCCCAGCTCACTCAGCCCATCCCAGCTTCCCTTCTGCCCTTGCCTGACCTCCTGCAGCTCCACTCCAGGGCTCCTTTGGGGAGGAGCTGCCAGAACTGCAGCCAGGATTTCAAGTGCCCGCTAAGCAGGATTCAGGCAGTGCCACGAGGATGTGCTCTCCATCAGGGAGGAAGGGAAGAGCAAACAGCCACAGCCTTTCATTCCCTGGGGCTGGGCTGACAGCAGTGCTTTTCCACCTCTCCTGTGTAGAGTTCCCATGGCTCCATGCCCCAGAGCCCCACTGCCCTCTCTGGGAGCAGCAATGGCCAGATCAGTCTGTCATTCTCTGCTGCCACTCAGGACCAGTTCTCCCCTTGCAGGCACACGTCCTGCTGGGGATCAGACCTTGGCTTTCCTCTCCTCTCTCCCCACTGGCTGCTCTCCCATGGCCAAGGCCAAACACCTTTCTATTAACAGCAAACTTTGTGTTCTCCTCCCTCTTTCCACATCCAGATATTTAGAAAGCTGAACATGGCATTGGACACCAGGAATTCCCCAAACCATGCAATGTCAATAGGGACACTGAGGACATTGAGAACTAAAGGTTCTAGAGCACAGAAGCCCAGCAGGGAGGATAATCAGCAGCCTCAGCAATAACTGGCTTTGCCATGACTACAACATCTTCTCCTCTTTTTTCAGAAAAATGAAATTGGAAAAGTTAAAATGGAAAAGGATGCTTCTTAGAAATATGGACACAAGGCCTAACCCTAGGTATAAAATGGCGCTCTGTGGCATCTGCCAATCTCACCAGCACATCTTTCCTTTCCTCCTGCAGGCTCTGCAATTCATTCTCCAGAGAATGACGAAGAACCACATCCTCTTCCTTCACAGCAATGGCATCTTTCTTCTGGGAATTTTTTAGAGAGATTTTCTGGTGTTCTGCCCTCAACATTGCTGGAGGAGGGGAGGGGAAGGAGGAGGGGAAAAGAAAAGTCAAGTTAAACTGATGTGCATCCTGCAGAGACAACAGCACTGTCTTCTCTACCTGCCTGTGTTTGCCAGGCCCTAAGCCCACAAAGGCTCCAAAGCTGACAGAAATGAAGGAAACTTCCGGGCAGAGAAAAAGGCAGGAATGAAAGGGGCAAGGATAAGAGGGATAGAAAAGTGTGTTTGCTCTTGGCCTTGTGCAGAGTGAGCAATCTAAGAGAGACAAAGCACAGGGGATGCCTGTGCAGCCCTGCTCCAGAGAGGCCAATAGCCTGGAGGCTCTGGCAGGCCCTGGAGTTTGGGGGGAATGGAGCTGAGGCATCCAGCTACAGCTCCTTAGCACAGACACGGAGCCTGAGAGGCACCAGCTGTGCACGGGATCAGCCCTAGCACAGCCAGAGGGCACTGCCAGCCACAGCACCTTTCTCAAGAGAAAGCTTTCACTGGCACGTGGATGGAGAAATCTCCTGCTGGCTGTTTCTCTCTTCTGCCATCTCTGGGCACTTTTCCTCTGCGAGGCATCAGTGAGATCCCCACAGGTCAGACAGCATGGGGCAGTGGATGGGAGAGGAGAAGCTGTACCTTGCTCACTTTGCTCCAGCTGTTTCAGCAGCTCCTTATTGCGAGCCCTGAGATTGTCTCTCTGAGCCTGTCTCTTCCTCAGCTCCAGCTCCATGGCCTTACACTGTGTGGCAATGTCCACTGAGATTTCCTCAGAGCTCTGGAGCCTCACAAGCAGCTCAGACTCCTCAGTTTCCAATTGCTTCTGTCGAGTTTCCAAGAAAGCTGCCTTCTCCTTCACTGCCTCCAGCAGGGCCCAGGCCTGGAAGATGGATGCACAGAGCCTCAGGGACAGGCCTGCTCCTGAGGCTGCACAGCGGGCCACAGGGAGAGCAATGAAGGAGAAATGACTTCAAGCCAAACCCAGAAGGCACAGAAGCAAGGATGCCAATGGAGACAAATGGAGAGAAAACAGGGAAAGGGAGGCAATGGGCATCCTTGGGCTGCAGCTCTGAACAGCAGCTGAACTGGCTGTGCTGGAAGTGCCCTGCCCAGCCTGCCACAGCCACCTCTGTGTCCCCACATTGCTCAGTGCCTGGCACAGGCACCAACTCTGTCTGGGACAACACTGCCAACAGAGGGACAGAGAAGCTCCAGAGGAGTCTGCTGCTGCTTCTCCTCCCACATTTCCTGCTGGGACCCGGGAGAAAATGGGGGAAAACTTCTGCAGCAGAGACCAGATCCAGCCTCAGCCTCAGGGTGCAGCAGCAGCCCCGGGCAGAACACGACAGCTGTGGATGCTGCTGGCAGGGGAAAGAGGCTGGGGCCTCCAAGGCAAAGGTGCTGTTGTGTGTCCCTGGAGAAGAGGATGCCACTGTACAGCTTACCTGTGTGTTGAGCCCCAGCAGTTCTCTTCTATGCTCAGAATAGAGCTGCTCTGTCTCCTGAAGAGCAGATTGACACTGAGACACCTGATTGTGCAGTGCCAGGTTCTGCTCTTCCAGTGTCCTGAGGCACACCTTCTTTTCTTCAAGAGACAGAATCAGCCTAGAAGGAAAGCAAGCAACTCATTACTAAATGATATCACCTTTTATCAACTCTTAGGACTCACACCACCTCAGGGGGAAACTGCTCTGCCTGATGAGGTTTCTCTAGACAACTTGGCTGTTTAGACTTGACTGTTCCCCCTGCAGTCCCTGACCAGCATGTGCCTACTCTGCTTTTGTCCCAGAATGAACAGCGAGTTCCTGCCTCCATGCCATACGTTCTTTCTGAGCTGGGAATGTGAATACAAACCTAACAAAGTCTTGCAATGAAGACATTAGGGGAGAGGAACAATTTTCTTCTGACTAACCAGGCTCCAAAGCAGGGAGGCTTGGTCAGCATGGAAGAGACATTTCCTTCCCCCATCTTACACATCCAGGTAGCAGGAGCAGCACCCTAGAGCCAGGGAATCTCTGGCAAGTTCCCGAAGATTTACCAGCACCCATCCTACTTTCAGCTGGAGAAACAAAGGCCAAAAGGGCAACTGAGGCTTGGAGCACAAACTGATGGAAGATGCAGAAGGCTCCAGGCAAGCAGGAGTGCCCTGCATTTGCTTTGTCTTCTTCTTGGAGGAAGAATCCTGTGGCACTGAAGCCTGGCAGGATTTGATCAGCTACATGAGCCCCCCATAGCTTGGTCCTGTTCCTTGCATTCTTTGCACAGTCAGAAATGCCTGTGACTGTGCAGGGTGGCAGGGACCCTGCTTGACCCCCTGCAGGCAGCGGGGGACATTGGATGAGGAACCATGCAACAGAGACATTCTTGTTTCTGGGCTGCCTCCAAGGCCAAGCTGGCCTAGAGCAGCACTCAGGGCCTTAAGATGGTTCTGCCCAGAAAAAGCATCAGATGCCAGGCTGATCCAGACCCCAAAGGCTTCAAGTTACAGGATCCAAGGTAGAGCTGATGGATGTATGCAGCTCCTTACAGTGCACCTCGGGCAGTGTCAACACACCCACCTAACCACACAATAACCCCTAGAGGGAAAGGGCTTCCCCAGAAGACTTTGTCTTCAGAAAAACTCTATCTGAAGGCTTGAAAGAAAAGAAAATGAAACTCAGCATTCAGATAATGAGACGTGTCTGCACGGGGAGTGCAGAACCTGCCATGTAGGAAATGCTGCCAGAGCCCCTGGCAGGTGCAAAGATGGCAAAGAGGGAATCCATTCAGCACAATGCAGAGTCCCACAGGCTTTCATTTACCTGGCCTTTTCCTTCTCTAGAGCATTGACAGAAGCCTGCAATTCTGAATTTTGCTGTGCCACTTCTTCCCATTGAATCCATTCCCTCTCCAAGTACTCCAGATGCACTTGCAGCTCCTTGTTCTGATGTTGTGCCTCCTCCAGCATCTTCTGGATCTTCTCAAGCTCCAACGGCTTCTGCCTGGACTCTTCCTGTGTCTCCCTCACATCTTGCTGGGCTCTCTGTGCAGTCCTTTCCGGGCACTCTCGGGAGGCTGCCAGCTGAGATGTCAACTCTGCCACCTCCAGTCAAACAGAACAAAGCAGTCAGAGGCTACAGCCACAGCTTCTCACACTCAGCCACAGCACAGGCTGTGAGCAAAGGTAAAGGACAACTTTCCACTCCTCCCTGTCCTGAGAGCACCAGATTCACAAAGGACATGGACAACTTGTTTCACTCTCTAAGTGGCCCACCAGCAAGGGCACCTGAGAAAGCACCTGCCAAAGCAAGGCTAGCAAGAAGAGGCCAGCAGGAATCCATGCTGCTGCTTGCTGGCCAGCAGCACAGAGGACTAGCCCAGCTGTCCAGAGCAGCAGCTGACATTCAGCAGAGCCCTGAGTGTCCTTCAGAGCAGCTGCCATGGAGCCCCCAGAGCACGAGACAGCCCCAGGGCTCACCCCAGCAGCTGCTGCTCTGCCATGGAAAAGCAAGAAGGCCACAGACCCCTGGCTGCATGACTGCAGTGCCACTGCTCTTTCACTCACCTGCTTTTCTAGAGCCTCCCTCTGCTCAAGGAGGAGATTCCTTTCCTCTTTGAGGCCTTGTAGCTCTTCCTCGTGCCTCCTCTGCGCTGCCTGGGCTTCTCTGCGAGCTCCCTGCAGCTCCCCTTGCAGCTCTGCCTCCACACGCTTCCAGGTGATCTGCAGCTGAGCCATCTGCTGCTGAGCAGCAAACAGCCTGGATTGCAGGCTCTCCTTTGCTGACCTACAAGTTGCAAAGATGGACAGACGTGAGTTGCTTGCTCCAGACACCCACAGCCGGTTATTCCAGGACGACGTGGCTCAAGATCCCCACGCCTGAGGATGGAAAATGGCTCCGCCGGAAACTCCTCCTGAGAAGGCACATCTGGGCCATTTCCAGAGCAGAGCAGGGCCTCTGAGGGACTGCCCAGGCCTTCCTTATGGCCTGCCCTAGCACAGGCAGCCCAGCCCAACTTGGCCTCAACAGCCAAACCTTCACTTGCTGCTCCTGACCTATGACTCTGGGTAGCTGTGCCCAAACAGGCTGGAGCAACAAGCAAAAGCCCAGCCCCTGCTCACAGCCCTTCTCTCATCAGCACTTCCAAGCTGCTCTGCAGGGGGACAGAACAGACTCTTGTCCTGGCTGACTCCTGACTTTTTAATGCTCTTGATAATGGACAGAAAGGTACATCATCTTCCAGACACCCGGGATTTAACGAGGCTTCAGAACTACTTTGCAGATACAGTAAAATCTCATGGTCATGGCAGCACCTGTGAAAAATCAGATCACCCTTTTGTCTGAACAACAACTACCTGGATGCAGAGACTGCAGTTTCAACTCTTGCAAGGTCCAGGAGTAGACTTGCTGCCTTTATTTGAGTGTTGCTGAACAAGCAGGCAGTAGCCCAAGGGACTTGTCCTTCTTTACACAGTGAGAGGGACCATGCAAAGGCACCTTGGCAGGTTTGGCAGCTGGGTGCCCACCAACAATCAGCAAGAATGCCCAGAGGCTGTTGAGAATTCCAAAGAGCTTTCCCTGCTGCTCTCTAACCAGCTCTAGGTCTTGTCCCACACTTCTCAAGAGTGTGCTTGGAAGCAGAAATGCCTCAAGATGGTCAGCAGGAGCCTCTGGCTTCACCCTGAATGGCAGCGTGCTACTCCCAACGTGCCAAGGTAAGAGCCTGGAATGCTGAAGATGAGGCTTCCTGGTCTGAAGATCAGGATCATGTCAAGCGACTCAGAAAGGAACAAGGGATGTTCAATGCCCAGAACGAGGAACCAAACCCAAGAGAAACTTGAGGTTTCACTCAGCATCTGCATGGTTCAACTACTCCTCAGTTTAGGGCTGGCTGGATTGCTTTTGACATCCCACAGGAGTGTGCTCGGCGGCACAAACTGGAGCCCAAGGCTGACGAGAGCTTTGCTGGCTTTCGGTGCAAGAAAAACAACCTTCACATTGTGGCATTTATATTTTTTCCTTGAGACGCTTCCATATTGTGTCCACGGAATGTAAAACCATCTGAAAAGTTTCAACTCCCGGCCTTTACCTGGTCTCCTCCAGCTGCCTGGCAAGGTCTTGTCGGAGCCACTCGGTGGCTGCCAGTCGGCCCTCAAGGTCAGCCTTCTGGGCCAGCAGCTCCTCCTCTCGCCACGCCTGGGCCACTTCATGCCCTTGGCCAGAGGATTCCTGGCTCAGCAGCTCCAGAGACCAGCTCGATGACTCTTCTTCCTCGGAAACCTGCAAGTGGGACAAGGTACAGCTGGAGCCCTTCCTCGGGAGCCCTGTGCAGAGCCAGCCAGTGCCACCTCACAGGCAGCCAGAGGACAAGGAGCACCTGTGCCCTGGCCTCAAAGTTTCACAGCATCTGCCCCATGCAGCTCTGATAGCCTGGCCTGCCAAAAGCCTCTGGCACTGTTCCCTTGGAAGTGCTGTGGCAGGCCCTGCTGCCTTGCCCGGGCCCAGACAGCTCCTTCCCAACAAACATCCCTACTGCAAACTCTGTGTTTTCACCCAAAACCACTGCATCTTCCATAACTGCCAATATAATTGACTCTAAGCACCAGCTGTGCTGAACATTTTCAGCCATTAATCCAAAACTCAACTGGCATTTGTCCATCACTCTGCTCACTGGCTCCATTCCTTCCCACACCCAATCCAAACCCCCATGTATTGCCTCCCCTTTTGTGGGCACAGGAGAAGCAGCTCCCCATGCCCAGCTTTTGGCCTGGAGCTGCTTTGAACAGCAAGCTCCAGAGCTGGATCAGTCATTCTGGGTGTGCCAGGAATCAGTCTGGCAGTCAGTGGCCTCTGGCTGGAGCCAGGCAGACAGACAAGGCTCTTTACCCAAGCAGGCCTGCACTGACAGGGATAGAGACCCACCTCTTCATGGGAAAAATCACTTGAATAATTCAGGGACACTGGAGTGGACTGAAGGTCAAGTTCTCTGCCTGCCTGGATACAAATCTTTCCCTTCAGGGAGCCCAAGTGTTGCTTCAGAGCCCCTCTGGCAAGTTCACTCTTGTTCAGTGCAGCACTCAGTACTTGAGTCTTGTCCCTCGATTTCTTCAAAGCAGCAGCCCCATGCTCCAAATCTTCTTGCAACTCTTCCCTCTCCACTTGTAATTCTTGATTATTTCCCTTATGATTGCTCATCTCAGGTGCATGCATTTGATTCTTCTTTTCCAGATATCTCATCTGCTGCTGGTACAATTCCCTTTCATGCTGCCAAAACAGGGAGAAAAAGGGTCACTCATTCCCTCTCTTGCTTTGCTTTTCATACCAGATCTGGACTCCTCCTGCAGGGGCAGGCACAGGCTGCCCCTCTCTCTCAGCCTCTCAGCATGCTGCAGAGCTTTGCTGGGCCCCCCTCCCCTTGATGCTGCATCTTTCCCAGCTCACTCAGCCCATCCCAGCTTCCCTTCTGCCCTTGCCTGACCTCCTGCAGCTCCACTCCAGGGCTCCTTTGGGGAGGAGCTGCCAGAACTGCAGCCAGGATTTCAACCCTGCTAAGCGGGATTCAGGCAGTGCCACGAGGATGTGCTCTCCATCAGGGAGGAAGGGAGAGCAAACAGCCACAGCCTTTCATTCCCTGGGGCTGGGCTGACAGCAGTGCTTTTCCACCTCTCCTGTGTAGAGTTCCCATGGCTCCATGCCCCAGAGCCCCACTGCCCTCTCTGGGAGCAGCAATGGCCAGATCAGTCTGTCATTCTCTGCTGCCACTCAGGACCAGTTCTCCCCTTGCAGGCACACGTCCTGCTGGGGATCAGACCTTGGCTTTCCTCTCCTCTCTCCCCACTGGCTGCTCTCCCATGGCCAAGGCCAAACACCTTTCTATTAACAGCAAACTTTGTGTTCTCCTCCCTCTTTCCACATCCAGATATTTAGAAAGCTGAACATGGCATTGGACACCAGGAATTCCCCAAACCATGCAATGTCAATAGGGACACTGAGGACATTGAGAACTAAAGGTTCTAGAGCACAGAAGCCCAGCAGGGAGGAAAATCAGCAGCCTCAGCATTAACTGGCTTTGCCATGACTACAACATCTCCTCCTCCTTATTCAGTAGAATGCAATTAGAAAAGTTTAACTGGGAAAAGGTGCTCTTTAGAACTATGAGCACAAGGTCCAAACATAGCTAGGAAAGGGCCCTTTGTGGCATCTGCCAATCTCACCAGCACATCCTTCCTTTCCTTCTCCAGGTCCTCTAAATTCCTTTGCAAAGAGGGACAAAGAGTCAAAACATCTTCCTTCAGGGCAATGGCGTCTTGCTTCTGGGAATTTTCATGAGAGATTTTCTGGTGTTCTGCCCTCAACATTGCTGGAGGAGGGAAGGGGAAGGAGGAGGGGAAAAGAAAAGTCAAGTTAAACTGATGTGCATCCTGCAGAGACAACAGCACTGTCTTCTCTACCTGCCTGTGGTTGCCAGGCCCTAAGCCCACAAAGGCTCCAAAGCTGACAGAAATGAAGGAAACTTCCGGGCAGAGAAAAAGGCAGGAATGAAAGGGGCAAGGATAAGAGGGATAGAAAAGTGTGTTTGCTCTTGGCCTTGTGCAGAGTGAGCAATCTAAGAGAGACAAAGCACAGGGGATGCCTGTGCAGCCCTGCTCCAGAGAGGCCAATAGCCTGGAGGCTCTGGCAGGGCCTGGAGTTTGGGGGGAATGGAGCTGAGGCATCCAGCTACAGCTCCTTAGCACAGACACGGAGCCTGAGAGGCACCAGCTGTGCACGGGATCAGCCCTAGCACAGCCAGAGGGCACTGCCAGCCACAGCACCTTTCTCAAGAGAAAGCTTTCACTGGCACGTGGATGGAGAAATCTCCTGCTGGCTGTTTCTCTCTTCTGCCATCTCTGGGCACTTTTCCTCTGCGAGGCATCAGTGAGATCCCCACAGGTCAGACAGCATGGGGCAGTGGATGGGAGAGGAGAAGCTGTACCTTGCTCACTTTGCTCCAGCTGTTTCAGCAGCTCCTTATTGCGAGCCCTGAGATTGTCTCTCTGAGCCTGTCTCTTCCTCAGCTCCAGCTCCATGGCCTTACACTGTGTGGCAATGTCCACTGAGATTTCCTCAGAGCTCTGGAGCCTCACAAGCAGCTCAGACTCCTCAGTTTCCAATTGCTTCTGTCGAGTTTCCAAGAAAGCTGCCTTCTCCTTCACTGCCTCCAGCAGGGCCCAGGCCTGGAAGATGGATGCACAGAGCCTCAGGGACAGGCCTGCTCCTGAGGCTGCACAGCGGGCCACAGGGAGAGCAACGAAGGAGAAATGACTTCAAGCCAAACCCAGAAGGCACAGAAGCAAGGATGCCAATGGAGACAAATGAGGAGAAAACAGGGAAAGGGAGGCAATGGGCATCCTTGGGCTGCAGCTCGGAACAGCGGCTGAACTGGCTGTGCTGGAAGTGCCCTGCCCAGCCTGCCACAGCCACCTCTGTGTCCCCACATTGCTCAGTGCCTGCCACAGGCACCAACTCTGTCTGGGACAACACTGCCAACAGAGGGACAGAGAAGCTCCAGAGGAGTCTGCTGCTGCTTCTCCTCCCACATTTCCTGCTGGGACCCGGGAGAAAATGGGGGAAAACTTCTGCAGCAGAGACCAGATCCAGCCTCAGCCTCAGGGTGCAGCAGCAGCCCCGGGCAGAACACGACAGCTGTGGATGCTGCTGGCAGGGGAAAGAGGCTGGGGCCTCCAAGGCAAAGGTGCTGTTGTGTGTCCCTGGAGAAGAGGATGCCACTGTACAGCTTACCTGTGTGTTGAGCCCCAGCAGTTCTCTTCTATGCTCAGAATAGAGCTGCTCTGTCTCCTGAAGAGCAGATTGACACTGAGACACCTGATTGTGCAGTGCCAGGTTCTGCTCTTCCAGTGTCCTGAGGCACACCTTCTTTTCTTCAAGAGACAGAATCAGCCTAGAAGGAAAGCAAGCAACTCATTACTAAATGATATCACCTTTTATCAACTCTTAGGACTCACACCACCTCAGGGGGAAACTGCTCTGCCTGATGAGGTTTCTCTAGACAACTTGGCTGTTTAGACTTGACTGTTCCCCCTGCAGTCCCTGACCAGCATGTGCCTACTCTGCTTTTGTCCCAGAATGAACAGCGAGTTCCTGCCTCCATGCCATACGTTCTTTCTGAGCTGGGAATGTGAATACAAACCTAACAAAGTCTTGCAATGAAGACATTAGGGGAGAGGAACAATTTTCTTCTGACTAACCAGGCTCCAAAGCAGGGAGGCTTGGTCAGCATGGAAGAGACATTTCCTTCCCCCATCTTACACATCCAGGTAGCAGGAGCAGCACCCTAGAGCCAGGGAATCTCTGGCAAGTTCCCGAAGATTTACCAGCACCCATCCTACTTTCAGCTGGAGAAACAAAGGCCAAAAGGGCAACTGAGGCTTGGAGCACAAACTGATGGAAGATGCAGAAGGCTCCAGGCAAGCAGGAGTGCCCTGCATTTGCTTTGTCTTCTTCTTGGAGGAAGAATCCTGTGGCACTGAAGCCTGGCAGGATTTGATCAGCTACATGAGCCCCCCATAGCTTGGTCCTGTTCCTTGCATTCTTTGCACAGTCAGAAATGCCTGTGACTGTGCAGGGTGGCAGGGACCCTGCTTGACCCCCTGCAGGCAGCGGGGGACATTGGATGAGGAACCATGCAACAGAGACATTCTTGTTTCTGGGCTGCCTCCAAGGCCAAGCTGGCCTAGAGCAGCACTCAGGGCCTTAAGATGGTTCTGCCCAGAAAAAGCATCAGATGCCAGGCTGATCCAGACCCCAAAGGCTTCAAGTTACAGGATCCAAGGTAGAGCTGATGGATGTATGCAGCTCCTTACAGTGCACCTCGGGCAGTGTCAACACACCCACCTAACCACACAATAACCCCTAGAGGGAAAGGGCTTCCCCAGAAGACTTTGTCTTCAGAAAAACTCTATCTGAAGGCTTGAAAGAAAAGAAAATGAAACTCAGCATTCAGATAATGAGACGTGTCTGCACGGGGAGTGCAGAACCTGCCATGTAGGAAATGCTGCCAGAGCCCCTGGCAGGTGCAAAGATGGCAAAGAGGGAATCCATTCAGCACAATGCAGAGTCCCACAGGCTTTCATTTACCTGGCCTTTTCCTTCTCTAGAGCATTGACAGAAGCCTGCAATTCTGAATTTTGCTGTGCCACTTCTTCCCATTGAATCCATTCCCTCTCCAAGTACTCCAGATGCACTTGCAGCTCCTTGTTCTGATGTTGTGCCTCCTCCAGCATCTTCTGGATCTTCTCAAGCTCCAACGGCTTCTGCCTGGACTCTTCCTGTGTCTCCCTCACATCTTGCTGGGCTCTCTGTGCAGTCCTTTCCGGGCACTCTCGGGAGGCTGCCAGCTGAGATGTCAACTCTGCCACCTCCAGTCAAACAGAACAAAGCAGTCAGAGGCTACAGCCACAGCTTCTCACACTCAGCCACAGCACAGGCTGTGAGCAAAGGTAAAGGACAACTTTCCACTCCTCCCTGTCCTGAGAGCACCAGATTCACAAAGGACATGGACAACTTGTTTCACTCTCTAAGTGGCCCACCAGCAAGGGCACCTGAGAAAGCACCTGCCAAAGCAAGGCTAGCAAGAAGAGGCCAGCAGGAATCCATGCTGCTGCTTGCTGGCCAGCAGCACAGAGGACTAGCCCAGCTGTCCAGAGCAGCAGCTGACATTCAGCAGAGCCCTGAGTGTCCTTCAGAGCAGCTGCCATGGAGCCCCCAGAGCACGAGACAGCCCCAGGGCTCACCCCAGCAGCTGCTGCTCTGCCATGGAAAAGCAAGAAGGCCACAGACCCCTGGCTGCATGACTGCAGTGCCACTGCTCTTTCACTCACCTGCTTTTCTAGAGCCTCCCTCTGCTCAAGGAGGAGATTCCTTTCCTCTTTGAGGCCTTGTAGCTCTTCCTCGTGCCTCCTCTGCGCTGCCTGGGCTTCTCTGCGAGCTCCCTGCAGCTCCCCTTGCAGCTCTGCCTCCACACGCTTCCAGGTGATCTGCAGCTGAGCCATCTGCTGCTGAGCAGCAAACAGCCTGGATTGCAGGCTCTCCTTTGCTGACCTACAAGTTGCAAAGATGGACAGACGTGAGTTGCTTGCTCCAGACACCCACAGCCGGTTATTCCAGGACGACGTGGCTCAAGATCCCCACGCCTGAGGATGGAAAATGGCTCCGCCGGAAACTCCTCCTGAGAAGGCACATCTGGGCCATTTCCAGAGCAGAGCAGGGCCTCTGAGGGACTGCCCAGGCCTTCCTTATGGCCTGCCCTAGCACAGGCAGCCCAGCCCAACTTGGCCTCAACAGCCAAACCTTCACTTGCTGCTCCTGACCTATGACTCTGGGTAGCTGTGCCCAAACAGGCTGGAGCAACAAGCAAAAGCCCAGCCCCTGCTCACAGCCCTTCTCTCAGCAGCACTTCCAAGCTGCTCTGCAGGGGGACAGAACAGACTCTTGTCCTGGCTGACTCCTGACTTTTTAATGCTCTTGATAATGGACAGAAAGGTACATCATCTTCCAGACACCCGGGATTTAACGAGGCTTCAGAACTACTTTGCAGATACAGTAAAATCTCATGGTCATGGCAGCACCTGTGAAAAATCAGATCACCCTTTTGTCTGAACAACAACTACCTGGATGCAGAGACTGCAGTTTCAACTCTTGCAAGGTCCAGGAGTAGACTTGCTGCCTTTATTTGAGTGTTGCTGAACAAGCAGGCAGTAGCCCAAGGGACTTGTCCTTCTTTACACAGTGAGAGGGACCATGCAAAGGCACCTTGGCAGGTTTGGCAGCTGGGTGCCCACCAACAATCAGCAAGAATGCCCAGAGGCTGTTGAGAATTCCAAAGAGCTTTCCCTGCTGCTCTCTAACCAGCTCTAGGTCTTGTCCCACACTTCTCAAGAGTGTGCTTGGAAGCAGAAATGCCTCAAGATGGTCAGCAGGAGCCTCTGGCTTCACCCTGAATGGCAGCGTGCTACTCCCAACGTGCCAAGGTAAGAGCCTGGAATGCTGAAGATGAGGCTTCCTGGTCTGAAGATCAGGATCATGTCAAGCGACTCAGAAAGGAACAAGGGATGTTCAATGCCCAGAACGAGGAACCAAACCCAAGAGAAACTTGAGGTTTCACTCAGCATCTGCATGGTTCAACTACTCCTCAGTTTAGGGCTGGCTGGATTGCTTTTGACATCCCACAGGAGTGTGCTCGGCGGCACAAACTGGAGCCCAAGGCTGACGAGAGCTTTGCTGGCTTTCGGTGCAAGAAAAACAACCTTCACATTGTGGCATTTATATTTTTTCCTTGAGACGCTTCCATATTGTGTCCACGGAATGTAAAACCATCTGAAAAGTTTCAACTCCCGGCCTTTACCTGGTCTCCTCCAGCTGCCTGGCAAGGTCTTGTCGGAGCCACTCGGTGGCTGCCAGTCGGCCCTCAAGGTCAGCCTTCTGGGCCAGCAGCTCCTCCTCTCGCCACGCCTGGGCCACTTCATGCCCTTGGCCAGAGGATTCCTGGCTCAGCAGCTCCAGAGACCAGCTCGATGACTCTTCTTCCTCGGAAACCTGCAAGTGGGACAAGGTACAGCTGGAGCCCTTCCTCGGGAGCCCTGTGCAGAGCCAGCCAGTGCCACCTCACAGGCAGCCAGAGGACAAGGAGCACCTGTGCCCTGGCCTCAAAGTTTCACAGCATCTGCCCCATGCAGCTCTGATAGCCTGGCCTGCCAAAAGCCTCTGGCACTGTTCCCTTGGAAGTGCTGTGGCAGGCCCTGCTGCCTTGCCCGGGCCCAGACAGCTCCTTCCCAACAAACATCCCTACTGCAAACTCTGTGTTTTCACCCAAAACCACTGCATCTTCCATAACTGCCAATATAATTGACTCTAAGCACCAGCTGTGCTGAACATTTTCAGCCATTAATCCAAAACTCAACTGGCATTTGTCCATCACTCTGCTCACCGGCTCCATTCCTTCCCACACCCAATCCAAACCCCCATGTATTGCCTCCCCTTTTGTGGGCACAGGAGAAGCAGCTCCCCATGCCCAGCTTTTGGCCTGGAGCTGCTTTGAACAGCAAGCTCCAGAGCTGGATCAGTCATTCTGGGTGTGCCAGGAATCAGTCTGGCAGTCAGTGGCCTCTGGCTGGAGCCAGGCAGACAGACAAGGCTCTTTACCCAAGCAGGCCTGCACTGACAGGGATAGAGACCCACCTCTTCATGGGAAAAATCACTTGAATAATTCAGGGACACTGGAGTGGACTGAAGGTCAAGTTCTCTGCCTGCCTGGATACAAATCTTTCCCTTCAGGGAGCCCAAGTGTTGCTTCAGAGCCCCTCTGGCAAGTTCACTCTTGTTCAGTGCAGCACTCAGTACTTGAGTCTTGTCCCTCGATTTCTTCAAAGCAGCAGCCCCATGCTCCAAATCTTCTTGCAACTCTTCCCTCTCCACTTGTAATTCTTGATTATTTCCCTTATGATTGCTCATCTCAGGTGCATGCATTTGATTCTTCTTTTCCAGATATCTCATCTGCTGCTGGTACAATTCCCTTTCATGCTGCCAAAACAGGGAGAAAAAGGATCACTCATTCCCTCTCTTGCTTTGCTTTTCATTCCAGATCTGGACTCCTGCTGCAGGGGCAGGCACAGGCTGCCCCTCTCTCTCAGCCTCTCAGCATGCTGCAGAGCTTTGCTGGGCCCCCCTCCCCTTGATGCTGCATCTTTCCCAGCTCACTCAGCCCATCCCAGCTTCCCTTCTGCCCTTGCCTGACCTCCTGCAGCTCCACTCCAGGGCTCCTTTGGGGAGGAGCTGCCAGAACTGCAGCCAGGATTTCAACCCTGCTAAGCGGGATTCAGGCAGTGCCACGAGGATGTGCTCTCCATCAGGGAGGAAGGGAAGAGCAAACAGCCACAGCCTTTCATTCCCTGGGGCTGGGCTGACAGCAGTGCTTTTCCACCTCTCCTGTGTAGAGTTCCCATGGCTCCATGCCCCAGAGCCCCACTGCCCTCTCTGGGAGCAGCAATGGCCAGATCAGTCTGTCATTCTCTGCTGCCACTCAGGACCAGTTCTCCCCTTGCAGGCACACGTCCTGCTGGGGATCAGACCTTGGCTTTCCTCTCCTCTCTCCCCACTGGCTGCTCTCCCATGGCCAAGGCCAAACACCTTTCTATTAACAGCAAACTTTGTGTTCTCCTCCCTCTTTCCACATCCAGATATTTAGAAAGCTGAACATGGCATTGGACACCAGGAATTCCCCAAACCATGCAATGTCAATAGGGACACTGAGGACATTGAGAACTAAAGGTTCTAGAGCACAGAAGCCCAGCAGGGAGGAAAATCAGCAGCCTCAGCATTAACTGGCTTTGCCATGACTACAACATCTCCTCCTCCTTATTCAGTAGAATGCAATTAGAAAAGTTTAACTGGGAAAAGGTGCTCTTTAGAACTATGAGCACAAGGTCCAAACATAGCTAGGAAAGGGCCCTTTGTGGCATCTGCCAATCTCACCAGCACATCCTTCCTTTCCTTCTCCAGGTCCTCTAAATTCCTTTGCAAAGAGGGACAAAGAGTCAAAACATCTTCCTTCAGGGCAATGGCGTCTTGCTTCTGGGAATTTTCATGAGAGATTTTCTGGTGTTCTGCCCTCAACATTGCTGGAGGAGGGAAGGGGAAGGAGGAGGGGAAAAGAAAAGTCAAGTTAAACTGATGTGCATCCTGCAGAGACAACAGCACTGTCTTCTCTACCTGCCTGTGGTTGCCAGGCCCTAAGCCCACAAAGGCTCCAAAGCTGACAGAAATGAAGGAAACTTCCGGGCAGAGAAAAAGGCAGGAATGAAAGGGGCAAGGATAAGAGGGATAGAAAAGTGTGTTTGCTCTTGGCCTTGTGCAGAGTGAGCAATCTAAGAGAGACAAAGCACAGGGGATGCCTGTGCAGCCCTGCTCCAGAGAGGCCAATAGCCTGGAGGCTCTGGCAGGGCCTGGAGTTTGGGGGGAATGGAGCTGAGGCATCCAGCTACAGCTCCTTAGCACAGACACGGAGCCTGAGAGGCACCAGCTGTGCACGGGATCAGCCCTAGCACAGCCAGAGGGCACTGCCAGCCACAGCACCTTTCTCAAGAGAAAGCTTTCACTGGCACGTGGATGGAGAAATCTCCTGCTGGCTGTTTCTCTCTTCTGCCATCTCTGGGCACTTTTCCTCTGCGAGGCATCAGTGAGATCCCCACAGGTCAGACAGCATGGGGCAGTGGATGGGAGAGGAGAAGCTGTACCTTGCTCACTTTGCTCCAGCTGTTTCAGCAGCTCCTTATTGCGAGCCCTGAGATTGTCTCTCTGAGCCTGTCTCTTCCTCAGCTCCAGCTCCATGGCCTTACACTGTGTGGCAATGTCCACTGAGATTTCCTCAGAGCTCTGGAGCCTCACAAGCAGCTCAGACTCCTCAGTTTCCAATTGCTTCTGTCGAGTTTCCAAGAAAGCTGCCTTCTCCTTCACTGCCTCCAGCAGGGCCCAGGCCTGGAAGATGGATGCACAGAGCCTCAGGGACAGGCCTGCTCCTGAGGCTGCACAGCGGGCCACAGGGAGAGCAACGAAGGAGAAATGACTTCAAGCCAAACCCAGAAGGCACAGAAGCAAGGATGCCAATGGAGACAAATGAGGAGAAAACAGGGAAAGGGAGGCAATGGGCATCCTTGGGCTGCAGCTCGGAACAGCGGCTGAACTGGCTGTGCTGGAAGTGCCCTGCCCAGCCTGCCACAGCCACCTCTGTGTCCCCACATTGCTCAGTGCCTGCCACAGGCACCAACTCTGTCTGGGACAACACTGCCAACAGAGGGACAGAGAAGCTCCAGAGGAGTCTGCTGCTGCTTCTCCTCCCACATTTCCTGCTGGGACCCGGGAGAAAATGGGGGAAAACTTCTGCAGCAGAGACCAGATCCAGCCTCAGCCTCAGGGTGCAGCAGCAGCCCCGGGCAGAACACGACAGCTGTGGATGCTGCTGGCAGGGGAAAGAGGCTGGGGCCTCCAAGGCAAAGGTGCTGTTGTGTGTCCCTGGAGAAGAGGATGCCACTGTACAGCTTACCTGTGTGTTGAGCCCCAGCAGTTCTCTTCTATGCTCAGAATAGAGCTGCTCTGTCTCCTGAAGAGCAGATTGACACTGAGACACCTGATTGTTCAGTGCCAGGTTCTGCTCTTCCAGTGTCCTGAGGCACACCTTCTTTTCTTCAAGAGACAGAATCAGCCTAGAAGGAAAGCAAGCAACTCATTACTAAATGATATCACCTTTTATCAACTCTTAGGACTCACACCACCTCAGGGGGAAACTGCTCTGCCTGATGAGGTTTCTCTAGACAACTTGGCTGTTTAGACTTGACTGTTCCCCCTGCAGTCCCTGACCAGCATGTGCCTACTCTGCTTTTGTCCCAGAATGAACAGCGAGTTCCTGCCTCCATGCCATACGTTCTTTCTGAGCTGGGAATGTGAATACAAACCTAACAAAGTCTTGCAATGAAGACATTAGGGGAGAGGAACAATTTTCTTCTGACTAACCAGGCTCCAAAGCAGGGAGGCTTGGTCAGCATGGAAGAGACATTTCCTTCCCCCATCTTACACATCCAGGTAGCAGGAGCAGCACCCTAGAGCCAGGGAATCTCTGGCAAGTTCCCGAAGATTTACCAGCACCCATCCTACTTTCAGCTGGAGAAACAAAGGCCAAAAGGGCAACTGAGGCTTGGAGCACAAACTGATGGAAGATGCAGAAGGCTCCAGGCAAGCAGGAGTGCCCTGCATTTGCTTTGTCTTCTTCTTGGAGGAAGAATCCTGTGGCACTGAAGCCTGGCAGGATTTGATCAGCTACATGAGCCCCCCATAGCTTGGTCCTGTTCCTTGCATTCTTTGCACAGTCAGAAATGCCTGTGACTGTGCAGGGTGGCAGGGACCCTGCTTGACCCCCTGCAGGCAGCGGGGGACATTGGATGAGGAACCATGCAACAGAGACATTCTTGTTTCTGGGCTGCCTCCAAGGCCAAGCTGGCCTAGAGCAGCACTCAGGGCCTTAAGATGGTTCTGCCCAGAAAAAGCATCAGATGCCAGGCTGATCCAGACCCCAAAGGCTTCAAGTTACAGGATCCAAGGTAGAGCTGATGGATGTATGCAGCTCCTTACAGTGCACCTCGGGCAGTGTCAACACACCCACCTAACCACACAATAACCCCTAGAGGGAAAGGGCTTCCCCAGAAGACTTTGTCTTCAGAAAAACTCTATCTGAAGGCTTGAAAGAAAAGAAAATGAAACTCAGCATTCAGATAATGAGACGTGTCTGCACGGGGAGTGCAGAACCTGCCATGTAGGAAATGCTGCCAGAGCCCCTGGCAGGTGCAAAGATGGCAAAGAGGGAATCCATTCAGCACAATGCAGAGTCCCACAGGCTTTCATTTACCTGGCCTTTTCCTTCTCTAGAGCATTGACAGAAGCCTGCAATTCTGAATTTTGCTGTGCCACTTCTTCCCATTGAATCCATTCCCTCTCCAAGTACTCCAGATGCACTTGCAGCTCCTTGTTCTGATGTTGTGCCTCCTCCAGCATCTTCTGGATCTTCTCAAGCTCCAACAGCTTCTGCCTGGACTCTTCCTGTGTCTCCCTCACATCTTGCTGGGCTCTCTGTGCAGTCCTTTCCTGGCACTCTTGGGAGGCTGCCAGCTGAGATGTCAACTCTGCCACCTCCAGTCAAACAGAACAAAGCAGTCAGAGGCTACAGCCACAGCTTCTCACACTCAGCCACAGCACAGGCTGTGAGCAAAGGTAAAGGACAACTTTCCACTCCTCCCTGTCCTGAGAGCACCACATTCACAAAGGACATGGACAACTTGTTTCAGTCTCTACGTGGCCCACCAGCAAGGGCACCTGAGAAAGCACCTGCCAAAGCAAGGCCAGCAAGAAGAGGCCAGCAGGAATCCATGCTGCTGCTTGCTGGCCAGCAGCACAGAGGACTAGCCCAGCTGTCCAGAGCAGCAGCTGACATTCAGCAGAGCCCTGAGTGTCCTTCAGAGCAGCTGCCATGGAGCCCCCAGAGCACGAGACAGCCCCAGGGCTCACCCCAGCAGCTGCTGCTCTGCCATGGAAAAGCAAGAAGGCCACAGACCCCTGGCTGCATGACTGCAGTGCCACTGCTCTTTCACTCACCTGCTTTTCTAGAGCCTCCCTCTGCTCAAGGAGGAGATTCCTTTCCTCTTTGAGGCCTTGTAGCTCTTCCTCGTGCCTCCTCTGCGCTGCCTGGGCTTCTCTGCGAGCTCCCTGCAGCTCCCCTTGCAGCTCTGCCTCCACACGCTTCCAGGTGATCTGCAGCTGAGCCATCTGCTGCTGAGCAGCAAACAGCCTGGATTGCAGGCTCTCCTTTGCTGACCTACAAGTTGCAAAGATGGACAGACGTGAGTTGCTTGCTCCAGACACCCACAGCCGGTTATTCCAGGACGACGTGGCTCAAGATCCCCACGCCTGAGGATGGAAAATGGGTCAGCTGGAAACTCCTCCTGAGAAGGCACATCTGGGCCATTTCCAGAGCAGAGCAGGGCCTCTGAGGGACTGCCCAGGCCTTCCTTATGGCCTGCCCTAGCACAGGCAGCCCAGCCCAACTTGGCCTCAACAGCCAAACCTTCACTTGCTGCTCCTGACCTATGACTCTGGGTAGCTGTGCCCAAACAGGCTGGAGCAACAAGCAAAAGCCCAGCCCCTGCTCACAGCCCTTCTCTCATCAGCACTTCCAAGCTGCTCTGCAGGGGGACAGAACAGACTCTTGTCCTGGCTGACTCCTGACTTTTTAATGCTCTTGATAATGGACAGAAAGGTACATCATCTTCCAGACACCCGGGATTTAACGAGGCTTCAGAACTACTTTGCAGATACAGTAAAATCTCATGGTCATGGCAGCACCTGTGAAAAATCAGATCACCCTTTTGTCTGAACAACAACTACCTGGATGCAGAGACTGCAGTTTCAACTCTTGCAAGGTCCAGGAGTAGACTTGCTGCCTTTATTTGAGTGTTGCTGAACAAGCAGGCAGTAGCCCAAGGGACTTGTCCTTCTTTACACAGTGAGAGGGACCATGCAAAGGCACCTTGGCAGGTTTGGCAGCTGGGTGCCCACCAACAATCAGCAAGAATGCCCAGAGGCTGTTGAGAATTCCAAAGAGCTTTCCCTGCTGCTCTCTAACCAGCTCTAGGTCTTGTCCCACACTTCTCAAGAGTGTGCTTGGAAGCAGAAATGCCTCAAGATGGTCAGCAGGAGCCTCTGGCTTCACCCTGAATGGCAGCGTGCTACTCCCAACGTGCCAAGGTAAGAGCCTGGAATGCTGAAGATGAGGCTTCCTGGTCTGAAGATCAGGATCATGTCAAGCGACTCAGAAAGGAACAAGGGATGTTCAATGCCCAGAACGAGGAACCAAACCCAAGAGAAACTTGAGGTTTCACTCAGCATCTGCATGGTTCAACTACTCCTCAGTTTAGGGCTGGCTGGATTGCTTTTGACATCCCACAGGAGTGTGCTCGGCGGCACAAACTGGAGCCCAAGGCTGACGAGAGCTTTGCTGGCTTTCGGTGCAAGAAAAACAACCTTCACATTGTGGCATTTATATTTTTTCCTTGAGACGCTTCCATATTGTGTCCACGGAATGTAAAACCATCTGAAAAGTTTCAACTCCCGGCCTTTACCTGGTCTCCTCCAGCTGCCTGGCAAGGTCTTGTCGGAGCCACTCGGTGGCTGCCAGTCGGCCCTCAAGGTCAGCCTTCTGGGCCAGCAGCTCCTCCTCTCGCCACGCCTGGGCCACTTCATGCCCTTGGCCAGAGGATTCCTGGCTCAGCAGCTCCAGAGACCAGCTCGATGACTCTTCTTCCTCGGAAACCTGCAAGTGGGACAAGGTACAGCTGGAGCCCTTCCTCGGGAGCCCTGTGCAGAGCCAGCCAGTGCCACCTCTCAGGCAGCCAGAGGACAAGGAGCACCTGTGCCCTGGCCTCAAAGTTTCACAGCATCTGCCCCATGCAGCTCTGATAGCCTGGCCTGCCAAAAGCTTCTGGCACTGTTCCCTTGGAAGTGCTGTGGCAGGCCCTGCTGCCTTGCCTGGGCCCAGACAGCTCCTTCCCAACAAACATCCCTACTCCAAACTCTGTGTTGCCACATAAAACCACTGCACCTTCCACAACTGCCTCTGGGCTAACAAAATTTCTCTTTGGATCTATTTCAGTGAATCAAGGGAAATTCAGCTGAATCAAGGGAAAATATACAGGACTTCTCCCTAACAGAAGGAAACCCGCATCACAGTGTCACCTCTTCACATACTCCAAGCAATTCTCTGCAAGGAGAGGATGCTTTACTGGGAAACGGCTCTTGTGCTCAGCAGATATTTAGTGACTGATGGATGTCTGGCTGATGTGGCCAAAGCAAAACCTCTGATGTGCATTTGCCAAACCTACCACATTGCCCAGACCTGAGAGTGTCTGACAGAGACCCTCTGAAACACAGCCTTCTCTTGCAGCTATCCTGTAACATCCAATTCAAACCTCCCCTGCCACAGCTTGGGACTGTTTCCTCTTCTCCTGTCCCTTGTTCCCTGGAAGCAGAGCCTGACCCTCACCTGGCTGCAGCTTCCTGTCACAGGGACTTGGAGAGAGCAAGAAGGTGCCCCCTGAGCCTTCTTTTCTCCAGGCTGAGCCCCCCCAGCTCCCTCAGCTGCTCCTGGTCACACCTGTGCTCCAGACCCTTCCCCAGCTCCCTTCCCTCTTTTAGAGGCTCTGTGGCTGCCCCAAGCAACACATTTTGCAGAAGCATGCCACACTTTGCTGATGAACATGCATATCCCTGGCTAAGAAATGCGTGTGCCCTCTTGAGCCAGGTGTGCACAGCACTGTGCCTGTCTTCTAGTGCCTGAAAGAGCATCAGGCTGATCTGGCTGCCACAACTCCCACTGCCACAGGTGCTGCCTAGCAATAAGGTGTTCAGAGCCCTGCTACCATCATCCCTCCCTTGCTCCAGCACATCCCTCTGAAGCTGCAATTCCTCCAAAGTCTGCCTCTTGACTTCCAGCTGCCTCTGCAAGGATGGCCCTTCTCCCTCGAGTGCAGCCAAGTCCTCCACTGTACAAGAAGGGGCAAGACGAGTTTTCAAGGGAAAACCATCTCATTTCCAAAACCAACCTCCATCCAGTCCTGCTGCTCTGCCTCTTCTGCCTGGGCTGACGCTTCCTTCTGCTGCTTGGTGTTCTGCTGCTGCAGACAAAAGGCTCCTGTCTCCGGGATTCCAGTGCATTGCCGCAGCATTTCCTTGGACTTCTCAATTTTTGCACAGTCACTGCAGAGACAAGGCCCAGTCAGAAGAAGCAAGAGGCCTGAAGAGTCAGCAATGCCATTTTCAGCACACCAGGATGGAGCTGGGGGCAGTGGGCTAAGGAAGACCTTGCTCTTTCCCTCCCAAGGAAATCCTCCAGAGGCAAAGGGAAAGGAAGGCAGGATTTTGCCTTCCTTCAGTGACAAGCAGTGGCTGGGCAGGGGCATGCAAGGAACAGAATTCAGGAAGCAGCACGGCAAGAAGAAGGAGTCTTCTATTCCAATATGGCTCTGCATCTCCCAGACAGCCTTGGGAGTCCCAGTAGAGCATGAAAAACCCAGACAGGACATTGCTCAAGATCCACACTGAGGCCTACACATGGTAGGCAGGTGATTTCTTCATCCAGGACACCTCTGACCTCCCAGACCTGGAAGCAGATTGCCTCTGGAATGTAGGAGGAGGAGGAGGAGGAGGAAATGCTCACCTACAGATTTCTTCTAGCAGAGAGTCTATGAGCTGGTATTGGCTTCTGATCCTCTGGGTTCTCTCCTCTACTTGATCAAACTGTTGCCACATGCGCTCACAATTCTCTGTAGCTTCCCGAGCCAAGTCAAAGGGATGCTGTTCATCAGTGGATGTCAGAGTTGAGAGGATGTTCCCAGGATTGTCGGTGCAGATGATGGAATTGGCCATGCTGTCACCGTCGTCCACCAGCACCTGAAAGGCCACATCCAGCTGTTAGTCAGGTATTCTGTTCCTGTTCCAAAGTAGCACTGAGATGCCTCTTCTGATCCCACAAGAACCAGTGTCCATTCATGGAGAACCAGTTTCAAAAGGCCAGCCAGCTCAGCACAGTTTACTCACCTGAGGGGCTCTGGAGGAACGTCCCTGGTGAGAAAGCCCTCGAGCTCCCTGCAAGTGCACAGGGAAGAGCACACTCAGACTGCATGGCTGCCCCTCAGGCAGTTGCCTCTAAGTGCTTCCCAGCCTGTCCCAGAGCACAGCACTTCCAGCTGAGCTCCTCCTCCCTTCCTTGGCAATATTTTCAGTCCACGAGTTTGACAGCAGCGCAAACCAACATGCTGCAAGGTGTCTGATCACTTCTAAGAACACCAGAAGGGGAGCTGCCCAGAGCCCAATCCAACCTGGCCATGAACACTCCCAGGGATCCAGGGGCAGCCACAGCTTCTCTGGGCAACCTGTGCCAGGGCCTCAGCACCCTCAGAGGGCAGAATCCCCTCCCAATATCCCATCCATCCTTGCCATGTCTCACTGGGAAGCCTTGTCCTGTCCCTGCAGGCCCCTGGCTTAAGTCCCTCTCCAGCTCTCTTGCAGCCCTTTCATGCATTGGAAGGGACTCTAAGGTCACCCTGGAACCTTCTCTAGTCAGGACAACCCCAACTCTTGCATCCTTTTCCCTTGGCACAGGTGCTCCAGCCCTTGCAGCATCTTCCTATCATCCTTGTGACCTCCTCTGGGCCACTGGGGATCATTTTGGAGATGTCTGGGAGCAACTCATTCTTGACTCTGGGAAGCGCTGAGGCTGCGCTGTAATTTGGGTGAGGGGAAGGCAATGAAAAGCTGCTCCCTTGTTTGTGCCCACGGCCTCCAGTGGGACAAGGAGAGTGGAGGAGATGTGGCTGTGCTCTGGGATAGCCAGGAGCCCCCCATTCCCTCCCAGGCCTGTCCCCACGGCAAGCACCACAGCTGCTGCCAGCTCTGGAACAACCAACTGTTAATCCCTTGCAGATCCCAAAGGGAACTGTTCCCTAAGGCACAGCCCAGGCCCACCCAGGTCCCTGCTGGGCTTGGCACAAGGAGAGCAGCGGCTTTGTCACTCACCCTCCGGGTCTCCATCCGCCCCTCGCACGAAGAGACAGATAATATCAGAGACAGATAATATCAGTGACCAAAGGCCCTTGGTCTTTGCAGGGTTGAAACCCCAGTGACCAAAGATCCTTGGTCTTTGCAGGGTCGAAACCCCAGTGCCCAAAGGCCCTTGGCCTTTGCAGGGTCTAAACCCCAAATATCCAAAGGCCCTTGGCAATTGCAGGGTCTAAACCCTGATATCCAAATGCCCTTGGCCTTTGCAGGGTCTAAAGCCCAGTGCCCAAAGGCCCTTGACCTTTGCAGGGTCTAAACCCTGATATCCAAAGGCCCTTGGCCTTTGCAGGGTCTAAACCCCAAAAACCCAAAGGCCCTTGGCCTTTGCAGGGTGTAAACACCAATATCCAAAGGCCCTTGGCCTTTGCAGGGTGTAAACACCAATATCCAAAGGCCCTTGGCCTTTGCAGGGTGTAAACACCAATATCCAAAGGCCCTTGGCCTTTGCAGGGTGTAAACACCAATATTCAAAGGTTCTTGGCCTTTGCAGGGTCAATAGCACACAATCTAAGTGCCGTTGGCCTTTGCAAGGTCCAAGCCCCAAAGTTCACGAGCTGTTGACAGCTCCAGGGTCCAAACCCCAATAGCCAGGAGCTGTTGATTGTTGCCAGGATCCAACCCCCAGCATTCCATGGCCTTTGTGACACTTGCCAGGGTCATACCCCCAATGTTCCATGGCCTTTGTGATGGCTGCCAGGGCCCAAAGCCCAGCATTCCAGGGGCTGTTGGGAGGCCCTCCCTGGCTCTCCCCCCATCCCTGCTCCCTGCTGGTCCTGGCACTGGCCCTGCTTCCCTTGGGTCCCCAGAGCCCTCCTGGGCAGCTGGGCAGGGACCTGGCTCAGAAGTCAGTTTTAAGGCTCAGCATTCTCAAGACTTGCAGGCTCTTTAGGGATGCGCTTCATTCCTGAGTCACAGGAATTCTTCTGTCTTCTCTGACAAAGGGCACATGAAAGAAAAAGCCTAAAAAGGTTCTTGGTGCCTACAAATATTCATGGAAAATAAAGCTTTGCCTTTAGAACAGCCATATGAGGAGGAAGAATGGTGTTTCAGGGGTGTTTCAAATTTCTACAGAGAAATGCTGAGAGCTGCAGTGTTTAAGGCTCATAAAATGAGACAACCACAAGTACATTTTTTTCTCTGCTCTCTGTTTGGCAATATATCACTAGGTCTTGTAGGCAGAAGAAAATCTTGCTGCTTCCATCAAAGATTCCTCACTAGGAACAGATCTTCAAGAACCAAATGGGTCTGCTTGCAGAAACTTTGGCTGGTATTTTTGCCCTCATTTTCGGTTGCATTCATCTGTGTCCTAGGGAGGATTTTTGTGCCTGCGTTGACAGGAATTGGCTTCTGAGCAGGGCACAAATCCTGTGTGGAAGAGCAGAGCTGCAGCTGCCTTCTGTAAGGCCTCTCTCTCCAGAGAGAGAGATGTCACTGCCCAAGGATGTCACTGCCAAGTTAAGGTTCAGAGAGTGATGCAGCTTCAAGTCTCTGCTTCCACAAGAGCAGCTTTGGGCTCCTTGCACAGCTGCAAAGGAGCAGCACAGCTCCTGGTGAAGGTCTGACAGCTCCTGCCTGGTCCTTGCGCAGCTCTCAGTGGAGTTCTGCCGCTGCTGTCGCTCTTGGGCCAGCTGTGACTGCAGCAGGGATACCTGAAAGAGGCACAAGGCCCGGCTCAGACAAGCCCACGCTGGCAGGAGCACCTGCAGCCCCACGGTACCGGCTCTCGGGGCAGACACAGCCTCCAACTCCAGCCCTCACCAACACTCTGCCCTTGGGCAAGGGCAAAGGAACAGGCTCCCAGACACAACAGAGCTCAGAGCACCAACAAGTCCACTTCCAGGCTGCCAAACCCTTCCCACGTACATCCCTCAGCCACCACAGGTCTATTACAGACACTTCCAATGGGATTTAGGAACCCAGCTCAGATTTCCAAAGCACACATTTGGGCCACCGACCCCTTTCTCCACAGGCTGTGCCTCAGCACGAGGGCTGCTGCTCCCCTGAGTTCCTGGAGGACTCTTCTACTTGAGCTGCTGGACCGCCAGCCCAGCCATGAGGGGAATGTGGTGCTTGGGTGTTTTTGGTGCTTTCTTGAGGCATTTGAGCACCCCCAACCATTTTACACATCCTCATTGTGAAAAACAAGGTTCACTCTCCAGTAAAAATTTAAAAGTTGAATAAAGGACAATAAGAGACAAAGAGAATAAAGCAATGTTTTTGTGGCCAGGTGCCTGGCATTCAGCCAAGAGCACACCTGCTGTTTCAGAGATGTCCTTTACATACCCTTTCTATTACATCAGCCTACTGCATAGTCATAAGCAATTATGCATATTTAAACTTTTCCCCAAATTACTTTACATGTTCTAAGAATTGTTTAGCATGTCTCCTCCTTGGGCCCACCTTTTCAGAGCATGTGCATTTCGTGGCGGTGATTTGAGTTCGCCCTTGTTATCACCTCCTGTTTGGGCTTTGGTCCATTTTTTCTAGAGATGGTGGGTGCTGATAATTGGCATGTCAGCAGCAGGGATCTCCATCATAGGTTTATTGAATGTTATCCCAACCAAGCAGGCAGTTTAACACAAACATGCTATATCAGCTATTTAACTACTATGTCTAGGTTTAGTTAACAACAGAAAAAACCCTATGTTTTTATAGCAAAGTTACTCTAATACACATATAGAATCCATCTTAATATTTGCAAAAAGCCAATATTGTAATATGTATTTATAACAAAACTTTCCCCAACAGCACCCATATCTGCACCCCTGATAGGTGAACAGAGGGGTGGGGGTTGGTTCCACAGGGGTCCGGCAGAAATTTTGGACACAATGTATTACATATCAGTGCCCCACATGCCAATGCAAAGTGACTCTGAAAGGCAAAGACATCGTCTGAACAGGACTCAGTGACACTGCTGATAAGTGTGACCGTGTGACAGAGACAAGGAAGGTGTGTTCCAGGGCACAAATGCTGCTCTGAGCCCTGGGGCCCAGGGAGCCCTGATATCAGCAGGTGTGGCAGAGTCCCCGCCAAAGCAGAGTCCCCCTGAGGCCCTGGCAGCACTGGTGCCCATCTCCTGCCCCAGGGACCTGTGCCTCCAGAGGGCTTCTCTGCCAGAGGGCAGCCAAAGCCGACTTTGTGCACTGGGGCCTGGGCTCCATCCTACAGGGGCTCATGGTAGGACCACCTGGAGCAACTGGTGGCAACACTTGGTACGTGTCAGATGATGTTGCTCCTTCCTGGAATGATCTTTTCAAGGAAGGGATTAGCAGTAGCACAGAAAGACCAGTAGCTACAGAATTTCACAGGACAAAGAGACTCCACCAAAACACTGTCATGTTTCCTTGTGTTTTTCTGTCTTTCTTGCATTCTGAAAGAAAGAGAATTGGCCCAGCCTCTGCTATTCAACACTCCACTTACTGTGTGTCTTCCTGTGGCAGCTCATGTGCAAACACAACTGGCTGCCTGCTGAGCATGGCAAAGGACGGCCACAAACAGGGAGGTCCCCGGTGAACATCAAGACAGACACCTGGGGAAGTGCAGAGGATAGGGATAACTCTGGCAGGAGAAGCTGTTCTGTGTCTCTGATGATGCTGCCAGCCCCCTGAAGGCACGGCCAAGACAAGTGCTGGAAGCAGCCATGTCCTGCTCTTTTCTGCTCTCAGATGCACACGGGACAGACTTGTTGCCCACAGGTCCACCAGACTTGATCCAGGAAAAAATGGAAGCCCCTGCATTGGTAGGGAAGGGGCTCCAGCAAGAGCAAAGCAGGATCTTCCAGCAGAAAAGCCTGAGCTTGTGAAGCGAGCCATGTCCTCAGCAGACACCAAAGTGCTTCCCTCCAGCCTTGAATGTTGGCCACAAGTGCCTGCCTTTCTTCAGCGCCTGCTACTGCTTCCTTTGTTCCAAGCCCATCCCGGATTTAGGTTGGAAGCTCATGCACATGTTTTTAAGGTGCCTGCACAGAGGAGAGGGACGGCAGCTGCAGCGCAGGGCTCGTGCTGCCTCTCATGATGGCATCAATGCCGCTGCCTTGGGACGCCTGCCAGTGGAGGGCGAGTCTGCCCTCAAGCACAGTCACTGTAGTCAGTCAGGGGCCCAGGCTGCAGCGGCAGCTGCCAAGCATTGCCGTGAGGCTGGCAAGCCAAGGGAAAGCCATTGTGGCCGAGTGCGCTGAAGCCTTTTGCTAAATCACATGCAATAGTGCCCAGAGTATGGCCCCTTTGGAATGGCGGCTGGTGCAGACGCCTCCTGGAGCAGGTGCCGGCGTTGGGGCTGCTGCTGTTCCTGTGCGCGCTCTGGTGCTGTTTCTGTGGCGTCCAGAGCCGCTTTGGCAGCAGCGACTCAGCAGCCCTGCTTGAGGAGACATCGCCACCCTGGCCACAGAGGCAGAAGCTCTGCGGGCCCAGAGCTCTGTGTCAGCAGGGCCTCATCCTCAGCACCATGGCCTGGGCAGCTGCGGGGGCCTGGGCTGGCTGCCAGCCCTGCTCTGCCCACTGCCCTGGCAGCAAGCAGTGACTGTGCCCCGGCAGGGCCCCCTTGCCCTCCTTGTCCCCAGCCAGGCCAGTCTGGACACCTCGGGGGGTCCCCACCCTCCTGCTGAGGCCCAGCCACCAGGGCTTCTGCCCCAGGCGTGGGAGCCTCTCTGGGGAAGTGCCCGGCTGTCAGGAACAAGGCTGACACCCAATTCCTCAGGGCTTCCCAGCAGCCGGCCCCTCAGGGGCCTCCTGTCCCTTTGGAGCCTCCTGCCAGCCACTCCCTCCCACAGGGCCCTCGTGCCTTCCCAGCTCCTTGTCCCATCAGGGCCTCTGCAGCACCTCATCCCTTCATGGCCTCCCATCACCCCGTCATCCCCTCAGGCTCTCCCCCAGCCCGGCCAAGCTGCCCGGCAGCAGCGCAGGCCCGAGGGAGCTCCAGAGGAGCAGCATCGAGAGGCACCTCAGAGGCGTCAGCAATGCAGCCAGCAAGACACGGGCAGGAGGACACACATGGCCCTTCCTGGCTGGGCAGGAGGGCTTGTGGCCATCTCCAGGCACCGGTCCAGCAGGGATCCCTGCAGCTCCGGCCCCTGCCCGGCTGCTCTGTCGCCAGCACAAAGGCTTCAGCAGAACCACCCAAGGCCAAGGGGCTTCTGGCCATTTCTCCTTCCCCACTCCACACCAGGGCTCCTCGCTTGGCACAAGCACCCCTATTCCCCTCTTCCCCCGTGCCCTGCGGACATTGGGCACCAAAGAGAGCTCCTGGGAGTCTGGGTATTAGAACACATTCTATATTTATATCCCAAAGAACAACAAAAAAGAAGGAATAAAACAACCTTAAAGAAAAGAAAAGAAAAATCCCCCCTGGGGCTCAGAAGGCCCCAGCAGACAGAGAGCCTCTCAAATCAGCTCTCCTCAGAGCTCCAGTAGCACAGCCAGCTGTGGCCCCAGAGACAAGGCCGTTTCTTGCGGGCCCTGTGAAACTGATCTTGCAGCTTCTGCAAGATGGAGCCTGGAGCTCGGAGCTCTCTCCACAGCCTGGAGGACAAAGGCTGTTTCGAGAGCCAGGCTTCTGGTGGCAGGGCTGATGTCCTCTGCCTTGTCTTCAAGGGCTGCAAGAGAGAGGAACAGAGGCACGGTCAGATCCCGGATCTTTGGGGAGCCAAGGAGACCCCTGAGGCAGGGCCATGCCAGCCGGCTCTGGCCATGGCCAGGAGGGAGCAGGGAGCAAGGGGATGAGCCCGAAGCTAGCGACACTATTGCCCCACGTGGGCCTGAAATCAAAGTGTGTGCTGTGGCCATGGCAGCCCTGCTGCGCACAGGGAGCAGAGCCCTCGGCACCGGGGGAGGGATTGCAGGGCAGAGTGGGGAGGGGCAAGGTGGGGTTTGGTTGCGTGGAGTAGGACAGGGCAGAACAGGGCAGGGCAGGATAGGGCAGGCTTAGATGGGGTTGGGTTGGGGAGGAAGTTTGGGGCAGGACACAGGAGGGCAGGGCTGGGTGGGGCGGATAATGAAGGGGATCTTTGGCTTGTGGTTTCCTGATGAACCTGATGCCTTCCTGTTGCACGATCTCCTGTGGGCTGTCCAAGTATGGCAGGGCTTGGTGCAAGTGCTCAGCCCTTCGGCTCCTCTCCTCTGCCAGCTGGAGAGAGCTCCAGGAGGGTGCATGTTGCAGTGTGGGCTGATGGTTGGTTGCTGCAGTCTTCCTAAAGTGTCCCCACAAGGAGAGCGCACCACCAAGCATACAGCAAATACCACGCTCACACACAGCAGCTTAATATCGACGATGGCAGAGGCAGGAAGGGTCATAGTATAGGTTTCCAGTGGTAGTTTATTTCACCTACACTCTGAAAGGGTCCAGGAACAAAGACAGTGAGATACAGAGGTCCAGGCTTATATACTGCTATAAAGGGGCAGAGCCAACAGCAACAACCAATTGAATCATCATTTTAAATGGTTAAGATTTCAGCTGAGGGTTAGAGCCAATTCATTGAAGTTAGATATTGAAGTTAGATACACCAGCGATAAGTTAATGATTATTAGATGCTTAACCTAAAGCTAATTGTTATATTATGAGCTCATTTGTAAAAGAAAGTGGAGCAAGTGAACCATTATAGGAGCCATTATTGAAACCAGGAGGACAATGCCCATCACTTGGACTCTATGTCAATCCATCATGAAGCAGAGGGGCTTGGATCATGCCAGAGGGTCCCAGAGACCTGACAAAGACTTTCCTGACTTAATCCCTGGGACCACTGACCCAGTTTGAGATCACCCACCCAATTCAAGGGAAGAATTGTGGAGGCATGAAGGACTAATAAACTCATTTTAATTACAGAGAGGGGATTGGAGGTGCTGGGGGTATGCATGTGTATTATTTCGGGAAATAATGGAAGGCAAAAATCCTTGTGTGGCACAATCACACATTTGGGGACGATCCCCACGGTGCCACCCTCCGGCGTAATAAACATAGCACTTTCTAACTTTGACAAGTTAGAGTGTCTTTGTCTGTGATTTTCGGTTTTAACGATTCAATTGGCGAGCCAAGGCAGGAGGAGACACTGCTCGGCTGTGAGAGCAGCTCAGGACATGGACGTCCTCGGGGTAAGCCCAGGGATATTCCTGGAAGAGCAGCCTCTGCTGCCCAGCCTGTTCATCCAGCAGGAGACAAGGACCCCTGACTACTAAAACTCTGAACAAAACGGTATGTTTAAAAATTTAAACAGTTTTGAGTAGTGATCTCTAAGGCGTACATGTGGTCAGGAAAGGCCATTTGGTAAGCTGTGGGAGACGTTCCATGTGCAACTTGTGCCTCTGTAGTGTGCTTGCAGGCTGAAGTTGCAGTTGAAATCTGGTTGTCAGCAGAAAGAGTTGTTGAACCATTGTACTGAGCTTGGGCTTTTGAAAGAAGGGGATTTTGCCATTTGTTTCATCGTAGAGGGCTCAGTTGGGTAGCAATTGGGGCTACCAGTCATAAGGGCAAATCCTGGTCTAAAGTGGTTCTGTTGTTGTGAATGTGTCCTGACAGTGAGAACGATTGTGAGAGCATTTGTTGAGACGTGCTGTTAGCATGATGCAAGTTTGGACCCACGGTTCCCTTTTTGGGTGACTGAAACAGCTGGGGAAAAACAAAGTGAGTGGGGTGCATGATCCTTAATAAAATCCCCTCTCCACTGTGACTGTGTGTGTGTCTGCGTTTTAGTTATGGGGGACAGAATTTATGGTAACAGGTGGAGTTCATGGTAAAAGGGTGTTTATGTTTGTGGAATTTGAAATATACAAGTTGAGTGCTTCAGTGTAATGTATTTCTATATTGTTAGATTGTATGAAGTGTTTCCTGCGGGAATAAGAAGATTGTGTTGTTGTAGTCGCATTTGGAGCTGTGATGTATTTTTGAGGCAACGTTGCCAACTTGTGTCAAAAGTTGTAAGTGTAGCACACGTTGAGTGTGAAGTTGTTCAACTGGTTTGTTTGGAGCCTTTGCTAAGGGCTCACTTGTGGTTTTAGGTACGGGGTTTGTGTTTGTAATTATAATAGGGATAGTTTTGGTCTGAGAATCCAATCTGGCCAGACAGACAGGAGGAACTCCTTTGCTTCATTGGTTTGGGCTCAATGGGAAGCAACCAGAGTAAAGAGATCCCCAAAAGTAGTCCTTTAGGGTGTATTTTGACACACTGGAAGGAACTAGTAGGGTATGGAGGGATAGAAAATAAAAGGACCCTTGTGAAATTTTCCACACAGTGGAAGCCACTCTATAGGCTCGAAGAGGGGGTCAGATGGCCCCCGACTGGAACCCTACATTATGAGACTTTGTTACAGCATATGTTGTTTTTGAGGCGGGAGCAAGAATGGGAAGAGGTGATGTATGCTGACATGTTTTTCTCCCTCCGGAATTACCCTGAGTGGCAGAGGGATTTTGGACTCAGGTCTCCCTCTAACCCCTTTGTGTTGGCCCTGGAAAAAGATAATGAAGCTAACAGGGGAAGGCTGAAATGGTGTTGTAATGCATGCTCCATAAATCAGTGCTGCACACACCCAGACGAGGTATACCCAGCTGACTCACTGAAGCAAGAGTTGGGGGATCTGTTTGAACCACCCCCTAGGAGGCAAGGGGGACAGAGAGAGGCAGCAAATTTGGGAACAACCTCAACTCCAACTCTTGTTCTACCTTGTGAGACTACACCTTCAACTCCAACTCCAACTTTTGTTTCACCCCCTGACATCCCTGTCTGGACTTCAGCTTTTGTTCCACCCGCTAAGACTTTACCCTCAAGTCCAACTCCAGCTCTTGCTCCACCCTCTAACACCTCTGTCCAAACTCCAGCTCATATTCCAGCCCCCACTCCAATTAAAGCCACTACTATTTCAGCCCCAGCTCCAGCTTTAAACAAAGCTATTACTATTTCAACTCCAGCTCTGATTTTAAGCCCAGCTGAACCAACTCCAGCTTCTATCTCAAGTTCAACTCCAGTTTCTATTCTATCCCCCACCTCAACTACTCCTCAAGTTTTCCAACTACCCAGCAGAGACAGCGAACGAGAGGAGTCCCCTCCAGAGGGTCCTATAGCCTCCTGGACTTGGAAACACACTAAGGAAATGATACAAGCACCTTTGAGGGAGGCACTAAGCCCTGAAGGGAAGACAATGTTAGTGAAAATTCCTTTTTCTACACTGGATTTAGAGGGTTGAGGAAAGCTTGCTAAACGTTATCAGAGTGACCCGATAGGTGTTGCAAAGGAATTAAAGTTTATGATTCAACAGCATCGACTTGATTGGTCAGATCTCCAGTTGTTATTGGATGCCTTAACTGAAACAGAAAAACAATTGATGTTAAAGGTAGCAGGGGGCTTAGCAGAAGATGCTTGTAGAATATACAGAGTGATAGAAGAGATGACATTCCTCTTCAGGATCCACATTGGAATGCTAATGATGGTAGTGATGTTGAAAGACTAGAGGATTATCAAGACTTCATAGTAAGGGGGTTAGAAAGGGCAATTCCTAAAACAATGAAGTGGTCAGCCCTATATACAATTAAGCCAGGTCCCTCCAAAACACCTTCTGAATTTCTAGAACATTTGTGGGCTGCAATGTGTCATTCTACAACCTTAGATCCTGAATCTGAGGAAGGGATACAACATCTAGTGAGTTTATTCTTAGGACAATCTGCAGGGGACATTAGACGCAAACTTCAGAAGATACAGGGTCTGACAGCATGAGATTTAGAGACTTTGCTAGAAGAGGCATGGAGAGTATTTAGTAACCAGGAAGAAAAGTGCAAAGAAGGGATGAAAAAATTATTAGCAGTAGTAAGGGAAGAAGAAAAAGGGAAATGTGGACAAAGGCCACAAAGGCAGGGAGCACCTTGGCTAAGGAGAGATCAACATGCATTCTGCAAGAGAGTTGGACACTGGAAGAACCAGTGCCCGGAACGAAGAAAAGGTGATGGACAAAGAAGAGATCAAAAAGGGGGGTGGTGGTTGCCCATGTTAAGGAAGACTGATGTGGACCCGAGGATCTTACCCTAGGAGACCCTCTGGTTATAATGAAACTTGGGAACAAAGAAAAGGAAATGGATTTCCTGATGGACACAGGGGCAACATCTTTGGTGCTAAATAAAGCTTTAATGCCAATAACAGATGATGATGTCATGGTAAAGGGGCCAACTGGCCAATTTGAAAGAGCTTATTTTTGTAGGTCATTGAAATATAAACTTGGGAAACAGTGGGGAATTCACAAGTTCTTATATTTACCCAATACTCCATCAGCACTTTTGGGTAGAGATCTATTGGAACAATTAGAAGCAAATGGAGAGATTACTGTGGAGGTTAAGGAGGTTAAGTGACGCTGTTGAGTCAGGGACGGAATGAAAGACTCCAGTCTTCAGAAGATGAATCAGAAGACAATTTAATGAAGGCAGCAGGTCTTTTATAATGTGACTCGCTAAGGTGAGACTTGATTGGTCTCAAAGTAAAAACCTCTCACACTATTGGTGAACCGTGAATAGAACACTGGAGAACCATATCTATAAACAATGGTTACAGAGAGAGAGAGAGAGAGAATAATTGTTTTAAATCTTTTCTCTAAGTTTCCCAGGCTCAGCCTGGGAGAATTTATCTCTGTTCTTTCTTTGACTGAACTGAGAATATCCACAGTTAAGGACCAACAATATGTTAAGCCTGATGCTAATAACCAATGAGGCTAAAGTTGAAAGTGAAGATGAGATTCATAGGAAAATTCTGGATCAGGCATTTCCTGGGGTGTGGGCTTCTAACATACCAGGGAGAGCAAAGAATGCACCCCCAGTCCAAATTAGGCTTAAAGAAGGAAGACAACCGGTTAGGGTCAAGTAGGACCCTTTGAGAAAGGAAGACAGAGAAGGGATTAGCCCAGTAACTGAACACTTTTCACAGATAGGGCTATTGAAAGAGTGTCAGTCTGAGTTCCACACTCCTATTTTACCTGTTAAAAAGCCTGATGGATCATACCAAATAGTTCAAGATTTAAGAGCTGTTAATAAGATAACTGAGGATTTATACCCGACCCCTACACTCTGTTAACTCGTTTAACATCTGAACCAACATGGTTTACTGTTTTTGAGGTGAACGATCGTTTCTTTTACCTTCCTCTCCATAAGGGAAGCCAGAAAATTTTTGCATTTGACTGGGAAAATCCCAAAACTGGACACAAAACCCAGCTCACATGGTTAGTTTTGCCTCACAGCTTCAAGAACTCCCCTACAACATCTGGGGAACAACTTGCAAAAGATCTGGAATCCTGGGAAGCTCCATCAGAAGAAGGAGAGCTGTTACAGAATGTGGACAACCTTCTGGTAGCTACCAAAACTCAAGAGCCATGTATAGAGTGGGTGGAAAGTGTCTTAAACTTTTTGGGCCTACAGGGGTATTGAGTATCCCAGAAGAAAGCCCAAATGGTGAAGCAAACAGTTGTTTATTTGGGCTACGAGGTTAGTGCTGGACAAAGAACTTTAGGACAGGATCTCAAGGAAGCAATATGCCAGACCCCAAAGCCCCAGACAGTAAAGAACTGAGAACCATTTTAAGCATGACCGGGTGGTGCAGGCTGTGGGTTTGTAATTACTGACTGTTAGTCAAACCCCTGTATGCCTTGATCACGGAAGGAATCAGAGATCTCCAATGGACAAAAGAAGCAACACAAGCCTTCAGCCAACTGAAGAAGGCCCTCATGTCAGCTCCAGCCCTGGGACTTCCAGATGTGAGCAAACCATTCTTTTTGTTTTCTCACAAAATGCAGGGAATTGCTTTGGGAATGCTGGCACAAGATCTGGGCCCGTAGCACAGGGCAGTCGCCTTCCTCTCTAAGCAACTGGATGCAGTGGCTAAGGGATGGCCAGGATGCCTCAGAGCGGTTGTAGCAGTGGCAGTGAACATCCAGGAAGCACGTAAACTCACCCTGGGCCAGAAGAGGACTGTGCTAGTGTCCCATACAGTGTCTGCAATGCTGGAAGTAAACGGGGTATTAAATATTGGACCCCGAATGTTTCTGGGTGTGTCCTGCCTGGCTTTGTCTGGCCTTGCTGCTGGACCAAAGGCGGCAGCTGTGGTGTTTTCACCACAGAGATACCTTTGGCCGGCTGGGTGCTGCAGCTGGGCGCTCAGAACAAATCCAGGCAAAATAGGAACTCAGTTTACCTTTGATGGAAAAGGTTCAGATGGTGAAGAGAAAAGAAGCGGGTTCTGCCGTACAGCTTAAATCCAGAGTTTTATTTCAGCATGGTAGACTTCTGAATGTGGTAACAGCTCTCAGACAGACACACCGGCCGCATGGTCTCGTATCCTTTTAAGCCCCGGGGACAGGGGGAGGGGAGGGACAGGTGAGGGCCAACAAGGTGTGAGGAGGGGAAGGCTCAGGGGATATACAGGCCAATGAGCCCGGACCTGGGGGCATCTTTTGAAATTCTGCCAACCATTCGATGCCTTGCTGGAATGTTAAGATTGATGGACAGCTCTTAGGCAGGAGGGCAAAAGGGGGAGGAGGAAAGGTTGGCGCACCTGAGGGGGCTGGGACGGGTCAAACAGGAAACCGCACTGCAACAACGGGGGACATTGGGTCTCCCCACAGAGATTCTTGAAATACCAAGCCATAAGGGTAGAACAAGATGATGTAGAAACTGTGGAATCTAACATTATGATACCCAGCTTCTTTCCTCAGTGGTAGTATGGGAGAACCAGTGATCCATGATTGCCTGGAGACTATGGAAGCTACCTACTCCAGTCAGCCAGATCTGATGGACACCCCTCTCAAGGACACTGAGACCTGGTTTTCTGATGGAAGCAGCTACGTTGTCAGCGGAAAAAGGCACGCTTGGTATGCAGTTACCACAAGGCAAGAGGTAATAGAGTCTGGATCCTTACCAACCAACACCACGGCACAGAAGGCTGAAATAATTGCCTTAACCTGGGCTTTAGAGGTGGCAAAAGGAAAGAAAATCAATATTTACACAGACTCGAGGTATGCGTTTGGGGTAGTCCATGCGCATGGAGCTATCTGGAAGGAAAGAGGACTTGAACTCACAAGGAAAGAGCATTAAACATGCACAAGAGATAATAAAACTGTTAGAGACAGTCCAGTTACCTGAAAAGGTAGCCATCATGCCCATCAAGGCACACCAAAAAGTGTGCTCTGAATCAGGGAAGGAAATGAGCTGGCCAACAGAGAGGCAAAAGAAGCAGCTAAAGATGAGGTTGTTGAGACACATGAGGCAGCCTTAATCATAGATGGACAAAATTCTATTGAAGGTAAGCCAAGGTAGAGTAAAAAAGAAAAAAGGCTGATTGAGAAAGAGAATGGAAGTTATAATCAAGAGGGATGGGCTGTTACAGATGAAGGGAAAGGAAGGCTTGTGATCCCCTCTTCCATGCTTTGGTCATTAGTGAAAGACGAACATGAGAAAATACACTGGGGAATAGATGCCTTGTATAATTACTGGAAAGACAGAATCCTAGCCAGAAACTTGCAAAGTACACTGATTCAGATGACTCGTCAATGTACCCTTTGCCTCCAAACTAATCTCAGAAATATTCCTGAACCAAAACTTGGGCAAACTGGGAAAGGCTATGGACCTGAGGGCAGCAATGGCAAATTGATTTTTCAGAAGTGCCCAGGAAAGGGGGGTACCGATACCTATTGGTGTTAACAGATACCTTCTTAGGGTGGCCAGAGGGTTTCCCTACGAGAACTGCCAAAGCGCAGGAGGTAACCAAAGCATTGTTACAAGAAATAATACCGCGTTTTTTGGAGTCCCAGCCACAATGTCTTCAGCTAGAGGGCCACATTGTATTTCAAAAATTGTGCAGCAAACTAGCCACCATTTAGGCATAGACTGGGAACTTCATACTCCATATCATGCTCAGTCAAGCGGTCAAGTGGAAAAAATGAATCACTTGATAAAGCAGCAAATAATAATACTGAGACAAGAGATGCAGTTACCTTGGCCTCAGGTTCTTCCATTGATGGGGTCTCTGAGGTCGAGATGACCCCGAGGTGTTAGAATGTCTCTTTTTCCCAGCCCCGAGACTGAAGAAGAAGAAGGGATTCCTTGGCTCTCGTTCTCAAGGTTGTTCATTTTTTCTTATCTCTAACACTCTTTCTCTGACCCACTGAGGTCTGTCTAGCGGGTCGGGTTCAGGCACACTGACCGCCCTCAGGGTGGTGCTATCTTATTATACTAAAAACTAGGTGTACTTTATTTACAATAATTTTCCAATACCTGTCACCTATGTTAGACAGTTTGTCTCTACTCTAATAAAGCAATGCAAAAGTGCCACCATCACAGCAGAAGATGGAGGCTAAGAAGAAGCAGAAGGAGAAAGACAGAACACGCCCAGATTCCTCCATCTTGCTTCTTGAACCCCCATTCTAAAAACCCCCAAATTCTACATTTTTACCCGGTGCTAAATTCACTATCATTCTATTCAAACTCTTGTGGCCTGTACATCTTTGCACAAAGTTGGTAATTGTTTCCATGGGTTAAAGTTGAAGGCATGGGTGTCTTTGACTTCATGCCAAGGTCTCTGAGCCCCCTGCCAGGGTCTCGAGTCCTTCAGGGCAGTCAGAGGAATATCCTGGGTTCTGACATTCCATTAGCATTATTATGAATCCAGACCAAAGCAAGAATAAAGGAGAAACTGAGTGCCTTTGAAATACTGTATGGAAGGCCATATGGAATTCAAGAAGGGACAACACCCACTCAAGCAGGGGAAGAAACCCTACACAAATATGTGGTGGCCCTAAACAAACAACTTAGAGAAATTGAGAAACATGTGGCTGGGGCTCGAAGCAGAGAATTAGATGGACCAGTACATGATGTACAGCCTGGGGATTATGTATATGTTAAGTCTTTTGCAGAGAAGACTCTGGAACTGCAGTGGGAAGGACCATTCCAAGTGCTCCTCACCATCTTTACTGCAATCAAGTATAAGGAACAGAGTGCCTGGATCCATCATTCCCAAGGGAAGAAGGCTCCCGAGGGACTCTGGAAAGTTACACCGGGTGACAGCAAACTGAAATGAAAACTTTCTCGGGAGAATAAATAAGGTGTGAATAATATGATAAGCATAGTTTAAGAATAAAAGTTTGTAGTTATAATGGATAATCAGGGGAGTGTAGCCTGGAGAGTTGGGGCATATGTGATTATCATTATAGCCACAGCTAATGCAGTATCACTTTTATGTAATGTGACTGGTATAGATAAGTGCCACGTGAAAGCCTATGGCTCTGACTCCTGTAAGTCTCTGTATCAGATGCTAAAAGTTACAAATACAAGTGTGTGGGAAAGGAGAAATATTTGGGGATGGGAATATGTGTTTGTCCAGGATGGGTTCCATGAATTTCATCAAAAATCCATGAAACTTATTCAGATTGGCCCTGGATGCTGTGACAAATGCTTAACCAATTGCCCAAAATTTAGACTCATAATAGAAGGTTGTGCAATCAAGGATTTTAAGATTGATTATATTATAACTCAGTTTTGTACTGCTTCCCAAATGCATAGGGTTAAAATTACTCAACCAGTACCAACACTGAGAGAAACCATGACTACTCAAATCACCCTAGATCCCATGGTTCCCATAATGACCAAAACTGGACCGTATACTGTTAAGAAGGCTGGAATTCAAAAATTGCTGATTAAAATTGGGTAGAGATGGCAATGCAAGTAAATGGCTCTGCCATTTGGCCTGAGTGTGCTCCATTTTTAAGAACTGATTTTATGGACTGGACTATGTGGCTGCAGAAGCATATGCTTTATATGTCCAGAGAGAAGAAAGAGCTTACCGGATTATTGGGAACGGGACTAGGGCTTCTAAATACAATGGATTCTGAAGTATTAATGAACAAATTGACAGCACCTGGTAGTGATATGCTTAAGTTGCAACAACCTTTGCAATCTTCCTTGTGGGCATTAGGTACCAGCCAGGGGAAATTATCCAAAATATTGCCAGAATGGGAAAATACAGAAAGGACAAGATCATCAATTGATAATTGATACTTTAGGCACAGCTATCTTATGTTTTGGTAAATGAATTGAAATTTGCCCTGGGTAGCTGTCAAGGGTGAACTGGAGGTGTTCGTTGGTCTGGAGCAAAGTGTCCAGACTACATAAAGTAGCGTTCTAAGTTGCAAGGCAAGATGTATTCTATTACTATCTGTGTGGGAGTTGTCTTTTGTCAAGTGGGCAGTTTGTCTTATCTCTCTCTCTGAGTGATGACAACCACTACTCCCTTGGGAGGAGACATCTGCTGATAACAGGCTATTGAATGGCACTGCATGACTGATAAAAACTATAGCATCCCATTGTGAGATGCTCCACCCAGAGGGAGGAGCCAAGCATTGCTACACAGATATAATCCAGAAGTTCTGAAACACCAGCACAGCTTCTCCACTAAATTTCCCAGAAGAACAGCAGCTGCCTCTTCTTCCACTAGATCTTCAGAAAAAGCATACACCCTTTTCTACAAGATCCCCTGCTCCAACAGAACCACACCTGACACTTCAAGAAGTCTGCAGCCACATTTCCAATTAGACTGCTACCAACACCCTGACCAACAGGGTGTCGAGTTCTGACTCTGTCAGTGTTGTTCTAGTGTATTGCATTGTTTTATATTATCCTTCTATTTTTTCTTCCCTATTAAAGAACTGTGTTTTCCTGCTCCCATATTTTTTGCCTGAGAGTCCCTTAATTTAAAATTCATAGCAATTCAGAGAGATGAAGAAGATTTCCATTCTCCATTTCAGGGGAGGCTCCTGCCTTCCTTAGCAGGCACCTGTCTTTCGAAACCAAGACAAGTAGCCAATGGGATGTAGATGCATGTAAAGTCACATCCCGCTAGGGTCCAGAGATGAGCTGTAGCTCTTATAATGGGTTGAGCCATCACTTCTTGTGCTGTTGTTATACTTTTGATTGGCTGATGGGACCTCAACACCCAATCAGTGATTAAGAGTTGATCTTTTAGGGTGGGATCCCATTGAAAAGTCAATCCATGAAATCTGGGTGACATACCCAGAACTACAAATTGAAATGGTAAAGCAGGATCCACCCCATGAACCTTCCTCATGGATGGGGCCTGAGATACCTTTTGGATAGATTCCCAGGCCTCTGGCGTGATGGGTCCTCACAACCTCGCAGGATGTTAAAGAGTGGTGCAAGGTCCTCCATTGTGATTCCCAGCAGTGGACAAACCAAACTTCTGCTCTGCACAGTTGATGTAGGTCCCTTAGGGTTCTTGTGTTGTCCTTGATGGAGAGTTGCTGGGGTGCCATGGTCTGCTCGCCAATTTGAAGTTGTAGGTAGGTCCATGGGTGGGTACGCTGGATTTTTCCCTTGGCTCAGGAATCCCTGCTTCTTTGGTAGTTTGAGTAGTCCTTTTGAGCATAAGCTCAACATAAGAGTTAGGAGTTAGTCTCGGCACAGATTAGGATATCATCCATATAATGTAAAATTATTGCATCTGGAAATGTTTCTTGAATAGGTGAAAGGATGTGGGCCACATGCATTTGGCAAATGGCTGGTGAATTCTTCATTCCTTACAGAAGAGCTAACCAATGCCAATGTTTGAGGGGGGCTTGTCTATTTCAAGATGGTCCTGAAAAAGCAAATCTTAGCACATGTCAGGGATGGAGTGGAATATTAAAGAAACAGTCCTTGATGTCAATAATGGCTAATTTCCAATCCCGGGGCAACACTGAGGCTGAGGGCAGGCCAGGCTGGAGGGGGCCCATGTCCTCAATGATGGCATTGACTTTACGAAGGTCCTGTAGGAGCTGCCATTTATTTTTTCCAGGTTTTTTGATAACAAAGACTGGAGTATTCCAAGTGCTATTTGATGGAACAATATGCCTTTTGAGTAACTGTTCTTCTATCAGGGTTTTGAGCGCCTTTAGCTTGGTTTCAGTGAAGGGCCACTGAACCACCCAAACTGGATCATCTCTTTTCCATGTGAGCAGAGGAGTGGCGTGCTCTGCACTGTCCCCAGCTAGAAATCCTGTGGTGGAGAAGGGATTTCTAGCCTGGTACCCCATTGTGATAGTATGTCTCTGCCCCACAGCGTGACAGTTGCCCTCACTAGAAACGGTCCAACCGTACCAATTTGGCCGCCAGCTCCTTCCCTGAAGACTGTTCTTTTACTTCTCATAGAAGTGGCTGCTCCTCCAGTTCCTGAGATGACACTATTTGTGGGGACAAGCTCCCATTCTTCTGGTCACACAGAGCGGGCGATGATGGTGGCATCTACTCCAGTGTCCACCACTCCTAAGAGAAAGACTTTAACCCCTTTGCTCAATAGGCCACATTCTGTGATGGGTCTGTCATGGCCCACAATCTCTGCCCAGAAAGCAGTAGGATTTTCAGGGACAATATCTGTAGAATCCGGTAATAAAAAAGCCTGAGCAATAGGTGTATGTTGAGGCAAAAACCAAGGGGGACTAGTGCATGCAACAGTCACTGTAATTTCATCATTCCATTGTACAGTTTGAACCTCCAGTAACACTTGTAAATAATCAAGTCAGAAACTAGAGTCCCCAATAACTAAAACGTCCCTTGGTGTTGTGAAATGGCCGGATTTACCAGTTGGAAGGTGGTAAATGATTTCATTAGAGAAATGGATTGCAAATGTGCTTACCAGTATGCTTCAGGTACCTGGTTGAACTTTTGGATAGGATTCCTGGAGTTTGAATTCCTTTTTATAGTAGGTGTCATCATGAATTACTTCTCTGCATGTTGGCTCTCTAAGGTGGTCAGGAGAGAGGCGTGTAATGGCTTGGCATTTGTTATTGTTGCACAGGCCCACCCGGCACTCAGCTGAAAGTTTCCCAGACGCCGTTGATGATTTGGTTGGTAAGCTGGCTGATGATAGAGCTGTTGGTGGCTTTGAACGTGGGGACAGTATTTATAATGTTCTCTACAATCTGAACAAGATGCAGATGGACAGTTTGAGGAGGGGTGCCGCTGAACAAAATCACTGTTACATTTGGACCTTTAATTTTTATTTCCACAATGACTCCCACAAAAGGAGTTCAGTAGGCAAGAGGAGGAGAGACATCATGTGCTGGACGTCATGCGGCACAAGAGCATGGGCTGAGAAAGTCACATTAAGTAAATTTTTAAAGTAAGGTGACCTCCATCCATAGTCTTTGCAAGCCTTGCAAAGCTCTTTTAATTCCTTGTAAGGCATTGCTTCCCATTTTGGGCTCCTTCCCTGTTTGAACACAACTGGTGCGGCTAATTTCCCAGCTATCTCCCAATTTCCATCCCAAGCAGCAAACTTCCGCACCTCTGTCCAGTTATCCACAGGCTCGGTATCAGAGCTTGAGGAATCACTGGACTCCTCTGTAGAGGGGGGTGTTTGAATAAGAGGGGTGCAGGGCCTGCAGTTGACCGCTAAGGCTCAATGCCACGGGGTGCCGGTAACCAAGATGGCTTCCTTCCACTCACCATCATATCTACTTCCGGTCCCAGGGACATGGGAACCAGAAGTGTCATTGTTGCTAAGGGTGGAGCTGGAGGAGGGAAGGGAGACAGGGCCCGCATTGGAAAGGGAGGAGCCCGACGGAAGAGTGGGAGCGGGAACAGGAGGAGGGTCACGTACGCTATTTTGATGTGACAAGGTGAGAAATGTTGGTGAAGAAGGGCTCCAAATGGCAGATCCCCTCATGAGATCAGTGCCATTTTGGGCAGCAGGATTTGGCAAAATTCAGTCAGAAGGGCGGGTCCCCTCATGGGCCGGTACCCATTTTGACACATAAGAATCGATGGAGAGAAAGGGTAAATGGGCAGAGGAAGGAGGTTTAGGTTAGAACCCAGGATGGGTTGTACGGGCCCATCCTGAGAAGGGGACAGAGGAAGGCAGGAGATGGCAGAAGGCTGGTGGCACTCCTGCGCCTTTGGGCGGGTTCCAACTCCTGGCCTCTCCTGAGGGGACAAGGGTGATGGTACATGGGGAGAGGGATACAACAACTGGGGCTGTAACCGGCATGTAGAACTATTAACAGCTGCCAAACTTTTCCCCAAGCCTGCAATCATGTCATAAATTAAACGAAAAATAGGGTAAAACTTCCCAACTTGAAAATTCCCCTCTGATTGTAAGAGATACAATTTCCTCCCCATTATTTATATCCCACAAACTAAGTGAAAGAACAGAATTCCGTGTTGCATCATTAAAATGTTTGAAGACTCAACAAATAAAAGCCCTTAAATTTGCCTTTGAATATTTAACATTGTTATCTATCATGGTCTTTTTAACTTGTATATAAACTTCCTGCTATGAGAAGGAAAGACTGGAACCCATCTCACACACTCTGCCCCCTAAGATATTAAAAGGAAACAAGAAAAATTGACCCCAACCAAACCAACACTCACCACATTGGTGGGTCAAAGGAAAAAATCTCCTAGAGGCTCCTGAGGAAGGAACCGGTCTTCTGCTTCCTCAGGAACTTACAGGAATGTTGGTCACCGCCTCCGAAAAGTCCACAGAAAATTGGAAATCTTTGGGGATCAGGAGCACCGAATGGACCGTGAAAATCCCAGGGCCATGGCCTCTTGGAGAGGCTTTTTAGGGACACTGCAGAATGGGTCCAGGTTTGGGGCTCCAGATGGCTCCACTCTGAAAGGGTCCAGGGACAAAGACAGGGAGAGGTAGAGGAGCCAGGATTATATAGTGGTACAAAAGGGCAGAGCCAACAGCAACAAGCAATCACCTGAAAGTGTGAGCGGGAAAAGGATTACAGTGACCAAAAGGGAAACACAAGGATAAACAGACAAGGGTACAGGCCAATGAGGGTACACAGAAACTGCTACAAGCTTGACCATATATGGTTAACAGGCGGTTGAATAGTCAATGGACCAACAGGTGGAATGGCACTAGGGTTGATTGACAGCATGTCACATGAGCCCATGGGAGGGGTTAAAATCTAGAGGACATTCTTCCAGGGCATAGTTTCAGGAAGTCACCTGGCAGGCCCAGAGGTCTCCACAGGTGCAGTGGGTGCAGGCTCAGCCCCTTGGCCAGGCGCTCCATGCAGCCAGCACTGGCCTCTCCTTGCCACACAGCCCTGGAGCCAGGCTCTGGAGGGAGCAGCAGACTGGGCTGGGGCTCCATCGGCGCCCGCCTCGGGGCCACAGGAGCCTGGAGCAGAGCCCGCGCGGCCCAGGGAAGGCAGCGGTGTGTGGGGCGCAGGCTGGCGGCCCTGGCTGCAGCGCTGGGCAGGGGCGCAGCTGCCAGCTGCACTCACTGAGCAGCGCGGCCAGGGGGCTTCTGCAGCCCGAGGCTGGGGCTTGCAGGCCGTCCTTACCAGGCCCTCGCCGAACCTCCAGGTCTGATCCAGCCGCAGCACGTGTTGGAGATCCTTCCTGTGCAGGAATGTGGCTGAACAATGCAGTGTTTCCCGGGAGGCCTGGAGAGCAGCAGAGACCCCCAAATGGCACCACAGCCCAGGGCACGGGACCCGCACAGGTGCCCGTACCAAGGCCAGGAGGAGGCTGCACGAGGCACCAGAGCGGGAGGCAGCCAAGCCCCCTGCCAGGGGCCAGCAGGAGCCGCTGAGTCCTCACCTCTGCCACGCGCTGGTTCTCGTCATGGCAGTGGAAGAAGAGTGGGAGCAGGCTCTGGTGCATGTATGACTTCATGGACTTTTTGTCCCCTTCCGGTAAAAAATACAGCATCTCTCGGAAGATGAACATGGAGCACAACTGCACTTGGCTGTCATCCTGTATGAAAGAAAGGAAAAGAGACCTCGGCATCGGCTGCTTGACGCCCACCTGGGCACAGGCCTGAAAATGCACGGGGCACAAAGTTTGCGGGCAGCAGCCGGTGGCCGTGGCTGGAGGCGCAGAGCCTTACATTGTCAAAGAGCGGCAGGAGCGCCCCAGCCAGCTGCAGGGCGAGGGGGCTGGCTATGGGGGCGCCATTGCACAGGAACAAACCGCTGAGGAGAACCATGGTCATCCTAAGCATGTCGCTGTCATTTTCCTGCAGGAGCTCCACCAGCCTTTCATGCAGGCTCCACCTTCTTATGGCCTGTGTGGAACACGAGTGTGTGAAACACAATCCTGCTGCCACAGGGGCCAGAGGCCAAAGGGCTGTGCCAAAGCACTGGGGCAGCTGGAGCGGGAGGCAGGAGAGCTGGGAGCAGCTGCCTCAGCGCCCAAAGGCCAGCCAAGGCCAAGCGACTGCCTTCCCCAGCCCCACGCTGGCAGCATGGCTTCAGCTGCTGCCCTCTTCTCACCGAAAGACTGGTGCCGAGCACGAGGAGGCCTCTGAGGGCCAAGCCATACATCTCCCTGCACTGGCTCTGCAAGTTCTTGGACATGACCTCCAGGACGCTGTCACGGCATTCACTCAAGTCCAGGCAGTCCAGGATCTGAAAGGCACAAGGCCGGTGACGGGGGAGCCCCACAGGGCCGGGCCCAGGCAGCAGCACAGGGCGCGGGCACCATCCTGGGCAGCTGCGGCCATGAGAGGGCAGAGAGCTGGGAGGCAGCTCAGCCAGGCAGCGCTGGCCTTCAGGCTCACCTCCACAAGGGACGCCATGGTGGCCAAATCCCGGCATGGCAGGTCTTTGCTGAGCAGCCCCAGCAGGTGGAATGCAATCGCAGAACACAAGGCTTCGGATGCGTGGTGCATTTCTCTGATAGGAGGAAATCGGAAGCAAAACCCTGAGGCGGCAGGAGTAAAGCTCTCCCAGGACTGACTGACAGAGGTCAGGCCTTTCTCCAGCACCCTGCAAGGGGGAGCCAGGCCCTCGTGCAGGTGGCTGCTCTTGGGCACGCTCCTCTCCCAGCCTTTTGCAGTCTCCTTGGCCGTGCCTTGGTGACAAGGCCTTGTGGCCCACGACCACAGGGACTGTGTGAGGCACCCCGGGCGCAGGGCACAAATGCTGGGGGCAGTTGGGGAGCAGGGGGTCTCACCTGGCCAGCATGCCCACAGCACAGTGGTGGGTGTCAGCACAGAGCAGCGTGTCCCAGCCACGCTTGTCTTCCATTGCCGCCACCACATCCTCATAGTGCAGTTGGCAGAGCAGGGCCTTCAGGGTCTGCTCTGCAAAGCTGTGTGCACAACAAAGCCCAGGTCACGCTGGGGGCACTGGCACCTGCCCTGGGCACGTGGCAGGGACAGGAGGACTTGCATGGAGCACCTGTTGGGGTCGGTGGCAAGGCCGTGTTGCTGCTGGCATCCCTTCCAGAAGGTATCAGCCACCTCTGTCATATCCAAGGTGCTGAAGAGCACTTGGAAGAGCAGGTGCATAAAGAGGCAGGGGAAATGCACGGTCACTACATGTGCAACACAGGGCATCTGGAGGATCTTCCACATCACGACAGTTGCCTGCAAAGGACAGAGCACCCCGAGGTGTCCGTGTGGCTGAGCCCGAGCGTGGCAAGGAGAGGCCAGCAGAGACACGGGGGGGAGCAACCGGGCCTGGTGGCTCTGAAGCTGCCCCTAGGCCAGGTTTCCGCCCAGTGCCTGAGGCAGGGAGACACTGTGGGCAAGGGAGGATGGAGAGCTGATGGAGAGGTGAGCTTGGGGTGAGCAAAGGCCAGTTGCAGAAACCCACAGCCAGGGCAAGGACAGCCGTGTGGTCCCCATCAGAGGTGCACGTGCTGTGCTCTGGCCAGTTGGCCAGCACGTCAAGGAGTATGAGCATGGCCGGCTCTGCAGTCCTGCATGAGCACATGATGCTCTTCCACATGGTGGTAGCAGCTCTGTGGGGTCAGAGCTCTGTCTCAGGGGGGTTTGGGACACAGCACTGTGGCCTGGGCCGCAGCAGGGAGCTGAGCTGGCTGCCAGCCCTGCCTCTGCCCCCTGTCCCTCAGCACACAGGCAGCCCAGTCCTGTGGGGACTGGCCCCTGAGGAGCAGGAAGAGAGCATGGCAGCACGCTGGGGGCTGACATGCCGGGGCGGGCAAAGGGAGGAGCCAGAGGGCCCTGGAATTCTCTGTGTGTCAGACTCCTGGGCCAGGCTGTACAGGGTGATGGGCTGCTGAGGCCTGAGCCTTGTGGGCACGTGGGCCCCGTACCTGTCACATGATGGGGCCACACGCAGGAGAGCCATCACCACATCAGTGGGCAGTGCCTCTGTCAGATCCAGAAGGGGCCTGTAGAGGTTGTAGTCAGGAAACTTGTTGGCCGTGAGCCACTGCTGGATGTACCTGACCATGGCAGGCACCTGGAGAAGGCAGGGGAGACTTGGAAAGCTGCCAGAGGGAGTAATGTGCCCAGCTGCCCCAAAAAAGTACTTCCCTTGCCACCACACTGCCATGGCCTCAAGGCTTCCAGTGAGCAGCAGGCGTGGCTTGGGAGGCCAAGCAATTGCTGGGAGGATGGAAACCAGGCCACAGGCTGCTTACTTGCTTTGGACTGGAAGGACCCTCCTCCACAAGCATATCCAGCAGGGCAGCACTGGTCTTGGTTTTGAAGATGGGAGGGTACGCTCTGAGCACGGTGCCCGTGCCGCTGGTCTCTTCCTCCCGCATCCTCTTCATGAATTTGCCAACCATCTGTAGTAGAAGGGCAAGAAGCCGGGGATGTTGCATGCAGTGCTCCGAGCACGGTGCTGGGCTGAGCAGTGACAACAGGCCCAGCGCGGCTGGGGATGGCTGCAGGTACCTGCGCTGTCGTGCGGAAGAGGCCACGGGTGCGTTCCTGCCCTTGTGAGCGCTGCACGGCTGCACCTGGCAAAGAGCGAGCGCAGCCTGAGCTGAGGGGCTGCGGGAGAGGCTGGAGAACACAAGGCCAGCCCTGCGCTCCCCAGGCAGGGACAGCCCTGCCACACCCCAGGGCATGGAGCACGGCTGTGGGGTGTCTGCCCCGGCCCCTGCTCTGTCCTGTCCATGGGCATGTCCCCAGGGGATGGGACAGGATGGGATGGGATGGGATGGGATGGGATGGGATGGGATGGGATGGGATGGGATGGGATGGGATGGGATGGGATGGGGCCAAGCTGGCTTCAGGCACTAGCCCTGTGGCCCACCTCTACCACTCACCCTTCTGCAGTAGCTGGAACTGCTCCACCTCTTCAGGCTGCTGTGCTGGAGCAGTTCCAGGGCCTTCTTTCTCCTCCTTCACCCAGACCAGCTTGGGCACGCTCACAGGTCTCTGCTCTAGGTCACTGCCTGGATTCATGGCTACTTGCAGGAGAAGATGTCTGGGAAAAGGTTGGAGTCAGCAAGTGCTGCAGTTGTGCCTTGAAGGCACCTGCAAGAGTGAAGTCTTGGCAAGGCTACAGGACAGCAAGTCCTGCACTCTGGTCTCGAGGGCTCCAGCGACAAGGACAGGAGACTCCTCGTCAAGGACCGTGCTCAGTGAATGCCACAGTCTGCCCTCAAGGGCACCTGCAGAAGAGAAGCCTCGGCAAGGCCAGAGGTCACCAAGTCCTGTGGTCTGGCCACGAGGTCACCTGCAGGAGTAACGCCTCAGGAAAGCTCCGGGTCAGCAAGGAACGAGTGTGCTGTGTGGGGGCTCCTCCAAGCCTTTAGCATTGGCCCCTGCAGCTGCAAAAGCTGCTCCCCAGATCCTGGCTCCAGCAATTCTCAAGGCTGTGATGACCTTTAGAGTGTGAATGTGGATTCTGTATCCCTGTGGCCTGATGCTGGCTCGGCCCAGAAGTCCCCGTGGCTCCAGCAGGAAGGGCAGCCAAATGTTTCCTCCCTGCTTTTGTGGCATTGCTGTAGGTGCTGCTGCCGTCAGAGCCCCCTCTCTGCTGGTGACAGCTTTGCTCTTGGGGACACCACTCTGCAGCAGCCCAGGAACATGAGCAGTGCCCAGTTGCAGGAGTGGCATCAGTGGGACCCCCTGTACACAGGGACCCCCAGCCCCAGGTGTCCATGCCAGCACCCCCAGGGACCTCCAGCCCCAGGAACCCAGAGAAAGTGGAAACCACAACTCTGCAAATGCTGCTTGTGCCCAAAGAAAATGCAAAGAGAGCTGGGCTGTGACAAACAAGGACAATGTATTTACAGAAAGCAGAAACAACAAAAAACTATGGAACATGTACAATATAAGAATTCTTATAACAACAGCAATCTATAAAAAATATTTACAGTTTAGAAGATCTGTCTAAAACAGTAACATAGCAAACATATTAACAGACTAAAGGACATCAATTAAACCAACCTTAGAAATGTGTTTACAGTATAGGGGACCTAAAGAACACCTGGAATCTAATAAACATATTTACAGAAGAACTTAACAATTTAGACATCTAAATACAGAATTGACCGTGTTCACCATCTCTGTTATTCCTGTATGTCTATGCAGGGCTCCAGCCTGCCTGGGCAGTCAGGGGGTGACCCCCTCCCTGGAATGGCAGTGTACTTTCACTGGGAGAGGAGTGCACATCATGCTGGGATTGGTGCTAAGATCCAGGCAGCATGAAAAGTTCAGGACTGATGCCAAGAGCAAGGAGCAGCTCAGAGCAGTCTGATGCAACCAGAGTGAAGGGTGGTCTCCAAGCAGACTGAAGGCTCTGCTGACTACAAGGGCAATGGTTGTGTTGTGCTCATGAAGAGATGCTGGAAGTTGCACCTGGAACACTGGCTGTGACACAATGAATATGTGACATGACAGAAGTTCCAGGGCCCCTTCAGATTGGGTGTTTTTTGTTGTAAAATGATTGAATCCCTGAATGGTTTGGCTTGGGTGGGTCTCTGAAGATCATCTTGTTCCAACCTGATCAACCTCCCGCCAGTCCAGGTTGCTTAGGGCCCCTTCCAGCATGGCCTTGAATATTCACATGGATGGGGCTTCACAGCCTCTCTGCACAGCCAGTTCCAGGGCCTCACCACCCTCGTGGGAGAAAAACATCTTCCTCGGATCAAAGCTAAATCGAGCTCCTCCAGTTTCCATCCATGCTCCCTTCTCCTCTAACCACAGGCCCTGCTGAACACTCTGTCCCCATCCTTCCCCAGCGCCCACCAAGTCCTGCTGGGCCGCAGTGAGGACTGCCCCAAGCCTTCTCTCCTCCTGGCTGAGCAACCCCAACTCTCTCAGCCTTTCCTCAGAGCAGAGGGGCTCCAGCCCCTGCAGCATCTCTGGGGCCTCTTCTGCACTCCCTCCAACAGCTCCAGGTGCTTCCCGTGCTCAGAACCCAGAGCTGGGGCAGGGCTGAGCCCCGGAGGGGCTGCAGCTTCATGGGGAATTTCCCATGAAGCTGCAGCCCCAGTGGGGAATTTTGTGTTATCCCTAGAGAGGAACTAAGTGCGCTTGGATGCTGAGGGATAAAATGAAAGGAATGAAGCCTGTACTTCAGGCTTACATTTCTGTAAATCAATCTTTTGATTTACAGAACTTTTGATTTACAGAACTCCTTTGTATGGTATCAGGTGTGCCAGTGCACCTGCAGCACTCTGAGTATTCTACCGAAATCCTGCCATTTCCATGTGTACTGCTTGTCTCTGTCCAGGTGTTCCACTGGGATTTCTGTGGTTTGTTCACTGTAGGACAGTCACTGAAGATCAGTTGCTGCTCACCTGAAAAAATAATTACCCTCATAATTACCTTTCCAGGGTGGAGTGGGAACTGGGGTCTCAGGATAAACTCTGCACTGAGATCTATTTCAAACTTTTCAAAAGAATTCAATGAGAATTTCTGTGTAATTATAAGGAAATCCTCACTCTTATGTATTTCACGGGTTAAAGGAGACATGTATAACAGTGTGGCTGGAAAGTTCATCCCAGTTCATGACTGAGGCTTATGAAAAACGTATTTCAGACGTTAGAACAGAAGCAGATGTGTGTGTGACCTGCAGGCAAGGCCGAAGCGGGGCTGTGCCTCTTGCGTGCGCAGCAGGCATTGGCTGTGCCTAGGGGCTGGCAGCCCTGCCCAGCACCTGGCAGAGGGCTGCAGGCTGGGGAGGGGAACTGCCTGCAGCCAAGTCCAAGGTCCAGGGTGATAGAGCTGCTCACACCTTGGCCCCAGCTCTGCCTGGCATCTCACCAGTTGTATCCTGCCCATTGCTTTAGGCCCTGCTGCAGTGTCTGTGTGCCCAAGAGTAACACTTCACACTGAACATCTCATGGGATCCTCTTTGGGAAGTGAAACAGGGAGTGCTGTCTGCTCAGTGTCCATGTGGTGAGGCCTGGAATCGGGGCTGTTCCTGGCACTGCCCTGGGACCTGCTGTGGCTTCATGGTACAGAATCCCAGAATGGGTGAGGCTGGAAGGGACCACAGTGCGGCTTCAGGTCCCACATCCTGGGTCAAAGAGAGCCATCCCACAGCACGGGCCTGGAATATCTACAGTGAAGGAGACTCCACAGCCTCTCTAGCAATCTGTTCCAGTGAGTGGTCACTTGCAAAATAAATATCTTCCTCATGTTGGTGGAACTTTCTTCAGCTTCTGCCCATTGCCTCTTATCCCATCGCTGGGTCCCAGGAAGCAGAACCTGGTCCATGCTCTGAGCCATCCCTGCAGATATTTATACACCGGCTCCCGTGCTGGCACCAGTAGCGGTGGGTGCGGAGGCCGCCAGAGCCTGCTCGGGCACGGGGCTGAAGCTGCGGCAGAAGCCAGGGGACAGGTTCTAGGGAGCGGGGGACAGGTTCTAGGGAGCGGGGGGCAGGTTCTGCGGACGGGCACGTTCTGGGGACAGCCCACGGACCCCGCGCCCTCGCTGCTCGCAGAGGAGGCGGGCCCGCGGCCGGCCCGGCCCGGAAGAAGCGCCGGCCCAGCGCCCAAGCGCAGCCCGGCCCCGCCTCACGCAAGCGGCACCGCCTCTACTTAAAGCGCGCCCGGAGGTGTTACTGCCTCCTCCTGCTCGCCGGCCACGCAGCTCCACCATGTCGGACCGGCTGCCCTACAAAGTGGGTGAGTGCGAGCCCTGGGCCGACTTCGCCGTGCTCGGCACCTTTCCCGGGCCGGGGCGGGTGCGGTGCGGGGAGCGCGGCCTCGGCGGCTGCGGCGCCGCGCTGGATGTGGCCGCGGGGGGGAGGACGGCGGGTCCTGCCCGCGGCGGAGCCGGGCCTGAGCCCCTTGTGCGCTGGGGGAGCCACCGCGGGGGAAGGGGGCTCGGGGAGCGGCACCGCCGGCTTCCCACTCGCGGTTGTGCCGCTCTCCCGGCTCGGCTGCCCAGTCCCTCTCCCGCCGCTCAGAGCCCTTGGCGGGAACAGGCTTAGCTCCGAAGGTAAAAGTATTTCCCATCCCGGGACCTTTGACTCATGTGCCCTGAAGGTTTTGGCGGGTATTTCACTAGACCTGAAACTTCACAAAGAATCCCAGTTTATATAAAGAGTTGGGTGTTCCTTGGAGGCTTCATTCAAAGAACATTGGTATGTAAGGCTCAGATTCATAAATAATTTACCCTAGAGGCTCTGAACCTAAAATACTGTAGGGTATTTTTAAAGCAGCCCTGGTTAAGCTACCAAGCCCTTAACAGGGGTAAGATTAAACCTCCTCCTCTTGATATGTTTGTTTCTATCGTCCTTTCCTGGCCTGTTTTCAGGCAGGTTTCAGTCCTAGTGGTGTACAGGCTGTGCTCCAGTCAGCTCTAGCACGTGCAATAGCTTCAGTGGCCCCAGGCTTCGTTCTGCAGCAGAATGCAATTAGTGTGTCTGTGTTAAACCCAGCAGTCTGACTCGGAGTTCTGGTGTTCCCTAGTGCTCTAAAGAATCTGTGTTTACGAGGTAGGTGACAAAAAAGCATCTGACTATGGTCTAAATGGAATGGTGAACTTCTGAAATCTCTCAAAGAATCTCAAACCAACTAAGAAGGACAATCTGTGTTGGCTGCTGCTGCAGAGTTGATGCAGCTGGGCATTACCTGCTTGACCCTTGTGTTTTTAAGGCTGGGGTTGGGCATCCATGATGAATACAGTAAGCCTGTCAGAAATCTGTCTTGCTCATTTTCTGCTGGACTTTTCTGCTGTAGATACTTTTTACAAAAGTAGAAGTAGACTGGTAACTAAGATAATTACAGTCACTTAAAATAATTCTTGTGGATCCAATGGGGAAGGACCTGCAGCTTTGCTGTGAGGAGTGGGAGCTAAGCTGGGTTCAGCTCCTGGTGCACTCTTAGGGAGCATTCTCAGTGTGGGAAGCCACTGCCCTACAGCCAACCCCTCCCTACACGCAGGTCAATACTGTGGAAATCAGTCCCTGTAGGAAGTTTTGGGACTTTTGGGAAATGTCTGTAAAAAGTGCTTAAGGCTGTGGCTTACTGAATTCATGGGCCTCGGGATGTATGTGCACTAGATCACAGTTGATTTATACCCTCTTGGAGTAGCATGAGGGGCTGTTAGGTTTGGTCTAAACTTGTGTACCATAGCAAAGAACCAGGAAGTAACTGGAATAGGGTCTGGTTTTTCTGTACCTCTGTCTCCCAGCTGTTACTGGGTGTTCAGTTCAGCTGTCGCAGCCAGTGCCTACCCACAAGTGTGTGAACAGATACCAAGGTCTCAGCTATTCAAACTCTGACACCTGTCCTGTTTCTCTTGCAGCTGACATCAGCCTTGCAGACTGGGGTCGCAAGGCCATTGAGATTGCAGAGAATGAGATGCCAGGGCTGATGAAGATGAGGGAGATGTACTCTGCATCCAAGCCCCTGAAAGGCGCCCGCATCGCCGGCTGCCTCCACATGACTGTGCAGACAGCAGTGCTCATAGAGACCCTCATCGTGCTGGGGGCTGAGGTAACGTGGCTCTGAGTTTCTCCCTCAGCTCTTGGGTAACGCTCTGCCAGGTCACTGCTCCTGCTTATGTAACACCTTACGGAATCCTGGCAAACATCTGTGCTTTTTGGATGAGGCTGCAATCTCCACGTGGAGGGATTGTCTTGTCTTCTCTCCTCGAGCAAGAAGCTTGTTGCTTGCCCTCAGCACCTCTGGGGTGTGGGTGTGTGTGTTTCCTGTGGTCAAGTTGCAGCTTTGAATGCCTGTTGTGCCCTGTGTGCAGTGCCCTGGGCAGTGCCCACAGCTGCTGCCACGCAGCTATGCTGTGCTCGGGCTTGCAGTGCTGTGGCTGCTCATGCTGCAGCTCTAGGGACTGCCTCCAGCATAGATTAGCCTGTATTAAGAACCCCACTCTGCCCTGGTAATGTCAGCAAAATCTAATGAAGTTTACTGAGAGCTTGTGCTGGCCCTTCAGCTGTGCAGGAAAAGAAAAGGAGTGCACTGTGGCTTCAGGGACCAAGGGCTGGGATCTCCACTGAATTTTTTGTGTGACTAGGAACCAGTCACTCTCATCCATATTAAAGCTTGAGCCACTCAGAAGCCATTTACTGCCTTGTGTCCCATGCCTGACTTGCTGAATGAAGTCTGGATGTCACAGCTGAGTGTTTGCTGTACAGGGCATGAGGAGAGCCAGGTATCTGAGCACAATCTGCATTGCTTGTGTGCTGAGCAGGGAGCTGACTGGAATTTTGATGGATTGTTAAGTATGTAAATGATCTGAAGTTCCTTCTTCCTGCAGTTTGGCTGCCCAGAGGTGCCCTATATGGCATCCTTCTCTGGAAACAGTTAAGAATTGAGCAGGGTTGTGCTGATTGAAAGGTGCTGGGAGAAGGAGGAGTTTCCTCTGTAGCTGTGAAGGTGTTTCCTCAAAAAGAGGAGGAGGTAGGTGTGGACACTGTGCCAGGTCAGCCTGGGCAGGGTACATGCTGCTGTGCAGGGGTTCCCCAGCCTGTTCAGAGCTGTCCTGTGGTTGCAAATGGTGCAGTGCTGAAGGAGAGCTTTGATGTGGAGGTACAGTACTGGCTTTGTTCCAGCACTCCATGTGGAACTCCTATCCCTCTGCAGGATTTAAAAGGAAGCAGTAGCCATTGAAATTTGGGAAAGCTCCTTGCTGATCCTGTTGGTTGCTGCATCCCAGTATGGCTGGCCTAGGAGGCAGCTGTGTGCTTAGTTAAACATTGCCAAGCTGCTTTAAGCTGAGCATAACCCCAGACCAGTGATATATGGGATTCATCCAAGTCATTCAGGCAGGTACCTGCAGAGACTTGGTTTCTCTAAGATGTGGTTGTACCTTTAAAGGTGTGTGTTGCTGTGTGAACTCCTTGTCCTGATGCCTGTGGATTAGTTTAGGCTTTGATTTGAGTTTGGATTCAGCCCTGGTTCACCTGTTCTGTCAGAACTTTGGTGCCAGGGAGGGAGGAATGAAAACCCCAGAGGAGGAGGAATGAAACTGATAAAATCATAGCCCATGTAATGAGGATGTAGCTCACTGCAGCATAGTAACCTTGGTGGCCATTTTTTGGCTGGGTTAATAAAGATAGAATAATTATTCTGTGCTTCATAATTTGTAACAAAAAATAATCCTTTCCATACCCAGTGATGTAAATACTAGTGTCTGAGACTGTCAGGTGTTCCAGTTATTCTAGGCTCTATGTCACTACCACAAGTCTGTATCAAGTCTGAAGTGTAAACAGTATATAGGTATTCTGTATACTTTTGAATGTCATGACACCCATAACCTAAAGCTGCACCTCCTCACCTGGGTTTTTGCAAGTTGCCCCCATGGTGTCACCTGCTGGTATGGGGGGAACTTGCAAAAACCCAGGTGAGGAGGTGCAGCTTTAGGTTATGGATTTTGTTTTCCTGTGCTCCTTCCAGGTGTGTTTTCATGACAAGTGTTGGTAGTATAGGCGGCTTCCTACTGCACCCTTTACTTCAAAATGTCACTTTTTGATCAGGTGGGATGAGTATCTGAAAACAGGCTGGATGTTTGTGCCTTATTGCCCTCTCTACTCAAGCTCTGTAGCCAGTGAACATGTGAATAGCTGCCAGTCAGCCCTGTGGGGAGCAGAGGGTATGTGGCTCTGGGATGTGGTGCTGTGAGCTGCAGTAGGTGTGCAGATCCTTTTCAGTGCAACTCAGCAACATGCTGTTGCTTTTCTAGGTGCCTGAGCCTAGTTATGAAATCTGAGGAAAACACTTAGCTCAGCTGGAAAAGCTTCCATGACTGGAACACAGAGTGGGAGGTGGGTGAGCATAATCTTAGAGAATGCCTGGATTGAGTGTAATGTTTCAACTGCATTTCTGACTCTTGTGAGTGCCAGGTGTGTTGCTGCATGTCCATACCCTCAGTGGACTTGCTGTAGGGCTGTTCTGAAAATCTGACCTTTATTCACCAAAACTTCCCAAACCCATCCTGTGCCTGTTGGGCCCCCCTGAAGATCTGGAGTGTGCTCTGGCTGTCTGGAAGAAGTGCTTGTGAGCAAGGAGATGGCTGAATATAATATGGCACAACTAAAGCTCATTCACATTCTCTCCATGTGACATTTTCTCTGACTTAGTCAGACACCCAGTTCTCACCTTATCTTTGTAGAGCTACTGAAAATGGCAGGAATCTGCACTAATTTCCTTCTGCTCTTGCTCCCTTTTTAAGTCCTGTGTTTGATAGAGTCCCTGATATCTCAGAACTTTGTTCAGCAAACAAAACTTGGTTGTTTTCCAGGTACAATGGTCAAGCTGCAACATTTTCTCCACTCAGGACCATGCTGCAGCTGCTATTGCAAAAGCTGGTATCCCTGGTAAGTTCTCCATGTTCTGGTTTGGCTGAGTTGGGCTGTACTGCCTGTTCTTGCTAAATCAAACTGTACACATCAAGATCTTCTGAGCAAGCTTGAGGATAGAAACAGCCCATCAGAAGCAGTGGTTTTTACAAACCAGGACATTTGATTCAGGCTGTGTTGCATCAGCCTTTGCCCAGGTCTCCCAGCAAAGGCTGCTGTTGGGCTCTGATAGATCTCATTAAGATGATGGAAAGGGCTGGGTGATGAAATGGAGTGGTGTGTAGGTGTGTGCAGCTGCATGTGTTTGGTGCTTTCCAGCAAGCTCTGTCCTAAATAGGCATTGGGAAAGGTAATGTACCCTGTCACAGTGGCAGGGTCAATACCCAAGATATTTTTAGGCTAGAATTAGCCCAGCTGTGTTCCTGCCTAATATCCCTTAGGTGCTGTATCAGGATGCTGCTGTCTTGTTACTGTGAGGTTCCAATAAGGAGGAATTCCTCATGGACCAGTATAAATACCTGAAGCTGTCTGTGGTGTAACTCAGCTGAAGGAAATGTAATCCTCAGTGCTGGGAACTGAGCCCAGCTGTTGGCAGAGGCTAAATTTGGTTTCTGGCAGTCTGCTTTGGGAGGGGTCTCTCATTTCTATTATAAATAATTATTGGCACAGGTCTTTCCCTAATTGTGGCACATTCTATGGCAGCAAAGTAATCCCTTCATCAGCTCCTTTGGCACTACCAGCTCCAGGCATTGCCTCTAGTGTGGGATGTCAGAGAGCCACATGGGATTCTTTAGACATTGGGTTGTCTTCCTCACTGCTTTCAGCACCCAAAACTCAACTGAAGAGCCATTTACAGGTTGAGTGTTTGTGAAAGTGTGTGACCATTGCCTTTTGTATCCTTATTTTTGGAACTTGCTCTCCTTGTTAATATTGTGCCTCACAAATTTGTGAGACCCTGGAGGAATGCTGGTCCTTTGGCTTCAATATGAGATCCTGACACACATTAATTCAGAATAGGCAATTGCATGATTGGCTCTTCATGGCTCAAGCAATTTTCTATGTAAACAGTGAAAACACAATGATTTAGCTGAATGTTGGGGTGTGTAAATAATGTGCCCAATACGTGTTTGAGTGGCTGAGTACTTCTGAGGGTTGAGTACAGCAGGAAGACAGTACAGATGCCTGGAAAGAAAGAAATCCTAGTGGATGCAACATACCAGTGGTGGCAGCCTGTTGCTAAGGCTGTACTGACATAGAAATACACCCTGATTAGAGCAGATGAGGCACCTCAGCTTGGATTTTAGTGCTGGGCTAGAGAGACTAGAATTTAAACTCAGAGCTGGTGAAGAGTTTATATTCTGCTGCTTAGCTCATGCTGAAATCTGGTCCCTCTTTTCTGCTGTGCTAGAAAATGCTGTGGTCGTGTATTCATTCATCTGTATCATTCTGTCCAGTGGTTATTTCTAATGAATGGGGTGCTGTGGATGTGAGTCTGCTTTAGTTTGCTTTGTCTTCTCCTTTTTAACATGGAAGAGGAATAAGGAGAACAATGAAGTCTCAAAATTTTGACCATGTTTGTGGCCTTGGAACAGTGATTATTCTGAGGTCTGTTTTTCAGTGCAAATGTCCTTGCTGGCCTGCAGGCACAGATAATCATCTGTCTGTCAGCTGCTGCTGGGAGCTGCTGATGAAATCTTCCTTTGGCTGCTTCACTACATGCTGAGTAAGAAACTGGCTAATGGTTTGTGTTTGTTCCCATGCAGTGTTTGCCTGGAAAGGAGAGACAGATGAGGAATACTTGTGGTGCATCGAGCAGACCCTGTACTTCAAGGATGGGCAGCCCCTCAACATGATTCTGGATGATGGTGGAGATCTTACCAACCTAGTTCATACCAAATACCCACAGCTGTTGAAAGGTGACTTGTGTTTTGTTTTGGCAGGCACAGTTCTGCCTGGCAGGCTATTTGGGTGGGGGGTGTAAAAAGAGGTGGGGGAAGAGGGACAGGCATGTGCAAACAGGCTGTGAAAATTCCTTACAGTTCAAGACCAGAATCTCTTACCTGCAGGATCTGTTCCCACTTCTGCTCTGTAGCTGCAGTGACCTGTCCTGGCCATAGTTCACTGAATCCATTACCTGAAAATGACCTCTAGGTAGTTCTGCTGTCATGCCAAAAGCTTCCTGGAGGAGGGCTGTGTTCTAGAACAGCTCAATGTCTGTTTGCAATTAACAGTTTTACATTAATGCATTTCTTACCCATTGTCTTAGTGCAGTTCTGAATGAAGTCATGACCACCTGTAGCCTTCTGTGGAAAATTAACAGTTCCACCTTAAATACTCATTCAGTTTGTCAGTGAAGATGCTGATGAAGTCAGGAACTCTTGCTTTGATTTGCCTTCAGTGCAAGTTGGTAAAACTGATCAGTGTAATGTTGCTAGCATGTGCTTATGTAAAAAGTTTCTGTGAAGGGAATTTGACATGAGCAGGCTGATCTGTGCCTGGTGAGTATGACAGACTCTCCTTAGCTCTGCCACTGTCCATCAGCTGTGCTGCAGCAAGATGTGTGCCCAGGGTAGTTAAGGGGCATGTTTGGTCTGGGATGTGGAGGAAATTGGGTGGTGATACAGTGGGGTCTGTTGGTGCTTTTGTAGAGGGGAGGTTGCTGTAGAAGCCTGGATCAGCTCTCCTCTGACTCATGCTCTGCTTTAGTAATAAGATAGGAAAAAATCTGAAGGTGGCAGGCTGTGAATAGGGCTGTTTGTGGGGAGTGTGGGGCTTTGCTCCTCATCCATGTGCTGCTGCAGGTAGGGGCACCAGAAAGAGGGAAACTTTCTCTGTGACAAGCCTCACTTTGTCCTTCATCCTCAGCCTGATGTCACCCATAATCCAACACTCAACATCTTGGTGTTATTTAAACTGTGATGGAAAGTTTTCATTGGTCTCTGCTCAGCCTCTCTTCCATCAAAGTTCTGGTGCTTCTTGGGTTGCCTCTTTGTGATATGCATGACCTCTTGCTTTTCCCATGTTTGATGCCCAGGAATACAATTGGTCATCCCTCTCTGTCTTCCTGGTGTTGTCAGAGGCCAAAGAAAGTATTTCCCATGTTCATTCTCTGTTTTGCAGGGTTGTTTCCCTACCATGTACACCTTGGTTGGCCTCTGTTTCCAGAGGTGCTTGAGCTGAGCTCCTTTCACACTTTCAGTCCTCCTGTTGTCCTTCTTGCTCCTCTCCAGCCCTTTTCATCCTCTTGCCAGTCTTGTGCTCCTGGTGGAGAAGGCACCAGTATAGTACAGGGCAGTAGGACATTGGCTCTTGAACTGTCTCAGGTTTTTACATACATGTGTAGCCTGCCTCTGATAAAAAACATCCCTGTCTGGGTTTGCTTCCTAAATTCATAGAAATGACTCTTCCTCTGGGGTTTTAAAAAGTCTAGGGAGGATGCAATATCTGTCAGTGTTTCCCTTCCCAAAATGTATGACTGTCTGCATTGGCTGTAGTTGAAAAGCTTCTTGCAGTTCAGTAAATTAAGACTGATCTCATCCTTTGTAGAGGATTACAAACTTGATCTGTTTTACTTTCCAGTCCATTGTTCCTTAGAAACAGAAAAACTTCCAGAATGGGACTCACAGAGTAGAGTCTTGATCTCCTTAACCTGAGATCTGTGCTTAGCCTTTTAGCTGCAAAGTCTGTTTAAATGAAGAGGTGTAGCATCAAATTTTGGTATCTTATAGCTAACAGAGGCTAATATATCTTAAGGGCTTGTGGGGAGATATGACCACTGTGGAGGTGGAATGAGAGTGACTTTGGCAGAGCCTGCACAGTGTGTGGATTGTGAACATGGGAGGCATTTTGGCATGAGGCAGCTGAAAATGCCATTTGCCATTTAAAGGCCGGATAAGTTTTCTGGGCTAATTTCAGAGGGAATTGTCTTCCATGCTTCAGCTGCTTCTAATTTAAATAGTTTGGTCCTAGTGTGCAGCTAACAGTTGAAAATAGTATTCCTTCAACTAGGAGACAAGTTAAATGTGTATGTGAAACTGCTCAGTAAGCTGCCTCTCTCCTGAAGTGTGCCTGCAGTTGGAGGGCAGAATGGCCTTTGTACTGTTGGCTTATTCCATTAAGCCAAATGCCCTTAATACCAAGATAAATAAAGGAAGAAAGGGGGGGAAATGAGAACTGACCAATGGGGAAAGTCATCTGTGCAAAAGCCCTGTGTGGGGAAGACTGGCTCATTTGTGAGCCATTGATCAGACTTGCTCATTGCTCAGGTGACAAATACAGGTCTGAGCATTTAGCAAGGTTGTGTCAGTTTAATTCAATCTTGTTCTTGCTGCAGGCCCTTCTCTGCTCTCCAGTCACTCAGGCATTGACCATGAGTGGTGTAGGCAGCACTTGGGGCAGATGCAGAGTGGTTTAGAGCAGCTGTGAATGGCACCTGGGACAGTGCTGGGCTGCCTCCAGGGAGGGGAAGCTGTTGGCATATTGTCTGGTCTGTCTGTCTGTCTCTGCCCCGACACGGGTAGGGTGGTTCTTGGGTGGACGCGTTTCAAAGGACGAGTCTGGACTCTTCAGCTTTTCGATCTTCAGATTGTTTATTGTTTCTTATCTACAAAATTTTCTGTCTGCCCAACAGAGGTCTGATCTGCAAGGCAGCCAAAGGCACTCTGACCACCCACGGGGCGGTCATGTCCTTTTATACTAAAATCTACGTACATTATATTTACCTTTATTTTCCAATACTTTTCACCCATGTTGGCAAGTGCACTTTCACCATAAACCAATCCCCAAGTGCCAACATCACCACAAGAGATGGAAGACAAGAAGAAGAAAGAAGAAGGACAAGACACGCCCTGATCCCTCCATCTTGTCTCCATAACCCCCCTGTACCAAAAACCTTAAAGTTTATATTTCACCCTATAAATGTGTCTCTTTTACACCCTTCACTCTAAAGTGATTCTCATGTCCTCAAACTGCTGTCACTTCTGTGGATGGATCAAAATCAAGCCACCAAGCACTCTTGGCAACATTCCAGGATTTCTGAGACCCCCAAGGGTTCTCCTGGCAACTCTGGACATCAGGAACGATGTGCTGAGTTCCCACAGCATATGGGCTGTGAGGTCTGCTTAGTGCTGTGGAAAGAGAATCTGCTAAGCTCAGGACTCTCACCTGGAGAGAGATGAAGGATGAGGAGAGTGTCTCTTACTTGCCAGATACACAGGAAGAGAGGGCAGGTTTGAACTGGAGGTTCCTGCTGTGACCTCCAAAAGCTTTTCTTCAAGGGGGTGATTGTCCATGATCCAGGCAGTTGTTCTGGAAGCTGATGCTTTTGGGAGAATGTCTACAGAGCCTCCATTTCACTGTGCACAGGGCTGCACTGAACTTTAAACTCTCCTTTCTCCTCTAAGCAAGCCCTAAATATGCCAAAGCCTGAATGCATTCCCTCAGCAGGTGACCATCAGGGCAGTGGGGCTGTCGAAGGCTCTGTGGTGAGGTAGAAGTGAAGGGGATCAGTCGGCCTGATCACAGAACCACAGAATGGTTTGGGTTGCAGGGACCTTTTAAAGGCTCTCTAGTCCAACCTGTCTGCAATGGGCAGGACATCTTCAACTCAGGTTGCTCAGAGCCCTTTGAACATTCCAAGGGATGGGACCTAGAGCACTTCTCAGGGCAGCCTATTCCACCCTCATTGTAAAAAAATGGTATCTTATATCTAGTCTGAATCATCCTCTTTCAATTTAAAACCATTCTCCCTTGTCCTCTTGCAACAGGCCATGCTAAACAGTGTGTCCACATCTTGTAAGCCCACTTCAGGTATTAAAAAGCTGCAGTGAGCTCTCTGGAGCCTTCTCCAGTTAATCAGCCTTTTCTCTTCTAGTGCTGTTGGTCTCATTTCCTTCATGTGCTACAGAGTGGTCTGGGGAGCAATGGGAGGGTCTCATGGCTCAGTCTCAGGCTCCACTGGGGAATCTGTCAATTTTGTTGTGAAAACCATGTTGAATTGCTCTTAGAGTTTCCTGCCTGGGCTTGGACCAGCTCACAGCTGGATTTTTTGAGGAGTAAGGATGGATTTGGACCAGACTTGGCATCTCTGAGTGAGCAGTGCCCTGGAGCCAGGAGGACCATTTGTGTCATGGGTGGCATCACCAGCTGGTCAAGGGAGGGGGTTGGCCTGCCCTGCTCTGGGTTTGGGCAGCCTCCCCTTGAACATTGTGTGGTTTTGGTCACCACAATGTAAGAAAAATGTCAAACTCTTAGAGAGTGTCCAAAGGAGGGACACAAGGATGGTGAAGGACCTTGAGGGGAAGCCATATGAGAAGTGGCTGAGGTATTCAGCAATAATTGACTGGAACTCCAAAATGAGGATTTTGCAACAAGATGCATCAGAAAGCAGCAAGAAGGGGGCTCCCCCAGGAGGGGGACAAGCCAGAAGCCAAGGGTGGCCCCAGTGCAACCATGCCCTCACTAGCAAGCTGCAGTCCCTCAGGGTGCAGAGAGGAGCCATCAGTAGGTCCTGGACAAGGAACCAGCTCCAGGATCCATCCAGGGTGCCCCAGAGCTGGGAAAATAGCGGTGAGACATCATGGTCGAATTTCCATCATTGGGGATCTGCAGATGCCCTGTGTTCATCCCAGGGGAGCTGCTGGGACAGGACAGCCCAGGGTTCCCCATCTGCAGCTGGGGGACCAGGGATGAGCCTGGCTGCATCCCAGACCCCAGGCAGACTCTGCAAGCTTAACCAGGACTGGAGTTTGGGGAGGGTTGGTAATGTCTTGGGGAGGCATGGAAGAAGAGAGCATGGGTTTGTCCACAGAAAAAAGTATTTTAAAATAAAATGAGCAGAGAGGGAAAGAAGTGCAAAAAAAGTCCTGACAATGGCACTGCAGGAGGAAATGCTGAAACCCAGTGACACACAGTGAGGAAAGAATGGAGGCACAATAACAAGGATTTAAATGCTTTTTAGGGTGAAAATCAAAGCTTGGGCATGACCTTGAGGAGCACAATCCTTGCTTTGCTTCTGAGTGTCCCAGGGTGCATCAGGCTGGCTGGGGGAGAGGTGGCTGTCCCACTCTGCTCTGCACTGGGGTGGCCCCACCTCGAGTCCTGGGGGCAGGTTGGAGCAGCACAATATAAACAAGATCTAAAGCTGCTAGAGAGCGTCCAAAGGAGGGACAGGATGAGGCTGAAGGGCCTTGAGAAGAAGCCCATGAGGAGCAGCTGAGGGCACTTGGTCTGTTCAGCTGGAGGAGCCTGAGGTCAGGTCCCACCAGGGCTGCAGCTCCTCCCGAGGGCAGCTCTGATCTCTGCTCTGGGACAGGGCATGGCTGGAGCTGTGCCAGGGAGGCTCAGGCTGATACCAGGGAAAGGCTCTTCCCCAGAGGGTGCTGGCACTGCCCAGGCTGCCCAGGGAATGGGCACGGCCCCGAGGCTGCCAGAGCTCCAGGAGCTGCCAGGGATGCCCAGGGTGGGGCTGTTGGGGTGTCTGGGCAGGGCTGGGGCTGCCATGGGTGATCCTGGGGGTCCCTCCCGGCTCAGGACATTCCCTGCGGGCCGGGCTGAGCGGCGCCCCGGGCTGACAGCAGAGGGCGCTGCGGCGCCGCGGGGCGCGGCCGGGCCGGGGCCGTTGCTGAGGCCGATCCTGGCCCCGGGCCCGTCCCCGTTCCCTCCCCGGGCCTGGATCCTGCGCCCGCCTGCGTGCCCCGGGAGCCGGGCAGGCACAGCACAGGTGAGCAGGTGTGTGGCTCTGAAGCACGTCCTCTGGTGTTCCTGCAGTTGTTTGAGGGTTTTCATCTCTTCCCTGTTCTCTCAACAGCCAAGGGACTGTTGAACTTAAGCCTCTGTGGGATGCTCCCAGCACCTGGATGGCCTGATTTGCACAGCATTGACTCCAACTAAGGTGAATACTTTTACTCTTCCCACAGGAATTAGAGGTATTTCAGAAGAGACAACCACTGGGGTTCACAACCTGTACAAGATGAAGGCCAATGGGACCCTAAAAGTGCCAGCTATCAATGTGAATGACTCTGTCACCAAGGTAATACAGACAGAGCCCTTCTTCAGTGTTCTGCTCTCTGACCAGCTTGATGTTGGGATGTTGTCATTGCCATGAAAGTATTCCTTCTCTTGCGGAGCTTCTCTTGATCTGGTTCTGAGCAGAGATTTCCAGCACATCCTAAAAGTGAGCCCTTGATGTCATTGTAAATGCCCTGTTGTCAGGACATCAAGGGTTTTTTTTGTATGTAAGGACATCCATTCTTCTGCTGTTTAATAACGTGAACACACTTTTGGAGATCATGACTCCTGGGCAGTCAGTACCTGTGGCAAGGAGCCTGTCCTCACTCTGAGTAGCTTAAAGGCTCCCAGGCAAGTGTCAGATACCAGCTGGAAAAGAGAGTGCGACCTCCTTGAGCTTGTGCTGGTGAAGGTTGGTTGGTTGGTCAGCCTGTGGCTGATCTGTGAGCAGCAGATGCAGAAGAGAGAGCAGGAGGGAGATATTTATCTATTTATCCCTTGCTTAGCTTTAGTACTGCTTCCAAGATAAAGCCTGGTGAATTGAGAATGAAGTGGAGTGGTTTTTAAAGGGTGGTGGTGCTTTTTGGCTGCAGATGAATTGTAGTGGCAATTAAAGGTGTACTAAAGGTTTATGCATCTTGATGTTTTTTTAATCTAGTTACTGACTCTATTTCAAGTTCCATACAGACATCATCCTATTGGGTTGGCAGTTCTCATGTTTGGCCTGCCTTTCTGGTCTCATTTCTGCTCACTAAGATGCACCTGACACTTCATAGGTTGTCAGCTGGAGTCCAGTTGATGTTGAAGGAAGTTCTTCACATCCTTTTCAGCCAGATTTGTGCCACTTGCATAATAATTATTAGTACTGTTTAGTAGACTTGGAAATTCAGATGTTTCTAACAAAGCCTCTTAAAGGGATTTGGGATTCTAGTGCCAAGCAAGTGCTTGTTTTCAAGTCTTGTTTGGTATTTATACAGTACAAGATTTGTACTGGCCACAATTACAGATCTCTGGGAAAATGTGCAACTGAGATGACAAACTCTGCTCTCCCACTTTGCTATTTCCAATTGGTGCCAGGTTCCTGTGCTAACATTTGGAGAGAGAAGGCAGGCACAGCAGCCAGCTCTGTTCTTCCCCTCTGCCACTCAAATGTGTTTTGGGTGGGGCAAATGTCTGCATCCAACACTCTGCTCTATTACCTGCATGGGAATGAACAGACACCTGGAGGGCTTTGACTGCACTTGGGGGATTTGGTGATGAGGAATCAAATCTGACTGACCATGCTCTTTCCTCCATGCTGCATGGAAAATCTGCAGGACTAGGAAAGAGGGATACCAACTGGTACTAGCTCTAGAATTTGAAGAATTGGTAACACAATTTTCTGATACATTAATGGCAGCTATGCCCCTGATAATGATTATAGGCACTGAGTCAGGAACTTCTGGATCTGAGGTATAATTTGTTACATTTTGGCCATGAGCAGTTTATCCCATTTCTGTTCATACTTACAAGAACTGCTGGTGTTGTGGGTGTGCCTTCCACTAGACCAGGTTGCTGCCTCTGGGAATTTAATCTTAGGATTGCCTGTAGCAGACAGTGCTGTGTTAAGTAAAAGCGAGAAGGGTTGGTGCCCTAAGGCTGTAGAAAGCCAGGACAGGCTTTGAGACCAGTATTTTGCTGTGAATGCAGGATTTTTTAGTATTGCTTCCTTGCAATAGTAAAGCACAGCTCAACATTAGTAGCCAGCTTCTTTAAAAATTCTTGGTCTCTGTAACTCCCCAAGGAATCAAATCTGTTTGTACAGCCCCTCCTCCTGGCCAGAACAAAATGCTCCAGAAGAAGAAGGAGCATTACAAAGATTAGCACAACAAGGTGTGTTTGAGTTTAGGAAGGTGTTCAAGGGGTGAGGTAGTATTTGATGTCTGACTTAGCTGGGCACTTTTGATTGGAGGGTCTGGCTGTCAATGTCAGTGTTACAGTAGGAGGATGTTGTGTGATGGGGCATTAGGAGATGAAATCCAGGGGGTCCTGGTTGCAGTGACCATTATTGTGAATGGCTGCTTGCTGAATCTTTCTAAGTCTGAGCAATAGTGAGTGACAGTGTTAGGGTAACTCCTCATGGGAAAAGATGTAATTTGGATCTTCTGGGGCTGCAAGAACCAGTTGCTCCTGGTTGGTGTGGGCAGCTTGCTGCTCTGCAGGCTGGATGTGTCTTGCAGAGATAAGATGATATGCTGCTGGTGTGTTTTGCCTTCCTGTGGCACTTGGTTCAGTTCATTGTCTAATAAATAGCAGCAAGGAGCTGATAAACATCTGGTTTAGGAACTCAGACCTACATTGGTGTGAAACACACTCAGGTTACCTCTAACAAGTTTTTAGCAAGTCCAAGCCCTGGTCAGTAGATACAAGGTATTTATGAAATGCTTCTCACCATGTTGAAGCTTGTGTTTGATATAACTCCATAGACTGAAACTGGATGAATAAAAACATCTAACCAGGTTGTCTTCTTCCTGTCCCTCATGGTGGTTAAAGTATTTAAATTACTCTCCTAGTACTTGCACATAAGTTCATTTTCTTTCTTTAAGGAAATTTCACTTGTGTGGCATTCATCTGTTCTGAAACTGCTCTGTTTTCTCCCTCAGAGCAAGTTTGACAACCTTTATGGCTGCAGAGAGTCCCTCATAGATGGCATCAAGCGTGCCACCGATGTCATGATTGCTGGGAAGGTGGCAGTGGTTGCAGGATACGGGGACGTGGGCAAGGGCTGCGCCCAGGCCCTGCGGAGCTTCGGAGCCAGAGTCATCATCACGGAAATCGACCCCATCAACGCCCTCCAGGCAGCCATGGAAGGTGGGAGCTGAGCAGAGCAGCAACTTAAATAAACAGGGCAGGAGATCTCTCTCCTTTTTAATGCCTTTATTAAAAATCAGCTCAGGTAGGAAGAACCAATGGGTCGCGCTCACGGCACCGCTGCTTCTAGGAAAGGCACAGAGGGGGAGGAAAAATGCAGCTTTGTCTACTGGCCTGCAGGCAGAGCTGGGGGTTCTGTCCTCACCTGAGCATCAGGAGATTCCCAGTTTTTCAGTTTGACATTCAAGCTCCTCTTTCCAGCCGACATCTTTTAGGTTAGGGTGAGGGGTAAAAAGGGTCTTAGCAGGCACTGGATTCTGTTCCTCACGTCTGGACATCACCTTGATCCCTCAGTTCCCTGTTGGCTCGTTGTTTTTAGGGTTTTTTGCTAGGTTTGGTGAGGGGTTTCCTCATTTGCATGCCAACTTTGTTGTCCCCTCCTCTTCACTTTCTCGGGTGCCATTCTCCAGGAAGCAGCAGGGTGCCACTCTACAAAAAGGGGAATTCCCAACCATCAACAACAGGTAGTTAACAAAAAACTATTAACAACAGGTGATTACAACAACAAACAGTTAGAATTCCACCGTGGCAGCAACTGGCCCAACCTATGAACTCTGCAACCTTTTAAAAAAATAGGCAACTTTTCTACTCATAACAGCAACTGGGGCATCGGACAGGGTCTGTGTGTCAGTGGAGAGCACTAAATGAGTGCTGGCCAAGAAAGATGCAGTGGGTTTCAGCCCTGTCCCTGCTGAGGTACAGTCGAATCCAATTTAACTGTAGGAATTCTCTCCTTGCAGTTAGGGAAGGAGTTTGTTACTTGAGGCCTTGAAGGTGTGTTGTGAATCAAGGATTCAGAGACCGTGGTGGTGATGGGCTGAGGGATTGTCTGAGTTTTGCAGTTCTAATCTCCAGTGTGGGATACGGCTTGACTGGAATTAAAACATGAAAAAACACCAGGCCTTACCCTCTATAGGTTCTTTTGAAGAGTAGTGCCATGCTCTCTGTCTTTCCAGCTGAGCCCAGGGCATGCTCTGGAGCTGGGTGCCTCATGTAACTGTGCCTTTGGTACCAGTTTATCCCATTTCTGTTCATACCTGCCAAGAACTGCAGGTGTTGTGGGGACACTTCTTTTGCAAATTTGACTCCCTGAATTCAGTCTGAGTGCTGTGCCAGACTGCACAGATTGAATGCAGAGATCCACAGATTTGGAAAGGGTGAGGGATGGGTGGTTTTTGTGCCATGTTGCTGTTTAGCGAGACCAGTGTCCCACTACCTTGCATCGTTTCTAGGCCAGGTTTTGGCAGAAACATTTGACTCATTCTTTCTCTGTACTTTTCTACTTCTAGTATTGTGTCCCACTTGTTAATAAATGTTGGTGGTTGTGTAGAGAAGTAACATTTTCTCTTTTCAGGTTATGAAGTTACAACCATGGAGGAGGCCTGCAAAGAGGGCAACATCTTTGTCACCACCACTGGCTGCACTGATATTGTGCAGGGCAGGTATGGCCAAGCCACTTGCTTTAGTGAAAGCATAGCATACCTGTACAATTAGATTTCTTTTCTAAAATACAATTATAACCTGTCAGCAGTTAGCACTCATCTGACTTGTGGACATCAGAATTTAGCATGAATTTAGTGAGAAATTAAGTCTTTGGTCAGTTTGGTTGGATGTTGCCACATTGCAGTTGTTCCTGGCTTATGGAATGTAATGATGGAGAAACAAAAGCTGCAGAGAGGTAGATTGATTTTGGAGAATGAAGGCATCAGGGCTGAATTCTGTGTTAGGCCAGACAAATGTGAACAGAAGGGGAGGCAGGTAAAGGTTGAAAGTGATTCTATCTGTGGGTGCGTATCAGCAGCTGAAACCAGCCTGTTCTCAATGTGCTGCCCTGCAGTGTTTGGTTCTGCTTCTTAGATCTCAGTTTATATCCCCAGCTCCACACAGACTCCTTCCTTTCTTTGCCATGATGACTGTACATGTTATAATGGAAGATCAGAGTATGTGGGAAGAGATGTAAAACTCCTGGGAACTTCAAAGTCATGAAGAAAATTATTTCTTGTGTAAGGAGAATAACTGCAGGTATTTGTTTTGACCAATCAAACAAAAGCTTATTACTTTCCATATTGGGAAAATACTTTCTCTCCAGAAAGTTTTTATATCTTTGGGAAATGTCCTTCTCTAGAAGCTTGAAAGGCTTTTCCAGCAGACTTGCCATGCCTGGAGGGGTTACCAGCCCCACACACCTTGTAAGAGTCAATGCAGTTATTGAGCTAGGCACTTCTCAGGGCTGTGGATTGGAGCATCTGCTGAGGGAGAAAACTGTGTGGATCAACTTTTGATACAACTTCTTTTCTTTTGCAGACACTTTGAGCAGATGAAGGATGATGCCATAGTGTGTAATATTGGCCATTTTGATGTGGAAGTTGATGCCAAGTGGCTGAATGACAATGCAGTGGAGGCAGTGAATATCAAACCTCAGGTGAGGCAGCCTTTCCACAGGCTCTCCTGCTGGAAAAAAACCAGTAGCTACTCAGTGTCCATTTCTAGAGAGTATTTCTCTTCAGCTTCTTTGGTGTTTCTAGCTTTGTTGGAAGCCACTGTTGCTCTGGTCAGAATGCAGATTCTGCTAACCTGGGACAAGCTGCACATGATAGTCTTGGGCTGCCATGAAAGAAATTCTTTCCAGCCAGTGCCCAAGGCCTCAGGGTGATCTCTGGGGAGAAGTGCCTGGTATGGGTACATCTTCCTCCATGTGTTGCCACTTCCTTGAGAGACAGGAGCCTAAGCTTAGTGCTGGTTGTAGAGACAAGTAATTGCATCTAGTCCATTCAGCTTTGATGTTTGGGGCATGGGCAGGGGGTATGCAAATGTGCTTGCTTCAGTAGCCCTGAGCTGAAAACAATCTCATAGCTCAGCTTCCAAAAGCAAGATAGATGAGAAATACAGAGCAGACCATTAGACACCCTATAAATTTCAAGAGCAGAGCCCATAGATTGCCTGGTACTTGACCTGAATCTCCTCTTGTGGAGCTGTTTGCTCAGGTACTGCTCTGCAGCAGAACAGTCATGGTCCTAAGGGAATCTCAATGGAATGACTTTTGGGATTCTGTCAATGTTTGAAAAAATTCACACTTCTTTGTTTTCAAAGTGTGGTGTGTTTTTTGTTTTTTTTTTTTTAATCTACTCTGAAATTGCAGCCTCAGGAAAGCCTACCTGGTGCTCTGCCAAACTTGGGTTTTTCTCTTCCAGACTTGGTGCCTTCATTTTAGAAACCTGTGTGGGCAAAGCAGGCAGGATGTTTTACCCTTGCTCAGCTTGCATGCCTGCCATGTATTTGTGTTAAGCTATGGCTGTAGCTACACAAGGGAAATCAGAGTCTGAAAATTTCAGCTTTTCAACTGTGTGTCTTAAAGCAGAGAAACAAAACTGAACTACATCAAAACTGCTTGGTCACACCAGCGTTGAGGGACAACCATAAAGCAAACCAGGTTTTATCTGACTTGGTGAGGGACTTCTGGTTACCTTTTGAAGAGGGAGTATCTTTGCTAATAGCTGGATTTTGTGACAGGTTTTGTACTTTTTAATAACACCACACCCAAACATACCTCTCAGATCTCCATTTACCCTTCCAATTTTCATAACTCCCCTGTGACTTATTGGCCACCTACATCAAAGTCTGACTAAGCACCTGTGAAAGGTATGTTGGGTCACTTTGCATGGCCTTAACCAGGGCTGGAGTTACACCCTCAAGTTCTCACTGTGTTCAGGTTTGTTCTTGCCTATGGCCTTAGTGGAGCTGACTCTGCTCAGCTCACAGGTACCTGCCTGCTTTCTACTATCTCAGGTTGTTTTAAAACTAAACCTTGGACTGATTGAAGAATAAACATTGTTGAAGATTTAAGTGGGTGTTAATATGGCACTATACAAACTCCCTGCACAGAGGCAGTAAATCCCTTTTTAAATGCTTGCTTTTAGGGGCCAGTCTGGCATTGATGACAGAGTGTAGTAAGGTGCAGTGTGGTCTCAGGTATGAAAATTGTAACAAGATTCTGGTTAAAAAAAAAAAAAATTACCTTTTGAAAAGGATGGAATTGGGGTCAGGCTTGTCCATATGGATTAATGCTGAAGAAATCTAACTTTCTAAATATTCAGATTTTTACTAAAACCTGGCAGCTTCTTTTCTGTATCCTGAACCAGAGAGGGGAACATAGTACAAGAGCAAAAAATCCCTGACTTTCTATGAGGAACATCTCTCTTGATGAGAGGATTAATGCCAGGGCTGAAGGTGTTTAACTTCAGCTGGAGGTACAGAGTAATTGAGACTGTGTCCAGCATGAAAGTTTCAGTACCAGTGCTGGGCTGATTGAAGAGATGTTTAATACTTTAATAAGAAAAACATCTTACTGTGCCATTGTGACTCATGTGTTGCTTTCAGAGGACAGCTAAGGAGGAAATAGGCTTATTGCTGAAAAGCTGGCAGGTTGGTTTGGCTCTGGGTTTGCAATGCAGCCCTGCTCAGCTGTGTTTGAGTATCAAAGACTGACCTGCAGCACAAACTCAACTTGAGAGGGCAAGGAAAGGTCAAGGTCAGTGAACTTTGGCTTGTAAGTTATTCCCACATAATGGGAAGGGAAGTGCAAAGCAGCCAGAAAGTCCAGAGCCAAACAAATTCCAGTGGGAAAAAGGAGGAGGCATTTGTTTAAGTGTGGAGAGGAGCTTATTGCTTGGATAATTTGAATTCTACTTCTGGAGCAATTTATTGAGTTTACAAATCAGTCTGTTCTGTCTGCTTGTATATGAGATGGGTTTCCACAGTACTGACTTCAGCCTCTGCTGGTACCACTACTATTTTGTATTTATTTCTCTGCATTAATTTTACATTTTCCATGTTCCCCTGTGCATTGAATGACTCCTGTCAGCACAGGTTGCTGAAGGGGTGGGGTTCTATGCACAATCCAGCTGTCCAGGGGCAAGTTATGTGGATATTATGTAAGGATACAAGATTTTGACACCTAAACCACCCAATTCAGACTTCAAAACTGAAATGCTACTTGAACTGCTCAACTATCTTTCAGTAGTTCAGTCTGTAAATGCAATGTTTGTTATAAGTAACACTGTAGCTGTTCTCAGGATTTTTCATGTTTTGCTTCCCATCTGGTTCCCTCTTTTGTTACTTCCTCCCATAATCTCCTGATGGCCCATATGGTGTTTTTTGGGTGCACTGAGCACTGTCACTGCTAGTCCACAATGGAGAATTGGCATCCAAAATAACAACTGCAGCTGCTCGGGGGGATCATTCTTATCCCACCTGCTGAGTGCTTTTGGGCAGGAGAAATCAAGGCTGATTTAGGGCTGCTCTTTGAGGTGGTTACTGCCTGCATGTGTTGTGCTGATATCATAATAATCTGTCATGTGAACCTGAGAAGCAGAAAATGATGCTGTGATTGAAGCATAGCTGGGGCAGGCAGGTGGAGACACACACCACCTCTGAAGGCAAAATACCTGTTATAAAAAACATGGTTTGTATTGGTTTGCTCTTGGCATCTCTGCTGAAGTCCTGAACAAGGATGATTTTCAGAAGAAAGTTTTGTTACAATTACAGCTTCATCACATGTGGCTTTTAACTTACAGGCCAAAGCTTTAAGAACGAAATTGAAAGTTGTGTTTTACTTAATATTAAATGACTTTTAGCTTCTGAAGTTTAAATATAGCTGTGAGTAAGGACTCTTCTGGGTCTGTCACAGTTGCTCTGCTGTGCTAGCAGAAAATAAATGGTCTGAAGCATTAGGCTTTGTCAAAGTTGGTTGCTGATTATGTTTTAAGTATTTCCAAAGTGCTCTACTTCCAAATGCTTGGTATGAAGTGATCAATAAATACCAGTTAATACTGAGTATTCTTGTGACTTATGGGCCATGTTGGTGTCTCATTATTGCTTTAATATTGTAACCTCCTCTAGGGTGAAGGCAGGGCAGAGAGGAGCTAATGAGAGGTGCAAAAGAAGCAGAGTTAAGTTTAACATTGCAGGAGTCCAGTCTGGCCCAGGCAGTTGGGGCACATGTTAAGTGACATTATCTCCTGAGTTGTGTGGCACAGTGACCTTATCTGTCTCCTGTGTTGTGTGGGACTCTCACAGCTGAGGCTCTGTCTCCTTAGCCCATCTGAGCCTGGATTCTGTGTGCAGAGTCTTGCTGTGCCTGGGGTGGATTGGGGAGGATCATGCCTGTGGTCCCCCAAGAGCAAAGCAGGGTACACCAGGAGCCAGGACAGCTCTTTGTTGTATGTATTGGCCTTGCAGACGTGGGAACAGTTCCAGGGGACCTTCAGCAGGCTGAGGGCTTCAGCTGTTCCCTGTGTTAGATGCCAAAGCTCTGGACTGCTGCATGCAGAGGTGTTCCCTCTTCCTTGTCACTACACACCAGTTGTGACCAGTGGGTGTAGATGAACTGGGATTTACTGCTAGCAGCACATTCCCATCACAGCTGGCTGGGACTGCACTGGCATGTGGAAAAGCCAGGAGTGTGGGGAGAGCTGGCTGAAGGAGTGTGGGGAGAGCTGGCTGAAGGAGTGTGGGGAGAGCTGGTGAAGTACAAAGCAGATGCTGAGATGTGTGTGCTGTGAAGGCCAGGGTTGCTGCAGGCTTTGCAAACACCAGGGTTAGGGAGAAGGGTGTCTGTGTTACACCTGAATTGCTGAGGGGCAGGGAAGCCCCCTGAGCCCCGGCTTTGCCCCGTGCCTGACGTGGCCCTGCTGCTCCCACAGGTGGATCGCTACACCCTGCGCAACGGCCGCCACATCATCCTGCTGGCCGAGGGCCGCCTGGTGAACCTGGGCTGTGCCATGGGCCACCCCAGCTTCGTCATGAGCAACTCCTTCACCAACCAGGTGCTGGCACAGATCGAGCTCTGGACCCACAGTGACAGATATGCTGTGGGGGTCCACTTCCTGCCAAAGAAGGTGAGTGACAGCCACACAACGGTGCTGGTAAGGAAGGCAGCTTCAGGTGTGGCTTTGTTGGTGCTTGAACTCATTGAAGGTTCTGTCCTTCAGAGGATGTTTGGCTTTGCATGTGCTGGGTGTGAATGGGCTGATCTATTGTGTGCAGAACTGGGACTTGCCTGTCCTGTGACAGAGCATCCAGGCAGGCACTTCTTGCCTTCTCTAAGGTGCTGGGAAGCCCTGTGCTGCCTCAGGGCAGTTGGAGAGCTTCTACCAATCAGCTTGTTCCTTCTACAAACCTGTCTAGCAGCAAAGGGCAGAGTTGAAGCTGGAGTGAAACTGAATCCCTTTTGCTGTGGTTGATAGAGTCCTGATCCCATTTGCACCTGAGAGAGCTTATCACAATCTGGTCTTAATAACTTCACAAAATATTAATGACAGATTTCCTCAGATTTCCCTTTAAACTTATCTCTGTGGTTTTTGTTCTTGGAAAAGTCTGGATCATGTCACAGCTTGCATATTCCTTTTAGAAAACTAATGTGGTTTTAATTTTCCAAAATAAGCCTGAGAATTTGAGATGGTTCATGGAAAAAGATGCTGGAGTTAAATCCTACTGCTTTTGGAGCACAACCAGGTGTGAGAGTAAATGTGAAAATACTTTCCATTTGGGAAGTAGAATGTGTATGTTTGGGCTTATTAATGAGGTGTTTTCTGAAGAACTTAAGTTTACAAACTCATTAGTTAAGGATCAAGCAAAGCATATCAGAAATGCAGTGTAGGAGTGGATCAGCAAACTGCCACACCTTTTGTCTTCAAAGGAACAGTCTTATTGACAGTTCTCTTGAAAATACATCCCAGTGTTGCTGATAAAATGTGACTTCATCCTTTCACTGAATAACAATTTTTAGTAAGCATATTTTAACTGGAAGTACAAAGAAATGAGAAGTAATGCCCAAAGCAGTTAAATATGAATTTGCCTGTTAAGGGGGAGCATATGGCAGTGATCTCTTCAGGTTCATCCACTGTGACAAACACTTTTGACCCTCTGTGCCTCACAGAGGGCTTTATTCAAAGAATAAAGCAGTCACCTTGTCAGAACCAACAAAAGAGCTTTCTGTGATAATTTTCTGGGTTAACGCCTTTCCTTGTTCTGTGTAATTGCTCTGAGGTCCAAGTGCAAGACTTAACAATTACCAAGAACCTTACCCTGCACTTTCTTTGACTGCAAGAATATTGCTTTGATTGGCCATTGCAGACCTGCACACATTTCTGCAACGTGTTCCTGGAAATCCAGGAAAACTCCTGTCTCTATGTTCTTGGCATAAATCTGTCCTGCTTAGCTTTGATTTTTAGGTGAGAATGTCGGCTTATCTTTGTCTAAATTTGTGTGTGTTTATGTCTAAGTCTTGAAGTCCCCAAGCTGAAGCAGCTGTGAAACAATTGATCCCTGCTGCTGCTTGAAAACCTCATCTGGGAATTGTCGGGGACTCAGTTCCTTTTCAAGTGGGTGAAATCTTAAATTCACTGGAAATACACCTGTGAGAGCTTCACACCCCTGTCTAATCAACCAGATGAGAATACAGTTTCTGACCATCCTTTGTTTCATGACATCTTGACAGGATGTACTAGGCTTAAATACTTGTTTCCCTCCTAAACACAGACCTTCCCCTTAGATTTTCTTTCTTTCATGGTTTATCTGACTCTTTGGTGGATTTCATGGTTCACTGCCACCATTTCAACCATTTCCCCTTAGGTTTCTGATTTTGTCTTGTCACCTTTGGCTGTCCTGGTTCCCTAAAGGCAAGGGAAAAGGTCCACAGTGGTCACTGTGAGCAGGCTGAGCTGCTGTGAGTTACCCTCTGTGCAGATGGAGCTTTTTACCTGGTTCATGGCATGGCATCACTTCAGAGTAGTGGCTTTGTTACCACAGGCCCTTGGAGGGGGAAATCCAGGACTAGTTTTTGAATCATTTAGGCCCTGCTGGTTCACAAGCTGGCCCTTGATTGTTTTGTTTATCTACTGCCCTTCAGTTATATTGCAGCCTTTCATGTCTACTAAAGTAATATGAGGGAAATATTTCTGGTTTTCTCTGTGCTGCTGGGATTTAGACTTAGCTTGTATCTGTTTACTCTGCAATGATTGTCTGGTTTTGCAGGAATTACAAATGGTCAGGCTTGTCCTTGATCCCTGCTTGTGCTGTCCTTTCTACCTCTGAATATCCCCTGTGGCTGTACATCCCCCCCCTGACACAGCAGCTTGGTCAGCATCCTCCTGTTTGTTTTCTGACTCTCCTGTACCTGCTCTTGGAGCACTTAATTGCCTTCTAACTTTCTAAATTTTTCAGTTTCTTGAGTTTACACATCTGCCTGACACCTCTGGGATAGAGAAATTATCTCAACCTTTCTGTGCTTGTGTCCCACAGCCCACCTTGGTTTTATTCTTCATGAAGACAGTGCCAGTAGATACAAGTAGTCTTGCTGAACTGGAGATTCTGGAGTGAATTTCATTATTTATGTGGCCCTAAGATGGAATATCTGGAGAGGGCAGGAATTTTTTTTCCAGTGTTAGGACTTACATAATATTGTAGGATGACAGTGTAGTATGTTCAGGTATCTTTTCTTTGTAGTGGAAACTTTATAATTTTACCAAACTGGATATTCTTTTATCTGAAGAGTTTGATCTCTGTTCTTTCCTTGTTGGATAGATGTGAATGAGTAAATTGATTGAAAAGGGTTTGATTATATAAAATCTTGTTTCACTTAACCTGACTCCCTCAAAAGCACGAGGCTCTTCCATGTAAGTGCAGGTCTGTGCTCAGACAGGTGAGGGATGTTGGCAGGAAAAGAGCTGTGTCAGTTTAAGTCCTCCTTGTTGCTGCTGTTGGTCTCCACATATTCATTTTGCCCTCTGGACTGTGACTTCCTGAACTAATAGAACTCAGTTCTGACGTTCTTATCTCAATGTTTTGTTTTCCAGCTGGATGAAGCTGTGGCTGCTGCTCATCTGGACAAGCTGAGTGTGAAGCTGACAAAGCTGAGTGACAAACAGGCCAAATACCTGGGCTTGTCCAGAGATGGGCCCTTCAAGCCAGACCACTACAGATACTGAGCAGGTGGCTGCCCAAAGACCAAAGTGCAGGGATACAACCTTCCAAAGCTCTTGTGTGTGCTGGGCTTCTGAGGACAAGCCTTTTGCCATTTTCCTCTCAGTGCTGCACAACCCCTCCCCTTACCAGGGAGCCTTCAGGGCCCTGTCAGTGGATGAGGATCACTGACTCCTGGAATTAGAATTGGTTACTTAGTTAATGTCACAGTGAAAAGGATGCTGTGCACCTTTTGTTGGTTTGTAATGCTCCAGTGAGGGGAACAGGACAGAAGGTGGCTAAATGAGAATATGGAGTCATGCCACACAAGTGGCTGTCAGCTTTGAACAGCTCACCATGAGGTGGGGAACGGTTTCTGCAGGGAGATGCTTTTGCCATGCCCTGCTCCAATCAGGTAAATCCCAGTAGGACACTGACAGTGGCAGGCCCTCTCCACAACAGTGCCCTGGTAAAGTGCATATTGTGAAACTGGAGGAAATAGGGAGGATATGGGTTGCTTGGTCTCCTTGCTGTAAAAGCAACTCAGCCTCCTGTTAAAAGATTAGAGCTGGAGCTTTTTCCTGGGTTAGTTTACTTCCTTGGTTTTGGTCAGAATCAAGACCATTTTGTGCTTCTGCCATACCAGCTTGAGGAGGGGTGAGGCAAGAGAGACTTTTAGCAGCCTTCAAGAGTGTTGTGAGCAGCTGAGGAGCCACTGAGGGGATCATTGGGTTTAGGGGCCTTGTTCAGTCCTCTGCAGACACCAGCAGCACACTGTTACCCCCAACTTGATTTCTCTGAGTTGTCATGTCTGCTGTATCATGTTTGTCACTGACTTCAAGTGCTTTTATTAAAGATCTGACTGTGGCCTGACTTGTTTTGTGCAGTGAGATATTTTGGGGTTTGCCATGGGTTTGTTTACCTTTGTGTGATCTTTAAGCTACTGAAAATATTTGATGTACCCACGTGTGGTGTCCTCAAGGCAAAAGCCCTTGCTGTGGCTGCTCTGCATCTTGTGCTGGGGCTGGGAAAAGCTGCTTCTCAGGAAATATATGAAGTGCTGAATCTTACAGGATGGTCCCTCTGCCCACACAGATTTATCTCCATATGCCATGGAAGCCCTTTCTTGCCACTGTCCTCTTCAGTCCAGCATTGCACTGCAGCCCACCTCTGTTTCTGGATGTGAGAAGATAAAAGGTTTAGAATGATGTTACAAAGTGCTTGAAATTCTCAGATTCATGCCCAAACCTCAGTGATCAGTTGGAACAGATGGTGGGGGGGAGGAAACAAAAGAGATGAGTAAACAAGATGTTGCTCAGTGTTCAGCTTTTTTCCTGGTTTTGTTTTGCATTGACCTCTAAAAAGCACCAATTTGAACTGAATGAGGGTCCCAAGGGGCCCCATAAGTGTCTCCATAATCATTAATGGTGATTATCCTTCAAGAGACACACAGCAGTTGAGTACACATCTGAATGTAGGTGATGTGCACCTTGTGCTTGTGGCACAGAGTGACAATGGTGGAAAATGTGGAAAATGTCACTGTGGTAGAATAAGTGCAGTAGAAAAATAAGGACTGCTGGTGCCCTTATTCCTTAGTTGCCACTACTTGAGCTTTGGCTTCTCAACCCATTTCACAGCTGAAATCTGCTATGCTGAACTGCAAGGCTATAATTCTGCTCTTAGATCATGGATTCCTAAAACTGGATTAGGAAGGGCCACCTGGAGCTCTCTGGTTCATCCCTGTCCTCATACCAGGGCCATGCTGAGATGAACTTGCCCAGGAGAGTTTCAGGTGTCCTGGGTCAATCACATCATCTCCTTTGGCTTCTCTCCCAGAATGTGACCACCCTCTGGTGAAAGTATTTTTCTGTACATTTAACTGGAATTTCCTGTGTTAAGCCTGTGCTGGCTGCTTCATTTTCTCCCTCTGTGCCGGGCTTGTTCCATCTTCACTACATTTATGATCCCATAGACAAATCAGGGAAGTGTCCAGACCAGCTCTAAAGTACCAGGAGTGGCTGAGGGACCTGGGAAGGGGCTCAGCCTGGAGAAAAGGAGGCTCAGGGGGACCCTGTGGCTCTGCACAGCTCCTGACAGGAGGGGACAGCCAGAGGGGCCAGGCTCTGCTCCAGGGAACAGGGATGGCACAACAAGAAATGGCCTCGAGTTGTTCCAGGGGAGGGTCAGGGTGGATATTGGAGGAAATTTCATGGGAAAGGTGGCCAGGCATTGGCACAGCTGCCCAGGGCAGTGGTGGAGTCTCCATCCCTGGAGGGGGCCAAAAGCTGCATGGCTGTGGCACTTGGGGACATGGGTTAGTGGCAAACTTGGAGATTCTGTGGGATGGTTGGACTCCATGGTCTTAGAGCTTTTCCAGCCTCAGTGACCTGGAATCACTCAGCCCCATTGCTTGCTTGCTCTTCGTGGGCAAGAACACAGCTGATGGCAGAGTTCTGCTGAATCATTCACAACTGAATTTTTTCCCTCCTTTCTCTTTGTTTCCAATCCACATGCTAATTAATTCAGAGCTCACTCTAGCCTGAGGTGGAGCATCTAGACTGCCTAATTACAGATTGCTAGACCCACTGTGGCTGCTTGACAATGGTTTTAGCAAGAGCTAACGAATGAAGAATAGCACTGAGGAGAGCCTGACCTCTGTAGGTGTCCAGGCTGGGGAGTGTCCCCTCCCCAGCACCAAAACCCCTCAAATGGGCTCCTCTGGCATCCCACATGTGGCTGGTGAGTCAGAGGACAGTGACAGGCTCCAGCTTTTCTCACTTCTGGACCTCTGCACAGCAGATGTCCCAGTGAAATAGAGATTTTTGGAGTTCACTTGAGTTAGCAATATGAATTAAGCATTTAAAGTTTAGCTTGTAGAATGGTATGTTGAATTTTAACCTTTTTACTTAAGAAACCTCTGCCATGGTACAAAGGGCATAGGAAAATGCAAATTTCTGAAGCATCTTGCATGAAGAACAATACCAGGAGAAGACTGAGGAATGCAAGAAACCTAAATAAAGGGGCTCCTCTGTCTCCAAGCTGATCAAAATCAACAGACGTACTCAGATAAGCACCAAGGGACAAAAGTTCAAAAGTTCAACCATGAGGAAGACCACGGCCTTCAGCCTCAGAGACCACCAAAAACCCCCGTGCAACCACCACCGTGAACAACGCATGCTCAGAAGGGCGTGGATCTCATTACCATGTGAGGCCAGGAGAGGCGGGGCAAGGGGCGAATATGCACGGAAAGGTTGTGCAATGTGATGTATATGGAACACCTCTGTGAATAAAGATGTGGCTCAGACCAGGGCTCAGGGCACAAGTTTTCACGAGAGCTATTGTGCTGGTGCCAGGCGCTGACAATACAAGTCCACTTCATACCTACATCAGGGTGTGGAGTCTATTTATGCCGTGTATCGCTTCACCAGCACTGGGAGAGATGCGAGCCACGGCCCCCCTGGGTCTGCCTGGGCATCCCAGAGAGGGGGAGCTGGGTCACTGTGAGCACAGGGAGGGCTGGCAGGGACAGGGGGGAGCCAAGGTGAGTCAGCTGTGACCGTGTTCACAGGGGTCTGAGGATGAGGGAAGAGATGAGGATCTGACTCCATGTTTCAGAAGGCTGATTTATTAATTTATGATATATATTATATTAAAACTATACTAAAAGAATAGAAGAAAGGATTTCATCAGAAGGCTGGCTAAGAATAGAAAAAGAAAGAATGATAACAAAGGCTTGTGGCTTGGACAGAGAGTCTGAGCCAGCTGACTGTGATTGGCCATTAATTAGAAACAACCACACGAGACCAATCCCAGATGCACCTGTTGCATTCCACAGCAGCAGATAACCATTGGTTACATTTTGTTCCTGAGGTCTCTCAGCTTCTCAGGAGAAAAAATCCTAAGGAAAGGATTTTCCAGAAAATATCACGCTACAGTCAGCCCCAGCCTGGTGAAGCTGAGCAGGTCTGGTGTTGGGGTGAGCAGGGCATGCATGCACAGGGCACAGAGCAGCGTTTGCTCCCTGGGGAGAGGCTGTCCAGAGCAGCCCTCAGGCCCCTGTCCCAGCCAGGCTGGGCAAATGGACAAAGCCCCAAAGCAGCCCTACCTTCAGTTCAGCAGCCTCTTCCCCCAGCCTTGTCTGCAGGCTCATTTGGAGGGGCAAAAATGCCACAAGTGAGATTTCCATGTGTGCCCAAAGGAGGTACAGTCTGGGAAAGCGTGGGCACTGGGTAAGGAATGAGGAGAGCTGTGTGTGACTCTTTCACACAACAGCAACTGGCTCAGATTTGCAGCCTCCTCCCACCCCTTATCTCCCTTATCTCCACCAGCAACCACAGACTGAGAACTGAAATAGTAAATCCACTCTAGTTAATAGCTATTCCTTAAATTTAGCCATTCCTGGCTGATTTAGCCGGGATTTTCCTGCTGTTTCTTTCTACTTGATCAGGAAAAAACCCTCAGTAGTAAAGTAGTGCTAAACCAAATTTGTTTCCACACTGGAAGAAGTTATTGTTTCATGCTGTGTCAAATTTCAGGTTGTTATTTAGCACCTTCAAGTGGTTTTCAATGTCCCATTGCCTTCGGTGTGGTTGGGTTGTTCTGGGTGGTAACAAGCACTGTCATCCTGGCAAATTGATGGAATCTGGTGATCAAATGAAATTAATTACAAAAGACTGTGCTCATGGTACAATCAGACAGCTCTAATTTGGCCAAAAGTAATCAAGTATTTCCCAAATGTCTGTCAGACTAACATTCTGTTAATGCTTTCCTTATTGTTCCCAGAGAAAATACTCTTCTCTTGTAAATAAGGCACCTCCTGGCTGTTTTCCCTCCATGGTTGAGTCAGAAGATAAGAGAGCACAGGCTGTACATTTTCCTCCATTTATCTCAAGCAGAAATGCCAGACTCTGTGATTTTTAAATTTGCAATATTGTCTTCCTAGGCCCTGCTCTTTATTTTTCTGTGAGGCTGCAGCTCTATGAAATGGAGGTTGATGGAGGTTGCCTTGGGAAATACAGATCAGAGCAGAGGGGAACAAGGCATGGCTGAAGGGTTGATGCACTGATGACTCTGAGATTCATGACTGAGCTTGTTTTCATAGCAGTGGTTCCTCCTGCAGATGATATGAATCTTCTTGGAAGCTAATTGTGGTTTTTTTAACCCATGGGGCTTTTTGCTAAGACAAATCAAATGTAGTAAATGTAGTCTGGGAAGCCTCAGCAGGGTTTGCAGTAGCGTTGTTTGCCACTGGACAGCTTTGCACCATTGTAACAATTACAATTATTTTTCTTCTCTTTTAAAAATCCCCTTCATGCTTGTGGTTTGCACGGCAGCGGAAAGCAAAACCAAACAATAGACTGACAGAACAATAATAAAAAAACCCTGTGAAAGAATACTTCCAGAAGTGACTGGGATAAAAAAAAATGGGTTAAGTTCTGTAGCATCTTTTTTATGTGATGAGGACACCCCAACTTCTTGTCTAATTCCCTGAAACTGCACAGCAGAAAGATTAAAATATTTAGGATACTTAGAAAGTTTGTAGTCCAGAGACACTTTTCAGTAAAATTGGTACTTTTCTGTAGCACCCTGGTTTTGGTTTCATTGACTGGAAAATCATTTCTGTAAGGGAATATTTAATGGGCTGCAGTCATAGGTATGTGCTCCTTTTCCCTGATGAAGCAGCAGCATTTTGGAAGTAAACTGAGCAGATTGCAGAGGTTCAGGCACCTTAAATGCTCAATAATTGGGCACGAGGTTTTGGGTAGAGCCAGGGATTACTGTCAGCACCTGCCTGGGGCTGACATTTGGTGGTCCTGTTCTTTCTCCTCTCCAAAACTTATGTCCTATGTGTATTTTATTAACAACTGGCTGCAGACTCATTTGAGCCTTTTGGGGTCTGTCCTGCTTCTGAGATGTCATTTTGGAGATAAATATCAACATCTCTGACCACACTCCAGACTTAGAGGAAAGGAGCAGTGATGGAGAACATTGAAGGGAATACAGGGAAGCAAACCATCTGCTCTGCTCATTTAGTGCTCCAAATATTTGCTTCCCAAACTGAGAAATTAACATGAATTGAATCACAGCTTTATAGTAAGGAAATCTTTGAAATACTAAAACCTTCATGTTTAAAGTGGTCTGGCTCTGTCAGATATTTCTGAGGTTTTTTCAGTGGAGGAGGGATCTCTGGGTGTAGAATTACTTTGGATGCTCCTATTTCCACTTTAGAAGATTCAGGTTTGATGTCTTTCACCAGCAAGTGAAAGAGCATTCTTTTAATGAATTTATGTATATATTTATAATTTTTTTAAATGCCACTCTTATTTGTTATGGAACACAGGGAAGAGTGAGGCTGTGTATTCTCATGGTTCATTTCTGGCTATTACTGTTCTAAGTCACGTAATGCTGTTGTTGATCTATTTGAGACAGCTGTGCACAGTGAAGGGGAGCCCATATGAGATCCCAAATGACGTTTCAGCTGAGGAAACTGCCCAAAATGGCAAGGGTACCACATGAACACTGCTAGGCAAATCTACTAGATTAGCTAAAATGTAGAGAGTGAGTGATGAAGAGCTTATAAAAGTATATTGGAGTATAATAAAGTCAGCAGATGATTTCCACTGATTCAGAGGGGTCCACAGTGGATCACTAGGAAATGATGTATTTTCTTTTTTTCCTGTCTTTAACTGTATTAAATGAAACCACATGTGAATTGTGTTATGACATTAATATAGCCATATTAGGGCTCCCATATTTCAGGCAGGGTTTCATCTTTAAGGATTTCCTGGATGGAAAGATATGTGCATATGCCATGCAGCCATTGAAATAGTTTCTCATTTCACTGAAAAAAAAAAAAAGCCAAACTTGCAGAAATGACTAAAGCCTCCTTTTTCTTCTGGGAGAGTGACTTGACCATATGTTGGCCACCTGCATATAATCTGGGAAGCTTGCCAATAAAATCTTTGTATTACCTCAGAAAGTAATCTGCAGGCCCCAGAGGTTTCAGGGGTCACTTGGAGAGTGGGTGGTGGTTGTGCCCTCAGGCAGCCCCAGTGTCCCTGGCCTGGTGCTGCTCCTCCAGGTGGGAATGGTGTCCCCAGGTCCCAGGTCACAGCTGCCAGCCTGCCATGGGTGCTCCTGGTGTGCCACAGTGTCCTAGTTGAGATGGTCACAATCCACAGCAACACCACATTTTCAGAAGGCTTCAAACCTGGTTTTATTTCAGCATGCATGCTTTTTATACCTTCTTACAAAATTCATAAGTTTACACTTTACTCATTGCTCAGGAAAGACAAAGTGCCCATTGGAACAGGCAGTTGCAGGTTTCTCTTATTTATCCTTCTTCCTTTCTTGGTCTCTATTAACAACCTTGGTAGGAAATTCTTTCAGGGTAAACATGGATCCTGCCATCAAACTTCTCTCTGGCTCACAGAAGTCACTGTAAAACCTCTTCCACAGCACAGGGCCTCTGTTGGAAGTCAGGCAAGGGGCAGGATTTCACTTCCCTCTCCCAACCTTCTCTGATGTGACTGTGCAAGAGACAGAAAATACTTATGGTGATTCTAAAGGACCAGAAAAACTTGAACTAGCCTGTCATACCAGAGTGACACTGGGGTGTCTTTGTCCCCAGATCAGGGATAATTTGCTGGTGAAGGGAAAGAATATCCCACCAAACCCTTTCTAACAGTGAAACCCCATTGTACAGGTCTAAGGGCTATTCCTGTGGGTGGCCACATGCAGTGGGCAGCCCAGAGCCCCCCATGTGCCAGGCAGTGAGGGGGCCCAGCCTCTCTGCTCCCCTCTCAGGGGCTGCCTGCATCTCTGGGGGCTCACACATGTGAGAAATGACTGCTCACTTTTTCACATTTTAAAAGTTTATTGAACTTTAACAAAAATACAACAAAAGGACCAAATAAGGAAAAATTACAGCACTGGGAGCCCTCCCCCCCATGACTGCCAGCCACGTGGCTCATCTTCAAAATGGGTTCTCTGCCTTTTATACCTCCAGCCTCTCCTAAAGTCCTGTCAGTTGGCTCCTTCCTTGCTGTCCAGGGGTGGAGATCACTGTCTTACACCTTGGTTGGAGGTCAGGTGCTGCCAGAGTAACGAGCCAAACCCCTGGATGAGGGGGAGCACATTGCAGTAACATAACTGTGCATCTATAAAACTCCTCTTAACATACATATCATGTTCACCTTTTAATTGTGAGAGCCAAATATCTCATTACTCATACATAACAAACAGGAGGAGGACATGGAGCTGTTGGAACAAGTCCAGGGGAGGCCAGGAAGCTGAGCTGGGAGAGCTGGGGGTGCTCAGCCTGGAGAAGAGAGGGTCTGGAGAGACCAAATTGCAGCCTTTAGCACTTGAGGGGGCCTGTAGGGAAGATGGGGTCAGACTTTTCAGCTGGGCCTGTTGTGGCAGGAGAAAGGGTGGTGGCTGTAAACTGAGATAATGTAGATCTAAACTAGATATAAAGATCTTTGCTTTTTATGCTGAGGGTGGGCAGGCCCTGGCACAGGTGCCCAGAGCAGCTGTGGCTGCCCCTGGATCCCTGGAGGTGCCCAAGGCCAGGTTGGATGGGGCTTGGAGCAGCCTGGGACAGTGGGAGGTGTCCCTGCCATGGCAGGGGTGGAACTGTGTGAGTTTTAAGGTCCCTTCCAACCCAAACCATTCTGTGATTCTAAGAGCAAGGAAGTGCACTGTGGGACTGGTGTGTGTATTCCTGTTCTTTGGGCTATCCCAGGAGCTGATGATGCCTTTGCAAAATACCTGTTGGAATCTGGACACTGGCAAAATGAAAGCTGAAACAGCAGAGGTTGTACAGAGAGGGGAAAGAATTGTTCATGGAGTGCCAAGATTCAGCACTGCCCCTGTGTGTGTGTCCACCTGTGATGTCTCCTGTGGTGTTTTTATGACCACACTGTGACCTGCCACCTGTTGCCTTTGTAAGGCTGGGGACCTCACTCATTGCCTTTGGCCAGAGCTTGCCAAAATTGACTGGTGACTTCCTCATCCCCACAGTTATGAAAGCACATGGTGCTTCAAGTGGTTTGCAGCTGGCCCAGGAAGCAATTCTTTCTTTGCAACTATTAAATGTACTACAAAAATATAAGATTATATTTCTGGTTGGCCATGAGTAGCTGCTTGCTGTGCATTCTTGGTTTTGGAAATGGCAAATCTTCTACAGGTATTACAGGGGTAACTGGGATTTTGGAGCACAGTAACCACAGAGGGCCATCTCACGTGTTTCCTGCTGGGTTCTGAGATCACTGACTGTGGGGAGCACTGTCCAGAAGAGCAGCAACATTGGAGCTCATGAACAGACAGAAAAAAATTGCTCCTGGGTTTGCTAAGGGAATCTGTTGTTAATGATTTTCTTTTCCAGGCCTGAGTGTGCAATTCAGAGGCTTGTTTTGGAGTTAAATAGATCACTGGATGTGGACAAGTGTTGAATTGGTCTCTTTAGCATGTTTGTAGAATCACTTCTGGCCATAGAGTGGTCTAATTCATCTTAAAATTCACTGTTGAAATATATTATGATTTCATGTATTTTGCATTGGCCTTGGGTACCATTTAACGTCTGCAGCCAGCCAGGGAGTGGAGCTGGAGGCTGCAGCCCCTCACAAGGAGCGTGTCCTGCCCTGCTCTGAGGGGCCTCCTTGCTGCAGCCCTGGGATGGATGGCATTTGTGCCCTGTAAAATAGAGCTCCCACAGGGTCACAGC